>NC_136877.1:1381853-1981853 GCF_949152265.1 Phoxinus phoxinus
GAGGGGACTCACACACAGCTCTGCTCTCGATGACACCAGGAGATCGGTTACTTTACTCTGTAAAACCTCATTCCTGTCAGGATATTCCTCTCTGTACTCATAACATTGTCAAAGTGATTCCAGTTCACATGGACACGACAAATAATTTGGCAACGTAATGGCATATTAATAATAACGGCAATTCGTACGAATTTTACCGAGGTGGCTAATTCGTACCAATTCATACAACCTCACTCGTACGAATTTGTAAGTTTTTTGCTAAATCGTACATATTTTACGATTTGCCAAAATCGTATGAATTCATACGAATGACCCTACCCTGACCCCGCCCCCTAAACCCAACCGTCACGTGGGTTTAGACAAATCGTACAAATTCGTACGAGTGAGGTCGTGAGATAGCGTTGGGATGACACCAGGAGATCAGTTATTTTACTCTGTAAACCTCATTCCTGTCAGGATATTCCTCTCCCTTCACTTCTGCACTCATACAACATTGTCAAAGTAATTCAGTTCACATGGACACGACAAATAATTCTGCACTGTGCTTTTCTTAGTATTTTTGCAGTCCAGTTTCCAGTCCGAATATCTAAAGATTCTTAAATGAATATGCATTTGCTAGATGAGTAAAATGCCATAAGATATTTTGTCTTGTTTGCCAGGGGAATGAATCAAATTGAGTTTTTGCCTAAAAAAAGCGAAATTATCTGCCAATCGGGTTAGAAAAATAATCTTAATTCAAACATAGGCTAAACAGGATTATTTTTCTGTCCCCATTGGCAGATCATTTTGCTTGTTTTAAGCAAAAACTCAATTTTGATTCATTCCCCTGGCAAACAAGACACTAAAATGCTGGGTTGTTTCAACCCAATTTTGGGTCAAATATGGACAAACCCAAGCCGTTGGGTTACATTTTTAAATTACATTTCTAACCCAACATTTGGGTTTTGTCCATATTTGACCCCAAATTGGGTTGAAACAACCAGCATTTTTTAGAGAGTATTTTATTGCATTTTACTCATGTAGTTCATGCATCTTCATTTAAGATATTTTTTAAAATATATTTGGACTGGAAACAAGACAAAAATAATAAGTAAGAAAAGCATTTTTGGAGTGTGTATTATGATTTTTTAAGGCCAGACAATTCATTTGTTAAGGGTCAATTTGTAAAGAAAGATTACACGGCTGCGCACATATATAATTCAAACGCGCATATCTATAGGCTAAACACACGATACGCATGCGCACGCCGTCAGCGTTTTCACAGATTCGCGTTTTTAAGTTTAATAACTAATGATCTTTGCAATGGAAGAGAATCAATCAAAACTAACTTTATCTGGACAATAACTTTATTCTAGATCTGCTGTAAAGCCTAACTATCTCTGTTATGTTAATCTCCTGTTATCACTGTAAAGCTGCTTTGAAACAATCCATATTCTTAATAAATGAACGCTATATGAAGGTGACTTGACGAGATGTGGCTGTATTAATGTGAACGACGACAGAGATATCTTCAGGAGACTTTTAATAGAACAATCTAAACTATAAACAGGAGAATCAACAAGGAAAAAAAACTAAAGCTGACCAGGAACAGAAACTGAGTGCTTTATGGAAACCAAGGGGAGCGAACGAGACTAACAACACACAGCTGAACCTAATGAACGAATGAAGACGTGATCGTGGGAACAACGAGTGGCGGGAAACTGAACGCGATGAACAGAAGAAGTCCAAAAACATGCAGACGTGACAATTCCTGATGATTTTACTGTTGTGAATTATGGATGGCACTTCTGGTTTGGGGAACTTTTTTTTTATTAAAAATTTACGGTAAAATACCGGCAGCTGTGGTTGCCAGAAATGTACCGTATAAAATACGGTAACAACATTTTAGGTTTTATGACTTAACTTAAAATTTACAGTAATAACCCGTATTTCATTATCTGATATAATGTTAATTTACCGACTTATTGAAGTATGTTTTGCACCATTGTAATACCCTGACAACCAACAGTCACAAATCATTATTTTAACATGACAAGAATGTCTATGGCAAGAGCTCTTCCTTTTCCTCAAGATGATTATTTTATTTTTCCCCTTTTCATTCCGCTTTAATAGTATGAAAAAGGACAATACTGCACAGATCTGTTCTCCCGATTTAATTTTTTAATATCCCATTAATAATTCACTGGAATACTCGAAAAATCTCTTGTTTTTCTCCTTAAATCCTCATATCTCTTTCCAGGTTTGTTTTCACGTGTAATTAATACAATTTATTATGTCAAAATTACGGATATCACTTTGAAAGAGTATCACAGAATGCTGAAGTTAATGAACATTTTTGTTTAAGGCTCAAAATATAACATCATAGATTATGTTACATAATACAGATATAAAATACTACAGTGATAGGTCCGTTATTGCTGTGGAAAGAATCGTGCTGTTGGCCCTTTTTCTAAGTATTGTTATCAGACAAATTATTATTACCAAAAATAATTATAATTAACTATTTATCCCTTTAGGTTTGGATATGTCACAAAAAAGTTCCATTATTTTGTCTTTAAGTTCAAAAAGATAAACATCTGCGTGAGATAAACATCATCAGATTGTGATTTGAACATTTCGTATAGAAGTTCCCTAAACGGACACTGAATGCGCCACATATTTCCTTATTGATTCAATACACACGACCAAATATCTTGACAGACGGATAGTTCACTCAAAAATGAAAATGTCATTCCAAACCTTTATCAATTACTGCAGAACATAAAATCATATTTTTGAACTGTGTTTTGAACTTTTTTTATCCGTATGCGCTGAAAGGTCCTCGGGGGAAATTATTTTGGGTAAACTATTCCTCTAAGCGGTGGTATAAAGTCTCTGATGTCCCCCAGAGTGTGTGTGTGAAGTTTTAGCTCAAAGTACCCCACAGATATTTTTATATCGCATGTTAAAGTCACTTTTTAAGGGTTTACAAAAAACACACAGTTTTTGTCTGTCCCTTTAAATGCAAATGAGCTGCTGCTCCCAGCACAGGGGGCGGAGCTTCGATTACCTCACACACGCACACATGCACTGAACATTTAAAACACTTTTAGCCTCGTATGTTCAAACCGGAGTCAGAATGATGGAGAGACTCAAGCAGAAGTGACAACATGTAGAAGAACAGGACAGTTCTGAACGGTTAGTTGATGAGTTTATGTAGTTTATGTGTAGTTATCTTCTAGTCATTGATTAGCATATTCTGTCTTGATAATCTATAAATCGCGTTCCCGGGGGCGGATTTATGTAAATTTTAGGGTTGGTGATGTCACTAACCCGTGAAGAAGCTCGTGTAGTTCCTACCAGCCGTTTGTTGTAGTTCTTAAAAAGTGATTTCTTTAAAAGCAAATATCTCCCTTTGCTCTGAACTGTGAGCGTTGTAACTTTGCAGATGTTGTTTATGATCAAACGTCAACATTACACACTAACTACAGCTAGAAAAGTCAAATCATACTCAACCAGTTCCTATTATAAATGCATGCACAGTTTCTGCCAGGACATGCACACCAGGACCTGCGCTCGGCATATTTACCATGTTCTCCTGAACATCACATCTCCTCCAGGACCATGAAGCTCCACCAGTTGAGCATTCGCTGCGGCGGAAAGCTCCCGAGTGAACGCGCTGAGCTCCGGCGGGAGATTGCTCACACTGCTGGACGTGGTGGAGGCGGTTTCAGGGGGTTGAGTCTTTCTTTCTGAGCCTGACGAAACCCAGAGCGTTCCCTGGTAAACATCACCAGGTCTAGCAGGACTTGGAGTAAACACAAAGGAAAGTGTGCAAGGAGGAGGGCTCAGCCGTATTATATTCAGGTGGTTGTATGAGACGAATATATAAGATGTCTCAAAAGCATCTTTAATAATGCTTTAATAACTGGGCGAGCGAATCTCTTATGCTTCTGTAAATTAACTGGAATTTATTTGCATCATTAATTAACATTCAAAAAGACATGGTGTAAATGACCATACATAAATGAAGTCATCTGGTTTAATAATATTGTGGTGAATGTCTGGATCTGCTGGCACGAATGCATGCATATGTTGAATATGAATTTTAAATTGTAAAACCTGCTAGGGGTTTTATTTTTCGCCAGATTAATTCGCCTTTGGCTAAGCCACGCCCTAGAATGTAGATTGACCAATCACAGCGCAGCCAAGAACGAGCTCCACAGCGGTCCGACACTTTTTCGACACTTTTTCTCCATTGACTTTAACACCGGCGTCTCGTATGTTTGGTCTCGTCAGGCTATTACCGTCGTAGTTTTATCAGAAATATGGTTAAGCGTTGTGCCTGGGGCGTTTGTAACACAGATACGTGTTTCCCAGAGAGGCTGGAGGAGGTTTCCGTTTTTCCCTTCCCAAAACCGGTCAAATCCTGACAAGTGTCGTCTTTGGATTAAACTGTGTGGACGTCCTCCGTCAGCGAAACACCTCAAGATCAATAACACACTTTTGTGTTTTAAAGGATAATTCCGGTATTTAACACCTTGAGTCTATATTGTAGTATGTTTTGGATGAACAAGAGTGGTGGACAACATTTTTTTGACAATGGTTCCTCTCTCGAGTTTTTGACTATAATAGAATTGGCCATGGACCCATTTAACATTGGAGTCAATGGGCATGTCCGAAAATGTCATTAAAACAGCCAATAATGTTCGTTTACAAAACTGTGCAACTCACCGAGTGATTAGTGATATTAGTTAACCTTACTGTGAAGTTACACTAGTTAGACAGTTTTATGCTGGTTTAGGTCATGATTTCGGTTATCTACCCTAATTGTTGATACGCTAGCACACGCTGCTAATAAATACAACTTTATACTCGCGTAGTCCGTTTGCTTTGTAATAACGATTATAGAAGTGAATAGAGACCAGCTCTGCATGAACAGTGTTGCTCCTGATATTGTGAGTCCCAGTCTCCGTCTCCATTAGGATATGATGCGCTGGGTCATGTTTTGACTGTGACCGTTATGCTTTTGCCTCTGTTTGGATCTTGTTGTTGTTGCGTTTATGTCTTGAATAAAGCCTTCGAACGCACACTGAGCCCCTTCTGCCTACTTCTATCCGACACTTTATTTGCTGCTTTATAAAAGTTTGATAAGATTTCATCAGGAAGAGCCGTCACAGCATAAGCCATGTTGATACCAAACCAGAGCCCAGATGAAGTTCACGGACGTAGCAACAGTAACTAAGGGGGGCGGGGCTTAGCCAAAGGTGAATTGGTCAGAATAGTAACTTAGAAAATAGGAAAAACATTTACATCAGCAGATTTTGACTTATAAGTTCCCCTTTAAAGTCTGTTTACTTCTAAAGCAAAAGGCCTGTTTCACACCAAGATCAATAACTATAATGCTAACTATATTAGCGTCCACATCCGTGCACGATATGTTCATTCATGGCCATTATAAGCGCTTCAGTTTTGTGCTTTAAACGCTCGAGCTCTTTAAAGCAAGAATGATTCTGATCGACAAAGTTATTTAACACTATTCTAAAAGTTATGATATGGTGTCTCTGTGCCGTTATCATTACAGATCTCAGAGGAATCTGTAACTTCTGTCTTGCGGCAGCTCTGTATATTTCTATGGCATCGCTGTCAAAAGAGTAATTAGCTGGATTTCATATTGTAGAGTTAACGAAAGTTATCATGAGCATTGTAATGTTTGAAGTGGAAGTCATATGTCAGTAAACCGGGAAGATTTTTCATTCATAAATCTGTAAGATCTTACTCTCATGCTGTGGAAACACAAAGGGGGCGGGGCTTCATGAGCTCTACTGTACTGATGCTGTTCTTTTACGTAAGACGATTTTTACAACTCTATCTTTAGCATTATAGTGACCGTCGTTGGTGTGAACGGGCTTCACTCTGCTTATTGAGCATTTATATAGTCTCCACTGAACAACATACAGCAGACTGTCTTCTGGACTTCACTGTCCGGCTGTCTGGAAACACGTTCAACATCCAATCATCTACTGTGAAAGATAATTATCAAAACCCCAATCATCTCTGTGATTTATAACTATCTCCAGTTTAAACAGCTGTAAACTAGGGTCAAAACAACAACAGAAGCACATCTGGAACACATGTATCGGTGCAAACACACGGTATGCATGATCGGTTACCTTTATGTGAACCAGCATTTTTTAAACTTTGATTAGATGTTGAATAATGCAGATTATAAATATATATTTTTTTTCTAACCGTATTCTTCATCCACTGTACCTTCAGAGGACAGCTTCTGGGAAATGACATTTCTCAACATTTGTGACCCTGGATCAAAAAACCACGAGTCGCACGGGTATATCTGTGGCAATAGCCAACTATACAGTGTACGGGTCAAAATTATCCATTTTTCTTTTATGCCAAAAATCATGAGGATATTAAGATCATGTTCCATGAAGATATTTAGTAAATGTCCTACCGTAAATATATAAAACATGTATTTTTGTGAGTGAATGCTGCACAATCGTGAACATAAATGCACAACTTTAAAGGAGATTTTCTTAATGTTTAAATTTTTTTGCTGCTCAGATTCCAGATTTTCAATAGTCATATCTTGACCAAATATTGTCATATCCTAACAAACCACACATCAATGAAAAGCTTATTTATTCAACTTTCAGATGATGTATAAATCTCAATTTCAAAGAATTGACCCGTGTGACTGGTGATAGGGTCACATTGGTCAATAAAGATGTAGGCTACACCAGACAGAAGCCACGGCTTGAGGAGATTGAGGAGGTTCCTGCTGGTTTTCTGCTGATGTATGTACAGGTATTCCCCTGTTCAAGCTGTTGATTCGGTGGAAAGTGTTGATGGAAAGAACATTCGGCGTGTGAAAACACTCTTGATTTCCCTCAGGCAGTGTTCAAGATTTTGTCACGCTTCTTTCCACACACAAATAAAAGCTAAAATCCCACGAGAGTTGCTTCACGCTGTTCTTGTTTTGAGTTGTGATGAGAAGCTTATAGTTTAATCAAACACATCACAAAACTACATTAAGCTGGTGTAATTAAGCGGATGATTGGATTAGGATTTGACAACAACAAAGGTATAGAACCCAGAAAAAAGTCTGGAAACATGAAGTATTGCTCATAATTATTGCGGTCTCTTCTTACTGTGATGTGACATAACGTAAAAATACATATGTGGGCATTTATCTGAACAGAAGAGTCAATTTGGTCAGTCTGTTAATAGCCTTGTCAATGGAGAATGCGTACTTATTGTGTAAAATATATTTAATTTAATTGTGTTAGCCTATATCACATGAAAATTGCTATTATATCGGCCACACTGCTCTATAGTGCGCGGATGTCGACGTACCTCCTCTTAACCCTTTCATGCATGAATTATGATAACCTCAGTCAGGATTTTTTTATTGCTCTTAGGGCATGGAAAACAAGATTTGATTAGAATTTTTTTTTTTTAAAGAATTTTTTCAAAGAGATTTTTAGATGTCCACTTGAGTGACAGCATGCATTATGGTTTAAACTGAAGATATACTGTATTAAAAATAATACAATAATCAAACAGATAAAGTATGTGTATTTAACAAACTAATAAATACAATTATATAAAATCATGTGAAAACTATAAAATATATAAAAATATATATAAATCCGAAATATTGCAAAGGCGATTGAATTTCTTGAAGTTGCACTTCGCTTATCTGTGATATCAGAACATGAGGACGTGACTCCATCAGAATTCTCTACAGCCTGTCAATGTACAACTGTGGAAACCACTCAGATGCTTCCTCCAGTTTACCAGATATGTCAATTTACACGTATTAGCTGATCATTCTGATTATGTTCAAGATGGACACATTTCTAGCATAGCCCTCTTCTGAGAAAACCTAGCGAAGCGTTTTTTTCAATCTCACCTGAAATGAGCAGTGTTGGGGCATGCATAACGCATTCAGATGACTTTTTTTGATGTTACAAGTAATGTAATGTGTTACAAGTAACATTCATTACGTAATCAGATTACTTTTTGATCTAACAAGTAAAGTAATGCATTACAAGTCACATACATTATGTAATCACAACTTTTTTCAATGTCAATGAAAATTACATTCTAATAATAAATAAAATACATTTATTTACAGTAAAAAAAGTCACTACAGATGAATTTTCAAAAACAATATTCACAGTATAAGTATGAATTGTAGATGAAATATAGCCATTGATGCATGAGGTCCACTATAGTGGACAGGTGATTAATTAGATTTTTCTCCCAATCTAAAATCAAAACTTGGAAAATGTTACTGTGATATGACTCATTAGATATTGCTTTATGCTGCAATATTTTTTTTACAGTCTCCTAGGATAGAAGGAATGGGTGGATATTCCGGAGCAATTTGGCATGTCTGACTGACCATCGGCCATCTTGGTTTGGAGGGGGAAAAAATCAAAACACAACGGCTTACAACTTGGTTGCAATGTATAGGATGATGCACCAGGGTCCACTGAAGAGATTGATGTGCAACTTTGCCATCAAAATCCATGCAAATTCAAGAAAATGCTTTTTAAATAGCTGTCCACTGTAGTGACCACTATGCGTGAAAGGTAAAGTCTCCCTGTGGTGAAAATCCAGCTTTTAATGTTGTTTATTTTTAATATGCTTTAACACACACCATGTGTAAGTTCATAAGTGACAGCATTGCTGAGTATTTCCTCCTTAAAACGGCAGTGAACCAAAGACAGTCTCAAAAACTTGTCAAGTCACCTTTTATTTATATAGCGCTTTTTACAATACAGATTGTATCAAAGCAGCTTCCTCGTGATAACAGGAACATAACACAACAAGGTTTGTTTCTAGAAGAAAGTTGCGTCATCTAAGCAAGCCAAAAGCCAAGACAACAAACACACAGAACAACAATACAACTCAACATGACCTGCATCTGCATCGAGTCATTTTAACCCTTGTGCTGTGTTGAAAACCCTGTGACACATGTTGTGTTCCCTGTCAAAAATAATATATAAATCTTATAAATCTCTCGTTATGTACAAATATTGGATTCAATCTTTGTGTCAACTTGTTTTCTTTCAATTAGGACAGGTTTAGTATTTATTTTTGGAACTAAAAAAACTTGTATGCCTAATTTATCCGAGCTTGCGTACCTCGTGAACAGCACTGAGCGCACTTTTGCCGGTACAACTTTGAATATTATTATTACCATAAACTTTTCATTAGGGGGGGTATAATGCCCTTTTAACAAGATGTAAAATAAGTCTCTGGTGTCCCCAGAGTGAGTGTGTGAAGTTTTAGCTCTAAATACCCCACAGATATATCTATATAGCATGTTAAAATTGTCACTTTTTGAAGGTGAGCAAAAACACATTTTTTGTGTCTGTCTCTTTAAATGCAAATTAGCTGCTGCTCTCGGCACAGGGGGCGGAGCTAAACTACATTGTAACCAATCAGATCAACGTGTGATCGCCAACCACTGGATCTCTGAGCTGAGTGAGTGGAGGCGGGGCTCATTTGCATATTCATAGAACCGCGCATACTAAATGAGGTGTCGAGTTACATTAAAGCTATTTTAAGGCATGAAGAATTATTTTTCAGGTAAAAATTTGATATTACAAAAATGACATTCATTTAACATATTTGGTGTTCAAAGATGAGTTTTAAGGGATACAATCATTGACTACAGGAGGACTTTAAATAACCCAACAAAACACAGCAAGTTTTTTTCAAACTCAAAAAAAAAAAAAAAAGAAGAAGAACGAAGAATGCTTTCGAAGAATGTTTTGCTTTTAATTAATTTATGAAACCACAGTAAACTTTAAAATGCTATTGTGTGCAGGCAATATGCTTATCCTGTTGTGAAGAAAATCTTAAAGAAAATCCCGAGCTTCCCATTCGTACGACTTTGAGTCGGCCATCGTGTGCTTTTAACTCGTAAACATGATCTTCCCGACAAGACTCGAACACCATTAGTCATTTTCAAGAGATCGAAATGTGGAAAATCCCCTCGAGTGATGAGCTCTGCCGACAAGCTTTTGAAAAATAACCAAAATATTGAAAGTAACAGCCAGATGGAGAAAAAAATATGAATAAATGTTATCAATACCAGATGTCACAAATCATATATTCATTCTTCGCAGTGGCAGGAGTTTATGATGAGCCGGATTGATAGCTTTGCTAAGGTTCATTGAGATAAGCAGAGATTCACTGTGTGATTCATTTCTTGCTTTATTACCTCAGTGTATACGAGACGCAGATAAACCTTTCAACATGTGAATGACCCCCGTAGTGTAATAGTGACTATCTTATCGTGCACAAGACATTTTAAGTGTTCAGTATTGCTACAATTCATTTGAAGGATTTTTAAAATCTAAGCTGATAAACATAAAATAAAATACGTGTCATGCAGGAAACTGATCAAGTGTTACTGAGCTCTCTTAAAGGGCCGGCAATCATTAATGTGTGGTGAACATCCAGCTTTTTTAACATTCCCCTTATATTGGCCATTACATATTTTAAACAGTAATATCCTATACTAAACCTAAACTAATCTTGACAAACTATATTTGAAAGCTTACAATCTCTATTTTAGTGACTGATTTTCAAATTAAATGACAGAGGAGCCATAATTTATCAATTTGCAGCAAGAATATGTTCATACTCCTGTTCGTGTTCAGACCTTTATTTTGAAATATTGATGAACATGAAAAATCATGAAAGAATGGTAGAAACCTCAGTTTGTGTTCATGCCAAGAGTTCAGAAGATAGCATCCACTCAAATCTTTTAGAAAAAAAAGCTCTGAAAATGTTTTAAATATAAAGAAAACAATAATAGATTCAGCATTAGTGATGTGGCGGCGAGCTATAATGCACATACGTGATCTTCTGTGTTTCTCAGAGGTTGAGTTCATTTCTAAATCTGCCAAACTTCCAACACTACTTCTGAATAGGATGTCTACTTCATAAATTGTATGAAAATTGTAAAAATAATGGTTCAGACTCAAACCACATATGGAGATGGAGGCGCCCTTATATGGGCAGTGATGTCCACTAGTGGAGAAGTGTGGTACTGCGCCCAAACTACATCTCACTGAACGCTCATCTTCTGAGATATCAACCTAACATTTGAAACACAACTTGTTCAGATTTTTTTTTTTTTTGCATTTTTAGAGTCCACCAGCTTTTGAAAATATATATTTTATATAAAATATGAATAATACAATTTTTACCATTGTACATTTTCATAAACTTAATTTATTTAAATTCTACAACAATCTGCCAAATGTCTTCTTTAAAAGAAGACCAATCTTGCATCTATATTCCAAAGCTGAGTTACAACCATTTAAGTTCGGTGAGTGGAGGCGGGGCTCATTTGCATATTCATAGAACCGCGCATACTAAATGAGGCAAGGGTGTCGAGCTATTTCAAGCTATTTTAAGGCATTTTTCAAGGAAAAAAACTTTTAAATGTGTCATTTCGGTGATCAAAGATGAGTTTTAAGGGAAAAAATGATTGACTATTAAATGTTAAATGTCTAATAATGGTCAGCACAGAGATGAATTCTCAATAAATGTAGGTTGTCTCATGTATAAAAGGATCAGCCACTAAATGCAAAGTTTACAACAAGGAGCAAAACAATTACTAATGCTAATGACTGCTATAGTTGCAAAGTTACTTATATCTAAAGTGGACCATCGAAATAAAGTGTTACCAAAATACCAGATTGATGACCGAAAAAACTAAATGTGAAATGCATTCGACTGTCGGAGCATTAATTATGTAGAAGGGGGAGGGGCTTCAGACTCTGATGACGAATGACTGAATAACCTTATAAAGTTCATACACTGTTCAATCAGTACATGTTCATTTTTAATATATGGGGAACAAGACTTAAACTTGGCCTGTCCGTTATGTATCTGCCCAAAAGGCTGGAAGTATTATTAACACATGACTTTCCCCAGATCTCAGAGAAACCGAAATTCAGACAAAGATGCATTAATACCGCACACAATTCATATTAAAGATAAATATTTGGACGTTCAGAATTCAATCATTTTTCTGGCTTCCATCAACAAATCTGCTCTCAGCGAAGCGTTTGCTCGTCCCTTCACGGTGTATTTTTAGTACGAGGACTTTGGAATAACTCTTGCCTTGAAATGGAAATTTAAGATCAACACAATGAGAACTTGGCTCTGCCTCTCTTTCCCTGTGGGAATGTGTGACTTATACAAGTACTCAGAGTTGGGGAAAAATGCAATTCTTAAACACACACTCACACACACACACACACACACACACACACACACACACACACACACACACACACACACACACACACACACACACACACACACACACACACACACACACACACACACACACACACACACACACACACACACACACACACACACACACACACACACACACACACACACACACACACACACACACACAAGGGGATCTCCAAACACTAACAGAGGAAGCTGGATTTCCTCTGAGGGATCTGTGATATGCAGGACAGTTTTGTCTAACTCCAGAACGGGACTCAAAGCGAATAATGTGTGTGTTATACTATAAATGACTGATTTGAGAAAACGCATTTATAATGTATGTGCCATTGAAGATTTGGAAAGTCTCTGTATGTAATGCTAATGCAAATCATATATCAAACATGTGTCAAAACACATTCAAAAGGAGGAAATACTTCCAGAGTGAGTGAAGATCGTAGATGCTGTTTCTTTAACACCGTTGCCTTTACATAAGATCACTTTCACTGGTACTGTACTTTGACCTGTTGTATGGCAAACACAAAATGTTCTACTTTCAAAATTACAGCATAAGGCTTGGAATGACATGAGGATGAGTGAATATAGACTTAAAGGTATAGTGGACACTTTTATTTTTCCGGGTGGATCATCAAGACTATTGGTCCTCCTAGTTGTCAATCATTCTGGTGATGTGTTCACGTAAGGCGTCGTACGCGCTCGTCGCTAGGTAGTTTTTGCTGTCTGCGCATGCGCACTTTCAGGTGTATATGTGTGTATATGTGTGTATATGTGTGTATATGTGTGTATATGTGTGTGTGTATATGTATATGTGTGGTGAGCTACGGTTTCAGCCATTCATTGAAGCTCACCGTTCTCACCGGGTTTTTTCAAAATGTCTGAGGGTCGCAAGAGAAAACGTGTCTTTTTGGAGAAATCCATTTAAAATTACCGCTAGTAAAAGTTAATGTAAGCTATGATTAGCGAGAGGTGGACAGTAACAAAGTACATTTACTTGAGGACTGTACTTAAGTACACTTTTTGAGTATCTGTACTTTACTTGAGTATATTTTTTTCTGGAAACTTTTACTTTAACTTCACTACATTTGAAAGACAAATATCGTACTTTTTACTCCACTACATTTCTGTCGAGGGCCTTGAGTAGAAAGTATAACGTCAGGGATGAGTTGGGTTGTAAATGAAAGTCGGGTTGACATCAGAACTCGACTGATGTTGGTTTCTGACGTCAACCGATTTTCAACCACAATATAACATCTGTCCAACGCTGGAGATTAACGTCAATCTGCCACTGGATTTTGACATCAACATGATTTTAATTTTCACCGCTGGGTTTGGTCTTCTAAATGCGAATTTTGTCAGTGTTTTGGAGCACAGCTTATAGATAACCAGGCTAACATATTCATACTAAAAGCCAAAAAACTGGGAACAGCCGTGTGTGTGTCCGAAACCATTGTGGACGTTATTGAGTGACTTATTCAATCCCACGACTGGAACTGTGCTATATAAATACATGTGATATTGATATGGGAGAGATTCAGAGGTACTGTAAGTATTACATGCAACAATAATAAACAATGCATTGACATTTACTTTTATACTTAAGTACTTTTAAAAATTAGTACTTCTGTACTTTTACTTAAGTAAAAACCGGTCTTTACAACTTTTACTTGTAACGGAGTAATATTTGACCAGTAGTATCTGTACTTTTACTCCGGTAAGGAAGTTGTGTACTTTGTCCACCTCAAGTCACGCACCGCGCAGACGCGGTAAACATCTCAGTTTGTCTAAAGTAGCCTTATGATCAAATGGTAAAAGGTATCACGCTGAAATGTTATAAAACCTTGTGTGTTCATTTTTGATCATTCCAATGTGTGACATAGTGGAAAAAGTGCAAATCTTCTTTTTGAAAGTAGGCTTGTATGAGCCGACAGCGACTTGTAAACAGAGCGTGCACGAGGAGAACTAGGCTCGTGCACGCTCTCTCGTGCACGCTCTCTCGTGCACACGTTTAATAGGCGTTCCCTCTCGGGAGCAGGTAGTGTTGCGCATGTGCATTTCTTCAAAAAGTGGAGAGGGCGGTTCTTTTCTAAAATTCGGGAAAACCAAACAGTTAACTGGTCCCATTGACTTCCATAGTAGGAAAAATATATATACTGTGGAAGTCAATGGGGTGCATCAACAGTTTGGTTACAACATTCTTCTAAATATCTTCTTTTTAGTTCAACAGAACAGGTTTGAAACAACTTGATGGTGAGAAAATGATGACAGAGTTTTCATTTTTAAGTGAACTATCCCTTTAATAAGAAGTGCCTGTTGGTGGTGAGAAGGATGTTCCCCAGTTTCGACGGCGACAGCTGTTTTATGTTGGCTAAAATTACTCATGACCCAGATCTCCTGAACCGAGGTCAGGGCAGGACTGTGGCTTTTGTTTTTGATGGGAAATTGTTACAAGAAAAGGACATTAAGTCTAATTTATGCACAAACTTGTGTGTGAAATCTGCATATGAATGTTTTCAAGAACAAATCACGATTCACCGGAAACTTTTGTAGTAAAATGTATTACAAATGTACGATTTTTTTTTAGGAATGTACAGAAAAATATGAATAACTGAAACCACACGCAGGTACACAAAAAAAGCTATTTCTCTGTGCGGCCTTATAATCGTGAATATTTCATCTTAAAACGAATATAATTATTATATTGAATTATATTTATATTAGTATATTATATCATATTCTAAAATTAATTTAATCTTAAAGGTCCTGTTCTTCGTGATCCCATTTTTTTTACTTTAGCTAGTGTGTAATGTTGCTGATAGAGCATAAATAATACATGTAAAATTATAAAGCTCAAAGTTCAATGCCAAGCGAGATATTTGATTTAACAGAAGTCCCCTTTCAAAGCCGACAGCGAACGGCCGGTTCGGACTACATCCTCTACTTCCTGCTTTGATGACGTCACTAGAACAGCTTTTAGACTAAGCTCCGCCCACAGGAATACACACAAAAGGGGGCGTGGTCTTGTTGCACTCCTACAGAGAAGAGGAAGAGTTGCGTTTGTAGAGTGTGTGTCACCATGTCGTCGAGACGCTGTTATTTTCATCACCGTTGTTTGGCCGTGTTCACAATAACACTGAGCGCATGCGTCTTCACGTTACGGTAAGAGGCGTGACCTTTCCGGGCAACGTGCGCTAATCTGCTGTCCAATCACAACACAGGAACCGCCTGCACAATCAGAACTCGTTACGTATTTCTGAAGGAGGGACTTCATAGAAAAAGGAAGTCATCAGCCCGTTTTTAGGACAGTGAAAACAGCGGTATACAGATACGTACATTTTGTTTTTATTACACGCGAAACATGAACACGTTATATTGCACACTGTACACACAATCAAAGCTTCAAAAACACAGGAAAAATGGGGCCTTTAAATATATTGAATCGTATACAGTGCAAGAAAAGCTGCGTTATAGCTTGAACATCGCGGTTTCTCGTGATTAAT
The DNA here is from genome assembly GCF_949152265.1 of Phoxinus phoxinus. Lineage (NCBI taxonomy): Eukaryota > Metazoa > Chordata > Actinopteri > Cypriniformes > Leuciscidae > Phoxinus > Phoxinus phoxinus. The sequence continues at coordinate 1,397,645 of NC_136877.1, forward strand.
GCAGATTTATGCATATGTGCAGCTGGCTGATGAGTCTGTAATCTGGGTCTGTATAAACTGTGTTTATTGTGTTCGAACTGGTTTTTAAGCGACTCGCTCGTCATCGTTTGAGGATCTTGCGAGAGAGCGAGAGTGATGACAGGAAAGCCCTTATATGGAGATGGTCTGGGCGTGTTTTATGCAAATAACTAACCTCGTGCACACGGACGCTCATTTAGGATACTCCAAATTTACTATGTTAGAACAAGATTTGAACACATTCATGTGCGTACGCTTTGACATGAGAAGTTCTCCTGTGCCTATAAATGATCCATACAATTAGTGAATAAGGATCATTGTCTCAAAAATAGCGTGTGGATTGGACAAACAGAGACACGGTTAGTGAAATATATGGACCCAATACCAGTGAACCAATAAAGGGAAGAACATAAGGTTACTCACAGTCACACCGCAAGAGAGTATAAGCAGAAACAAGCGATACAAGCATTGCTGACTGACAAATGTAAAATAACACAATCATCAAACATGAAACAGCAAATAAAATTTAGTCTGTCAGAAGCTTAGTTTTTTGTAAAAAATATTGCTTTTTTAATTAAACTTACCCACATTCAAGAGATAATAAGAATACATGAAGCTAGAATAAAATTCCTAAAAATAAAATACCTAAATACCGAACATAGTAGTATACTTTAAGTTCAAAATATATTAATAGTAAACTATAAGTATGATGTTAAGATCAATGAAAGAAAACTTACCAGTAGCCTATAGTTTTTGTTTCTGTTTGGGAGGGTTTAGCTCATGTTTAGTTCTGTTTCCTGTTTGAGTTTCCATGGTTACTTATTGTTTGATTATCGTGTGCACCTGTGATTCATTTCGTTGACTGGTTTGTTTGTTCAAGATTCTTTTAGTTACAGTATCTGTCAGTTCTCGTCATGTTTTAATTGGTTGTTTTGTTGTTCCTGAGTCTTGTTAAATAAAGTCTTAAACTGATGCGTTTAGATCCGTTCACTCATCTTTATTTCAACCAACAGTTTCTCTCTTCTGCTGAACACAAAAGGAGATATTTAGAAGAATGGCGGTGATCAAACTGTTGACAGACCCGATTGACCTCCATAGTCATTTTCTTTCCTACTATGGAAGTCAATGGGGTCCATCAACTGTTTGGTTACCGATATTCTTCAAAATATCTTCTTTTGTGTTCAGCAGAAAACATAAACTCATACAGGTTTGGAACAACATGAGCCGAGTAAATGAAGGCAGAATTTCATTTTTTGTGTGAAATATACCTTTAAAAGTGTACTTTTATACACTAAAAAGAAGGCCATAGCAGTATTGAATAATGCACCTACAAGTATACTACTAGTACATTGATATTAGTATACTTAAAATATACTTAAACTTTACTTAAGTGTACTTAATAAAATTAACTACTATTTTGTGTTGACAAAAAGACCAGTTGACAGTTGCTCCATATGATTCTAAAAAAATCATAAACAGAATAAATGATATATTTGTTTCCTTATGTTGTTGCATAACCTCCAGCTGTGACAGAAGGCCTAGTGAAGTAATACAGGGAGTAACACACACACACACACACACACACACACACACACACACACACACACACACACACACACACACACACACACACACACACACACACACACACACACACACACACACACACACACACCTCACAGTGCTGGAACTCCGGCATGCTGAGATATTACTCACATTTACATAAACACGACTCAATTATGTTACAATTAGTTTAGTAGACGATCACGCATGTTCAACTCACCCCATGCTGAATCTTCAGATGAAATATCTCCAGTGAAAACAGTGTCCCTTTCCCTCGCTCTCCCTCTTCCAACTTTCTCTCCTGAACGGAGGCTTCAAGTAGAGCAGCTTTTATTTATGTCCTTTTTTGGGATTGGAGTAAATGGAGAGAGCTTGCAGAACATTACAGTACATTACTCCCTTACTGTTTTAACCTCTCTCTCTCTCTCTCTCTCTCTCTCTCTCTCTCTCTCTCTCTCTCTCTCTCTCTCTCTCTTTCTCTCCCCCCCCCCTCTCTCTCTCTCTCAGCAAATTTTTTTTTTTTTTTTTTTTTTTTTTACTAGTGTGTGCAGGACACTATAGTTCATCTATGTAAGTGAGGAGAGCAAAATAAAGTAAACTGTGAGATATTAAACACACAAACTCTTCATACAGTGACATTTATAAAAATTTGGGACCAAAACTATTCAGACACTTTGAGCTGGTCATGTTCTGCTGAAGTGTGTGTCTGTAATTGCTAATGCTCTTTTCACACACACACTGAACACATGAAGCATTGCTTGGTCACTGGTTGAGCTAAACTGGTATTATCTAATTGTGTAGTTAAATTTACCAGCTGACAGATATTCAACATAATTCATGTGTGAGACAGTCTAACAGAAGTATGGACAAAACCTGTGTGTGTGTGTGTGTGTGTGTGTGTGTGACAGTCTAACAGAAGGATGGACAAAACCTGTCAAATATCAACTTATGAGTTCATGTCATATTGTATCACCATTTTCTAAACTATAGCGAATAAACTGTGATAATGTGAGAAATGTATAAGAGTATATATATAAAGACTGTATATATAACCGATCACATTCAGGTGTGTTTGTGTGAATGTTACCAGCCTGTGTTTGAGAGATTCACTGGCATTGATTTAATATGTTTATGAGCTATTGCGGGTTGTGTATGTCTTATGCCATTACACACTGGTGAAATATGGCAAGGAAAGGGTTCGAGTTCACTTGTCCAGGACTCAAAAACACAGCCGGTCATTAAGCGCTCTCAAAGGCTTGGTAATTTGGAGACCCAGCGAGGACAACGTGTGCCGCCGTGTTGAACAGATCCAGGTAACTAGACTCTAGGGTCGAACCGCGCTGGTAAACATGTCGGAGATCAGGACTCGTCTCTGGAGAGAAGATCTTCCTCATCATTACGAAGATCATCTTCCTCATCATTATGAAGATCATCTTCCTCATCATTATGAAGATCATCTTCCTCATCATTATGAAGAGACGAATCTGATCTGGACTTTGTCATTCATTTTCCTTGGCATGGTTACATTTATTGGTGCATTTATACACATAACTTTTACTTTTATGCACATAATGTGTGATATCCCTTACACAAAATAAATGGGTAACACTTTACAATAATGTTCATTAGTTAACTACCTTATATAACATGAACCTTATTAGATAGAATGATTAAAATCAAAGGTTGTATTTGTTAACATTAGTTAATCCACTGTGAACTAACATGAACAAACAATGAACAGCTGTATTTTTACTAACTAACATTAACAAATATTAATACATACGGTAAAATGTATTGGTCTTTGTTAGTTTATGTTAGTCCATACATTAACTAATGTTAACTAAATAAAAGTTTAAAGTATTTTTTTTATACACACACACACATTGGGTTTTCATGTTTTGTGGGGACTATCTAAAGACAATGTTATTTATACTGAACAAACTCAAACATTTATTATCTCTCCTTACACTAACCCTTGCATTATTTCAGCATTTTGACATTTAAAAAAAAAAATCAGTATGATTTATAATCTCTTTCCCTCAGGGACCAAAAAACGTTGCATATTTTGTCTAAAACGTAGGGTTTACCACACACACACACACACACACACGGGGGATGGGATGGAGGGCCAGGTCCGTGGAGAGGCAGGGGACCTGGAGACAGGAGCAAAACACGGGACCACGGAGAAGCACGCTCCGCAGGCAGCTGAGGTGGGAACTCGCCCTCCCGGAACTTGAAGGCCGCAGGTAAGGCGAGGCGCAGAGGCGGGGCCGGCAGGGCGAGGCGTAGAGGCGGGGCCGGCAGGGCGAGACGCAGAGGCGGGGCCGGCAGGGCGAGACGCAGAGGCGGGGCCGGCAGGGCGAGGCGCAGAGGCGGGGCCGGCAGGGCGAGACGCAGAGGCGGGGCCGGCAGGGCGAGGCGCAGAGGCGGGGCCGGCAGGGCGAGACGCAGAGGCGGGGCCGACAGGGCGAGGCGCAGAGGCGGGGCCGGCAGGGCGAGACACAGAGGCGGGGCCGGCAGGGCGAGGCGCAGAGGCGGGGCCGGCAGGGCGAGGCGCAGAGGCGGGGCCGGCAGGGCGAGACGCAGAGGCGGGGCCGGCAGGGCGAGACACAGAGGCGGGGCCGGCAGGGCGAGGCGCAGAGGCGGGGCCGGCAGGGCGAGGCGCAGAGGCGGGGCCGGCAGGGCGAGACGCAGAGGCGAGGCCGGCAGACGTGGAGTCTGGGAACGCCCTCCGGAGCCTGGCGAGCCCAACGAGTCCTCCTTCTCCTTCTCCTTCTGCGACGGCACTTCACTGGGCTTGATTCATTCACTTGGCTGAATTCATTACTGGACACGCCACTTGACACTCTGGACACGGCACTTGACTCACTGGACACGGCACTTCACACGGCACTTGACTCACTGGTCACGGCACTGGAGTCACTGGACACGGCACTGGACTCACTGGACACGGCACTGGACTCACTGGACACGGCATTGGACTCACTGGACACGGCACTTGACACGGCACTTGACTCACTGGACACGGCACTGGACTCACTGGACACGGCACTGGACTCACTGGACACGGCACTGGACTCACTGGACACGGCACTTGACACGGCACTGGACTCACTGGACACGGCACTGGACTCACTGGACACGGCACTGGACTCACTGGACACGGCACTGGACTCACTGGACACGGCACTTGACTCACTGGACACGGCACTTGACTCACTTGATTCGTCGAGGCTGACGTGAAGCTCTGGCTCGTCGTGGTTGACATGAAGCTCAGGTTCGTCGAGCGCGGTCTCAGCTGGGCTGACGTGAAGCGCGGGTTCGGCTGGCACGCGCTCAGACTCAGTAGAAAACTCTTGAGGCAGGAATACAACGGAGCTCACGTGAAGTGTCAGAACGTCGGGATTCACATGCGTGGATACGGCGGACCCTTTACGAAGTGCTGGTTCAACTGGGCTATCATGTTGCGCAAACTCGGCGGCGCACGTGTGAAGCGCTGGTTCACCGGGAGACAATTGATGCGTGGATTCAGTGGGTACCTTGTACAATGGCGAATCGTCGGGTTTTCTGTGAAGCAAAAGTTCCAAAAAATCCACAGTAAAAAGCGAACCGCTCATGGAAAGGGCCAGGTCAATATATTGGGTAAGAGTCCAGCTTGAACTTGGAAACGGTATAGCAGAGCCGAGCGGTTCAGACAGTCCTCCCCGTAAGAACATCATTAAACAGAAATCATCTAAATAGGACTGACGAGAGAGCTTCAAAAAATCTGTCACAAAAACCTTGAGAGGACGTTCTCCTTGACGGAGGCTTACGATCTGCGCTGTGGGATCCATCACGAGGTCTGTCTCTCGCTCAGCCGCTGGATCAGTAGTGGCTCAGTATTCTGTCATGAAACTGCACATGGAACAGACAGTGGTGATCCAAACGCAGGCTTTATTATGAGGAGAATCCAGAGACAGATACAAGGAAACCGGCAGGGGTCAAAACCAGGTAAGCAGTCCAAACAAACAACAAAACCATGCAGGGATAAGGCAAGCGGGAAACCGGGAACAGGCAGATAAACAGGGAACCGAAACACTAGAATGCAAGGAAACTGGAACGAGGCTAGGTAATGCAGTCAGACACATACAATACTGAGCACTGGTACAAAGGGCCACTCAGGCTTAAGACAGGTGCGCTAAACAAGATAATAAAACACAGGTGCATAAAATCAACCATAATCAGTCCAGGGTAAAACATAATAAAGAATGAAAAATAGAGAAGGAGTGCCCCCCAGTGGCTCACGCGGGCACTCCAGCCGCTGATTGTCACAGAATGAATGAATAAACTGATTGGCTTCATCACTGTCTCCTCTCCACCAGTAAGCTGGTGTGTGGTGGGCGTTCTGGCGCAGTATGGCTGCCGTCGCATCATCCAGGTGGATGCTGCACATTGGTGGTGCTTGAGGAGATTCCCCCTTCTATGTAATGGCTTTGAGGTCTCAGAAAAAGCGCTATATAAAATGTAACAAATTATTATTATTATTATTAATAAACATCATCAGGGAGTCCTGTCGTTTATGACCTCTAATTCAATTATAAAATAAACTTCCCTTTTGGATCCAACATAGTTTACTTCTTCACAGCAGACGTGGGCAAAAGTTTGATGAATGTATCATTGCAGACAGAATGTATTGCTAATTAGGCAAGAGGCGTTGTCACAGTCATTACATTGCATTGATTCTCCTTCGCAGTCACACACAGATGCTTGAACGGTGCTTTCCTGATCCAAGCCCTCCCGATCACTAGCTTTCAGGACAACATTGTAGTCACCCTGCTCCAATGCAAACTTAGGTGTCAGAAAGACACCGGTTGCTAAAATGGGCACATTATAATAGTTAGACATGTATACCAAGACAGACAGATATTTCAATTTCTAAGAAAGAATGAGATTAATTTCTCTTTAAAAATTAGTAATTGCTCACATGTGGCATTCATCTCGGTGGACCAGTTTTTACTGGATTCTCCGATGGGAATAACGTTAAAGGGACCACCGAAACTAGGTCCATCTTTGTCCGTTATAGAGAGAAGCACTGGGCCTGAACTACGATTGCACAATTTTATATTCCTTTCATTGATGACAGGAGCGTTGTCATTTACATCCTCCAATTCAATTATCAGGGTTCCTGTGCCAGTAGCTGGAGCATCAGCTGCACACAAGCACAGACATCAGAAAAAGGCCAGCAGGAATTATTCTCTTCAAAAAGAAACACAAATTACCATCATTATCCAAGGCCAAAATGATAGCTCTGTATTTGCCATCTTTGACTAAGGGAGATTCTCTATCCATGAAGCTCTTGACTTTAATAACTCCAGTGTCTGGATTTACACTCAGCCAGCCGGCAGGATCACTGCCCATTTTATACCTGGAAGGAACCAAACATACAGGTTAAAACTAGAAATGTTCAGCAAGAACAACTGAAGTCTCGCCTGGTAGTTTAAAATATTTTGCAGTTCAAAAAGATATACAGGCATGCTATGATTTGAATTCTGTGTATAAAGATTAGATTTGAAATTGGAAGGGATATAGGCCTTAATAGGTCGACAGTTGCTAAGGTGGTTCCCAGTGGTTAATATTGTGCTTGCGAGGCTGTTTGACCCAAACAAATAAAAATAAATTCATTAAAAGTCTATCATTGGAAGGAATCTGAATCTCTAGAGAAATCAGTCAGAATTTTCAAATGATATCATGACATTGTGGTGGGGTGATTGTCTGAGAGGGGAAAATGATTTGCAACGTTTCTTACGTTATCTTCTGTGCTTTTGCAGTGTCTGGATCAGTGGCTTTATAAGTAACCAATTCACTATCAACTGGTGAATCTTCATGTTTGTTAATAATCTTCTCCTTTGAATTAAACTCCGGAGGCTCGTTCACATCTTCTACATTCACCGTGACTGTGGCAGTGGAAGTGGCCAAAGAACCGACAAATGGATCATCGTTCTCAACAATCACAGACAGAATGAATTGCTTGTTCTTCTCAAAGTCCAGGGGCTGAATGGAAAAGAAAGCATATTTTACTAAAGGAACATGATCACAACGAATTGCCTGTGGAAACACACGAGCAACACACAGTACCTTTACAGTGGTGATGATGCCCTCTAGCTGGCTGGGTCCAGTACTGACAGTGAAAAACCCACTCTTGTCACCGGCAATAATCTTATATTTGGTTGTCCAGGCAGGAGATCCAGGTTCATCTCCATCAGTAACTGTGAGTCTGGCCACTTCAGCTCCTACTTTATTCTCTGGGACAGATACAGTGTGCTAAAACAAAGAGATGTATGGTGTAAATAAGTATTAAAGTTAAAATGCTTATTATATAACATTCTGAATTTATTAATATTACCGTGGTTTGCTCAAACTGAGGAGCGTTATCATTGCTGTCAGTCACAGTAATAACAGCTGTGCCAGTGGTTGAATAACCTCTTCCTTCCAGGTCAGTAGCCGTAATTAACACAGTATATCTGGAAAACGCCTGAAAGAGAAGATATTTTCAGGGGACTTTGTTTACATGAAAATATACAACAATGCGAGATCCATTCATCATTTCTCACCTCTTTGTCCAAGCCTAAAGCATTCACACGAATTCCTCCGGTAACAGAGTTGATTGTAAACAGGTTTGCTTTTGGCAATTCTGGATCTTGCTTGACGATTGAGTAACTGACAATACCATTGTAAGTCTCTGGATCATCTGCATCAGTGGCTGTGACTGTCATAAACTCATGACCTGCAGTGAGAGAAGAATAAAGACTGATTCAGTGGAAAAACTGAAAAATATGCTAAAAACATTTCATTGAGAAACTGCATCATACACCTACCAATCTCAGAAGCTTCAGGAACATTTCCAATGAATGGATTTTGTGTAAAAACAGGCTTATTATCATTTTGGTCCATTACATTTACAATAATTTCCATTGGAGCTTCCTTGATATCCACATCAACTCCAGTCGCATGAACTATAAGCTAAAGAGAGAAGAAATATGTTAAGAAGCAAATATCTGAGGTTGTTTGACAACACAAATAAATTATATGTGATATATTTATTAATTGTATTTTTTATTCCATCTCTGTTATCTGTGATACGTCTATTTGCATGTGTAGTTATGACTTAATTTTTAGTTGATATACAAATTACAAAAAATGTATTGTCTTTTTAAACACAAAAAGTGAATTGTGTGTCAAGCTATTTCACGGGGCCTTTTATCTGATTCTTTATACTTTTTTTATTTTAGCTTTCAAAGAATTAAGTACGAGCAGATAATCCATTGCTGAAATACACTGACAATCAACTTACTCTGTATGAAGCTTTCTTTTCTCTGTCGAGAGGCCGAGTCACAAACAGATTCCCTGATAATCTGTCTATAGTAAAAGTCCCCCTAGGCTCCTGATCCGCTCCTTCACCGGTGATCGTGTATTGCATCTGAGCGTCCTTAGAATAGTCCGACTTTATCTAAATACAGAAAGCAATAAGATACAAAAACAAACGATGTCAATGACAGACAAACCTCTTTCTCGACCATTTAGTTTTGAACATTCCCTTCATGATTTTCACTCACCAGGACCAGTTTCTCTGGGAAAGGACCTCTGCTATCCTCAATTGGACTGAATGGAGGAATAACCCAACCTCTCTTTGCTCTCTTCAGACCCGTTGAAGACTTTGGAAACATCAGAACCAGATCGTCAGAGGGAGATTCAATCTGAAAATTTTAGTAAAAGAATCTGAGCAACAAAATATTTTTGTTTACAATTAAACACATCACACAAACCATTAAATATTTGGATAATTGCATCTTTAGAATCAGAATGAACTTTATTGCCAAGTACTGCATGCTTACAACACAAAGACTTTGTCTTCATGACAGAAGCTTCCAGCGCACAGACAGAAAGACAGCGACAAGACAGATAATAAAACTAAAATAAGTGAAGAAAAAAATGTATATATAAAAATCAGTGTGTCAGCATTGAAATGAAGCAATGCTGATTAATTTCAAAATACTTAACACATTAAAATAATTTAATGCAATTAAAGGAAAAAACTGACAAAAGTACGTGAAGCTGCGTCATTAACGTAATTTCCGTCACACAGTTAGATGATGACACTGAGCATCTACAGGTATCTGTAACCCTGGTAAGGAGATTTCCATTCTAACCCTTTATTCTGCATCTCTGTTTATGATCAGATCATTATAAGCCGGTAAACTCTGTGAAACTGCGAAAGTTTTCAGTTATCCAGTAATTAAATTAATTCAAACAATCAGTCCAAAACAGCGCTAATGTAGAGAAGCTGATTACATCTGAGATACCAGAGAGAATACAGTGAGTGCATTGCGTTTTTAGTGTATTATTCATTCCAGTGTGAGCTTTGCTTTAAAACACGAGCTCTGTTATAATCTGTGATTGTTTCTGAAGAGCGCAGTTTTGGTGACGTACAGGAATCGTACAGTAAGCGCGTGAGAGTCTGGTATATTGATCCACAAACAACAAACCGTGTGTGTGCTCTCGATCACGGATCACATGCTGCATTTTTGTACACACACACACACACACACACACACACACACACACACACACACACACACACACACACACACACACACACACACACACACACACACACACACACTATAATATAGTTTCACATTATCCACACAGGATAATGTTTGATTTGTCATGTCTACATTGGTGTGTATAGTAGGTTTATGCAGTCAAGTCAAGGCGGTTGATTGAGGAGTTTTTTGGCTTCTCCATGTGGTATCGCAGCTTGACTCTCGATGTTGTTGCTCTAGTCTGTACACATACTACAATATACACTGAATTCTGTAGGTATTTTTTTCCGGTTTTTTTTTTTTTTTTTCCAGGGGTGCTTTGGTGTGCATAATTTTATTATAATAGAATTATATGGATTCCTTATATCACTTGGTTATTTGGTGTCCGAATGGAGTCTCCTGGTGTCCTTGAAGCTTGCAGAAAACACAGATTTGTGTTGTGGGACAAAGGGGAAATAAGGAGTTGTTCCTTTAATGTCGTAAGGGCGTAAATTGTAGTACGAGCGGGAGGGAATCATGGGTATTGGAGTCCGGAACACGCATGGTCGAGTGTACAGCATAGTACGAGCGAAGATGTGTTTTTCCTTGTTTTTCCTGTTGTTTTTCGGTTGAGATGCACTGAGTATTTGTGTTCACTGCAACATTGTGGGTCATGTGAATGCAGGCCGGAGATATCAATAAAGCAGCATACTCAGGACACTTTGTATAACTCGTCATTTGCACGGACTTGAGTGACTGGTAAACTGTTACGCACACACGGCTGCTGGGACGGAGAGCGCCGAAGTGAAAAAGATAACATTGGGGGCATCGTCCGGGATCTTGTTCGTCGCATTTGGTGAGTTATATGGACAATCTGAATGGTAAACTGAAAGCAGATGTTGTCAGAGAGAGATAGCAACATGACGGATGCGCGTGAGAGAGAGAGGATGACGAGAAAATACTCTCATACAAATAAGAGCAGTCAAGTGAACCCTGCCATATCTGTGATGACGGAGAATGAGGAAAAACGGACGCACATCTCATTCGCGGATTGGTTAAATGAATTGGAAGTTCAAGTGTCCAATAGTGAAAGTAAAAATAATCCGTTCAAGCAAAGTTTTGTTTCTCGCCCTCAATCAGCTATAATTAATGGACCTGCGCGTTGCTTTGAGCCAAAAATACGACCACAGGCTATGAGTGAAACCAACCCTTTCAAAAGTGTTGTGGAAAGTGAGTTTACATATGAAAGTGGAATTGACACACCATGTTACATACAGAGCACGCCAGCAAATCTGAACTACTACCCACAAGCTGTGTACAAAGACCTAACTGTTAGACCAATGTCACAATATATGTCACCAATTAATCACTTTCCACATGAGAGTGGTACAGTCCAGCATAGCGTCCATGAGGCTGAAAATAAAACTGCTTATATGAATGTTGATGAGAGTTGTTTTCCTGAGTTTATCAGACCCCGCCTGCAGGGAAGAAAACCACGTCAGGCATGTTACGATCTATCATCTGACAGTGGAGAGGAATGTAGTACCCCAAGAGAAAGAATTCCTACTCTCCGACCAGGTCAGTTTGATGGTTCAATGTCATGGAGAGAGTTCCTAAATCGTTTTGAGGATTGTGCCAGAGCTAATCACTGGTCTGAAAGGACAATGACTGTACAGATGAGGTTTTGTTTAGTCGGAGCAGCAGGTGCAGTGATACATAAAAACCCCAGGTCGAGTAGATGGGATTACACTCGCATTGTGGAGGAAATGGATGCCGCGTACGGCCCGTCATCCGAGCACGCAGCTGCCATTGGGATAGAGCTGAGGCAGAGGGTACGCAAGGCAGATGAGCCGCTACATGTGCTAAGAGATGATATCTATGAGAAAGTCTCCATTGTCTATGCAGATCGGTCTGAAAGAGAGCAGGACTCCATCAGCGTTGAAGTGTTCACTAACGCCATGGGGGATGCTGACATTGTGCAAAGACTGCTGGAAGAGCGCCCACGTACACTGGGTCGTGCTTACGATATTGCTCATAGATACGAGACCACACGACGAACTGCCGCCAGTGTAACACAACTCATGCAGTCGGCCACAAGGCCAATGGAACGGAGAGCCAGAGCTGCAGCAGTCCGTGAATGCCACGAACCGAGTGAAAGTGAAGGAGAGGGTTCAGTGTCGCCACACTCTGATCAGAGACAGAAAACATTCAGAATGGAATCCAAACCGCAACAATTGAGATTCAACAAACGAGGGAAAATTAATTGGGGAGAGATTGTATGCCACAACTGCCAAGGCATTGGACACATGAGACGGAACTGCCCTTCACCCAGGCTCGATCTGCCTCGTGTAACTCCAGCACTACACCATTCTGCTGACATCCAACCTACTTCCACCGTTCTCCAGGTAAAGGGTGCTGGTCCTGAGATGTGTATACACACACTGTTATACAGCATGGAGCTATGTGCTCTCTTGGATAGCGGAGCGAGAAGGAATGTGCTACCCCGTCACTGCTATGAGGCTATTAATGAAGGAGTTCGACCCCCACTCAAACTATCAACAGTACAGGCTCTGCAAGGAATAGGTCCTATAAATGTGAATGTTCTTGGGGAAGTCCACGTGCCGATACAGGTCGGAACACACACAGTCAGCGTTAACTTCATTGTAGCCGATGTAACAGAGGACACAGAAACCATTCTTGGACATCCGTTCCTGGAACAAGCACGAGCACGTCTCGACTTTGGCAGTCAGAAAATTGTACTGTTCGGTGAGCAGATACCTTACTTTAATCCCAAAAACAAACCCAGGGTACACGTTGTTAGAATAGCACGCACCGCTGTTCTGGAAGCAGGACGTGAATATATCGTGCCAATGTGTTACTGAGTCCAACAAAAGGGTTTATGGAAAAACACAGAGTGTTGGTGGCACGGATTGTAGTTGATGCTCAACCCAATAAACAGATTCCAATAAGACTGTATAACCCAGGCACCATTGCCGTGCAAGTAAGGAAGGGGGCCATTGCCGGGTTTCTACAGCCTGCAAATGTCGTGAAGGTTGCCAATTCTGAGCCGCCAACGGCGAGCCCAACCACCGCAACGGTTCCAAGTCACTTACAGTCTTTATATGCTGAGAGTATAGTGCATCTGGGGAAGTCGGATCAAGAAGAGCTAGCAGAACTCCTGAGCACTTATGGTGATGTTTTCTCGGCTGGACCGATGGACCTTGGTCGCACCAACCTGGTGCAACATGACATCCAAACACGACCATGTCCACCGGTAAAACAGCAGCCCAGAAGAATGGCCTTTGAGAAACAGCGCAGTGCAGACGAACAGATTCAGCAAAACCTTGACACTGGTTTAGCTGCCCCTAGCCATAGCAGCTGGGCTTCGCCAATTGTTATGGTACGGAAGAAAGATCAGACATACAGACTGTGTGTGGACTATAGAATCCTGAATGAACGCACTATCAAAGATGCTTACCCCCTTCCGCGAATTCAGGATACCCTGGACACTCTGTCTATGGCGAAATGGTTTAGCACCCTGGATCTAGCCTCTGGCTATTGGCAGGTGGAGTTAACCCCAAGTGCACGGCAGGCTGCTGCGTTCTGCAGCAGGAAGGGGTTATTTGAATGGAATGTGATGCCATTTGGGCTGTGCAACGCCCCAGCGACGTTCCAGCGCTTAATGGATCGTGTCCTGGCTGGACTTCAATGGGAAATTTGCTTAGTCTATTTGGACGATATAATTGTCCTGGGGAGGGATGCCAAAGAAATGATTCAGCGCCTAGCGCAGGTATTCGAAAGGTTGCGCCAGGCCAACCTCAAGTTGAAACCTGCCAAGTGCTGCCTCTTCCGCCGCCAGGTGATCTATCTTGGTCATGTAGTTTCGGAGGAGGGCATCAGCACTGATCCTCAGAAGGTGGAAAAGATTCGGGAATGGCCACAGCCTACAAGTGTTAATGAAATCCGACAATTCGTTGGTTTAGCATCTTACTATCGGCGCTTTGTCAGAGATTTTGCCACAGTGGCTAAGCCCCTTCATGATCTGTTGCGGAAGAATGCCAGATTTCAATGGACTCCTGAAAGTAATCAAGCATTCGAAAAACTGAAGGAGCTACTCACCACCGTTCCTGTTCTGGGGTATCCTATGGATCATGGCGACCTCATTCTCGATACGGATGCCAGCAATTTCGGAATCGGAGCTGTGTTATCCCAACTCCAACATGGCGAGGAACGCGTACTAGCCTATGGCAGTCGAGGATTGACACTAACGGAGCGGAATTACTGCACCACCCGGAGAGAGTTGTTGGCTGTAGTGGAGTTCTCAGCACATTTCCGTCAATATCTTTTGGGCAGACCGTTTGTCGTGCGGACAGATCATAGTAGTCTGCAGTGGCTGATAAACATGAAAGAACCAGAAGGACAGTTGGCTCGGTGGTTGGAAAAGCTTGGAGAGTATGATTTCAAGGTTGTGCATCGGCCTGGGCGCCAACATGAAAATGCAGATGTGCTATCCAGGAGGCCATGTCGTTCGAATTGTGCCTGCAGCCTTAAAGAACCTTCTTCCAATAGCCCTCAGGTTTGTCATCAGGCAGTTCAGTGTGATTTCGACATCGGACCTGGAAATGGAAATGCTAATCCCGAGTTCTGTCCAGTGGGGGTAGTGCAGCCTGTCATGACGGCAAGTACTGCTCCATTCCTAGGGTGGACTGCTGAGGAACTTCGCTCCACTCAGGCAACTGACAGCGATATTGCCCCAATCAAAAGGTGGATGGAGGAAGGTGGGGAAAGGCCCCCCTGGGGTGACGTGTTGCCTTATGGACCGGCGACTAAAGCTTACTGGAGCCAGTGGAAGAGATTGTATCTAAAAGATGGCACCCTGGTAAGGCGTTTCTACCTGATGGAGGGCCCCGAGTTTTATCCTCAAATTATCTTGCCAAAAGTCTTTCGGAAGGATGTCATGCATCAGATGCACGATGGACCAGTGGGTGGACACTTCGGGGTGGAGCGGACGCTGTCCCGATTACAGTCACGGTATTACTGGTACCAGATGCGGGAGGATGTTACACTCTGGTGTCGCACGTGTGCCAGCTGTGCTGCGAAGGCTCGACCCACAAAGACCCCACAAGCGCCAATGGGCACTGTTCGGGTTGGGGCTCCCATGGAAAGGATTGCTGTTGATTTGATGGGCCCCATGAACGAAACGGAACGATTCAACCGTTACATTCTTGTTGTGCAGGACTATTTCACTAAGTGGGTGGAAGCCTACCCTCTGCCCAACGACCAGGCGGTCACTGTTGCAGAGGTTATAGTTACTGAATGGGTCTGTCGCTACGGAGCACCATCGACACTGCATAGTGACCAAGGCTCTAACTTCGAATCTTGTGTTTTCCAAGCGATGTGTGAATTATTAGGAATTGAGAAGACTCGAACGACACCTTTCCGACCCCAGTCGGATGGACAAGTGGAGCGGTTTAACGCCACCCTCCAGAAAAAACTTGCTACCACTTCAGAGCGGTGTCACTGGGACTGGGATGTCATGGTTCCCATGGCTGTGATGGCTTACCGAGCTACCAAGCATAGCTCCACTGGTTTCACCCCAAACATGATGCTCTTCGGCCGGGAGTTGACAGAGCCTGTTGATCTAGTTGTAGGACTGCCTTTTAATGAAACCTCAGCTCCCACTCCCCCACAATATGTTGCTGAAATGAGAGAAAGGTTAGAGTTGGCACATCAAATTGCCAGAGAGCAACTGGGTCGTTCCGTTGAACGTGCCAAAAGGCAATATGACAAGAATGTGGCAAGGACACATTATAAGGTCGGTGATGCTGTGTGGTACCTCATAAAAGGGACTAAAAGGGTGCAAAATAAGATCAGGAAGTTCCTACCTGCCTATGAGGGTCCTTACTTCGTTCTGGGACACCTGGATGATATGGTGTATCGAATCCAGAAAGGTCCAAAGACAAAAGTGAAGGTCGTTCATCACGATAAGCTCAAGCCGTATCATTCCCGACAACCCTTGGAAAATAGCTGGGTGTTTAAGAGTTTGGAGGCCTGGCAACCCCAGGAGGTTCCTACTCCCAGTCTTGGGGCTAACGTTAGTGACCTTGACCTTGAGCTTGGCCTCACTCACCTCTTTGCAGAGGAACCTGTAAATGACAGCGGCTTGGATGTACTTGATGAAACGTATTGTGTGCCAATGACTAAACAGGAGGATAGAAATGTGCAGTGCGGAGAAGGTAGCACGGTGCAACCAAGTCAACCATGGACTGTTAACGGCCAAATCGGGGGTAGGCCGCCACGAGTTAAGAGACCACCAAAGTGGTTTGGTGACTGGACAAACTGATGCTCAAGGAAAAGAGACTTTGATGAACATACAAACTGTTCTACTGTTAAAAGAGAATTAATGTTGCATTAATGTTTTTTTATTTTCTATGTTGACCCATGTGGATGTTATTTGTTGTGCGTATGGGCGAGTTCATCAATAACAAGGTATTATTATTGTTAACATCTTTGTGTGCAAAAGCTCAGCTGCTATTCCCTCCTTTAGAAAGAAAAAAAGGGCGATGTGGAAGAGAGATCCCATCCACTAATTGGACTGCTTCCAAAAAGAGACTGTGTGTACTAAACTTTTATGCCATCTTTCCCCCCCCCCTTTCAAGCACCGTGCTACCCTCTGCCTTATGGACTGTTTACCCTGTCACGTGGGGCTGGATTACAAAGGCTAGTATATCAATTGAGTGGAGTTTGCTAACATGGACTGTATGCTCCATCAAGTGAAGTTGCCTTAAAAAAAAAAAAAAAAAGAAACAGGAAGCAGTATGTTGGATGTATTCCTTCCTGTTATTTGCACTGTGAAATGTTGATATATTTTATGTTTTTCTATGCAAGAGGTGCTGGATTGGTATTATAGTTAATTACCATTCCAGAGTGGGGGT
Organism: Phoxinus phoxinus; assembly: GCF_949152265.1. Classification (NCBI taxonomy): domain Eukaryota; kingdom Metazoa; phylum Chordata; class Actinopteri; order Cypriniformes; family Leuciscidae; genus Phoxinus; species Phoxinus phoxinus. Next base: position 1,414,722 of record NC_136877.1, read on the forward strand.
AGTGTTGTGGGACAAAGGGGAAATAAGGAGTTGTTCCTTTAATGTCGTAAGGGCGTAAATTGTAGTACGAGCGGGAGGGAATCATGGGTATTGGAGTCCGGAACACGCATGGTCGAGTGTACAGCATAGTACGAGCGAAGATGTGTTTTTCCTTGTTTTTCCTGTTGTTTTTCGGTTGAGATGCACTGAGTATTTGTGTTCACTGCAACATTGTGGGTCATGTGAATGCAGGCCGGAGATATCAATAAAGCAGCATACTCAGGACACTTTGTATAACTCGTCATTTGCACGGACTTGAGTGACTGGTAAACTGTTACGCACACACGGCTGCTGAGACGGAGAGCGCCGAAGTGAAAAAGATAACATTTGTGAGAATCGACCTTCAATCTGATTATTTACTTTGCTAGATATAGCAAATGATGACAAAATTGATGTTAAACAAGATAAGTGGCATATGCTTAAAGCTGCAGTCTGCAACTTTTTGGGGTTAAAAAATATCCAAAATAAATGTTTGAGCAAGTACATAACCAGCCAGTGTTCAAAACTCTCTGCTTGCCTTAGCTCGATTCAAAACGGTAAGCTTGTAATAATGTTTTTAATTCCAGTGGTACTGGTGGATTTCCGCGGGAAATTCGAGCATGTCTTTGCGTCATTATGTCACATCTGTACACATAAAGAAGGTGTCTCAGCTAGTTGGCTATATTGCGTGTGATGATGTTGGAGGTAGAGATTTATAGCCTTTTCTCACCGCACTTGATATAATTAAACGTATTAATTTGATGGCGGATCCAGACAGGTTCAAAGGACAATAACCAGTGACAAGACAACTGGAGATTCACCCATTGTAAAATGCAAAATACATTGTTTGGACTTTGGAGCGGCTACAGAAAAAAAGAGACTGCAACCGCCTGGCCCACGCAAAAACAAGGATAATATCTGAAGGGCATTAAATGTAGTCACGCAATGCTGATGTTGTTTACATTAACAATTTTAGAACAAATAATAATTTGCACGGTTTGACGTTATATGATAAGCGATCGTTAGATTTAATCAGCGCGATTTACTGCAATGCTTTTTCCCCTAGTTGGTCAGAACAAAAGTGGATATTACTTACTTGTTCAGAGGACATTTTCCGGTAAAAATTCTTATGTTGGTCATACTTCCAATATACTTGGTCATACTCCGCTCCGCGTCGGGCCTAACAACGGCCCTTAGCTGTTCTAAATCCACTGTAAAACACGGCTTCGCGGAGCTTATTGCTTTAATCTGTGATTCTGAATGACAGTATCCACACCGGCGCGGTGATTGACAGCCGCACATTCTCCTCATTGTGTTAATCCGTGCTGAGCCTTGTTGAAGCACAACTCACATAAAATTGATAATTCCGGATAATTCCGTGTACCGATGATTCTCTCAGCAGTCCAGACTATCCTCTGTGGTCTTCTGAGGTCTGATTTGGTAGCTGAGCTGAGCCAGACAGTAATAGAAGTGCAGAGAACAGACTCAATGGGCCCTATCAAACACCCGGCTAACTTCAGCCCGACAGAGTTATTATTTTCTCGTCCTGCGCCACGTTGTTTATTTATAAATAGCAAATGCATTTGTGCTCATCTGTTCACCCATGAGCTGCTGGTATAAGAACAAGGTGTGTTCAGGAGCATTGTTGGCGCGTTGCTACTTTGAGGAACTGAAATAGACTGAGTCATTGACCAACTGAAACCTGGTCTAAAGTCAATGGGGCAGTATTTTTTTGTTATTTAAAGAGCGCATTAGTAATATTAGCTTCCACAACGTGCTTACACTCTGCTTATTACACACACAGGGACACGCAGCAGCACACAAAAATACCAAATATTTAAAATAAAAGGATTACAGTACAAACATGTAAAACAGTAATTTTTTACAATGTAAAAAAATGAGGAACAGGTGTGAGTAATGAATCACCATGGCAACAAACAAGGCAGCAATGGTAACAAAAGCAAACAGGTCAGGCTTGTACTGTACTGACAGCGGTTTCTGGAAGGAACTTGTTTGTACCTGTGGAGAGGAGATGTTCACGACCGTGTCCATGTGATGGTCCTCATGATGATGATGATGATGGACACGCTCGACTCTGACAGATACCGTGTGCTTCTTTCCACTGGAGTCCCAAGCGTCCACAGAAAACACCTTGTGGCCTTCATGAAGAGTCATTTGTCTCTTCAGAGTTACAGTCCCATCCGTGTCCACGTCAAAACCCCTGTCAGCGGACTGGAAGAGCGTTCTTGTTCTTCCATCGCATGCATTAAAAATTACTGTCAGAAAAAGGGATTTAATTGGCACAATAAAGCATCTTGTCACGTATGTAAACCTGGAGTGGGGAACAAGACGCTGTGTCAGTAGCAGATGCTATGGGAACACCCTCCAGGTATGATGATGGTCTGAAATAGTGTTGTCAAAAGTACCAGTACGTCAACTTTGCGATTAGTCAGGGAATCAGGGTTAGCAAGTCAATACTTATTTACAACATATAAACAAATTTTTTTAAACGTAATGATACCAACTTTATCATACATAAGGGTAAATCCAGTACTCGCTAATAGGCCGAGATGTCAGCTTCATTGTTTACAAAGGGAGTACTCTTTGCTCGCTTCCTTTATATAACCCATTCATAATTTGAGTAAAAGTTTGAATACAAATTTAACATTGCCAATTTTTTTAGGAACTGAATCTGAAATTATGATGTATGACATTGATAACCATTGCAAAGGATAGGACAAAAAAGGAGACTGAGACTTTATGTCAAACTAAATCTGTGCATTATCTTCCAGTGTAAGTGCAACAGACCTGCCACTTGTTCTGGTACCTGTAATGTGTTTCTTTGTTTCTAATGTTATTACAAACTTTTATATGGCAACAATTTGGCTAACAATAAGCAACTGTTTATACTTGTACGTGAATGCCCTGTGTGCATGAATGGTCCTGTGACAGGCGTTTTTGGTCAATTGGGTGGACTACTTAATTGGGTGGAAGATCTTTCCTGAAACAATGTGGAAACACCCGTATGGATGAGGATCGTTTTCCTTTTAAAATACTGTGTTAAATCGAAAACGCACTAGTGTGGACATATAAATGTCCCATGTGCCCAAGACTATAGATAAGTTCCAAGAAGGAACACAAGCAGTCCGGAAAGGCTGCTCTGGAGGCCCATGTCATCCCATGCATGAAACAGGAGACAAGTGAATGCTTCCCTAAAGAAACACCATCAACTGGTGCATGCTCGTCAACAATCTCTGCTAAATATACCTGAAGTGAGCTGGAGCCACAACTGCAGAAACATGCTCCTGAAGGAATACCAGCACTGAACCAGCAGTGCAGTGAACTGGATCCAGATTGCACTCTCTGCACCACAATGCAAATAGTCACCTAGCGTAGAACCTCCTTGTAGAGGGGATTCTTACATTCAAACTGGTCTTTGTGATCTACAACAAATGACCAAAATGAATTAGTCAGCTCTGTAGAAAGGATAAAGCTCATTTTTTCATACTTTTGGTTGGGAATACCACACACTGCCCCTAGTCTGGGAGAGTAAGGGTTAGGTTTAGCCTGGACTTCCTTCATAAACTGTGCCCCAACCTACTGATAAGGCGTCTGTCACAATCATGACAACAAAATCTGCCTAAAGGAACTCTATTGTTTATACTGGCATGCTCCAGCGCGAACAAGCCTCTTTTGTCGTTAAAAGACTACTGTCAGGATTTACTGAAGACACACAGTGAGAAATTAGAGCTGAAAAGGCGTGGAAAGGGATATTTCTGTGGCTGATCTTATTGCATTTGTATTTGTAGGAGTTTCCCTTTCAGACGCAGTATTTATGGTAGGAGAGTATTTAAATGAATCACGCAAGGTGATTTACTAAGGTTTGCACTAGTTTTCGGTTTAAGGTTTTCCTCCCAAAAAAACATTTCTTAAACCAGACGTCTAGTTTGCACTGCTCTTTGTAGATTGTGTTGGTCATTATGGAAATGATCCGCTGCGTCTGTGTTCTTTAATGTGTGTGTGTATTCAGTACATCACGGGCAGATTGTGTTCTCACGCTGATTTGCCCTGTTTATAAAATCTGACCCCTAGAGTCCAAAACTTGGGATGTTTCTGAGGTTAAACTGGAGCCTCCTGAATGCTGACCATTGTGAGAAGCACTCTATTTAATGGATAGTGCACCCATTTTATATTGTTTACCTGCCCTCTTTCAGATATCACCAACCCTGCCATAGAATGACCAGTGGCATAAGCCACAAGCTTAGTTAATCGGAGCAACAAGTATTTTGCTCGTCTGAGCTCCTTAACTGCCTCAGGAGTCAATCAAGCCCCTTCATCCTGATCCTTCATGCAGGGTCGGCGCCAGGACATACTGAACGAGGGGGCCTCGATGTGTCACTGGGGGGGCTTACCTCTCCCACCCTCAATAATAATAATAATAATACACCCACTTTTAATAAAAAAAACAACAACAACCATCATGCCACCATATACCCGACGCGACGATACAGAGCAACGCTGCATACAGCATTCTCATAAATAATAAGGACCAGCACTGGCTGTATAATCAAATCAATCATATTAGTAACAAAGACAAAAAAGCAAAAACTCATCCTACCTTTAGAAAAGCTGAAGTGTTAAACTTTCTCAGAACGAGGTATTTCCATTCGTTGCGTATTTTCTTTGTAAGATCCCGCTCAAATGCAAGTTGCACGAGCTGAGCCTTACGCCCGTTTCACACATATGGTGCAAAAGTTCATTTATTTCAGTAATTCAACTTAAAAGGTGAAACTAATATATTATATAGACTCATTACATGCAAAGTGAGATATTTCAAGCCTTTATTTGTTATAATTTTGATGATTATGGCTTACAGCTAGAAAACCCCAAATTCAAAATGAGAATATTGTGAAAAGGTTTTCATAAGCTGTAAGCCATAATCATCACAATTATAAAGGCTTGAAATATTTCACTTTACATGTAATGAGTCTATATAATATATTAGTTTCACCTTTTAAGTTGAGTTATTGAAATAAATGAACTTATGCACCATATTCAAATTTTTCGAGTTTCCCCTGTACTCCGTTTGCAGTGCGTATTTTTCCGTACCCATGTTAACAGGTTAGAGCTTTCAAACTGCACACGGATGCGGCCCGGCGATCCGTTCCAGGAGCGGTGCAGCGTTCGAGTCTATTTTTGCTGTTCTGCACGTGCTGAATTAAAGTGACAGCGCATGGTTCGTGGTCAAAATGAACACAGATTGACATGAAAAGGTAGTAATTCTATCATAAATGCATTTAATTAAATAAAATGTAGTAATCTCACTATAAATGCATTTAATTATGTCACCGGTGCAGGCCGGGACGGGCTCGGATGACCAGCCGCCCCTGACTCCTGACACCACCGTGAGGAGCCGACACCACAGGTACGCAACGGAATGGACCAGACAGAGGCAAAGGTAAATTTCAAAGGAATAACAATCTTTATTAAGCACTTTATTTATGGAAGCAAAGGAAAGGATGGTAACAGTCGCTGGGCCTTCTTCCACGGAACAGCTTGGTGAATCGAAGGCTCCTTCTCCGTGATGCTACTGATGAAGGACCAGCGCCAGGACACGACGACGACGCCGCTGACCTGAAGTGTCAACCAGTCTCTCCTCCTCTCCACTCCGACTTCAACCAACCGGAACTGGACAAATACTCTGATTCATTCTGAACTTCATACACTGTTCACTCATTGGCCAGAGGAGAACTGGCCCCCGACTGAGCCTGGGTTCTCCCAAGGTTTTTTTTCTCCATTCTGTCACCTGATGGAGTTTTGGTTCCTTGCCGCTGTTGCCTTACCTTCTGGCTTGCTTAGTTGGGGACATTTAATATTCAACAATATTATAGATCTGCCTTAAAGGTGGATGATGATGAAATTGTTTTTTTTTTGTATTATTTTCATGTTATCACTGTGAAGCTGCTTTGATACAATCTGTATTGTAAAAAGCGCTATATAAATAAAGATGACTTGACTTGACTTGACTACTCACTCCAAGGCTCAGAAGGTAGGTAGACAGGTTAAGCACTCTTCTTCCAGCGATTGCTGCACACTTCAAGACTCTGAAGGTAGATAGTCAGGTGAGCACTCTTCTTCCAGCGATAGCTGCACACTTCAGGACTCAGACAGTAAGTCAACGGTAAAACTCCTCTTCCAGCGATAGCTGCACACTACAGGACTCAGACAGTAAGTAAACGGTAAAACTCTTCTTCCAGCGATAGCTGCACACTACAGGACTCAGACAGTAAGTCAACGGTAAAACTCCTCTTCCAGCGATAGCTGCACACTTCAGGACTCAGACAGTAAGTAAACGGTAAAACTCCTCTTCCAGCGATAGCTGCACACTTCAGGACTCAGAAAGTAAGTAAACGGTAAAACTCCTCTTCCAGCGATAGCTGCACAATTCAAGACTCAGACAGTAAATAAACGGTAAAACTCCTCTTCCAGCGATAGCTGCACACTACAGGACTCAGACAGTAAGTAAACGGTAAAACTCCTCTTCCAGTGATAGCTGCACACTTCAAGACTCAGACAGTAAATAAACGGTAAAACTCCTCTTCCAGCGATAGCTGCACACTACAGGACTCAGAAAGTAAGTAAACGGTAAAACTCCTCTTCCAGCGATAGCTGCACAATTCAAGACTCAGACAGTAAATAAACGGTAAAACTCCTCTTCCAGCGATAGCTGCACACTACAGGACTCAGACAGTAAGTAAACGGTAAAACTCCTCTTCCAGTGATAGCTGCACACTTCAGGACTCAGAAAGTAAGTAAACGGTAAAACTCCTCTTCCAGCGATAGCTGCACACTTCAGGACTCAGACAGTAAGTAAACGGTAAAACTCCTCTTCCAGCGATAGCTGCACACTTCAGGACTCAGACAGTAAGTAAAAGGTGAAACTCCTCTTCCAGCGATAGCTGCACACTACAGGACTCAGACAGTAAGTAAACGGTAAAACTCCTCTTCCAGCGATAGCTGCACACTTCAGGACTCAGAAAGTAAGTAAACGGTAAAACTCCTCTTCCAGCGATAGCTGCACACTTCAGGACTCAGACAGTAAGTAAACGGTAAAACTCCTCTTCCAGCGATAGCTGCACACTACAGGACTCAGACAGTAAGTAAACGGTAAAACTCCTCTTCCAGCGATAGCTGCACACTTCAGGACTCAGACAGTAAGTAAACGGTAAAACTCCTCTTCCAGCGATAGCTGCACACTTCAGGACTTAGACAGTAAGTAAACGGTAAAACTTCTCTTCCAGCGATAGCTGCACACTTCAGGACTCAGAAAGTAAGTAAACGGTAAAACTCCTCTTCCAGCGATAGCTGCACACTTCAGGACTCAGACAGTAAGTCAACGGTAAAACTCCTCTTCCAGCAATAGCTGCACACTTCAGGACTCAGACAGTAAGTAAAAGGTAAAACTCCTCTTCCAGCGATAGCTGCACACTACAGGACTCAGACAGTAAGTAAACGGTAAAACTCCTCTTCCAGCGATAGCTGCACACTTCAGGACTCAGACAGTAAGTAAAAGGTAAAACTCCTCTTCCAGCGATAGCTGCACACTTCAGGACTCAGACAGTAAGTAAACGGTAAAACTCCTCTTCCAGCGATAGCTGCACACTTCAGGACTCAGACAGTAAGTAAAAGGTAAAACCTCTCTTCCAGCGATAGCTGCACACTATAGGACTCAGAAAGTAAGTAAACGGTAAAACTCCTCTTCCAGCGATAGCTGCACACTTCAGGACTCAGACAGTAAGTAAACGGTAAAACTCCTCTTCCAGCGATAGCTGCACACTTCAGGACTTAGACAGTAAGTAAACGGTAAAACTCCTCTTCCAGCGATAGCTGCACACTTCAGGACTCAGACAGTAAGTCAACGGTAAAACTCCTCTTCCAGCGATAGCTGCACACTACAGGACTCAGACAGTAAGTAAAAGGTAAAACTCCTCTTCCAGCGATAGCTGCACACTCCAGGGTTCAGAGGTAATTAAACAGGAAAACTCTTCTCTTTAGAGAAACACTTGCGTCAAGGTACTTTAATAAACTATGGATTAAAAGCTTGTTTTACCAGCGATGTTGCTTACTTCGGTTCTCAGTAGTTACACATTCGTCAATCACTTTTTCCACAGTCTCCTAGGACTCGCAAACAGAGAGAGGCAATTTGAGTGAGAATTCAACCAGCCAGATAATCTTCACTGTTCAGACAGTCAATCCACGATGATACATGCCAATACTTCACCAGATCCGTTGTAGCACTCTGGGTTTCGATGAAGAGAGGTTTAATGGTTTTTCCAAAGGTGTATAAAGACTGAAGCTTCTTCTCAGCAAAGCACACCACAATCGTGTCCACTTCAAATCCACCACAGTGAATCAATGTATATAATTAGAGTAAAGGCACTGCAATTCACTCACAAAAATAGGGCTGATCGGCGGCTTCACTCCATTAAACACACTCCAGGGGGGAATATTCAATCCTCTGTCTCTCTTCGGTACACTCTGAAACATATGACTTTTTCAATGGTCAATTTCCCATTCCCATTCTCTTCTTCACGCTTTTCAATTGATTGCAGATAAGAAATATTCACTTATCTTTCTCGTGTTCTGTTCACAGTGTCGAATCAGCCGATAGCTTAATCCAGCAAGCCTCCATAGATCCCTCCCAACTAGTTTCCATGTGACAAGCCAATGTCCGACTCTCTCCACACACGCGGTCCTGAGAACAATAACTGTGCCCTGTACCTGTCCTGACTTCAACATGAACTCAAACTCCTTCTTCTTCTTTGACTGAACAACATCTCTTCTCTCTCAATTTCCTTTTTATCCTCAGCTTAACAAACAGAAAGCCCGCGGGGATGCTACTTTTCGCTTAGCGCAGTGCATTAGCGCTAATCAGGTCTGACAATATTTTCGGTAACACCCGGAACCGGAGTGGGAGGTGTCGCACACAATTGCTTCCCTCCAGGAACTTGGCACTCGGGAGAAGGTTCGGCTCACCGAGCGTTTTTGTCACCCGTGACAATTACATACTACTATTTTTCACTAGCCTGGTTAACGTCAGACCTCGTCTCATTGAGATGTGGTCTGGGAACCACATGTTCATTTTCTCGTATTTGAGGTGTGGTTTACGAATGCCCAGAGCCGTTTATTGGGCGCTACGAATGTCTATCAAATGCGCCTGTACGTAGCTCATAGCCAATCGTTTCAATTATACCAGGTGACGTATAGAGCGACAGAAATTCGACGACGAAGAAGACGGTGGATCATATTTATGTGTACACGATGGCGTTCAGCGACTATAGGGTAGAAGGTAAATCTGCAGTGCACATGTTGATATAAAAAAACTGCTTCGGTGTGTCGCATAGACGTCGTCATCGTCTTGCTGCTCCCTCCCCGTTCTGTGATTGGTCCCATCGCTGAGGCGAAAATCTGGTCCATGGAATGCAGCATGGGGAAACCCAGGTTCATATTTTTCATCTTTTTACTTTAAGACCGGGGTAAAGCAAGGAAAACGGAATACACATATGACCCGGAGGGGGGTGCATACGGAGAACACTGGGGTGTCCAGCCCACAGGGTGGAATATTTCCACCCCAGGGGTGGCAGACTGGCTTGCCAAGGAAAAGACACATGCTCAGAGAGGCTTAAAGTGGAAATACAGATGTGGCGGTCACCCAGAACCATGCACATGGCGGCACCTAGCCAATCGCAAAGGCTGCCGGAGGCATAACTCTGGCGTTGACGTCAACAGCGCTGGAGGAACTCAGGGCTTGTGAGGCTCACCTGAGGAGAATATCGCACGTATCCAGTCCGTGGAGTGGAATGGCGAGCAAGCGAAGACACCTGAGCGGGTCCTAGTACCGGCTGGTTGAAGCGAGTACACGGGAGGACACTGGCTCCACTCGGAGATTGTAGAATCTAGCGAATTTGTTGGGTGTTGCCCAGCCTGCAGCTCTGCAGATGTCTGTTAGCGAGGCGCCATGCGCTAGAGCCCAAGAGGAGGCCACACTCCGGGTGGAGTGGGCTGTCACACCAAGGAAGCACGGTTGACCTTGCTGTTGGTATGCCAAAGCAATGGCGTCCACTATCCAGTAGGACAACCTTTGTTTGGAGAGAGCCTTTTCCCTTCAGCTTCCCACCATAACAGACAAAGAGCTGGTCTGAGGTCCTGAAACACTGTGTTCTGTCTACGTAAGCACGGAGGGCGCGTACTGGACAGAGCAGTGCCAAGGCTGGGTCTGCCTCCTCCAGGGGCAGCGTTTGCAGGTTCACCACCTGGTCCCGGAAGGGAGTGGTGGGAACCTTGGGCACATATCAAGGCCGGGGTCTCAGGATCACTTGAGAATAGGCCGGCCCGAATTCCAGGCACGCTTCGTCTATAGAAAATGCGTGCAGGTCCCCTACCCTCTTGATGGAGGCCGATGCAACCAGGAGCGCTGTCTTGATTGACAGGAACTTAAGCTCCACTGATTGCAGAGGCTCAAAGGGAGCACTCTGCAGGGCAGTTAGAACCACTGAGAGGTCCCAAGAGGGAACGAGAGGAGGGCGAGGAGGATTTAGTCTCCTCGCTCCTCTCAGGAACCTTATGACCAGGTCGTGCTTCCCGACGGACTTACCCTCGTGGACGATGCTCTAGCGGAAGTGATGGTAGCCACCACCGCTGGTGGTAGGGTACTCAAACCTACCTCGTCCCGTCCAGGAGCCACACGTGGAGGTTCCAAAAATCGGGATGAGGGTGCCATAGGGTGCCCCGTCCCTGAGAAAGGAGGTCCTTCCTCAGAGGAATTGGCCAGGGAGGTGCTGTCGCGAGGAGTACAAGTTCGGAGAACCAGGTCCGGGTGGGCCAGTGCGGCGCAACCAATCTGCTCCTCGTCCTCCCTGATCTTGCACAGGGTCTGTGCAAGAAGGCTCACTGGGAGAAATGCATACTTGCAGAGGTATGGCCAGTGCGTCCGTGCCCTCGGTCAAGGAGTAAAACTGGGCGCAGTGGGACGAGTCATGGGAGGCAAACAGGTCTACCTACGCGTCTCCGAACTGATCCCAAATCAGCTGAACCGACTGGGGATGGAGTCTCCATTCTCCAGGAAGAGGCTGAAGCCGTGAGAGCTCGTCGGCTGCACAGTTCAGGTCTCCCGGGATAAAAATGGCTCGAAGCGACCTCAGATGCTTCTGACTCCATAGGAGGAGGTGGCGGGCGAGTTGCGACATACGGCGGGAGTGTAGACCACCTTATCGGTTGATGTACACTACAGTCGTGGTATTGTCTGATCGGACTAGTACGTGCTGGTTCTTGAGCAGCGCATGGAAGCAGAGAAGAGCGAGACGTACTGCCAGCAACTCGAGGCAATTGACATGCTATAGGCGGTGGGGTCCTGTCCAGGAGCTTGTGGAAGAGGCATCCGTTAAGACAACAACATGCCTGGAAACTTGCTCTAAGTGCACTCCGGCCCGTAGAAAGCTGAGGTTCGTCCACGGGGTGAAGATCTGACGGCAGGTCGGAGTAACTGGTACTCGCAGCGTGCTGATGCCATGCCCACCTCGGGTCTCGATTGCGAAGCCAGTGCTGAAGCGGTCTCATATGAAGCAATCCAAGCGGCGCGGCTGCAGATGCCCCAGGAGCCTCTGAAAAAGTTTCAGTGGAACCGCACTCTTGCCCTCGAATTGTCTCAGGCAATTCAGCAGTGACTGTGCACGCTACTCGTAAGCTGTGCGCACATGGCCACCGAGTCAATTTCCATTGCGAGAAAAGAGATCCTCTGCACGGGGCAAAGTTTGCTCTTCTCCCAGTTGACCTGAAGGCCCAGACGAGCTAGGAGCACTAGGTCCCCGTGTTCGCAAACCTGGTCTCGAGAGTGAGCTAGGATCAGATCAGTCGTCGAGATAGTTCAGGATGCGAACCCCGTGTTGCCGTAGTGGCACAAGGGCTGCCTCAACGACCTTTGTGAAGACGCGAGGAGACAGGGCTAGCCCGAATGGGAGAATCGCATACTGGTATGCCCGCCCCTCGAAAGCAAACCATAAGAACGGTCTGTGTCGAGGAAGAATGGAGACATGGAAGTAGGCGTCCTTCAGGTCGATCGCTGCAAACCAATCCTGTGGCTGCACACATTCGAAAATGCGTTTGGCTGTGAGCATCTTGAACGGAAGCCTGTGAAGGGAACGGTTCAAGAGGCGCAAGTCCAGGATTGGCTGTAACCCACCGGTTTTCATGGGTACAATGAAGTAGGGGCTGTAGTAGCGGGACCTCATTTCGGCTGGAGGGACAGTCTCGATCGCACCCTTCGCCAGTAGGGTGGCGATCTCCGCTCTCATGACAGGGGCATTGCCACCGACCATAGTGAAGCGGACTCCCCTGAAGCGGGGAGGAGACCGCACGAACTGAATCGCGTAGCTGAGCCTGATGGTTCCCGCGACCCAGCGGGACAGGTTGGAAGCTCGACCTAGCGGGACAGGTTGGAAGCTCTCGGACTGTCGTCCGATAACTCTGTGTGCTCAGAGATGGGAATGACAGCTCTTTGGAAGAAGAGGTTCTCCCCCGGCCCTCCACCGGGGGAAGGAGTGGCCCTGCAACCACCTCCTAGAAAGAACTGCAACCCATCTCTGAGCTGTCTCTGAGCGCCGTAACACTGCGAGGCTGGTACGGGCTGGGGCGCCTTCCTGTGACTACCTCCACGGCACGGCCTGGGTGAAGGCTGCTGCTAGGGCTGGCGGGGAGTGTTGCAGGAGGGCGCCCTCAGCGGCAAGCAGACTGAGGCGGCTGAGCCGGCGGCTGAGCAGCTGGCCGCGGGATCAGAGCCTCAGTCTGCTTCTGGGCAGCCGAGAACTGTGGGCAGAGTCCTCGACTGCGCCGCTGAGGAGGCCAGTCTGAGATATGGGGAGTTGAGGAAGCGGGTTCGCTCAGCTCAGCCTCGCGCATATCAACCAGACTAAGCCAGTTTTTTCTGGACTACATATGTGGACATCACCTGACCCAGGGAGCGTGTGGTCACCTTCGTCGCCCGTTGGGCGGCATGCAGCTCTTGCAAGAGCCCTGGACCAGCCCCACCCTCGTGCATCAGCAATGAGCACCTTTGGCCTGGTAGACCTGAAGGATGGGCATAGCATGCAGTGAGGCGGCAGCCAGCGCCGCAGCTCTATAGGTCTCTGTCACCGGAGTAGACAAAAAACCTACAGGCTTTGGGGTTGGTGGGTGCTTAGGGTCGCCACGCCAGTGGAGGCGCTGTGGGGACACAGTTGTGTTGCCACAGAACACTCCACCGGGGGGAACCCCAGTGTACCCACTGGCCGCGACCTCATCGAGGGCAGAGAAGGCAGAAGAGGCCGCTGATTAGTCTCATGACCTCTTCATGCACGTCCAGGAAGAAAGGAATTGGGGGCGGGCCGACATGTGCCGGTGCGTTCCCAAAAACCGATCATCAGCCTTAACTGCTCGGGACATGGCGAAGGGTTTCACACATGGCCGATGCTCACGACTGCCCGGGAAAGCATGGCAGAGTTCTGGTTCAGGCAGCACAGCCGAGTCTTCTTCAGCGTACTCACGCCCACCTTGTGATGCGGCGATAGACAAGATTTCATCTGCCGGGGCACTGAATGAAATGCTGGGCCTGCCCGCGACCTCTGGCCGGGACTGGTCAGCGATCTCATCCGGATACCAGACGGGTTGCAATGTGAGGAGGGGTGTGTGGACCGAGGATTAGATCGTCGGGTTGGTTCCACAACAGCAGCCTCTGATCACCCTAGCCACCAGCCGAAGTATCCCCTCTTGCGGAGAGAATAGATCGGGGTGTGGATGAGGGGACTCTCTCTCCAAGAAGATCATCGAGTCTCGATCGTTACATTGCGATGGTCATGTTCCCGCAAAGAGAACATGACACATCCACGAATGCTGTCTGCGCGTTTGCCCAAACACATCAGACAGCGTCCGTGCCCATCAGCTGATTTAATCTGTGTATCGCACCGATTTAAAAAGACGCGCCGCGTGCAGCTCTTTTAGAGAGGATAAAACTCAAACAGCAGTGTTGAAGCGCCCAGGGAGAGACACACGACTGGCAGACCACTGCGCAGATCGGCAGGCAATATGAAGCTCGCTGGAATTCGCCGTCACACCAACACCGGAAGAGTAGCTCGTCTTGAAGAGTGAAGAGAGATGATCTCAGGATGGCTTGTGGAGTGAAGAATGCTCTTGGCTCCGAAGCGAAAACATATCTGCTTGTTGCCGGCATCACTTCCTTTATACCCACGAGGTGGGGCGGAGTTACGCTATACAAATTCAGCAGACCCATGGCATTTGCTTGCCATTGGCTCGTTTTATTACTGTTCGAAGAGGATAGGCTTCTAAGCGAACCCCATTTCGTCGTCATTCGACGTAACTCGAAGTGACAACGAAAGGGAACTACAATTTACTTTAACAAGGCGACATAATGAACTACACTTGTCTCATTCGTGGAGGTGGAAAAACAAGTTATTTGTGACATGCAAGATTTATTGTATAAAGATTTTAATTATACAAAAGAAAAGGTGTGAGTGTTTGTGGTATAGTGCAGATCAGTTGCGCACTGCAAACGCAGCTTATGTGAAAGCAGCACTATAGCGCGTGCTGCTCCGGTACCGCATAAACACTGCAAACGGAGTATGTGTGAAACGGGTACAGGTGTGGTTCATTGCTCATCTGTTGTTCATGAAAACGTTCTTGAGCACAGAAAATTATGTCTCATGGATAGCGTTAGAGGCCCCGAATGTGACAGCGAGTTTAAGTACCTGTCGCGAGTGCAAATGCAAAGTTGCAAAGCTGATTTAATCATGGTAAAACGAAATTAATTGACAAAATAGTAAAAAAAAATTTTTTTTATAATATATATTTATATGTGTGTGTGTGTGTGTGTAGTTAATTATAATATGTCAGGATTCAGGAATAAGAGGGCACAGTGGTAGCGTGCCAGCTGAGTCTCAGCGACTGAAATCGCGTTCCAAGGCAGGGTGGTGTGCTGACCAGAGGTGAGGGGGCACAGTGACCTAGGTGGCCGGGCCAGGCCCCCTGGGGCCCCCTCAAGGCGCCGATCCTGCCTTCATGACATCAGCTTGGTACATCTATAATACTGCTACAGTATTCAGCGCCGCACTCGCCTGATTATCAGCCAGAAAGGACTTACCAATCAGAAGAAAGAACATAATTTCCAACCAAAAGACAAGCAGACGTAGCTTAGGCATAGTTCCTCATGTAAACTCCACCGAGAAATACACTGTACACAGTCCGGCGAGAACAAAAAAGAAAGGGAGAAATCCATCTTCTCGTTCTCTATAGTCTCTACAGCCTCAACCTCATCATCAGATCCCCAGGATCCTGGCTCATGTAACGCCTCAGAGAACTAGTGTGACAAAGGACGGCTGATTTTCCACATTTGTCAAATTTACATAGATTATTTAGCCTAATACTAAAAATATTGAAACAAAAACTGTTCAGTTGCTTCAGTGTTTTATTTAAAGAGATTTGTGAACACCGCTTACCTCTTCCTAGTCTTTTTCCTTGGTGAAGGTCATCTCTGTGCACTTTAAAAACCAGCAACTCCGACTCAAAGCCTGGAGAACATGAAGACTCCTCCGCAAATCCACACAAAAAGACCTAATTTGAAACATATTCAATATTTTAACATACATTTTAATGAATCAATTCCAGCACAACATCAGTGGGCTTAACTGTGGATAATTTTCCATTGTTTTGCCACAAATTGTATTAAATGACTACATCTTTCAAATGACAGGAATTCTGTTCTCAGTCAGACACAACCTGGATCGGATTATATGTTCGTTGGGAGCATTTTGTTTTGTAAATAAGGCACTAAATGGAGAGTTCATAAATAAACTTTTGATAAATAAAATGTAAAGTTGCTCATTATTGGTGCAGAAACTGCAGATATTTGTTAATAAAGCAAAAAAATAAAAAAATAAAATCAATGCAGATTACGTTTTATTTTTCTCTCTTAAACCTTTGGTATTGATTTTTGGTGGATGTTAAGAAGTTTATCTTTTTAATACTAGCTCTAAACTTAATTAAACATATTAAATAAACTGCATTTATAATGTCAAATAAAATCAGCTTCTCAAGAAATAAAGATATAGTATATATACTGTATATATATTCTCCGAACATGATGAGCACTATCAGACACTAATAAAAACATTCAATGGTTTTGGAACGTGTCCTGGATAAAATCCTACCTTACAGAGGAAAATAATAACTCCCAATCTCCCAATCTTCATTGTCTCCATTGGAAACAAAATGTCTCGAAATGTCCTTCAGGTCCTACTCGGCTTGTAAGATTTCACTGCTATATAGTTGCTTGAGTTGCGGGGGGTGGGGGTGGGTGGGGGTGTGTGTGTGTGTGTGTGGGGGGGGGGGGGGGCGGTTGTGTTAATACCGTTTACTGGTCGGTGGGTATATTTCCTGTTTTGAGTGTGAATGGTGTCAGGGTAAAAAATGATTAAACCTATTATTAATTATTATTAATAAATTATTATTACCTGCATTACCTGTTATAAGGTCCAGTATATCAGTATTTCACAATTAAGTGCAGTATTTTAATAAGCCAAGGAGGTCTGTACTCTCTAAAGAAAGCTGTTAACATTATAACAAGGTCAGTTTTAGGCTAACATACTTTCAGCTAGAAGCCTGGAGAAAAATATTTCCACAGAGTGATTTTTTAAAAGTACTTTTTAACAGTGTTGTACTATTGGTGACAAAGCAGAAAATACATAATTTAACGTTAGAAGCCTTTGCAAAAGATTCTGGTAAAAATAGCAGTTTTATTCTCTCTTTTTTTCATTTTCCAGTTATCACTGTAAAGCTGCTTTGAAACAGTCTGTATTAAAGTGCTATACAAATAAAGGCGACTATACTTTATTTTTATTTTTTTATTGCTATCAAGAATCATTCAATATTTAAGTAATCTTTTAAAAAATCTTGTCATTTTGTGCAATTCTGCAGTATCTTGAAATATATAGAACACAGTAGCAGTAAAATATTTACAATAAAATGACAATCATTCCAAACACTTTCACTTGCGCAATTTCAGCTGAAAGCCTACAAACTGTCCTGGTTTAGTCTTGTCTCCTTCTACTACGACTCTTTTCCCCTCACTGGTACTATTTTTCGAAGTACCATTTTCTCTGATCACACTAGTCACTCTTTCAAAACCTCATGCTTATCTCTTGTACTCGATCCTGCTCTGTGTTCACAAATTGCAAATGATGTCTCACACACACGAGAGGTGTTACTGAGGTCAGCAGTGGTTGTTCACCCTGTGGTCTGTCTGGGTCCTAACGCCCCAGTATAGTGACGGGGACACTATGCTGCAAAAAGAATCATCATTTGGAAGAGACATTAAACCGAGGCCCTTATTATCCACATCAGGGGCTTTTGCACCAGGTATTTATAGGAACTCAGATATAATAACTGGCCACCAGGGCAGTCGCCTGAGAACTAAATACCCCCAGTTCCATTTTCCTGGTTGCATTCACACTGTCAGTAGGAACTGAAGTGACATAAGCCGGCAGAAAGTGACAGCGCAGCATTCAACAATGTCAACAACTGGAGGATGGAGGACACTATGATTGGAGCTGTGCTTTTGTTGTCTGTTGTGGGTTTTGTTAGCCTGGGAAAACCCAGACAACTCTCAGTTGTAACTGAGTTAGGGTCTGGCAAAGCTCCATAGACAATTAATTTCCACAGGGGCGTCACCAACAGACGTCGGATAGATCTAAAACCAATCAGAGCGATGAATGACATGACGTATGCAGAGCGACGGAGAAACATCTCGAGACTCTCAGCAATTCTCTGTTTGTGTTAACGAAAATTACAATTTTAAATCGCTTGAAACAGACGCGATAGCTGATTCGAACGAGTGATGTTGTGATGTTCCACGGCGGCATCCATCTTTGTAATGTACAAAATCTGCGTCACCGTCTCTGCTCTGTCGTCATCGTGTAAAGCCCGCCCCAGCGTTTCTGATTGGTACCGCGATTTCGACGGATTGGAAATGGGTTTCAATGGGCTCTTTGCCAGACCCACTTGCAGAGCAAATCTAAATTTGCCGGAAGTGGTCTGGGTTTTCCCAGGCTAGGGTTTTGTGATAACAGAGATGGAATGTAAACGCATAAGTAATGCAATTGATAAAGCAAAAAGGAGGGCCATGAGACGAAATCTCCAGCAATCTTTTATTGACATTATTACTGTTATCGTTATTATTATTATTAGTATGGTTGTTTGCATTTTTCATTAATATTATGTAAACAGGATGGAATGAGAGGCATGTAGCCAATGACAAAAAGGATGCGTACTGTGCCAGGCGCTGTAAAAAAAGAAAAGAGAAAAAAAAGTAAAAAAGCAGGACGGATGGTTGTTCATGTACAGTCCCGAGTTTGTCACAGATAAAATAGAAAAATGCGGCAATTAAACAGACAAAACTGCTTGTCGTTCTCCTCATCCTTTTCAGAGAGTGCAACAACTAGAATCCTCACATTACTGTACATGACCTACAGCATGATGTTTTTTTGTTTTTGTAATTATCTTTGCAGCCCTGGAATTACAAGATTTTTTTCCACAAATAAATTACTATTGTCACCCCTAGTCTGTCTGTGTTGTCTTAGTTTCACCTTCACAGACTCTTTCCCATTCAGTCAGTCACGTTCAACGTTACGTCGATACTGATGTATTGGGGTCTCGTCTGGGAGCCCAATCACCTCCAAGTGGTAACAAAACGAGCCAATGAACATTGGCCAGTGAGATTTGCACACCTACCCGGATATGCGGGTATAAATAGAATCGGTATTAGTCACTTCATTCATGTTTTGCATCAGAGCCGAGCGGTTGTCAAGCAATCGCTCATTTCCAGATTGCAAATTTTCTAAAGAAAAATAAGGGAGCAAAACAGCAATTTTCATTGCTATTAGGAGTTCACCTCCAAAAACAGCAATTGTGATTGGTTCAGTTTGCTTTTCTTTCAGCTCTTTGTGGGTTCTACTCGGCTGGCGTGAAGGCGCATTCCAGCGGTGTGGACATTCAGCACGCTGGGCACAGACAGCGCAACATTCGTCCCTGGAAGCTTTAGCTACAAGATCCACTAAAAGAGTAGCACAGGCAATCAGCATCTTTCTCAAAATGTCTTTCTGGATGTAGTTGTTTCCAGACCTCATCTGACGACCATGTGGACCGCACGCAGAGCTTCAGAAGCTCAGAGGAGCTCTTTGTTTGCTTTGGTGGTCAGCAGAAGGGAAAGGTTGTCTCCAGAGGTTGGCCCAACTGGAAAGTGGATGCCATCGCCTTGGCTTACCAGTCCCAAGGCAAGCCGTGCCCCCTCGGGGTTAGGGCTCACTCCACTCAGGGTTTTGCCTCCTCCTAGGCGTTGACACGCGGCGCATTTCTGGCAGACATCTGTAGAGCTGCAAGTTGGCCGACACCCAACGCATTCGCGAGATTCTATAATCTCTGAGTGGAGCCGGTCTCTTCCCGTGTGTTGAGTATAAACACATACTGTACAGGAAGACTGTCTCGGTCTCTCGCTTGCGCTTCCACTCCCCGCTAACAGAGGTTACGAGTGCCTAGTTGCTCTTCAGGTGAGTTCCTCAACACTTGGCGAACCCTGATTGAGTTCCTCCAGCATCCTTCAGCAGTCAGATGCGGGGGAGGTGTCCGACGCCAGGCCCAGTACTCGTGTACATGTCTGGCCGGTCAGACGTACTAGTTGTCCATAAGATGTGATTCCCCATCTGTAATCCCATATGTCTATTGTCCACATAGCGGTTTCCATGTTGGTAAACCCGTGTCTTTCCCTGGGCGGTTCCGTTCTGCCCTGCGTCTGCGCCATAGAAGCTCCTCCCTGGCTAGGTAGGATTTACCACAGAGACCTTCCATATGTAGCACTGCCCCACGGGTCAGTCCTCCCTTCAGGCAAGGTGTGGTGTCAATAGCGTTCCCCTCCTTTGGGATTGGGCACGCTTCCCCAGCGTTTTGATCATGGCTGAAAATCAATGGGAATTGAGTTCCGAAGGACTCTTTTCTGGGATAGGAACAGCAGCTTTGACCTCCCCCAGAGTAAACCCCGTCCTTCCATCTCTCCTGGTATGGAGGACTACTCTGGCTTACATGGGGCGCTGGGTAGGTTACGGCATTGTGAAAGCAGTTTGCTAACTCGGTACACGCCAGCTTGCCAGCATCTGCATCTCAATCTCATAACACAGTTCAGTGGCTTTGGCGCTTTCCAGTGGCTTTGACTGACTGAATGGGAACATCCAGGCTACTAATGTAACCCCAGAGAACGGAGACGTTACGTCCTCCTTCCATGGCCCTGAACCACCGCTGAATGGCCACTAATATGATTTGCCATCACGCTCAGCTATTGTAATCAATCACCTCGTCTGCCTGTGTATTTAAGTTCCTGTGTTTTCAGTTCTAGTTCTAGTTCTCGTTTGTTTGCCTTCTGTTTGAGATAACTTTATTTTTAAGACTGCTTGTAGCTGAATCATCATCTTCGTGTGTTTTCTTGCTACGAATCGTGACAAGGGGAAAAAAAACAATTGCAGCATTTTTGATTGATTCTTGTTACATATGCTTGTAGAGTTTTTTTGGTACTGATTTTACAAGGTTTGAAACTCTTAGTTAGCCTGGGAAAACCCAGACCACTCTCAGTTGTAACTGAGTAAGGGTCTGGCAAAGCTCCATAGACAATTCATTTCCACAGGGGCGTCACCAACGGACGTCGGATAGATCTAAAACCAATCAGAGCGATGAATGACATGACGTATGCAGAGCGACGGAGAAACATCTCGAGACTCTCAGCAATTCTCTGTTTGTGTTAACGAAAATGACCATTTTAAATCGCTTGAAACAGACGCGATAGCTGATTCGAACGAGTGATGTTGTGATGTTCCATGGCGGCATCCATCTTTGTAATGTAAAAAATCTGCGTCACCGTCTCTGCTCTGTCGTCATCGTGTAAAACGTTTCTGATTGGTGCCGCGATTTCGACGGATTGGAAATGGGTTTCAATGGGCTCTTTGCCAGACCCACTTGCAGAGCAAATCTAAATTTGCCGGAAGTGGTCTGGGTTTTCCCAGGCTAACTCTTAGTATAAAAATCCAAACTGATCAATGTAAAATGCTGTATTTTAATCATTTGGTCTTCCTTCACATGTATCTCTGATTTAAATATAGCAGAATTAAATATAGCATAAAATTCATTGTTAAATTTGTTCAGATTATTTTTCTTTACTTCTAGCAGCAAATTTACTTTTTGCATTATAACTTAAAATCAGATAGAGTCCTTAAATAAAAACGAGGAAAGGATGCCCGTATGAGTGCTAAATATACATTAATAAACAGTACAATAGTAATTGTATGCGCTTAAAGATATAGCTCTGTTTTATGACCTATGGTTTGTGTTAACTAAGATGTGAATTTTGTTAAACAATTTTTATTTGAACAGACATAATAGACATTTTACAATAATAGAATATTGGTAAATGGGACTTGATTTAATCATAAAAAGAAAAGAAAACAATACTTTGATTTAAATTGGAAAAGTGTTATACAACATTACTACAATGATGTTTATGCATTTAGCAGATGCAGAAATGCAGTGAAGAAAAGTTGAAGTGCACGAGTGCCTTGGTTTATTGTTGTGGTTGCTTACGTGCTTACAGAAGAGGTTTCTTAAGCTGCTTGTTGAAAGATGTGATGGTCTTAGCAGTTTGGGTAGAGGTTGGTGGCTCACTAGAGAGGAATAGAACGTGTGAAAGGCTTAGACAGTGGAAGTGGTTGGCTCCTAAAAGAGGAAGTCAACACTTCTGTGAGGTCAGCAGACTTAATGCAAAAGGGGACAAACTGTAATGGTTTTTGGTCAAATACTCCAGGAGGATTATTGAAAAAATTATAATTATAGAAATCAGAAGGAGTTTGTCATCTGAACAATCTGAAGGATTTGTGATACATTGTTAACTTGTAGAGTCTTTTGGGCTTGAACAGTCCCGGGCTTATAACATGGCGCTATTGGATTGGGTTTCCCACAGCGTCAAATATCGACGCAATGTGAGTGAACAGTTATCGAAAGGGAACTTTTTGGTTACTAACGAAACCTCTGGTTTAACCAACTGTTATGCTTTTCATCCTAACCCCTAGAGGACAAATGTAGTTTTATCATAAGGAAGTGCCCTATATTGCGTTAAAGAAGCAATACCAGAGATGTGTGTTAGCAGAAGCAGGGACTAGTGATGGGAGAAATAAAGTTTTTCAAATCTTTCAAATCAATAGACACACATCAGTCGCAAAATGATTCACTGTTTCGAAGTGTTTGAAACCACATGCTGGTGACGCCTGCTGGTCAAAACACTGTAAATGCATCAAAAACTCAGGCCAAACATGCATGAAAACATATTTTACAACCTAATGAAAATGTTTGATTGAAAACATAATATATCAAATGCAATTAACTAATCATCTAATACCATTAATGCAATTAAAGTCCCCCTGTAGTCAATTATATTATCCCTTAAAACTCATCTTTGATCACCAACATTACATATTTAAAAGCTTTTTCCAGTGAAAAAAAAACTTCATGCCTTAAAATAGCTTGAATGTAACTCTACACCCTTGCCTCATTTAGTATACGAGGTTCTATGAATATGCTAATTAGCCCCACCTCCACCCACGCCAGCTCACAGATTCACTCGGCTAACTTACTGAGGTAAATGCTGCACAATGGTATCGCTCTTTACAACGTCGGACACATACTGGTAATTAATATGATTAGACTTTTGCTTCACTATGTTATCAAACAGCTAATGTTTTAATGTCACACAA
Source organism: Phoxinus phoxinus (assembly GCF_949152265.1). Taxonomy (NCBI): domain Eukaryota; kingdom Metazoa; phylum Chordata; class Actinopteri; order Cypriniformes; family Leuciscidae; genus Phoxinus; species Phoxinus phoxinus. The sequence goes on from NC_136877.1 coordinate 1,437,626, forward strand.
ATAAAAGTACCCGATTTTTCATATCAACAGAAAAATATGCCAGTGTAATCTGGCTTCTCTTGAGACTCCCTGCTTCACGTCATTGTAATGATATGCTAAAGCCTGCCCGCATGTTGACCTGATTGGTTCATGGTAGTTTGTGATGTTAGAAATACTGGCGATTTCAAACGTCGGTTTTGAGACTGTCTTTGGTTCACTGCAGAAAATACTCAGCAATGGTGTTGACTTATGAATTTGCACATGGTGTGTGTTAAAGCAGATTAAAAACACCACATAGACACATAATCAACATTACAAGTTTGATTTTCACCACAGGGGGACTTCAAGAAAGATTGGTGATGCATTAAACATAATCAAGGAGTCCTGTCATTTATGTCCTCTAATTCAATTATAAAATAAACTTCTCTTTTGAATTTAACCTTGTTTACTTCTTCACAGCAGAAGTGGGCAAAGGGTTGATATATGAATCATTGCAGACAGAAAGTATTGCTTGAATCCTCCAATTCAATTATCAGGGTTCCTGTGCCGGTAGCTGGAGCATCACCTGCACACAAGCACAGACATCAGAAAAAGGCCAGCAAGAATTATTCTCTTCAAAAAGAAACGTCTCGGTTACGTATGTAACCCTCGTTCCCTGAAGGAGGGAACGGAGACGTAGGTCGTGACCGACCAATAGGAATCTCGCTAGAGAGCCGATCTACTTCGAGTGAAACTAAACGAGCCAATACACATTGGCGTGCAATCATTTGCATCAGCTGCGCAGCCTCGCAGCACGGGTATATAACGAGCAGCTGGTGATTGCACTGTAGTTTTTTGCTGAGGAGCCAAGCCGATAAGCTGGCTGCCCTGGCGGGCGGCAGCAGATGTGGCGACGGGACCTACGTCTTCGTTCCCTCCTTCAGGGAACGAGGGTTACATACGTAACCGAGACGTTCCCTATCAGTCGGTCACTACTACGTAGGTTGTGACCGACCAATAGGAATCCCTACCAAAGCGCCACAGCTGCTGCACCCCATCCAGCGCCCTGTGCAAGCCTCTACACCTTCTTGCCTGGAAGGACGATAGGAGGCGGCTTACACAGAGTGAACCTGTCACTGTTGTTCCGTGATAACCCATACAGTGAGATTATTGGACAACACTGGGAAAGCGTGCCCGAACTGAAGGAGGGGAACGCTGCGGAAGCCACATTCTCAAGGAGTGGAGATAACATATGGACTAACCCAAGGGTTGTACAGCATACGAGTAATGGGTGACTTAGCCCAAGGGAAAGACACGGGCTTCCGTTTAGGAGCAGCCATGGAGAATATACACATATGGGATCCCCATAGGGTGACACATATGGCACCCAGCCTATATCCGGTTCTCAAGGATTCAGCGGATATAGGCCTGGCACCGGACGCTCCGCCATGTCCGGCCCGAGGGTGTTTGAAGGACTCACAGGTTTTTCACACTGGAGAATAAGGGTGCACAGTAGGGTGCAGCAAGCCGACAGAGCCAGGCCTCTCAGTGCTTCTACCCGTCTAGGGTGAGACACGGGAGGAGACCGGCTCTACACGTAGGCTATAGTATCTAGCGAACGTGTTAGGTGTAGCCCAGCCCGCAGCTCTACAGATATCTGTTAGCGAGGAGCCACGTGCCAGCGCCCAGGAGGATGCAACACCTCTCGTGGAGTGTGCATGCAACCCGAGCGGGCAGGGCACGCCTTGAGCTTGGTAAGCCAAGGCGATGGCATCCACTATCCAGTGGGCCATCCTCTGCTTGGAGACAGCCTTCCCTTCTGCTGGCCTCCGTAACAGACAAAGAGCTGGTCTGAGGTCCTGACACTTTGGGTCTGTCCACGTACATACGCAGAGCGCGAACGGGACAGAGCAAAGCCAGGGCTGGGTCTGCCTCCTCCAGGGGCAGCGCTTGCAGGTTCACTACCTGGTCCCTGAAGGGAGTGGTAGGAACCTTGGGCACATAGCCAGGCCGGGGTCTCAGTACAACATGGTTGTCACCCGGCCCGAACTCTAGGCACGATTCGTCGACCGAAAATGCCTGCAGGTCCCCTACCCTCTTGACAGAGGCCAGTGCAACCAACAGCAAAGTCTTCATGGAGAGAAGCTTTAAGTCTGCTGATTGCAATGGCTCAAAGGGAGCATCCTGAAGTGCTCGAAGCACCAGGGAAAGGTCCCAAGAGGGTATGGAGGGGGGTCGAGGAGGATTTAATCGTCTCGCCCCCCTAAGGAACCTGACGACCAGGTCGTGCTCCCCAACTGTTTTGCTATCTATGTGGTCGCGATAAGCTGAAATAGCGGCAACATGTACTTTGAGGGTGGGGGGAGACAGCCTTCGCTCCAACCCTTGCTGCAAGAAGGAAAGCACGGACCCTATCGAACATCTTCGGGGGTCTTCTCGGCGAGAAGAGCACCACTCGACGAACAGGTTCCACTTCAAGGCGTACACACGTCTCGTGGACGGTGCCCTTGCAGAAGTGATGGTGTTAAGTACCTCTGGGGGTAAGTCACCTAGAACCTCCGCATCCCTTCCAGGGACCAGACATGGAGTTTCCAGAGGTCTGGACGCGGGTGCCACAGGGTGCCCCGTCTCTGAGTCAGAAGATCCTTCCTCAGAGGAATGGGCCAGGGAGGAGCTGTTCTGGGAACCAAGTCCGGGTGGGCCAATAGGGAGCCACCAGAAGGACCTGCTCCTCGTCCTCCCTGACTTTGCACAATGTCTGTGCAAGTAGGCTCACTGGGTGAACGCATATTTGCGGAGGCCCCGGGGCCAGCTGTGTGCCAGTGCACCCGTGCCGAGTGTTCCCTCAGTCAGGGAGTAAAACAGCTGGCAGTGGGTGGTTTCTGAGGAGGCAAACAGGTCTACCTGAGCCTCCCCGAACTCTCTCCAAATCAGCTGAACCGCCTGGGGGTGGAGTCGCCATTCTCCCGGGAGCACAGCTCGTGATAGCTCGTCGGCCACACGGTTGAGCACACCGGGGACATACATGGCTCGAAGCGACCTCAGATGCTTCTGACTCCAGAGGAGGAGATGGCGGGCAAGTTGCGACATGCGACGGGAGCGTAGACCACCTTGTCGGTTGATGTACGCAACGGTCGCTGTGTTGTCCGTACGGACCAGCACGTCTCTGTCCTGTAGCGGCCTCTTTAGGCGGCTCAGAGCGAGATGTACTGCTAGCAACTCGAGGCAGTTGATATGCCAATGCAGTTGGGGAGCCGTCCACACCCCTGACACTGCATGCCCGTTGTACGTGGCGCCCCAGCCGGAGGCAGAGGCATCTGTGAATACCACAGCATGCCTGGACACCTGTTCCAAGGGCACTCCTGCCCGTAGGAACGAGGGATCTGACCACGGGCTGAAGGTCTGGCGGCATGCCGGTGTGATTGCCACCCGGTGAGTGCCGTGATGCCACGCCCATCTCGGGACTCGGCCGTGAAGCCAGTGCTGAAGCGGTCTCATATGTAGCAGCCCGAGCGGGGTTACCGCTGCTGCCGCTGCCATATGCCCCAGGAGCCTCTGAAAAAGTTTCAGTGGGACCGCCGTCCTGCCTTTGAACATGTTCAAGCAGTTCAGCACCGACTGGGCGCGCTGCTCTGTGAGGCGCGCTGTCTGTGCGACCGAATCTAACTCCATACCGAGAAAAGAGATCCTCTGCACAGGGGCGAGTTTGCTCTTTTCCCAGTTGACCTGAAGGCGCAACTGGCTGAGGTGCCTGAGCACGAGGTCCCTGTGTTCGCATAACTGATCTCGAGAGTGCTAGTATGAGCCAGTTGTCGAGATAGTTGAGGAGGCGAACGCCCTGTTCTCTCATGGGAACAAGGGCCCCCTCCGTGACTTTCGACTTCTCGAGGAAGAATCGAGACATAAAAGTACGCGTCCTTCAGGTCGATCGCTGCAAACCAATCTTGGGGACGGATGCATCTGAAAATGCGTCTCTGCGTGAGCATTTTGAACGGTAGCTTGTGGAGGCTCCGATTCAAAACTCGCAGATCCAAGATCGGTCGTAACCCACCACCTTTCTTGGGTACAATGAAGTAGGGACTGTAGTGTCCTGACCTCATATCGGCTGGAGGGACCAGCTCTATCGCGTCCTTCGCCAGTAGGACTGCGATCTCCGCACGCAAGACATGGGCATCGGCTGCTCTCACTGTAGTGGAGTGGATGGCCCGAAACTTGGGGGGATGCCAGGCGAACTGAATCGCATAGCCGAGCTTGATGGTCCGAATGAGCCAGCAAGACGGACTGGGGAGCGCTAACCAGGCTCGCAGAGACCGTACAAGCGGGACCAAAGGAACCGTAGGCGTACCCGGAGTGGGGCAGCGAGGAGGAACACAGGGACGCGGCCCGGGAGGCTCTCTTGGGGAGGCGGTCCGTAGCGTGGTCTAAGTGTGCTGTGCGGCACTTACCCGGTTCCACGAGGCAGGAGGTGCAGGAGGCGGCTTGGTTGCGTTCTCGAACCACACACTGTGCTGCCCGCTGGCGACAGAAGAGGCGGATGAGGGTGGTGAGGATTTTCTCCTCCCACTACTCTCCAGACCCTCTTCAGACCCAGAGATAGAGGATCTGCTCTTTTTTTTTTTCTTTTTTTTTTGAGAACTTGGGAACCACTGTGACTCCAGTGGTGGAACAGAATTTTGACTCAAAAGATTAGTTTCCCAGCCCTCTACTGGGAGAGAGCAGCTCCACCCATCTCCGGGTCACCCGTCTCCAGTGATTGTTTCACCGACCACTTAAACAGTGGTTGAGACGGGTGGTGTCATCCTCCTGCAGCGGACACAGTAGAGCAGGCTGTGCCGGAGTTCTCTTTTTTGCAGGGGATGACACCCTTGGCGACGAGTAGACTGAGGGGCAGCCCACGAGGTACTCTGGTGGTACGTCAGGGGAAGCGCTTAAGTCTGCTGCTGACTATGGAGAACTGCTGGGCCAGTTCTCAATAGTGTCGCTGAAAAGGCCACCTTATGAGATGGAGCATCGAGAAAGCGTACTTGACGAGCTCTCACACCTCTACAAGGACAGCCAGGGGGGCTTCTGGACCACCAAGGTGGACATCGTCTGATCGAGGGCCAGCACTGTGACTTGAACACGGTCAGTCGACAAGCGCAGCTCAACCCTGGCTCAGAACTACCCTCGTGCAATAAGAGTGCCTTGGCCTCGCATGCAGGGTAGAGGTGGCCTGCCAGAGGCACGGCCACCCCACTATCGAGGGTAGTGAGAGAGGTGAAAACTTTATGCAGAATTTGGCACTTTTGGCGTTCCATATTTTTGGCACCAATATAGCTCCATACTGCTAAGTTTTCAATGCACGTCCGAGAAAGACCCGGGAAAGCATGGCTGTCCGCTCTGAATCTGATTCAGCATAAGCACACACACTATACAGTGGGAACTTAACATCATCCTCATTTCCAGAACGAAACAGCCCCTCTCTCCGATGTAGCAATCGACATCTGCCCTCAGCTGGAGCCTTGAATGAAACGCTAAGTTCCTCCATCTTTTTTTTTTTTTTTGAAGGACCAGCAATCTCATCCAGAAGCTGCACAGCTTGTGATGCACTAGAGAGGGAGGGGCCCTAGGGGGTTGGTTCCCCGAAGGAGAAGCCTCCAGGGAGGGCGCTACAACGGAGAATAGACATGGGGACCGCGCACCTAGAGCGCCGAGCGAGCGCTGGGTCGCCGTGACAACCCGTGCTGCAGCCCGGCAGCTCGACGGCACACGACACGCTGGTGTCCCAGAGTGTCGAGCAGACCTGCAGCTGTGCTTTCACACACAAGCAGCGGCTGGCCAACAACAGAGGGGACTCAAGCTTTCCGGAGAAAGCAGAGTCAACCGGCGTGCCGACGTGGTCATGTTCCCGTGAGAACATGAACCACACACGAACACAGTCTCACATGTTTCCCAGGCATGCGAGAGAGTGATCGTGGCCGTCAGTGAGGACAGGAAACGACCACATCCAGAAACACACGGGTGGAATGTCATCTTTAGAAAGACGCAACTCACACCCATGTAAGCTCTTTCAGGTGAATGCTCTTCTTGGTACTGAAGCACGCAGGGGAACGGTCGCAGCGGACACAGACAGAAATGTGCAACCTGTCGTGCGCTGTCTCTCTTCACGGCGGTCTTACCAGCCGTAAGAACGGCTATTTAACGCTCTTGGCGCACCGTTACCAGCTGTGAAAACAGCTTTTTTTTTTTTTTTTTTTTTGCTTAGTAACACAAAAATAAAAGAGAAAATAAGGTCGACCCCACTGCCGCGCTGTATCGCCCGCACCAGACACGAGAGATCTTCCTGAAGAGCTTGCTCGTTGTTTGATCACTCAATATTAGATAGATTAAACAGCATCGCTAAAAGCTACAGAGCAATCACCAGCTGCTCGTTATATACCCGCGCTGCGAGGCTGCGCAGCTGATGCAAATGATTGCACGCCAATGTGTATTGGCTCGTTTAGTTTCACTCGAAGTAGATCGGCTCTCTAGCGAGATTCCTATTGGTCGGTCACGACCTAGGTAGTAGTGACCGACTGATAGGGAACACAAATTACCATTAGGCCTATTATCCAAGGCCAAAATTAGAGCTCTGTATTTGCCGTTTTTGACTAAGGGAGATTCTCTATCTATAAAAAGGAAGATATTTAGAAGAATGTCAGTCACCAGACAGTTTCTGGTTCCCATTGACTTCCATAGTAGGAAGAAAATATACTATGGAAGTCAATGGGAACCAGAAACTGTCTGGTGACTGACATTCTTCTAAATATCTTCCTTTGTGTTCAGCAGAGGAAAGAAATTCATACAGGTTTGAAACAACTGAAGAGTGAGTATATGATGACAGAATTTTCATTTTAAAAGTGAACTAATCCTTTAAGTGGGGGGCTATGTTATGATTTCAACCTGTGTTCCCCTGTCTTGTCTCATGTTTTGTAGTTCCCTGTTATGTTGATTAGTTTCCCCAGATGTTTCATATTAGCCACATCCTCTTGTTATCTTGTTTAGCTTGTTAGTCTCTGTATTTAAACCCTGTGTCTTGTTTCAGTGTTTGTGGGATCTTGTCTTTGTAATGTTGTTCTGTCCGTGAGTCTATGTCTGCGAGTTCATTTAATAAAGCTGCTGCACTTGGATCCTGCTTCCTCCCTTGATTCTACCTCAGCGTTACAGAAGGATTACAAATTTATTAAATGTTTAATTTAGGAAACTGCAAAAGTGAAGAGATTAAATGTTTAGATTAGCTGCCAGTCTCAGTGTTTGAATAGTTATGCTGATTGGATCTAGGGCAGGTTCCAAAACCTGTAATACTTCATGTCTCATCACAATGTAAATCCCTGCCCCTAAATGTATATAAATTACAATGTAGTTCAGATCGTTGGATGACTACAGCAACGCACAAGCGAAGTCCTCAATAAAGAAAAACTTCTGCTTGAAAGATATCCCGACTCCTCCTGGTCTCTGCTTTGGTGAAGGAAAAAGTTCCCTACAGCTGCAATTGGCTGCAACCCAGCTGCCAGTGTACGGTGTTTTCCTTCTAGTCCATAATTGATTACTGTGATTCTCTACAGGACATTTGTAGTTACTGTGATTTTTACAGGACATTGCCACACACACACACACACACACACACACACACACACACACACACACACACACACACACACACACACACACACACACACACACACGTGTAATTACCAAATGAATTAAACTCTAACAAAGATTTATTATATTTGGTTATCCGTTTTGGAAATTGCAAATCAGTTCTATAAAATCTATATTTTCAGTATAGATGTACTAAACAAATCACTGATTAAACATTGATTAAATATTCAATCTGTTGGATTAATTGATAGTCAAGTATATTAAAATGAACAACAACATATGCAAATGAGAAAGTTTAATGTTCATAACATTATGATAGGCAAATACTTTGAAAGGTAAGTAAAGAGTTAAAAAGTTACAGTGAGATTTTGGATCTTGTAATTTGTCAACAGAAAATATTATGAAATGTTTGTGCATCTGTTGTGCGATTAGTAAAAATGTTATAATGTGAAAAACAAATTGTGAAAATAGTACAAAAACAATTTTAAAATGTATAAGAAACCATCTGGCTGTACATTATCCTTTAGATAATAATGATTACAGCAATGTTATGATGAGATAGATATAATAAATGTAAAATAATGGTCAGCAAGTGTAAAAAAAAGAAAAAAAAAAGAATGATTACATACGAATAAATTATTAATGAATTATAAAGATGTAAAAGACAAACACAACGTGACCGATAGAAAGAATGTATTGCTTGCTAGGCAAGAGGCGTTGTCACGGTGACTACATTGCACTGATTCTCCTTTGCAGTCACACACAGATGCTTGAACGGTGCTTTCCTGATCTCTGTTCTTTTTTGGTACTACTTTTCCTCCTCATGAACAAGAGCAGAAGAAGAGCGAGCACTGTGGTATAAGAAGCACAAATTTAACACAGCAAACCTAAAGGATTCAGCAGTAATAATGAACTAAGAAAGATTGAATAGGAACTCTAAAGAGGTCAAGGAAAATTAGATTGCTATTGATCTTACAGGAGTTCAATTCAAAGAGTGAATATGTTTGGAATAACTTGCTAGCAATGAAACTCCTTTTCTGCAGTATAAATGTACAGTGTTTCCCATACGTTGACTTCTCTGTGGTGGCACACCACAATATCAACACTGACCGCCACAAATAGAAACCAGTGTTTCCCATTTATTAACTAGACTGTGGCGGCCAGAAAATATATTTTAACTTCTCAATAACAAAAGGTATTTAATGTTATGTTTTGAGCCATTGCTGTCAAACCAACCAAAAATCAAAAAGCGTGATAAATTTCAGGTACAAGTCACAGACTTTTTCTTTGTTCAATCTGCACACTGAATATGGGTTGGAGATTTTGAAATCTCAAAGTGATCAGATTGATGCATTTCTCTTTAAATTGTACAACATTCTATCCTGTGGGAAACACTTTAACTTTATGTATGCATACACAACTTGGAAGACCAACTACATGCACACACATGAATGCATGGGAGAAATTACGTACACAGCAGAAGCATGATTCCTGCCAGGATTCCCAGAACTCCAGATAGTGGCATTGCTGCTACCGCTTTGTTAGCACACTGAACTGATTCTCCTTCGCAGTCACACACAGATGCTTGAATGGTGCTTTCCTGATCCAAGCCCTCCCGATCACTAGCTTTCAGGACAACATTGTAGTCACCCTGCTCCAATGCAAACTTAAGTGTCAGAAAGACACTGGTTGCTAAAATGGGAAGATTATTATAGTTAGACATGTATACCAAGACAGACAGATATTTCAATGTGTAATGAATGAAAGAATGAGATTAATTTCTCTTTAAAACATTAGTAATTGCTCACATGTGGCATTCATCTCGGTGGACCAATTTTTACTGGATTCTCCGATGGGAATAACGTTGAAGGGACCACCGAAACTAGGTCCATCTTTGTCCGTTATAGAGAGAAGCACTGGGCCTGAACCACGATTGCACAATTTTATATTCCTTTCATTGATGACAGGAGCGTTGTCATTTACATCCTCCAATTCAATTATCAGGGTTCCTGTGCCAGTAGCTGGAGCATCAGCTGCACACAAGCACAGACATCAGAAAAAGGCCAGCAGGAATTATTCTCTTAAAAAAGAAACACAAATTACCATCATAATCCAAGGCCAAAATGATAGCTCTGTATTTGCCATCTTTGACTAAGGGAGATTCTCTATCCATGAAGCTCTTGACTTTAATAACTCCAGTGTCTGGATTTACACTCAGCCAGCCGGCAGGATCACTGCCAATTTTATACCTGGAAGGAACCAAACATACAGGTTAAAACTAGAAATGTTCAGAAAGAACAACTTAAGTCTCGCCTGGTAGTTTAAAATATTTTGAAATTCAAAAAGATTTACAGGCATGCTATGATTTGAATTCTGCATTTGAAGATTTTACATTGGAAGGGATATAGGCCTTAATAGCTAGACAGTAAGCTAAGGTGGTTCCCAGGGGTTAATATTGTTAGTGAGGCTGTTTGAAAAAAAACAAAAAAACATTAAAAAGTATATCAATGGAAGACTATGTGATTTTTATTGTTCTACAAGATCTGAATCTCTAGAGAAATCAGTCAGAACTTTCAAATGATATCATGACATTGTGGTGGGGTGATTGTCTGAGAGTGGAAAATGAATTGCAACATTTCTTACGTTATCTTCTGTGCTTTTGCAGTGTCTGGATCAGTGGCTTTATAAGTAACCAATTCACTATCAACTGGTGAATCTTCACGTTTGTTAATAATCTTCTCCTTTGGATTAAACTCCGGAGACTCGTTCACATCTTCTACATTCACCGTGACTGTGGCAGTGGAAGTGGCCAAAGAACCGACAAATGGATCATCGTTCTCAACAATCACAGACAGAATGAATTGCTTGTTCTTCTCAAAGTCCAGGGGCTGAATGGAAAAGAAAGCATATTTTACTAAAGGAACATGATCACAACGAATTGCCTGTGGAAACACACGAGCAACACACAGTACCTTTACAGTGGTGATGATGCCCTCTAGCTGGCTGGGTCCAGTACTGACATTGAAAAACCCACTCTTGTCACCGGCAATAATCTTATATTTGGTTGACCAGGCAGGAGATCCAGGTTCATCTCCATCAGTAACTGTGAGTCTGGCCACTTCAGCTCCTACTTTATTCTCTGGGACAGATACAGTGTGCTAAAACAAAGAGAAGTATGGTGTAAATCAGTATTAATAAAGTTTAAATGCTTATTATAACAGCCTGAAAGTATTAATATACATTACCGAGGTTTGCTCAAACTGAGGAGCGTTATCATTGCTGTCAGTCACAGTAATAACAGCTGTGCCAGTGGTTGCATAACCTCTTCCATTCATGTCAGTAGCCGTAATTAACACAGTATATCTGGGAAATGTCTGAAAAGAAAGAAGTTTTCAGGTGAGTTTGTTTACATGAAATTATTCTTCACCAATGCGAGATCCATTCATCATTTCTCACCTCTTTGTCCAAGCCTAAAGCATTCACACGAATTCCTCCGGTAACAGAGTTGATCGTAAACAGGTTAGGTTTTGGCAATTCTGGATCTTGCTTGACGATTGAGTAACTGACAATACCATTGTTAGTCAGTGGATCATCTGCATCAGTGGCTGTGACTATCATAAACTCATGACCTTCAGTGAGAGAAGAATAAAGACGGATTCGATGGTAAAACTGAAGAGGCATTTGAAAAAGAAAAAACTGCTAAAAACCATTTAATTGAGAAACTGCATCATACACCTACCAATCTCAGAAGCTTCAGGAACATTTCCACTGAATGGATTTTGAGTAAAAACAGGCTTATTATCATTTTGGTCCAGCACATTTACAATAATTTCCATTGGACTATCCTTGATATCCACACCAACTCCAGTAGAATGAGCTATAAGCTAAAGAGAGGAGAAATATGGGCATGTTAAGAGGCAAATATTTGAGGTTGTTTGAAAACACAATTAAATTAAGAATGGTATATTTTAGTCCATTGTCTGTTAGCTTTGATATGTCAATATGCAAGTGTAGTTGAAGAAAACTGACTTAAGTTTTAGTAGATATACAAATAAAATAAAAAATATATATTTTAAACTCAGCAAACAAATGAAAAGGAAAATGTTTTATCTGATTAACTGGTGACAGGTTTCATAGAATTAAGAATGATCAGAAAATACAACTCTGAAATACACTAAGAAATAAAGTTAGAGAATATAAAAAATCAACTTACTCTGTATAAAGCTTTTTTCTCTCTGTCGAGTGGCCGAGTCACAAACAGATTCCCTGATAATCTTTCTATAGTAAAAGTCCCCCTAGGCTCCAGATCCGCTCCTTCACCGGTGATCGTGTATTGCATCTGAACTTCCTTAGAATAGTCCGACTTTATCTAAATACAGAAAGCAATAAGAGAACAATAACAAAATATAGCTGCAAGCAGCGATTACGGGCCCAAGCCGGTGGCACCGCCACCCTGGTGCCTTTAGTTACACTAAAGGCACCGGGCTGGCGCTGCCACCGGCTTGGGCCCTCCATCGCTGCTTGCAGCTATATTTATTTATATATATATATATATAAAAAACCCGCCACCCCGGTGCCTTTAGGGTTCCTGTGCACGACGGGCAACAACGTAACTCCGCTTTGACTGTCGAGAAGAAGTCTGCTTTAGAGCTTGCATCAGTGTGGGTTCTGCAAAAGTGCGCATCGAGGGCACATATCAACCACAAAGTATGCGTGAGAACCCTTCTGAAACCTAAAATGAAAAATTAGACACCCTACAGTCTCATGGACTTAACGGACACATGAAATCAGCAGCCATTGTAAGTACACAACACCGAAAATTCCTATGAAAGTGGGGTATATATATTCATTGAAATTACTGTACTTTAAAACAATTGTTTAAAAAAAAAAAACACATATACATAGTATAAAACACTAGATGGCACAATATACATATTTTTAATAGAGTCTTTCTGCCCCCCTCCCCACACACACAGACAGGGGGGGCTGTCTGTGTGTGTGCCCTGCCTCCCCTCCCCACACAGACACACACAATGGGGGGGGGGGGGGCTGTCTGTGTGTGTGCCCTCCCCTCTCCACACACACACACACACTCACTCACACACACAGAATGGCAGGGGGAACTCTGGCAGAGAGAGGCAGAGAGAGACAAAACCACATTCAAACCAAAATATCTGACTTCCTGTTGGTCGGAGCTAATGACTGTAAATTAGAAAGTTGTCCGGCTCGATGTGCACAATATACATACCAAGTTTTGTTACTGTAGGTAAAACTAACCCCCCACTTTTGTCAAAAGCATCTTGAAAGTAACACACTTCTTGCTGCCAGTTGGTGGCGCTATAACTTTGACTCACATTGGTTACATACATGTGATGGGCCTCTTACAGCGAGCACAATGCTGAAGTTTCATCAAGATCAATTAATGCATGAAGACGTTATAACACATTGTGTTTCTCTTTTCTCGCCATAAATTTGTTTCCTCGCCACGGCCAAACCGTTCGAGATATCAAAAAGCCATCCGCAATTTAGCATCCTCCATGTCTTGATTTCATGCTGACCGAGTTTGGTGAAGATCAAATTAAATTTCTTGGAGGAGTATATCAAATTCCAGGGGCGTGCGTTTTCATACAACCCATAATAGCCGACTTCCTGTTGGGCTGGCGTAAAACTTAGAGCACGAAAGTTGTTCGGCCCGATGAGATCTATATGTGTACCGAGTTTCATACTAATTCATGCAATATTCAGTTTGATATATGGACCAAGTTTTCGGACCCCGTTAAAGGCCCGGGTACCAGCTTCAGCCCGGCCCTGATGGCCGCAGGTTCTGACCTGTGTGCAAAGTTTCAAGAGTTTTCGAGCACGTTAAGGGCCCCAAAAGTGCCCGAGAAGTCCCACACAGCAGAGAAAGGGTTAAAATAAAGCCCCCCCTCCTCTCTCACACACACAGACACTGAGAGAGACTGGCAAAATTCCCATCAAATCACATTCAAACAAAAATATCTGACTTCCTGTTGGTCGGAGCTAATGACTGTCAATTAGAAAGTTGTCCGTCTCGGGGAGATAAATATAAATACCGATTTTTGTTACTGTAGGTAAAACTAATACCCCATTTTTGACTAAAGGTGGCGCTACTGAGCCCCTTACCACGCCCGTTTCTGAAACTTTGCACAAGTGTACTAGGCAATAAATGTAAAGTGTCTGTAGAGTTTCATGCAATTTCAAGCATGTTAAGAGTCTCAAAAACTTTAAAAAAGAATATTAAAGTTTGATGCGTTGCCATGGCAACAGTATTTAAGATATCAATAATCCTTTCACAGGTCTACATCTGTCGTGTGTTTACATTATACAGATGAAGTTTGAAGCAAATCGGGTAAAAATAAGAGGGTGATTTTAAAGCATTTTGAAAGTGACACACTTCCTGCTGCCAGTTGGTGGCGCTATAACTTTGACTCACAATAGTCACATCCATGTGATCTGCCTCTTACAGCGAACACACTGCTGAAGTTTCATCCAGATCAATTAATGTATGAGGATGTTATAACACACTTCCTGTTTCCAATATTCGCCATAAATTCGTTTCCTCGCCACGGCCAAACCGTTCGAGATATCAAAAATCCCCTGGCAATTTTTCATCCTCCATGTCTTGACTTCATGCACACCGAGTTTCGTGGTGATTGGTTGAATTTTCTAGGAGGAGTATTTTAAATTCCATTGCATGTGTTTTTTAAACTACGCCAAATAGCCGACTTCCTGTTGGGCTGGGGTAAAAAGTCAGAGCACGAAGGATATATGAACCGATTAGATCTATAAGTGTACCGAGTTTCATATTATTACACGCAAGCGTGTTTGATTTATGGACCAGGTTTTCGGACCGCGTTCCAGGGGGCGCTGTCGAGCCCCCCTGCCACGCCCGGGTACCAGCTTCAGTCCGGCTCTAATGGCCGCGGGTTCTGACATTTGTGCAAAGTTTCAAGAGTTTTTGAGCACGTTAAGGCCCCCAAAAGTGCCCGAATAGTCGTAAGAAAAATAATAATAATAATAATAATAATAATAATAATCCGAAGGAAAACAATAGGGCCTTCGCCTTTTCAAGGCTTGGGCCCTAATGATGTCAATAACAGACAAACCTCTTTCTCGTTCATCTAATTTTGAACATTCCCTTCATGATTTTCACTCACCCGGACCAGTTTCTCTGGGAAAGGACCTCTGCTATCCTCAATTACATTGACTGGAGGAATAACCCAACCTCTCTTTGCTCTCTTCAGACCCGAAGACGTCTTTGGAAACATCAGAACCAGATCGTCAGAGGGAGATTCAATCTGAAAAAGTTAGTAAAAGAAACTGAGCAACAAAACATTTTTGTTTACAGTTAAATAATGGATCATTTTTGCATCTCAATTTTTACTACAGCTACTGACTGTATTATTCAAATCAGTAACAGTATTAATATATGGGGAGGGTACAATTGTTGGGTCCCTTATAAACCAATTTAGGGTGATTTGAGACCTCTTCACTTTAATTAATCTGTAATCTAACACAGGCCTCCAATAATTAGTCCAAAACATGTAGAGAAATTGAATTGTCCATTTACAGTAACATAAACCACACATAAAAACTGAAGTGTCCAATAGAGGTCAGGCTTGTACTGTACTGACAGCAGTTTCTGGAAGGAACTTGTTTGTACCTGCGGAGAGGAGATGTTCATGACCGTGTCCATGTGATGGTCCTCATGATGATGATGATGATGGACATGCTCGACTCTGACAGATACCGTGTGCTTCTTTCCACTGGAGTCCCAAGCGTCCACAGAAAACACCTTGTGGCCTTCATGAAGAGTCATTTGTCTCTTCAGAGTTACAGTCCCATCCGTGTTCACGTCAAACTCTTCGTCAGCGGACTGGAAGATCGTTCTTGTTCTTCCATCGCATGAATTAAAAATTACTGTCAGAAAAAGAGATTTAACTGGTATAATAAATAAAACATTTTATCACGTGTAAACCTGGTTCCCTGAGTTTTAAGGTTACATGTTAATCTTTTCATGTATTATTTACTTATAATTATTTAAAAAGGTCTTAATCGATTTGACACATTTCTGTGTACAGAGTGGAAGGCAATGGATGGCGAGGGACGAGAGAAGGATAGGGTACAGACGGGCTTCAAATTAAATCAGAGCCACCCTAATTGACCATGTCATAAATTATCATTTATAATAAGGTCTTTACTTGAGAGAAGCTGGAGAGAGAGCCCATCCCAATAAAAGGCACAGTCAATGTCCCTGGACAACAACTGCTGCAATCCACTGATGTTGTGGCACACAACTCTGTCTTGGGGACGCTCAACACAGAAAGCTTCCCATGAAATCCACTTTGCTCAGGGTGATCAGGAGCAAATTGAGCGAAATATTTTAGTTGTTTGGGACAGTTTCCATTTTCACCATTCAGCACAGGTGCAAGACTGGTTTGAGCATCACCCACATTTCAGAACGGTGTTCCTTCCAGCATGTTCTCCTCATGGAGATGAAGGTACAGTGCATCTGGAAAGTATTCACAGCGCTTCACTTTTCCACATTTTGTTATGTTACAGCCTTATTCCAAAATGTATTAAATTCATTATTTTCCTCAAAATTCTACAAACAATACCCTATAATGACATCATCAAAGAAGTTTGTTTGACATCTGTGCAAATTTATAAGAAAAATAAAATAAATAAAAAATCACATGTACACAAGTATTCACAGCCTTTGCTCGATACTTTGTTGATGCACCTTTGGCACCAATTACAGCCTCAAGTCTTTTTGAGTATGATGTTACAAGCTTGGCACACCTATGTTCGGCCAGTTTCTCCCATTCTTCTTTGCAGAACCTCTTAAAGGTTTAGTTCACCCAAAAATGTAAATTCTTAGTAGAGGGGGATCTTACATTCAAAATGGTCTTTGTGATCTCCAACACATTTCATCAGACAGACCCCGAGCCCGAGAGAGTATATCAGCTCTGATTGGAATCTCCCAACGAAGGTCTTCCCAGATCTGAGAACCCTATCTGAACCAAAAAAGAGCCACCAGCAGAAGATGCTCTCTATTCTCCAGGACTTTCAAAAGAACTGACAGAAAGATTGGCCATTGGCCATGCATGAGCCACAGTATCTATACCTAGAGGCAATGGAGGAGCAGAGGGAACAAGGGGGACACTGGGATGTCTTGCTCAAAGCGATTAGATCCACTTCTGCCCTGCTGATCCTCTGCCAAACATCTTAGCCCTTACCTTGATGCGCACGTGAGCGCCATCAGTGTTTATCACAGGTTCACGTTTAAAGTCTGTGTAGAGAGAACGGTGTCGTCTTAGCGGCCCCTAATTTAAAAACAAAATATTCTTTTGACGGAAGTGAATCAATCAAAACTAACGTTAGCTGGAAAATAACATTATTCAAGAACCGCTATAAAGCCAAAACAATCTGTTACCTTAAATTATACGTTAATCTCTGTAAAGCAGCTTTGAAACAATCTACGTTGTTAAAAGCGCTATATAAACGAAGATGACTTGACTTGTGTAACGTACGGAAGGAGGCGGTCGGATCCATGTGCAGCACTTTATTTAAATTTACACACAAGAAGACAAACTCAAGCAGACAGTTCAACAAAGGGCAATCCGGTAACTCGTGGTCAAAACAGGCTTAGGTCGAGGCAGGCAGCACAGGTTCATAAACGGTCCAGATAACAGGCAAGGGTCAAGAGTCCAGGGAAACACAGAATACTAAAACAAGGAATAACGCTCAGAGATGTACGCTTATAGTGTAACAAGACTTCGCACAGGACACAGGGAAAACTCAGGTTTAAATAAGGAACTCAATAACAGGTAATCAAACACAACTGAACATAATTAAACAATAATGAGTCCATGGTGGAAAATAACACAGGAAGAGAGTGCCCTCCAGTGGCTCATGCGGGCACTCCAGCCGCTGATTGTCACATAACCCCCCCTCTAAGGAGCGGCTTCCAGACGCTCTTAAGAGCTCCGGGGGGAGGTCAACGGGGGATGGGATGGAGGGCCAGGCCCGTGCAGGGGAACGGGACCAGGACACAGCCAAGGCGGGCCTGGACCATGGAGCGTGGGCGACCAGGGCGGAGAACATTCAGAAGGGAGCCAGGGTGGAGCACACTTGACACAGGACCAGGGCAGAGCACACTTAACAGGGGACCAGGGCAGAGCACACTTAACAGGGGACCAGGGCGTGGGGAGCACAGGGCTGGACAGGACCAGTGACATGCACTCAGGCGAAGGTGGACGTGCAAAGGTCCATGTAGGCGTCGCCTCCATGGCCCTCACAGGGTACCTACGGCCCCCCCCCCAAAAATACTTGGGGAAATCTACGGCTAAAGCCTCCAGGCTGGAAACCACCACAGGAAGAGGCGCAGGTAACACGAGGCGAAGAGGCGGAGCCGGCAAGGCGAGGCGCAGAGGCGGGGCCGGCAGGGCGAGGCGCAGAGGCGGGGCCGGCAGGGCGAGGCGCAGAGGCGGGGCCGGCAGGGCGAGGCGCAGAGGCGGGGCCCGCAGGGCGAGGCGCAGAGGCGGGGCCGGCAGGGCGAGGCGCAGAGGCGGGGCCGGCAGGGCGAGGCGCAGAGGCGGGGCCGGCAGGGCGAGGCGCAGAGGCGGGGCCGGCAGGGCGAGGAGTCTGGGAACGCCCTCCGGAGCCTGGCGAGCCCAACGAGTCCTCCTTCTCCTTCTGCGACGGCGCTTCACTGGGCTTGATTCATTACAGGACGCACATGACTCAGTTGACTCACAGGACGCACTTGACTCAGTTGACTCACAGGACGCACTTGACTCAGTTGACTCACAGGACGCACTTGACTCAGTTGACTCACAGGACGCACTTGACTCACAGGACGCACTTGACTCAGTTGACTCACAGGACGCACTTGACTCAGTTGACTCACAGGACGCACTTGACTCAGTTGACTCACAGGACGCACTTGACTCAGTTGACTCACAGGACGCACTTGACTCAGTTGACTCACAGGACGCACTTGACTCTTTCAAGTCGGCTGGCACGCGCTCAAACTCCGGTTTGGCTGGCGAAACCTCCGCTGTCTCTGAATTAGCAGACTCAACAGGACCAGTGTGGAATCCGGGCTCGCGGGATCCAACACGATGAGTGGGTTTGGCAGAAACGGTATATTTGAAAGCCCCTCTGACGGTTATCAAGGGAGGATCAAACAGTTTAGCGATATGAGTCTTCAGTGGCGTGCGGAATGAGAGAGAGAAATCCGCCGCATACGAACCTCCCCGGCGCAGGGACAAGAGCAGTTCCTCGGGATCCTCCTCTCCTGCGGGGAGTTCAAAAGCCTCTCTGAATCGGGCGACAAAAACGGCATAAGAGGGGAACGAAATTCGACCTGGTTCCCAGAACGCGCCTGCCCACTCCAGAGCCTTTCCAGTGAGCAGTGAGCAGATGAAGGAAACACGGTCGTAATCCGAGGTGTAAACCTGAGGCTGATGATTAATATACAAGCTGCACTGCTGAAGAAATCCTTCACACGCCCCAGGTGAGCCATTAAACTTTTCAGGAAGGGACATACAAGGATAGCTAGATGCAGTACTCACACTGGGTTGCGATGGAACAGGTGCAGCGGGAGCTTGGGCTTGATTAGCGGCTGTGCTTGAGCTCTGCGGAGACAAGGATTGCGTTGAGCTTGCTAGTTCCTCGAGGAGAGATGTTAGTCTCGTCAGCTGTAATCGATGAGAGGCTAGCATGGAAGCTTGGGTCTTGATCACGGTGGATGGATGCTGAAAGACTGCTGGATCCTCGTTTGGCGAAGTCTTCTGTAACGTACGGAAGGAGGCGGTCGGATCCATGTGCAGCACTTTATTTAAATTTACACACAAGAAGACAAACTCAAGCAGACAGTTCAACAAAGGGCAATCCGGTAACTCGTGGTCAAAACAGGCTTAGGTCGAGGCAGGCAGCACAGGTTCATAAACGGTCCAGATAACAGGCAAGGGTCAAGAGTCCAGGGAAACACAGAATACTAAAACAAGGAATAACGCTCAGAGATGTACGCTTATAGTGTAACAAGACTTCGCACAGGACACAGGGAAAACTCAGGTTTAAATAAGGAACTCAATAACAGGTAATCAAACACAACTGAACATAATTAAACAATAATGAGTCCATGGTGGAAAATAACACAGGAAGAGAGTGCCCTCCAGTGGCTCATGCGGGCACTCCAGCCGCTGATTGTCACAACTTGACTTGAGAGAAGATTTTTACATCACGCGGACCCTCCTGCACTTGCACATGTGGAAAGTATAACACAGCCTTTAGTTATCAGCCTCAGGTCTATGCATTTAAGAGGGGGCAAATGCTTAATCGAGTGAGGGCGGTGACCCCAGCACTTCTTGGGGGAGTCAGGACTACTTCTCTGCTTATCTGCTTCCCTCATGGGTGCTGCTGAGCGCTGAAGATCGGCTCACAAGCATTACAGATTCTCCAGCCCAATTACACTTGTTTCATGTGTGTGCTCACAGAGACACCATGAAAAACACCATTTTCATTTTTTATGAAAAAACTGTGAGAAAATGAGAACACTATGAGAACACTATGAAAACACTATCTATGTCGCTGGAAATTCTAACAAAATATGGGCAGATAAATTGCTTCCAGAATAAGAAGCATTTGAGGAGCAATGGCCGGCCCTGTTGAGGCACGGGTGATGTAGTCTACTAAAAATGTTTGACTATTTTCAGTTGCTTCAGTGTTTTGTATAAAGAGAACACCGCTTACCTCTTCCTAGTTTTTTTCCTTGGTGAAGGTAATCTCTGTGCACTTTAAAAAGCAGCAACTCCGACTCAAAGCCTGGAGAACATGAAGACTCCTCCGCAAATCCACACAAAAAGACCTAATTCGAAGCATATTAAATCTCTTTATAATAGCACATTTACACTTACAACTGAAGGTATTTCCAGCACAACAGCAGTCCATGATGTGAGCTAAACTGCGGATCATTTATCATTGCTTTGGCTCAAAATGCATTCAACTACTAGCTCTCAACTTCATTAAACCTCTTAAAAAACACAAATTTATAATGTCAAATAGAATCAGATTCACAAAAAATAAATATATTCTCTGAACATGATGAACAAAATCAAATACTAAAGAGATCTAAAGTTTTTGAAAAGTGCCCTGTATAAAATCCTACCTTACAGAGGAAAATAATAATTCCCAATCGCACAATCTTCATTGTCACAGTTTGAAACAAAATGTCTTAAAAAGGTCCTTTAGGTAATTCTTTCCCTGTTGGTTTTTAAGATTGTGCAGCTGTTTAATTGCTTGAGTTGTGCAAATCCTGCACATTTGTTCTCTTTTTAGGTGGGGGGTGGAGGTGGTGGAGGTGGAGGGGGAGGCGGGGGAGGGGAGGCGGGGTCGCCTAAAGGAGTGGCATGTAGTGATGTAAAAACAGTAAAAATAAATTAAACTGCTTTTTTCAGTGAATGAAGGCTACAGTATATCAGTATTTCTCAATTTAGTACAGTATTTGTATGACTTGACAGGATCGGGTCTATGATATTGAAAGCTGTATCTGTTAGAGTTTTAAATAACCTCGAGGGCAGTTTCTGGGCTTTTTCAGACGTCTGGTAAAACAAGTGTTTGGGAACACAAACAAATATCTCCACAGAGTGCAACAATTGAAGTCCTGAAACAGTTTAAAAGTTGGAGAAGTACAACTTTTACACAATTACACATTATTTACCATTTTTTGCCTAGACAAAACATTCTGGTCAAAACAGCAGGTTATTTTTATTTCATTTTTAATTGCTAATAATCTTTCAATACTGAAGTCACTTCGTACAAAATTCTACAGTCTGCATTACCGTCATGATATGAATCTGAACCCAAACTGTTATTCTCATCTTTTTTTTTTTCAATTGCTAACACACATCGGTCAAAACTGAAGCCACAGTCAAAACCCTTCACACAGTCCGCCAAACAGAAGACTGTCACTAAACAGTGAATTATTTTCCATTTCATTTAATGACTGCATCTTCCAAAAACCATAAACGATTTAATCATTCATACTCCATCTTCTACTACAGTTTGCAGTTAATTCGGCTCGGTACTATTTTTTTCAAGTAAAGTGTAAAACTGATTACTGTCAGGTTGTGGGTAAGGGATGAGCAGAGGACTCAATCACAGAAGAAAAAAGGGCTTTTATTAATGAAAAATAATAAGAACTTGGTAACACTATAATAACTGCACGCTATTAATCATTAATTAAGCATTAGTAAACAGTTAATTCATCATTTATAAAGCATTAATAGACATTAATAAGCAGTTAATAAATACAGCTATGAATGCGTTATACTTTATTTAAAAGCATATCTATAATGTGTTTAATAATTGTATTTTCATACTTTATTAATGATCAATTTATCATTTCTAAATGAAGTATCACATTATTTACACACCAGTTATTTAGGAGTTGTCAGTGGTTCATAGGATCACTTAGAAAGTGTAAGTAAATGATTAATAAACTATTTAAATTTACATTCATTAATATTATTATTCAGAAATATGGTAATAGTTACTTAGTGTGTTAATACATGCTTTATTAACACATATTTCTACTGTAATTCATGGTTAATTCAGGTAGTTATAAAGCATTTAGTAGTGGTCAGCTCACAAAAATAGAGGACAGGTGGAGCACAGATGGAGTATAGGTGGAGGACAGGTGGATCACAGGTGGAGCACAGGTGGAGGACAGGTGGAGTATAGGTGGAGCACAGGTGGAGGGCAGGTGGATGACAGTTGGAGGACAGGTGGAGGGCAGGTGGAGGACAGGTGGATCACAGGTGGAGCACAGATGGAGGACAGGTGGAGTATAGGTGGAGCACAGGTGGAGGGCAGGTGGATGACAGTTGGAGGACAGGTGGATCACAGGTGGAGGACAGGTGAAGGATAGGTGGAGGACAGGTGGAGGACAGGTGAGCGTATGATCTGAACTCGAAACGAAGAAGCGAAAGCTCATCCTGTGCGCTCACGGCACAATACAAACTCACGGAGCATGAATGTCCGAATCCCGACAGAGAACCGAAACCAAACTAGAACGACGTGCCGGGATCCAAGACAAAACAGGAGTGTTTTCATTTCTTGGTTTTCTCACACAAAACCAAGAAATAAACTAGTCAGAAGAGACAGAACCCTGATGTAACAAGGTTAGATGTTATGGGAAGAAGGAGGCGGGAACCGGCGAACGTTCAAACATTTTAATTAATAAATAAACAAATACAAAATGAAAGTATAAGCCAGCAGTCCCTCGCGGACGACTGCTGGCTACAGAAATAAAACACAACACCAACACAGGCCTGTCCTCTCTCGATCTTCACTGTTGTCGCTCCTCCTTTTATGCCTCCGCTCCTCCGTGAGAGATACGAGACCGGTGCGTCGCGCAGGTGTCGCTCATCATTAATCACGCCACCGGTCTCGCGCCGCTCTCACGTCCCTCGACCTCGTCCTGCTCGCCACATACCCCCATCGCCCCTCGCAGGCCGGGGGGTACCCACGAGACTGCGCTCAACTCCCCCCCTCCCCCTCCCTCCGGGGGAACCGATCACGGTGGCCGCGGGACGTGGGGTATGGATAGACGAGGCGAGAGAAAGGAGACGGAAGCATGGAGCGACAGTGACGAGAGAGGGGAGAGAGGAAAAAAAAAATATTGGTCCGGTTCCCACAACGCGCTGTCATCTGGACCTCCACCAGCTGGGCGATCTTCTCCGCGGTGCCTGGCAGTGACGCTGGATAGCCCTCAGTGAACGGCTCGACACTCCGGCTGCCTGGTGGACGGCGACGACTCCTCCGGGTTCGGGCAGACGGCCGGAGTCCCCCGTTCCCTGCTCCTCCCTGTCATGGCGGATGGCAGCAGGCTCCGGCCCACGGCGAACGGCGGCGACTCCTCCACTCCCTCACGGACGGCAGCCGCCCCTCCAGCACCCAGGCGGCCGGCCGCGAGCTCGACCGTCTCCCGGGCAACTCCAGCGCGCCGCCTCGAGCGTCCATGGTGACGGAAACTGCCCACCATGCTCTATGGCACCGCGGATTCCACAGCGGCGAGGGCTCTTTGACAGCACGTTCCTCCTCCTTCCCGGGTTTCGGCACCAGTGTAATAAAGTCCCTTGTTTGTGAGTGTGAGAAGGAAGCAGACCGGGGTCGGCTGACTGAGGATCGTGGGTATTTATTAAATAAACTCAAATCACAATCGCGCCACATGCACGTCAAACTCAAAACTCAATACTCAATACTCATTGCACTATTCAAATTACTCGGCAGCATTAGTCTTTCTTAACCAGAGTTCTCTTTCCACGGTCCCACGAGTTCTCAGTCCTCTCTCCCTGTTGCATGTTCCAGTCTGGCTTAAATATGGTCTCCCCAAGCCAATTACTGTAACGAGACACAGGTGTAAGTCATTTTGGACTTAACCCACTTACCACCGCTCGTCTCTCCACTCTCTCTCCCGTCGCAGACCTCGCTAGACCACGCCTCCCCCGCCACACCTGACAATTACACTTGTAACACTGCTAGTCACTTGTACTCAATCCTGCTCCGTGCTCCATGCAAATGTCTCACACACACAAACACACAGACTTTATGTCATTATGTAGGCATACTAGTTTTATACCAATCTAATTAAATTTTCTAACCCAAACCTATATCCTACCCTCCACAGATTTTTTTTACAATTATTTTTACTTTTTTAAATACATTTACAATAAAAAAATGTGTATGTTTATTCAGCATTTTGGATTATATAGATATGGACATGTCTCATAATGTAGGGGATGTGGCCTAAACCTAAATTTACACCACACATATTTCTTGTATTTTAAGTGTTTTGTATTTTATTTTGATACATTTGATGAGCAAGTAGTTGTAATTTTTTAACAAGACATGAAGTAGTGTGTGTATATGTATATACACTAATTTCAACTTTTTATGACATTGACAAAAAATGACATCAAGATTGTGTATACTGAATTAAAGTTCAACTTTTGAAAAACAATAAAAATACATGCAATGCACATTACAATGCAAGGTGTTTCAAATTACCCTTGTTGGTGAATTAAAGATGTTACAGAAATTCATCTACAGTTGGATCTACATTGGAAAATATACATTACCTAACTCACATTCTAAGAGATATGCAATTCATTGATTATAAATGTGTCGATCCGGTGTGTTAGAAAATATTTTATGAAGATATAACATAGTCATGGGGTTTAATGCTAGAAGAGATGTTCTTAGTGTGAAATGTTTGAAAAGTACATCTAGATGATCTGTTGAGATATTAGTAGCCTTTAAAGAGTAAAAACAAATTCCACTTGCCTATGGAAACATTACCAAAGGAAACAGTAGACAGGAAGAGACTGGTTAATCACCATGTCAGACGATCGACCACAGTTATGTTTTCACATGCACTGACTGTGGTGTTATCTAAAATAGATCAGCATGAGGAAAATAAATTCAAATAGTGGTGCAGCAGTCACAGTATACCATTGACCATAAAATTAAAATCACCATTCAGTTAGCAGAAAATGTATATAGAATTTCTATCCATGCAATAATAATAAATACAAATTGTTTTACAAACATATCTCAGGCATCAAAGCAGGATTTCCAGGTATGAAACAGTTAAAAGGGAAGGTAACGAAGAGTGCGCTCTGAGGACATAAGCACCGCATTTTTGAAGACTTACAAGTATTTTAGCAAGAAGATCAATGACGAGTGAATTTCAATGGTGCGTAAGTACACAAAGGCATGTACAACAGCTTCTGCACACTTAACGCTGAGAGAGGTGAATAATTTCTGCCTTAACCAATTAAAATGTGTGAGAGATGTCAAAGTTCACTACTTACTGTAAAAATGACAAAAGTTTTCAGGCATCATTCTGGGTTTTTCAGATCAGCACGCAGAGCCCTCTTCCAATCCAGCGGAGAGCATGTTGTTTGCGGCGTCTAGCTCAGGAGACGTAGTTGGAGAAGGCAAAGAGAGAATCAGTTGAGCCCTATCCTTCTGTCAGCCCCAATTACAGGAAATTATTGGATATAATGGCCCATGCCATGGCCAAGCTAAACTTAACCTGGTCACGTGAGAAACATACTCGACAAGTCATTTCTGGTGCGTCATGATCGTCCCATGAGCCTTCTGTTTCTTTGTGATCTTGTCCCAAAAAAAAAAGTCCTGGAAGAAGCAATATTCAGCCTGCATCTTTCCTTTCCCACATTCGAGTTACACGAATGTGGAGGGATTGTGCGAGCAGGGATTTGCTGGCTAACTATCTCTCTCAGAGTGAGGCACACACTTTGAAGGCTCCAGTTTTGCCATCCAAGCCGTTAAAGACAACCTCGCAGATAATTGTAAAGGCGTATGTGGCAGCTGGTCAGGCTGCTGGTGCCTTGCGCTCAATGGCTGTTTTGCAGGTATATCAGGCTGACCTGCTGAGAGATTTAGGTCAGGGGTAGGGATTTTCTCCTCAAGCGGTCGCTATATTGTGCCACACCATTTACCTGGTTCTCCGTGACACCAAACAGACGGCCGCCACTATCAGTCGTTCGATGGCAGCTATGGTGGATATGGAGAGGCATCTGTGGTTGAACCTCTTGGACATCAAAGATAGGGAGAAAAGCTTCCTTCTTTATGCTCCTATTTTGCCCTATGGACTCCTCTGTATGTCCGTTGAGACCTTTGAGACCTCTGTCGTGGTGTCGTGGGAAGGTTTGGAGATGTGAAGGTGCAGTTGGCGGCGTTCAAGAGATACACACTGGTCCATTCCAATTCCTCCTCCAACCTACAATCATCCTGACCCGTCAAAAGATAACTGGAGACAGGGTCAGAAGGGAAGTGTGGCTACTAATGCACCCTACCCCCTCATGCACACACATACTCACACACCCATAAATGGACGTCGAAATCAAAAGTGCGTGACACGCAGTATCGCAGTGACACGCAGTGAATCTGGCGGTAGATCGCATGTCCAGACACAGGGGAAAATAAAAAACTTTCAACAAAACATTCTGGAAATGTATAACTTTCTGATGAAATGGTATGTATAGGCCATGGCTAGAAAGATGTTTGAGAATGCATCGCTTGTTTTTCCAGAGAAAAAAATATTTGTGTGGTGTCCCCCTGGACGTGGTGACCCTGGGCAATTGCTCAATTGGCCATATGGTTAATCTACCTATGAAGGTGCTGTACCAGCCGTATCCTTTGGATTCCCCCCGAAGACCGGATGTCGATCGCTGCATCTGAGGGTGAGCGGGACTTCTTTGGAGA
Organism: Phoxinus phoxinus; assembly: GCF_949152265.1. Taxonomy (NCBI): domain Eukaryota; kingdom Metazoa; phylum Chordata; class Actinopteri; order Cypriniformes; family Leuciscidae; genus Phoxinus; species Phoxinus phoxinus. The sequence continues at coordinate 1,464,524 of NC_136877.1, forward strand.
TGACGATTTGGCTTTGTTGCCTCCTTCAGGAACAGTAGCATTGCCCAAGTCAGATCCAAAGATGATGGCTATGCTTTCCCGGGTCGCTGAGAGGTTCGGGCTCAAGTGGAACCCACCACCGTGTCCCAAGCCTCGAGGCTGCACGATTGGTTTCTCGGGTGACTCGTGCTGGTTCTCAGTGTCCCACCCCGGTACTTTTCTTTCCGGAGGTGCATGAGGAGCTCACTAGGTCATGGACAGTAACCTTTTACTGCCCGAAACCGTCTTGGTGGTTCCTCACCCTCACCACCCTTGATGGCAGGGTGGGTAAGGGCTATGCAACTATACACCCGGGCCTGTAAGTACTCGTCGGATTTAACCTGCAAGGCTTACCAGGGCTATGGGGAAGCCACCTCTGCCATACACGCCATGGTGTTGTTGCAGGTCCATAAGGCCAAGGCACTGATGGCACCATAAGGCCTGTTCTGTGTGAAGTCAATGTGCTTACTAAGAAGCAAGCATAAAATCTAACAAATGTATGCGGTGAGGACCAGCCTGCTGCATCACAGATGTCTTAGAGGGAAACCCCCAATAATAAAGCCTTAGGGGCAGCCATACTTCTGGTAAAATGGGCCCGGACAGCCAAAGGTGACGGCTGTCCGGCCGCTTCATAAGCAAGTGAGATAGCCTCAACTACTCACTTGCTCATGATCTAGATGCAGGGCAACCTATCTTAGGTAACCCGAAGCAGACAAATAATTGCTCTTATATACGCCACAGGGCAGCTCTGTGAACATAAGCATCCAAAGCCCGGACAGGGCATAACAGATTACGTTTTTCCTGATCTGGGGTATTAAGGTGGAGGACAGAAGGCCTGCAGCACAAATTTAGACCTAGGAATACAACCCGGCCTGGGGTGAAGAAAGACTATCACCATACCAGGTGCAAATCCAAGTACGTGCAGGCCTCAGCCTCATGTACCACGCAGAAGACGACATACAGATCTCTCCTCAGAGATAACGCAGCAAAGAAACATTCGTTGCAGAAATCAAGTACTGTACCATAAGGCAGATAACAAGATTCAGAAGGTGTTCTCCGCACCAGGCAGAGAACAGTTTCCATTTCAATGCATATTCAGTCTTCTCGTGGAGGGAGCTCTAGACTGGAGTATGGTCTCCACGACCTCGGTCGAGAGACCTGAATCTATGAGCTGGGCCCCCTCAGAGGCCGAGCCCACAGTATCCATAACTCCGGAAGAGGGTGAAATATTGTATCCCTGATTGGGACGCTAAGTCCCTCCTGATCGGAATCTCCAAGGGAGAGCCGTCTAGAAGGGACAGTAGGTCTGAGAAACACTCTCGGGCCGGCCAGAATGGGGCTACTAATAATAGACGAGCCCCTACCTGGCAAACCCTCTCCAGAACTCCCGGGAGCAAAGATATCGGGAAATGCGTACAGGTGTAGCCTCAACCACACCTAATACATCGCATCCAGTCCAAGCGGAGCTAACTAACGATACCAATTCCTCGGAACTGGAGATCACAGCATGAGTGCCTCATCGCGGGGAGGAGAAACCGGAGAGCGTGCTTCTCCCTGAGAAAAGGCACAGGATCTGGCAGGTGAAAGCTGAGATAGGGCGGCGCCCATCTCAACCCCTGCTGTCAGATCCGTTTGCGAACCCCACGATGCGAGTCGCCGCCGCGCCTCGGCAACAGCGGGACCCGCACCTCGGGGAACGCGAACCGAACCGTCCTCCTCGAAGAACGCCCGGCAGGAGCGGAGCGTCCTCACGGACAGCTTCTCACAATGCTCACAGTCAGCCCCCTCGAGAACTGAATGTTAACATGCTCCACTCCCAAACAAGCAACACAAGCTGATGTGTGTCCCTACCCGTGATACAACGTGGGCAGGGAACAACACAACGCTTGCTTGCTCTCTTTTGCCATTATATATATATATATATATATTGCAACTTGACAGACAACAGTAAATATGACAAGGACAGAAAACGCAGATCGCTTGCTGAAGGCACAGAAGCTAACGCAGTTTGTTTTCAGGGGTGCTTTATAGCTTCCTGTTCGCTGGTGACGTATCGTCTTTCCATTGGACTGATTATACAAGTGATTCGCGACACAATCACGCAGGGCATTCCCACCGCGTCTCAAACACAGCTCGAGTTCCCTTGAACCCTCTGTGAACTTCTGGTGATTTCTGACATCTTTTTAAGTTTGATTAAATAATACATTCGTGTCCTGTATTCTCTATTCACAGTAAAAATAATAACAATTGAATTACAATTGGGTCAATTTAAGTGCTGTGTAGGATTACAAATTTATTAAATGTTTAATTTAGGAAACTGCAAAAGTGAAGAGACTAAATGTTTAGATCAGCTGCAAAACTTCCAGCAAGAGAGTCCGGTCAGTCCTGTTTTCTGTACTTGTTAGATTACTGAAAACTGGCTCTTGGAGCTCCTGTTCCAGCAAGAGAATCCTGCCAGACCTGTTCTCGCGTCTCAGCGTTTGAATAGTTAGGCTAATTGGATCTAGGGCAGGTTGCAAAACCTGTAATACTTCATTTCTCATCACAATGTAAATCCTTGCGCCTAAATGTATATAAATTGCAATGTATACTGTTACAGTTCAGATCATTGGATGACTACAGCAACGCACAAGCGAAGTCCTCAATAAAGAAAAACTTCTGCTTGAAAGATATCCCAACTCCTCCTGGTCTCTGCTTTGACGAAGGAAAAAGTTCCCTACAGCTGCAATTGGCTGGCAACCCATATGGCAAGTCCATAATTGGTTAAACAAATCACTGATTAAACATTGTATGATTAAATATTCAATCTGTTGGATTAATTGATGGTCAGATGTATTAAAATGAACAACATCAGATGCAAATGAGAAAGTTTAATGTTCATGAAATTATGAAAGGCAATTACTTTATAAGAAAGGTAAGTAAAGAGTTAAAAAGTTACATTGAGATTTTGGATCTTGTAATATGTCAACAGAAAATATTATGAAATGTTTGTGCATCTGTTGTGCGATTAGTAAAAATGTTATAATGTGAAAACAAATTGTGAAAATAGTTCAAAAACAATTTAAAAATGTAAATATAAGAAACCATCTGGCTGTACATTATCCTAACAATGATTACAGCAATGTTAAGATGACAAATACAACGTGAGCGATGCTAGCAATAGAAAGAATGTATTGCTCGCTAGGCAAGAGGCGTTGTCACGGTGACTACATTGCAATGATTCTCCTTCGCAGTCACACACAGATGCTTGAACGGTGCTTTCCTGATCCAAGCCCTCCCGATCACTAGCTTTCAGGACAACATTGTAGTCACCCTGTTCCAATGCAAACTTAAGTGTCAGAAAGACACCGGTTGCTAAAATGGGAACATTATAATAGTTAGACATGTATACCAAGACAGCCAGATATTTAAATGTGTAACGTGAAAAATAAGATTAATATCCCTTTAAAACATTAGTAATTGCTCACATGTGGCATTCATCACGGTGGACCAATTTTTACTGGATTCTCCGATGGGAACAACGTTGAAGGGACCACCGAAACTAGGTCCATCTTTGTCCGTTATAGAGAGAAGCACTGGGCCTGAACCACGATTGCACAATTTTATATTCCTTTCATTGATGAAAGGAGCGTTGTCATTTACATCCTCCAATTCAATTATCAGGGTTCCTGTGCCAGTAGCTGGAGCATCAGCTGCACACAAGCACAGACATCAGAAAAAGGCCAGCAGGAATTATTCTCTTCAAAAAGAAACACAAATTACCATCATTATCCAAGGCCAAAATGATAGCTCTGTATTTGCCATCTTTGACTAAGGGAGATTCTCTATCCATGAGGCTCTTGACTTTAATAACTCCAGTGTCTGGATTTACACTCAGCCAGCCGGCAGGATCACTGCCAATTTTATACCTGGAAGGAACCAAACATACAGGTTAAAACTAGAAATGTTCAGCAAGACCAACTTAAGTCTTGCCTGCTAGTTTAATATCTTTTGAAGTTCAAATGATATACAGGCATGCTATGATTTGAATTCTGCATTTGAAGATTTGACATTGGAAGGGATCAGTGGCGGGCCGTGCATTTCACACCTAGGGCTTCAGTGATGTCCAACCTGAATTAATAACGAAAAACAGTGAAATTCCTGTTTTTATTTTGCTCCGGCAGTTACAGGGTTAATGCAGTGAGTTCGGGAAAGGCCGGGTAGAGAGAAATGAGCGAGTGAGTTCGGCTTTTGTGTTAGTGTACAGAGGTTCTTGCGTTCCGATTATAAATTCAGAAACGGATCCTCCCTTGTCTTATCCTTCAGTGGTTACAATAGTATTAATGTTTGAAAAAAGAAATTGCTTCGATCATAAATTTACAAGAAAAATTAGGAAGAAAATATTATGCACGGACAAAAACGGGGGCTAAAAATGCATTATACTCACCAAAACTATTGGATATTTTTTACACAAAATCCATCCTAATTTCTTTGCTCAAAAATACTTAAATTACTTGGTTGTACAGGTTGTCTGTGTGTTTCAGTCCTTTTATCACCATCGAGGCTAATGTGCTGAAAGTCCAGTCTGTCCCGTCGTATTTCTGGCACAAGTTTTAATTGGCTTTAGTGCTGAGAGTGTCTGCTCGACAGAAGCAGTAAACCGGGAAAACACCGCAAAACATGACGATGTGTAACGTTACAGCCGACACAAGCTCTCACACAGATTTTTGAACGATATCAATGAGATCAGCGGGACTTTTGCCTTCAAAATCAGTCCTGGGAATACATTGCAGTCAGTTTTGTTTTTACTCGGACAGATCGATAGAGATCCGTGACTCTGCGTAAGCTGAATAAGGGATTTTTTCCGGTAGGTTTGAACCTGCTGGTGGTCGAGGAAGGAAATAAACATTAATTTGTGGGTTGAAAAACTATTAAATCTACAGGAATATATTTTAGTTTACACAGTTCGCTACTGATGCGGTTAGCTAGCTCTGACTACCAGTAATAATAGTACACGCTCTGACCATCCAATCAAAGGGCGTGAAAATGCTTATCTTATTGTATGCCTGCTAGATGGCCCCGGTGCAGTCAACTCGAAATCTGATTGGCTGATTAAATCTGACTGATTATCTGATTGGTTGAAGCATTCATTTTATGCTACAGGCGCCCGCACTATCGATTCTGAAGGCCTCGAGGCAGATATATTTGACCCTGGCAACACATGATGGCTAAGATATGATTGGATAAAAGCGCTAAAATAAATATACACTACTGGAAGCAGCGCAACCAAGAGAAAAGCTATGAAATTACGAGAATGGACTATTGGGAATAATTTAATACTCATTCATAAAAAATATATATTAAAGTTCAAGTCAGTGATTCTGATAATGTTTAGGCCAGCAGAGAAGGCCTTGCTGGCCCTGACGGCCCACCACTGGAAGGGATATAGGCCTTAATAGCTAGACAGTTGCTAAGGTGGTTCTCAGTGGTTAATATTGCTAGTGAGGCAAAAAAAAAAAAAAAAAATGGAAGACTGTGATTTTTATTGTTCTACAAGACCTGAATCTCTAGAGAAATCAGTCATTTTGGTGGGGTGATTGTCTGAGAGGGGAAAATGATTTGCAACGTTTCTTACGTTATCTTCTGTGCTTTTGCAGTGTCTGGATCAGTGGCTTTATAAGTAACCAATTCACTATCAACTGGTGAATCTTCAGGTTTGTTAATAATCTTCTCCTTTGGATTAAACTCCGGAGGCTCGTTCACATCTTCTACATTCACCGTGACTGTGGCAGTGGAAGTGGCCAAAGAACCGACAAATGGATCATCGTTCTCAACAATCACAGACAGAATGAATTGCTTGTTCTTCTCAAAGTCCAGGGGCTGAATGGAAAAGAAAGCATATTTTACTGAAGGAACATGATCACAACGAATTGCCTGTGGAAACACATGAGCAACACACAGTACCTTTACAGTGGTGATGATGCCCTCTAGCTGGCTGGGTCCAGTACTGACAGTGAAAAACCCACTCTTGTCACCGCCAATAATCTTATATTTGGTTGTCCAGGCAGGAGATCCAGGTTCATCTCCATCAGTAACTGTGAGTCTGGCCACTTCAGCTCCTACTTTATTCTCTGGGACAGATACAGTGTGCTAAAACAAAGAGATGTATGGTGTAAATAAGTATTAAAGTTAAAATGCTTATTATATAACATTCTGAATTTATTAATATTACCGTGGTTTGCTCAAACTGAGGAGCGTTATCATTGCTGTCAGTCACAGTAATAACAGCTGTGCCAGTGGTTGCATAACCATTTCCATTAATGTCAGTAGCCGTAATTAACACAGTATATCTGGGAAATGTCTGAAAGAGAAGATATTTTCAGGGGACTTTGTTTACTTAAAAATATACAACAATGTGAGATCCATTCATCATTTCTCACCTCTCTGTCCAAGCCTAAAGCATTCACACGAATTCCTCCGGTAACAGAGTTGATTGTAAACAGGTTTGGTTTTGGCAATTCTGGATCTTGCTTGACGATTGAATAACTGACAATACCATTGTTAGTCAGTGGATCATCTGCATCAGTGGCTGTGACTATCATAAACTCATGACCTTCAGTGAGAGAAGAATAAAGACTGATTCGATGGTAAAACTGAAGAGGCATTTGAAAAATAAAAAAAACTGCGAAACATTTAATTGAGAATTTGCATCATACACCTACCAATCTCAGAAGCTTCAGAAACATTTCCACTGAATGGATTTTGTGTAAAAACAGGCTTATTATCATTTTGGTCCAGTACATTTACAATAATTTCCATTGGACCTTCCTTGATATCCACACCAACTCCAGTCGCATGAGCTATAAGCTAAAGAGAGAAGAAATATGGGCATGTTAAGAGGCAAATATCTGAGGTTGTTTGAAAACACAATTAAATTAAGAATGGTATATTTTAGTCCATTGTCTGTTAGCTTTGATATGTCAATATGCAAGTGTAGTTGAAGAAAACAGACTTAATTTTTAGTAGATATACAAATAAAACAAATATATATATATTTTAAACTCAGTAAACAAATGTAAAGAAAAATGTTTTATCTGATTAACTGGTGACAGGTTTCATATAATTAAGAATGATCAGAAAATACAACTCTGAAATACACTATGAAATAAAGTTAGAGAATATAAAAAATCAACTAAGGCTATGTTCACACTTAGCGTCTTTTTTCAAACTGCCAGCGTCTGTTCTACATTAGAACCCTATGGAGTAAACCGTTTTTCCAAAAAAGTCCTGAGCGCTTTTTTAAACGCCACCGCCGGCGTCTTTTTCTGCAGCTCAGAGCGTCTTTTAAAGTTGAAAAAAGTTTAACTTTTCTGAAAAGAACGCCCTACGTCAAGCGCCTTTTTGACAGCTGACCAATGACAAGCGAGTAGCGAGACCTGTCGTTTCCATAACAACAAGAAAAATGGACACGGTGCCGGTAGAAAAACTAATCGTCCTTGTTTCGGAGCACAAGGAGCTGTTTGATATGAGTACACAACTCTATCATAACATACATCACAAAGAGGCTGTGTGGGCACACTACTGTTGCAGCTGTTGTTATAGCAACAAAAGACGCGCTCGGCTGCTATTTGTAACCAAACGCGCAGCGGTTTTTTTTTTTGCTAAAAAAACGCCGTTGTTAACTTTTTTTTGTCAAAAAAGACGCTAAGTGTGAACGTAGCCTTACTCTGTATGAAGCTTTTTTTTCTCTGTCGAGAGGCCGAGTCACAAACAGATTCCCTGATAATATTTCTATAGTAAAAGTCCCCTTAGGGTCCTGATCCGCTCCTTCACCGGTGATCGTGAATTGCATCTGAGCTTCCTTAGAATAGTCCGACTTTATCTAAATACAGAAAGCAATAGGAGAACAAAGTCAATAACAGACAAACCTCTTTCTCGACCATCTAATTTTGAACATTCCCTTCATGATTTTCACTCACCTGGACCAGTAAGACTGGGAAAGGACCTCTGCTATCCTCAAGTACATTGACTGGAGGAATAGCCCAACCTCTCTTTGCTCTCTTCAGACCCGTTGAAGACTTTGGAAACGTCAGAACCAGATCGTCAGAGGGAGATTCAATCTGAAAAAGTTAGTAAAAGAAACTGAGCAACAAAACATTTTTGTTTACAGTTAAATAATTAGTTAGATAACAGTTAGATAATTGTTACTACAGCTACTAAATGTATTATTCAAATCAGTAACAGTATTAATATATGGGGAGGGTAAAATTGTTGGGTCCCTTATAAACCAATTTATGGTGATTCGAGACCTCTTCAATTTAATTAATCTGTAATCTAACACAGGCCTCCAATAATTAGTCCAAAACATGTAGAGAAATTGAATTGTCCATTTACAGTAACATAAACCACACATAAAAACTGAAGTGTCCAATAGAGGTCAGGCTTGTACTGTACTGACAGCAGTTTCTGGAAGGAACTTGTTTGTACCTGCGGAGAGGAGATGTTCATGACCGTGTCCATGTGATGGTCCTCATGATGATGATGATGATGGACATGCTCGACTCTGACAGATACCGTGTGCTTCTTTCCACTGGAGTCCCAAGCGTCCACAGAAAACACCTTGTGGCCTTCATGAAGAGTCACTTGTCTCTTCAGAGTTACAGTCCCATCCGTGTTCACATCAAACTCTTCGTCAGCGGACTGGAAGATCGTTCTTGTTCTTCCATCGCATGCATTAAAAATTACTGTCAGAAAAAGAGATTTAACTGGTTATATAAAACATTGTATCACGTGTAAACCTGGTTCCCTGAGTTTTAAGGTTACATGCTAATCTTTTCATGTATTATTTACTTATAATTATTTAAAAAGGTCTTAATCGATTTGACACATTTCTGTGTTCAGAGTGGAAGGCAATGGATGGCGAGGGACGAGAGAAGGATAGGGTACAGACGGGCTTCAAATTAAATCAGAGCCACCCTAATTTACCATGTCATAAATTATCATTTATAATATGGTCTTTCCTTGAGAGAAGCTGGAGAGAGAGCCCATCCCAATAAAAGGCACAGTCAATGTCCCTGGACAACAACTGCTGCAATCCACTGCTGCTGTGGCACACAACTCTGTCTTGGGGACGCTCAACACAGAAAGCTTCACATGAAATCCACTTTCCTCAGGGTGATCAGGAGCAAATTAAGCGAAATATTTTAGTTGTTTGGGACAGTTTCCATTTTCACCATTCAGCACAGGTGCAAGAGTGGTTTGAGCATCACCCACATTTCAGAACGGTGTTCCTTCCAGCATGTTCTCCTCATGGAGATGAAGGTACAGTGCATCTGGAAAGTATTCACAGCGCTTCACTTTTCCACATTTTGTTATGTTACAGCCTTATTCCAAAATTTATTAAATTCATTATTTTCCTCAAAATTCTACAAACAATACCCTATAATGACATCATCAAAGAAGTTTGTTTGACATCTGTGCAAATTTATAAGAAAAATAAAATAAATAAAAAATCACATGTACACAAGTATTCACAGCCTTTGCTCGATACTTTGTTGATGCACCTTTGGCACCAATTACAGCCTCAAGTCTTTTTGAGTATGATGTTACAAGCTTGGCACACCTATGTTCGGCCAGTTTCTCCCATTCTTCTTTGCAGAACCTCTTAAAGGTTTAGTTCACCCAAAAATGTAAATTCTTAGTAGAGGGGGATCTTACATTCAAAATGGTCTTTGTGATCTCCAACACATTTCATCAGACAGACCCCGAGCCCGAGAGAGTATATCAGCTCTGATTGGAATCTCCCAACGAAGGTCTTCCCAGATCTGAGAACCCTATCTGAACCAAAAAAGAGCCACCAGCAGAAGATGCTCTCTATTCTCCTGCACTTTCAAAATGACTGACAGAAAGATTGGCCATTGGCCATGCATGAGCCACAGTACAGTATCTATACCCAGAGGCAATGGAGGAGCAGAGGGAACAAGGGGGACACTGGGATGTCTTGCTCAAAGCGATTAGATCCACTTCTGCCCTGCTGATCCTCTGCCAAACATCTTAGCCCTTACCTTGAGAGAAGATTTTTACATCACGCGGACCCTCCTGCACTCGCGCATGTGGAAAGTGTAACACAGCCTTTAGTTATCAGCCTCAGGTCTATGCACTTAAGAGGGAGCAAATGCTTAATCGAGTGAGGGCGGTGACCCCAGCACTTCTTGGGGGAGTCAGGACTACTTCTCTGCTTCTCTGCTCCCTCATGGGTGCTGCTGAGCGCTGAAGATCGGCTCACAAGCATTACAGATTCTCCAGCCCAATTACACTTGTTTCATGTGTGTGCTCACAGAGACACCATGAAAAAACTGTGAGAAAATGAGAACACTATGAGAACACTATGAAAACACTATCTATGTCGCTGGAAATTCTAACAAAATATGGGCAGGTAAATTGCTTCCAGAATAAGAAGCATTTGAGGAGCAATGGCCTGCCCTGTTGAGGCACGGGTGATGTAGTCTACTAAAAATATTTGACTCTTTTCAGTTGCTTCAGTGTTTTTTATAAAGAGATCCGCTTACCTCTTCCTAGTCTTTTTCCTTGGTGAAGGTAATCTCTGTGCACTTTAAAAACCAGCAACTCCGACTCAAAGCCTGGAGAACATGGAGACTCCTCCGCAAATCCACACACAAAGACCTAATTCGAAGCATATTAAATCTCTTTATATAGCACATTTACACTTACAACTGAAGGTATTTCCAGCACAACAGCAGTCCATGATGTGAGCTAAACTGCGGATCATTTATCATTGCTTTGGCTCAAAATGCATTCAACTACTAGCTCTCAACTTCATTAAACCTCTTAAAAAACACAAATTTATAATGTCAAATAGAATCAGATTCTCAATAAATAAATAAATTATCTGAACATGATGAACACAATCAAACACTAAAGAGATCCAAAGTTTTTGAAAAGTGCCCTGTATAAAATCCTACCTTACAGAGGAAAATAATAATTCCCAATCGCACAATCTTCATTGCCTCAGTTTGAAACAAAATGTCTTAAAAAGGTCCTTTAGGTAATTCTTTCCCTGTTGGTTTTTAAGATTGTGCAGCTGTTTAATTGCTTGAGTTGCGCAAATCCTGCACATTTGTTCTCTTTTTAGGGGGGCGGTGGAGGTGGTGGAGGTGGAGGTGGAGGCGGGGTCGCCTAAAGGAGTGGCATGTAGTGATGTAAATTTGCTAGAAAATAAATTAAACTGCTTTTTTCAGTGAATGAAGGCTACAGTATATCAGTATTTCTCAAAAGCGGATTTCGCCTCGGACGCGCGTCAATTTCGCTCCAAACGCTTGCTTTTTACGCGCGTGTATTTCGCTTTGGACGCGCGAATGCATTCAATATGTTCAAGCTCAAACTAGACGCGGCAGGCGCGAATTTGACGCGCTATTCGCGTCCGGTGTGAACGCACAGTAAGAAAACTTTCTAACAAAATTTATATTAATTAGATGTTTCATATGTAAAATGTAAAGTTGCTCATTATTGGTGCAGAAACTGCAGATATTTGTAAATAAAGCACCACGATCACATGTCTTAAAAACACTTCCATGAATCCATATAACAAAAGGAAAAGGCAGAAGCCTTTTAGTTTTGATAAAATCAACCCCTGCAAAATAAAGGTGATTTATAATTTAAAAATAACAGTGGCGGAACCAACAATGCAGATGACATTTTATTTTTCTCTCTTAAACCTTTGGTATTGATTTTTGGTGGATGTTAAGAAGTTTAGTTTTTTAATACTAGCTCTAAACTTCAGTAAACATATTAAATAAACTGCATTTATAATGTCAAATAAAATCAGCTTCTCAAGAAATAAAGATATAGTATATATACTGTATATATATTCTCCGAACATGATGAGCACTATCAGACACTAATAAAAACATTCAATGGTTTTGGAACGTGTCCTGGATAAAATCCTACCTTACAGAGGAAAATAATAACTCCCAATCTCCCAATCTTCATTGTCACCATTGGAAACAAAATGTATCGAAATTTCCTTCAGGTCCTACTTCCTAGTTGGCTTGTAAGATTTCACTGCTATATAGTTGCTTGAGTTGCGGGGAGTGGGTGGGGATGTGTGTGTGGTGTGTAAGTGTGTGTGTGTGTGTGTGTGTGAGGGGGGGTGTTAATTCCATTTGCTGGTCGGTGGGTATATTTCCTGTCTTGAGTGTAAATGGTGTCAGGTTAAAAAATGATTGTGAAAATGAAAATGAAGTGTTGTACTATTGGTGACAAAGCAGAAAATACATAATTTAACGTTAGAAGCCTTTGCAAAAGATTCTGGTCAAAATAGCAGTTCTCTTACGAGAGATACTCTCGTACTGCGTTGTCGTAGCAACGCATTGGGGAAAATCCTTTTCCACGAGAATACTGAAGCAAAAAATTATCCTTAATTTTGTATCTATGTAAAACGCTTTGCCACAGCATACAGACCTAGGCGAGACAGCTCGCGCGCCTATTGGCTGCTGTGCGGCAAAAGCTTAAGCCAATCGAGCGAGCCCTTGAGTGACGTCACACCCAATGAGGGCGCTTCGCGCCCTCCCGCGTCACGTCCCGCCGAAACGGGCGTGGCTTAGGGCTATATATTTCGCTCACAGGCTTATGAACTCTGATTTTTTATCCTTCAGCGAGGACAACTCATCGCTGATCCGAGTGAAGAAGCTGCGCCGTCGAGAGAGCACCTCAGCGGGAGAAGTCACGACAAGCTGCTGGCACCGCCGCCTTCGTCGCCTTCCAGCTGCGCGTTCCGGCGCCTATATATCCTTTCACGTATTGAGTGTGTGTGAGGTCGCCGGCGCGACTCACACTTGTTTTACTCTGTTGTATCTCAAGCGGCGTCTTTCTCAAGATGCCTCTTTGCGGTTCGTGCAAACGGACCACGCTCAGCGACGGGGACCGCCACGTGATTTGCGCTTCCTGCCTGGGCGAGGAACACGCGGCTATCGCTCTTGCGGATGGCGGCTGCCATCACTGTGAACTTCTGCCTCTGGCGACTCTGCGGACTCGCCTGGCGTCGTTCCAGGAGCCCGTGTTCTCCGCTGTTGTGCCGCGCCGTAAAAAGCGCCGTGCACAGCGGAACCCGGAACCTCCGGCAAGCCACCCAAGTTCGCCGGCGCGCCCGCGAACTGTGTCTCCGGCTTCCTCAGCGTCGATACCCGACGGACAGCGACCGCAGATTGCCGCCGCTTCCGTCGACGACATCGATGACATCGACATCGACGCCATGCTGAGGGACGAGGACTCGTGCTCGGTTTTGGCTTCCGGCAGCGAGGATTGGGCGAGCTCTGCGGATCTCGCGCCCCCTGCCCCCACGCCAAAAGGAAAGAGAGCGAGCATCGAGGCGGAGCTCATGCGCGTTCTCACTCAAGCCACGGCGAGCCTTGGCCTTGAGTGGGTTTCGCCCGAGCAGCCCGCTAAAAACCGGCTGGATGGCTATTTTCTGCCCGGGGAGAAGTCGACGCCTGTCTCAAAGCCCGCCCCCTTCCTTCCTGAGCTTCACGAGGAGGTCGCGAGAGCTTGGACTTCCCCGTATTCTACGAGGACGAGGTCATCTGTTTCTCTAGCGTTCTCCGAAGTCGACGACGCTAAGAACAGAGGTTACCTTTCCCTCCCGCCGGTCGAAGAGCCTATCGCGGCCCACTTATGCCCACCCTCCGCTGGACGGCGGGCTAAGATGGCGCTGCCTTCAAAGGCTTGCCGCACGACGTCATCCCTGCTCCGTCGCGCTTATGCCGCCAACGGACAGGCCGCGTCAGCGCTGCACTCCATGGCGACGCTGCAGATCTTCCAGGCCGATCTCCTCCGCAAGCTGGACGAGAACGGACCCGAGGCGATCTGCGTGGCGGACCTGAGAAGCGCTACAGACCTGGCTCTTCGCGCTTCGAAGTCTGCAGCCCAAGCCATCGGACGCAGTATGGCGGCGATCACCGTGTCTGAGAGGCACCTCTGGTTAACGCTCTCAGACATGCCAGAAGCAGAGCGGACCGCGTTCCTCGACGCCCCGCTCTCCCCTGCTGGCCTCTTCGGGACTTCGGTGAAGGACTTCACCGACAGGTATGCGGAGGTGCAGAAGGCGACCCAGGCTATGAAGCACTTCCTGCCGAAGCGCTCCAGCTCTGCAGCAGGCCGTGCGAAACCGCCCGCTCAGAGCTCACAGCCGAGACCGCCGCCCAGCTCCTCATCTCAACGCCGCCAGAACCAGAGCTCGAGTCCGCGCTCTCGCTCTGCCGGTCGCCGCCCCGCGCCGCGTGGCCCGCGACAGAAGGTAGCGTTGAAGCCAGAGCCCCCGAAGACATCCTAGCACTGCTAGGTGCTAGCACGGTGTTCAAGTCCCGCTGCGGCCGGACCCTCACCGAAGCTCACCGCTCGTGCAGTCCCAAGCGAAGCGACTGTACCTGCGATCATTGCAGCCAACAGGTGTGTCTCACTGGCCGCTTGCCTGCACACAACAGCCGTTTTCACGGCTACCCAGATAAATCCATTAAAGAGTGCATTTTCTGGTGTCCCGGCCACGGCCGACGGTGTTTCTTGTGTAGTAAATCTGCCCGCTGTAATGTGCACATCCCTACACACAAACACGGCCCCACACACAGGGCCCGCGCACATAAAATCGACTCAGTTCGATTGCGCGTTAAAAGTAGCACACGTGCCCACTACCCAGTGCCCAATAATGCTACCTCCTGCTCATCGCACGGTTTCTGTAAAAACGAAACCTGCGTGCAGGCGCTCCGCTCCGGCGAGCGATGCTATAAAGGTGGCAAACGTGCCCGGTCCCCAGTGCCCGCGTTCCCACACAAGCATCACGGTTCCTACGGAGCCCGTCCAGCCCTCCCTCTCCCGCCTGAAGGCTGTCGAGGGGTCGAGCGCGGACATTCTGCCCGCTTTCATAAGCGCGGCCCCGGCCTCAGATGTTGCGAGCGAGACATTACAAATGTCGCAGCTCACGAAAGCCGCTGTATCGCGAGTCGATCAGAGCGCGCTTTTCACTCAGCCCCTAGCTACACGTGCAGATGCATGGGAAAAGCTTCCCGGGGTTTCAAAATGGGTGATAAACATCATAAAAGAAGGCTATTCTCTACAGTTTCGCAGACGCCCTCGCCGCCACGCGGCGCGCGTCGAGACTTCGGTAGATTCGAATGTAGCACATCTACTTCGAGCCGAAATTCAGAAACTTCTGAGGAAAAGGGCTATCGAACCTTTATCTCAGGCTCAGAGCGAAGGGGGGCTTTACAGCAGATACTTCCTGGTACCCAAGAAAGACGGGGGTCTCAGACCCATACTAGATCTGAGGCAACTGAACAGAGCGCTTGTGAAACGCCAGTTCAGAATGCTAACGACCAGAAAAATCCTCGCGCACGTTCGCCAAGGAGACTGGTTCGTGTCAGTAGATCTAAAAGACGCGTATTTTCAAATACAGATTGCGTCACGTCACAGGCGATTTTTGAGATTCGCCTTCGAGGGCCAGGCATACCAGTATCCTGCCATACAAGTCCTGCCGTTCGGCTTGTCTCTAGCACCCCGTACATTTACGAAGTGCATGGACGCAGCACTCGCTCCCCTCAAACTGCAGGGTGTTCGAGTGCTGAACTATTTGGACGATTGGCTCGTTCTAGCCCAATCTCATTCAGAGATAGTGGCGCACAGGGCCCTGCTGCTGAGTCACCTCGAGAGTCTCGGTCTCACAGTAAACTGGGAAAAGAGTTCGCTGTCCCCCAGTCAAAATATTTCTTTTCTGGGACTGGAACTGAACTCGCTGTCGATGACAGCGCAGCTGTCACAACAGAGCGCGCTGCGCATCCAGCGCACAGTCAGCTCATTTCGCTGCGGCGCTGTTCTCCCTATGAAGAGCTTTCAGAAAATGCTAGGTCTGATGGCCTCAGCATCTGCGGTACTGCAGCTGGGTCTGCTGCGCATGCGCCCGCTGCAGATATGGCTCAAAGGGAGGGTGCCATGCAAAGCATGGGCCTCCGGTCGGCTTCGCCTCAAGGTCAATCAAGCTTGCGTTGCAGCTTTGAAACCATGGAGGTCAGAAGACTGGTACCTGTCAGGTGTAAGCCTAGGGACTTCCTCGAGTCTGAGGGTGGTGTCTACGGACGCATCCAACGCACAATGGGGAGCGCTGCTCGAGGGCAGACCGCTGTTTGGCCTTTGGTCAGAGCGAGAGAAGCTCTTCCACATAAACTGCCTCGAGATGTTAGCAGTGTGCAATGCGCTCACTCGCTTTCGTCCCCTGATTATGGGCTGCCATGTACTGATACGTTCAGACAACATGTCAGTGGTGTCATACATAAATCGCCAGGGCGGCCTCAGGTCCCTGTCATTATACAGGCTGACCAAACGCCTCCTGATATGGGCGCGCTGCAACCTCCTTTCACTAAGGGCGGCGCACGTGCCGGGGCACCTGAACGTTGGACCAGACGTACTGTCCAGGAACCGCGTTCCGGCAGGAGAGTGGTCATTACACCCACACACAGTAAAACTGTTGTGGAGGAAATTCGGCAGAGCAGAAGTGGACCTCTTTGCGTCCCCAGAGAACGCTCACTGTCTAGAATTTTTCTCGAAAAGTAAGGACGCGCTGGCTCATCAGTGGCCACGCCGCCCCCTATATGCTTTTCCCCCTGTCTCCCTCCTGACCCAGGTGGTGGAGAGGATCAGGGAGGAAGGATGCTCAGTGCTGCTAGTAGCGCCGCTCTGGTCGAATCAACCCTGGTTCCCAGCTGTGATGCAGTTAGCCAGCACCGCCCCGTGGCCAGTGCCTCTGAGGAGAGATCTACTCTCTCAAGCGAGTGGCTCGATTTGGCATCCTCGCCCGGAGCTATGGTCCCTTCATGTGTGGGCCATCAACGGGTATCCGCTGACCTCCCTCAGGGAGTGTTAAACACGATCACACAAGCTAGAGCTCCGTCTACACGACGGCTCTATGCGTCTAAATGGTCTGTTTTTTCTGGCTGGTGCACGTCTCGCGGCGTGTCACCCCCAGACTGCGGAGTGACAGAGGTTTTGTCCTTCTTACAAGAGATGTTGGATAGCGGGAGATCCCCTTCCACACTCAAGGTATATGTGGCGGCTATAGCGGCTTTTTCTGAAACCGCACACGGCCAGTCCATAGGAAGGAACGATTTAGTCATTCGGTTCCTTAAAGGAGCTAGGAGACTTAATCCACCCAGACCTCCCACAGTTCCCATTTGGGACCTTTCCACGGTGCTGGACGCCATGAAGGGTCCTCCTTTCGAGCCTCTTCAGGAGATCGATATGAAACACTTGTCGCTCAAGACGGTGTTTCTCCTGGCTCTCGCTTCAGTGAAGCGCGTTGGGGACTTACACGCGCTCTCAGTGAGCGCGTCGTGCATGGAATTTGGGCTTAATGACTCCAGAGTCGTGCTCAAACCTAAGCATGGTTATGTTCCAAAATCCCTGAACACACCCTTTAGGGCGCAGGTTATTACCCTGTCTGCCCTTCCGGTCATCGGGGATAATATGGACGAAAACTTAATCTGCCCGGTGAGGGCATTGAGAGCTTACGTGTCGCGCTCGTCTGCTTTCAGGCAGACAGAGCAGCTTTTCGTTTCGTTTAGTGGGCGTCTCAAGGGACTGGCCACTTCGAAACAGAGCCTATCCAGATGGATAGTGGACGCTATAGCTCTAGCGTACGCATCCAAAGGCATTCAGTGCCCTTTGGGTGTTAGGGCGCACTCCACGAGAAGTATGGCTTCTTCGTGGGCTTGGTCGAGTGGGATTGCCTTACAGGATATTTGTATGGCGGCAGGCTGGGCCTCACCGTCTACATTTATCAGGTTTTATAACCTCGAGGTACCCGCCTTACAGGCCAAGATATTATCGGTTTAAATAACCGTATTTGTTAGACTGACATTTCAGTCGTCTATTATGGCATTTTTATGCTGAAACTGCTAAGCGCAGTTAATTCCGTACTGATCTGCTATGCGCAGTGTATTCTGTACTGATCTGCTAAGCGCAGTCAATTCTATACTGATCTGCTAAGGCAGTCATTTTTGTGAGAGATGGTGGTTAGAGCCCACCTCTTTCAGGATTCTCTGTGAGTCCTACAGGTGATTATGTACTATATGAACCCCAGCTCAGTGCTCTGGGTCTATGGTGTCGGATCACTGCACACACGGCGTCTTACAGGGTGTTCCCCAATGCGTTGCTACGACAACGCAGTACGAGAGTATCTCTCGTAAGAGAACGTACTCGGTTACTAACGTAACCTCGGTTCTCTCTAGAGAGAGGAACGAGTACTGCGTTTCCTGCCGTGTATGCGCTCTGGTTGTTTCGCTGTTAAAAATCAGAGTTCATAAGCCTGTGAGCGAAATATATAGCCCTAAGCCACGCCCGTTTCGGCGGGACGTGACGCGGGAGGGCGCGAAGCGCCCTCATTGGGTGTGACGTCACTCAAGGGCTCGCTCGATTGGCTTAAGCTTTTGCCGCACAGCAGCCAATAGGCGCGCGAGCTGTCTCGCCTAGGTCTGTATGCTGTGGCAAAGCGTTTTACATAGATACAAAATTAAGGATAATTTTTTGCTTCAGTATTCTCGTGGAAAAGGATTTTCCCCAATGCGTTGCTACGACAACGCAGTACTCGTTCCTCTCTCTAGAGAGAACCGAGGTTACGTTAGTAACCGAGTACGTTTTATTCTCTCTTTTTTTTCATTTTCCAGTTATCACTGTAAAGCTGCTTTGAAACAGTCTGTATTAAAGTGCTATACAAATAAAGGCGACCTTTTCTTTTCTTTTTTTATTGCTATCAAGAATCATTCAATATTTAAGTAATCTTTTAAAAAATCTTTATACAGTCTGCGTTACCATCATGATATGAATCTTAGCCCAAACTGTTATTCTCATCTGTTTTTTTCAATTGCTAACACGCATCGGTCAAAACTCTTTACACAGTCAGCGAAACAGAAGTCTGTGAGGGGTCCGTGTATCATCTGATCATTTCATTTCCTATTTGGAATGGAATAACGAGAATTGAAAAAAACAGCTAAAAAACAGCTCGTTTATTCATTTTTTTTGTTTAGTTTAAAGTTGTTCGTTTGTGGTTTACAAATCGGTTTATGATTGGAGGAACGGCGAGTGAACGCTGGCGTGACTGTCGCCGCTACTTACCGGTAGAACTTTGGCATAAATTCGGACAACACCAGCGAATTTTCAGACAGATAGTGTTTCAATCTTATCAAATTGAAACATTACATCGCCTGTACAACATTGGTTGCTGCTTATGACCAGTAACTGCTGGACTATCGCTCTTCTGTGATCCCGACTGCGTCCTAACATCTCCACCGCTGTTGCTTACCTGAGGATCTCCGGTCCCCCAGCCTCTCTCATTTTCCTGTGCAGGATGACATGGATTCTCCGGTCAATTTTCTGCTTCGTGCTTGGCTGGCTTCTGGTGTCTCCTGCCCACCTGCAAGTCGACGCTCTGTTCCAGTACTCTGTTGCTGAGCTTCTGAAACTCCGACGCCATGTCGATGTCCTCCAGTCTCCACCTGGTTGCTCCATTCCGTCGGACATCATCTTCCAGCCAAACCGGAGATACATCCACCGTGGATCGCGCGGTAAGCGCTTTTATAAGAACTCTTATTCTTCCATACAACTTGGTCTACCACACGCCGCCGCTCTCGTAACGCTTGCCGGGGAGCTAATCATAGTAGTCTGGCTAGCCTGCCTAAAGTGGCTAACTCTGCTTGTAAAAGTAGCTTTGCCACCGTCAACTTTGGTCTCCTGAACATTCGCTTTCTTACTAACAAGGGTCCGCTAATCAGAGATGTCATTATGGATTATAATCTTGATTTTTTATGTTTGACTGAGACCTGGCATCTGACTAACGATTTTATTCCTCTCAACGAGTCTGCCCCTCCGGGGTTTGTTTACAATTGCCAGCCCCGTGCTTCTGGGCGTGGCGGAGGTCTCGCACTGTTGCATCGCGAGACCTTGAAAGTTTTGCCGATTCCTGCTTCTCCTCTATTTTTATCCTTTGAGTATTCTGCCTCATTGTTGCCGGGACCCTCTCCCACAGTTGTGGTCACTGTTTACCGTCCCCCAAAATATAACAAAGATTTTCTGAATGACTTCTCTCAGCTTTTCACTCATCATATCCTAAATGACTTTAATATTCATATGGATAATATCAGTTCTCCGCTCTCCAGAGACTTTTCATCTTGCCTGGAAAGCCTCGGTCTGCGTTTATATATTGACTCTCCAACTCATTGTTGGGGGCACACATTGGATTTAGTCTGTTGTTCTGGTGTTATCCCCTCTGTTTGTAAAACTCACTATGTTGCCTTTTCTGACCACATGCTCATTACTTTTAACATCACCCTTCCGATATCTAAAATGACCCTCCCTCGCACCATCTCCTTCCGGAATATCAAGGACATTAACATTGTCACCTTTGCATCTGATATCAATAATTTTCCAAGTGTATCTGCCTGCTGTTCACCTGATGAAATAGTCTCTTACTACAACAAACATTTTCACACTCTCTTGGACACCCATGCTCCCATGAGATCCAGATCAGTCTCTTTCACCCGCTCAGCACCCTGGTTCACTCCCGCCCTACGTCTTCTGAAATCTCAGGGCCGTCAGCTGGAACGCCTTGCTAATAGAACTGGACTCACCATTCACAATAATATGTACAGGATCATGTTAATCTTTATAAGGATTCCCTCTCTTCAGCTAAATCTGCTTACTACTCTCATTTAATACAGTCTAATCATCACAATTCTAAAACCTTGTTTTCCCTTCTCACCTCCATTACAAAACCTCCCGATTCTCTTCCCTACCACATGCAATCCCAGGACTTCTGCAATAAACTTATGTCCTTTTTTGTTTCCAAAATCACAGACATCCATAAACACCTGACTTCATCTGGAGCTGCAGCTTCTGGAGACAACTTTAACACCCCTTATCCATCCCCAACTACTACTTTTTCAAGTTTTGAACTTCCCTCCGTTCAAGCCATTTCGGACATTATTCATAAATCTTAACCCTGTGTGACAATCACCGGCTGGAGTGCCCGCATGAGCCACTGGAGGGCACTCTCTTCCTATGTTATGTTTCACCATGGACTGGTTGTTTAATTATGTTCAGTTGTGTTTGATTACGAGTGATTGAGTTCCTTATTTAAGCCTGAGTGATCCCTCTGTCCGGTGCGAGGTCTTGTTACACAAGTAAGCGTACATCTCTGAGCATCATTCCTTGTTTTAGTATTCCGTGTTTCCCTGGACTCTTGACCCTTGTCTGTTTTCTGGACTGTTTATGAACCTGTGCTGCCTGCCTCGACCTAAGCCTGTTTTGACCACGAGTTACCGGATTGCCCTTTGTTGAACTGTCTGCTTGAGTTTATGTCTGCTTGTGTGTAAGTTTAAATAAAGTGCTGCACATGGATCCGTCCGCCTCATTCCGTACGTTACAGAAGACCTCGCCAAACGAGGATCCAGCAGTCTTTCAGCATCTATCCACCGTGATCAAGACCCAAGCTTCCATGCTAGCCTCTCATAGGTTACAGCTGACAAAACTAACATCTCTCCTCGAGGAACTAGCAAGCTCAACACAATCCTTGTCTCCGCAGAGCTCAAGCACAGCCGCTAATCAAGCCCAAGCTCCCGCTGCACCTGTTCCATCGCAACCCAGTGTGAGTACTGCATCTAGCTATCCCTGTATGTCCCTTCCTGAAAAGTTTAATGGCTCACCTGGGGCGTGTGAGGGATTTCTTCAGCAGTGCAGCTTGTATATGAAGCATCAGCCCCAGCTTTACACCTCGGATTACGACCGTGTTTCCTTCATCTGCTCACTGCTCACTGGTAAGGCTCTGGAGTGGGCAGACGCGCTCTGGGAACCAGGTCGAATTTCGTTCCCCTCTTATGCCGTTTTTATCGCCCGATTCAGAGAGGCTTTTGAACTCCCCGCAGGAGAGGAGGATCCCGAGGAACTGCTCTTGTCCCTGCGCCGGGGAGGTTCGTATGCGGCGGATTTCTCTCTCTCTTTCCGCACGCCACTAAAGACTCATCTCGCTAAACTGTTTGATCCTCACTTGATAACCGTCAGAGGGGCCTTCAAGTATGCCATTTCCGCCAAACCCACTCTTCGTGTTGGATCCCTCGAGCCCGGATTCCACACTGGTCCTGTTGAGTTTGCTAATCCAGAGACAGCGGAGGGTTCGCCAGTAAAACCGGAGTTTGAGCGCGTGCCAGCCGACTCGAAAGAATCCAGTGAGTCAAGTGCATCCAGTGAGTCAAGTGCATCCAGTGAGTCAAGTGCATCAAGTGCATCAAGTGCATCCAGTGAGTCAAGTGCATCCAGTGAGTCAAGTGCATCCAGTGAGTCAAGTGCATCCAGTGAGTCAAGTCCATCCAGTGAGTCAAGTCCATCCAGTGAGTCAAGTGCATCCAATAATGAATCAAGCCCAGTGAAGCGCTGTCGCAGAAGGAGAAGGAGGACTCGTTGGGCTCGCCAGGCTCCGGAGGGCGTTCCCAGGCTCCTCGCCCTGCCGGCCCCGCCTCTGCGCCTCGCCCTGCCGGCCCCGCCTCTGCGCCTCGCCCTGCCGGCCCCGCCTCTGCGCCTCGCCCTGCCGGCCCCGCCTCTGCGCCTCGTCCTGCCGGCCCCGCCTCTGCGCCTCGCCCTGCCGGCCCCGCCTCTTCGCCTCGCCCTGCCGGCCCCGCCTCTGCGCCTCGCCTTACCTGCGCCTCTCAAGCTTCGGGAGCCTTTTGCAGTTGCGGTTTCCAACCCAGAGGCTTTAGCTGTAGATTTCCCCAAGTATTTTTTTTGGGGGGGCCGTAGGTACCCTGTGAGGGCCATGGGGGCGGCGCCTACATGGACCTTTGCACGACCACCTTCACCTGAGCTTACTATGTCACTGGTCCTGTCCAGCCCTGTGCTCCCTACGTCTTGGTCCCCTGTTAAGTGTACTCTGCCCTGGTCCTGTGTTAAGTGTGCTCCGCCCTGGTCCCCTGCCAAGTGTGCTCCACCCTGGCTCCCTTCTAAATGTGCTCCGCCCTGGTCGCCCACGCTCCACGGCCCAGGCCCGCCTTGCCTGTGTCCTGGTCCCGTTCCCCTGCACGGGCCTGGCCCTCCATCCCATCCCCCGTTAACCTCCCCCCGGAGCTCTTAGGAGCGTCTGGAAGCCGCTCCTTAGAGGGGGGGTTATGTGACAATCAGCGGCTGGAGTGCCCGCATGAGCCACTGGAGGGCACTCTCTTCCTATGTTATGTTTCACCATGGACTGGTTGTTTAATTATGTTCAGTTGTGTTTGATTACGAGTGATTGAGTTCCTTATTTAAGCCTGAGTGATCCCTTTGTCCGGTGCGAGGTCTTGTTACACAAGTAAGCGTACATCTCTGAGCATCATTCCTTGTTTTAGTATTCCGTGTTTTCCTGGACTCTTGACCCTTGTCTGTTTTCTGGACTGTTTATGAACCTGTGCTGCCTGCCTCGACCTAAGCCTGTTTTGACCACGAGTTACCGGATTGCCCTTTGTTGAACTGTCTGCTTGAGTTTATGTCTGCTTGTGTGTAAGTTTAAATAAAGTGCTGCACATGGATCTGACCGCCTCATTCCGTACGTTACACCCTGCACATGCCAGCTTAAACCACTTCCCTCCACTTTGGTTAAATTCTGTTGCTCTTCACTTGCCCCTCTCATCACTGAGATTATTCACTCCTCCCTAAGCTCCGGTTCAGTCCCCCCTTCACTCAAAACTGCCTCGGTCACACCCATTTTGAAAAAACCTGGTCTGGACCCCACTAATTTTAGCAATCTTCGTCCCATATCTAACTTACCCTTCATATCCATAATTCTGGAAAAAACAGTCGCTTCTCAACTTCATAATCACCTCATGTCGAACAGCATCTACGAGCAGTTTCAATCCGGCTTCCGTCCCCTTCATAGCACTGAAACCGCACTCATCAAAATTTTAGATGACCTTCTCATGGCTTCTGATTCTGGGTTACATTCAATCCTCATTCTTCTGGACCTCGCAGCAGCTTTTGATACCATTTCTCATCCTACCCTCCTTAGTCGATTATCATCTATTGGTATCACCCACATTCCCATAGCCTGGTTTACTTCATACATCTCTGATCGCACACAGTTCATATAACTCAAATCCCAGAAATCCGTTACCTTCCCCGTCTCCGCTGGAGTGCCCCAAGGCTCTGTATTGGGGCCTCTACTTTTTATCATCTACATCCTCCCTCTTGGTCACATCCTCCGTAAACATAACATTACATTTCATTGCTACGCGGACGACACCCAGCTCTACCTCTCTACTAAATCATCTTCTTTACTCCCACCATCTTACCCTCTGTCTCCAAGAAATCCATTCTTAGTTCTCATCCAACTTTTTTCAAACTAAACAGTTCAAAAACCGAAGTTCTTCTGGTGGGCACACCACATACTCTCTCCAAAGCTAATAAAGTTTCCATTGTCATTGATAATTCAATTGTTCCTCCCTCCCCTCAGGTTAAGAGTCTGGGGGTCGTCCTCGACAGCACATTATCGTTCCACTCTCACATAAATAACATCACCCGGTCCGCCTATTTCCACCTGCGTAACATCTCCCGTCTTCGCCCCTCTCTCACTCCCCAAACCACTGCCATCCTGGTTCACAGTCTCGTCACATCGCGGATAGACTACTGCAACTCACTCCTGTTTGGTCTCCCTAATAAGTCGCTCCAGAAGCTGCAGCTCCTACAGAACTCTGCTGCACGTCTGATTACTCGGACCCCCATTTTTCATTATATCACTCTTATCTTGCAACAACTTCCCTGGCTTCACATTAAACAGAGGATCATTTTTAAAATACTTCTCATTACTTTTAAAGCTGTTCATAACATGGCTCCTCCTTATATCTCAGCTCTCCTCCATTTAAACATCCCTACCCGTTCACTCCGATCCTCCCACACCTGCCAGCTTTCTGTCCCCCCTGCCCGTCTTGTCACAATGGGGAGCAGGGCGTTTAGTCGCTCTGCTCCCCATCTTTGGAATTCACTCCCTCCAGACCTTCGTACCATCGACTCATTTCATCTCTTCAAATCCAAACTCAAAACTCTGTTGTTTAGACAGTCATATTCCACCTGACCCATATCTCCTCAATGTTGTCTTGCCAATTTTATTTGTTTACTGTTTTAATGTTTTTATCTGCTTTGTACAGTGTCATTGGGTGTCCTGATAAGGCGCTTTAAATAAAATGTATTACTATTATTATTATTATTATTATGGGTTCGATATTTCGTCCGCGCATGTGGGCGGCGCTGAAACGCCCCTTTCATCTGATTGGTCAAACCGCTCCGCCTTCAGTACGAGCTTTTCTTTCTGTCGGCAGAATAAGAGTCAGTACGAGTGCGGCACTAACATTATTGCACTTTAATAAAATAATGTCTGAAACCACCACTCACTTTTAAGTTACTATACACAATATTTGAAGCAGAAGTATGTTCCAGCGACCCCATTAATGTGAGCTACAGTAGGCTATGACAGATTATTTTAGCATGATGTATTTCTCATTGATAAATAGTGCAAATAGCCTAGTTCCATCTCTTTGGATAAAAGGGAAGTGGAAATAAAAATCAACATATAGGCTGAATTGTTCTATATATGTCCTTAACATTAGATGTCCGTAGGTGACCTATAACTGTTAGCTACGTCAGAGTTAGGGGATAACACAGTTTGTACAGTATAAAATCATTATGGTTCCCATAAAACATGAAAACCCAACAACCCAATGGGAATATATCCTTGTTGTGTAAAACTGCTCACTCTGCGTCGCTTCAGTGGCGAAAATCAGTTTGGGGACAGCTATGCTGCATTTTTATAGGCCTAGACCACGCCCGTTTCGGCGGGAGGTGACGCAGAATTGGGTCAAGCGTCACTGAGGCCTCGCATAGGCTGTGCTTTTCTGGCAAAGCAGTCAATAGGCGCGCGAGCTGGTCCGCCTAAGGCTGTATGCTGCAGAAATGCGTTTTACAATATTACAAAATTAAGGATTAATTTTTAGGCTTCATATCTCGTGAAAGAAATCTTTCCCGTAGCGTCTTTCGACGCAGTACTCGTTCCCTCTACTAGAGAGAACCGAGGTTACAAAGTAACCGAGTACGTTCTCTTACGAGAGTTCTCTCGTACTGCGTCGAAAGACGCTACGGGAACCCCTGTAAAACGCCGTGCGTGTTCTTGGACCGACACAGACACTCAAGGGCGCGCGCGCCCTGGCATACAAGTGCCTACACCAAGGGTTTATAGGGAGAGCGGCTAGAAATTAGCATCATCCCTTATAATGGTGCCCCTGAGGGCATAATAACATATATATGTAAATAAATAGATATATATATATGAGGGGTAATAGCATGCTCATGGGACACAGTTGTCAGTGAGTGATGCTTAAAACGTTAGATGACCTGGGCCGCAGCGCGGGGCAGGAACACCATATACAGTCTTCTAGACCGAGAGCAGTTTTGCCTGCAACGCAGGAACCTCTAGGTTATAGAACCTTATAAATGTAGACGAGGAGGCCCAGCCTGCCGCCATACAGATATCTTGCAACGAGATTCTGCTATACCAAGCCCACGAAGAGGCCATGCCTCTCGTAGAATGTGCTCTAATGCCCAGAGGGCATGTCAAGCCTTCATATGCGTAGGCTAGCGCTATGGCGTCCACCACCCATCGAGACAGGCTCTGTTTCGTCGCGGCTCGTCCTTTAGAGCGCCCACTGAACAAAACGAAGAGCTGCTCCGTCTGTCGAAAAACAGCGGAGCGGGACACATAAGCTCTTAATGCCCTGACCGGACAAAGGGAGCTATTCCCGTCCCCAGAGGCCGGCAGAGCCGACAGGGAGATGACCTGAGCCCTGAACGGTGTGTTGAGGGACTTAGGCACGTACCCATGTTTCGGTTTCAACGCGACTATAGAGTCGTTTGGCCCGAACTCCATGCAAGACGCTCTCACTGAGAGTGCCTGCAAATCCCCCACGCGTTTCACTGAAGCAAGAGCCAAAAGAAACACGGTCTTGAAAGACAGGTGTTTCATGTCAACTGAGTGAATAGGCTCGAAAGGGGCCCCTTTCATAGCGTTCAACACTGTAGAAAGGTCCCAAACGGGGACTGAAGGAGGCCTTGGAGGGTTTAACCTCTAACGTAACATTAAATTCTTTATCTTATTTTTAGTTTTTTACTACAAACTACAAAGCAGTGGACTATAATCATTATTATAAGTTAACACGATTTAATTGATAAAAGCATCATTGTACTCCGTGTTAAACAATAAGTATTATCTCTGTAAACACTGCTGGGTCATCTGACCAATCAACGCAGATTAGTGTCGCGCAAAGGAGGGGTTTGGAAAAACAAGTCGTTGAACGATTCATTTGGGAGTCGGTGAGCAAATCAGGTAAAAATAAATGCATATTATACGAAAACAAAAGTGTTTTTTGTCATTGCATGCACGTAAAACTGTTGTTGGGGACTCCCTAAACAACATTAGGAACATTTTAAATGTCATAATAGGTGCCCTTTAAAATGCAATAATGTTAGTGCCGCACTCGTACTGACTCTTATTCTGCCGACAGAAAGAAAAGCTCGTACTGAAGGCGGATCGGTTTGACCAATCAGATGAAAGGGGCGTTTCAGCGCCGCCCACATGCGCGGACGAAATATCGAACCCATAAACCGTTTTGTAAACCACAAACGAAAAATTAAAAATCGAGCCAAAATGCTTTCATATATAAAAACGAAAAAACGAGAAAACAGCTCCTTTTTCCGTTTTTTCGTTTTTTTAGAAAAATGAAAAAACGAAATTATGACTTGATTTTTGGTTTACCCGTTCTTGCACGGAAATCAGAAAAAACACTTGATATTCCGATTTTCCCCTGTGGGTGGAGCTAAATCTGATTGGCAGGAAATGCATTAATTATTTTTCAAATTAAATGGTAAATGGTAAATGGACTGCATTTATATAGCGCTTTCACAGACCCAATGGCCACCAAAGCGCTTTACAATATTGCCTCACATTCACCCATTCACTCAAAATTAAGAGTTTACCCACACTGTATTTGTTAGCCTATGAAATTAATAGTCTATATGCATGGTATTTATTACCCAATTATTTGGCTTAACTGACTGACTGAAAACATCTATTGAAATAGCCTAAATGTAAAACACGGTTATCAGACAAAAGGCGAGAGAAGGGCCCTTCTTAGTGCATTCATCGCAATATAGGTTTATTTTGCCTTCCCTTGCCAATCGATTTTGTTATTTCTTTATATCTTCCGGAAATACTCTTGCTCAGGCCATCCTTAAAAATATTTTGATTTGCCGTAACAGCCAAAAAAAAAAAAAAAGGGTCGGTAGCCTATCCTAGGTCTTTTATTTTTTCAAGATTCATTGTCCTGATTATATTGCCTGCTATATTTACCTCTTATTTATTAAACCCAGGGAATTGGTTGATGAAAAATTGATTTAAATTAAGATACAATTAATACAAAACGAAATTCACTTTAAAGAAAGGCTTTACAAAAGCAAACTTGGCCTAATGAAGTGGTCAAAATCATGTCCGCCCACTACATTTGTCTCCCGATATGTTTTGGATCATCTTATCTTATTCATGCTTTTCACTTTTCATATAATCAACATGAAATGTAAAAATATAGATTATTTTATTAGAACATGAATATGAAACTAAATCGTTTTAATAGGCTACAACACAGGGCTATATTACCCTACAGTCGTTAAAACGACATATTTTCTTGGCCTTATAAGGACCATAGACAGTGCGAAAGTGTAGGTGTCATGTTGCCTACAAAATATGCCTTTATCCATAAAAATGATAGCCAATCATGTCTTTATCACACTTATACATTCAAAAAGCTGAAGCAGCCCCCCAATGGACATGTTAAAAGATCAAATTCTGTACACACTTAGGCTATATTAATAAAGCATGTGTAGCCATATAGATTAGCAGATGAGCCCAATACGAACATTGTTTTTAATTGCACATTAAGCGTTTCCTCCCATAGAAAACCCTTGTAATAAAGACAAAGCTTAATGTGGCTTAATAGGCTTCAGTGATAAAGATCAAATGCTGTACACACCTTATTAATAAACTATCCTACAGAAAAGCAGATGAGCCCAGAATATGAACGCAACGCATTTAATTACACGTTAAGCGTTTTCTTCCCATAGAAACCCTTTATTATAAGGCAAATAAAGGTGGCTCTTAAAGCCTAGACGAATGTATTTAAAGAACAACACCAGCGTTGGGCGTTTATCTGTAGGCTTTCAGCCGCCCTTTTCAAACTGGCGCAAGAAAATGCAACAGAATTTGATTTCTTAAACATGAAGAGGACTTATCCGTCTGGCATGGCCGATCTAACGTTAACCTGGATAAATATTCGCTATTATTAAGCGCATATCAGAGTGTTTGTGCGGAGGTGGAGCGTGCACTGCATGACATGGAGACGCCGGTGCCATCACTCGCATTTTCTTACAGTGGAAACAACTTAAAATACTACATAAAATAATAATACATCGGTCGCAACTACTTTTATTTGTGTAAGCTCACAACAAGAAAACGTTGTGCGTGTGTAAAATAAAATAAAACGAACAGGGCGCGCTTTGATCTCTGTGAATTGGAGCGCGTCTCAAAAATGAACTGAAAAACTGCCTAGACAAGCCTCACACATGAGAAATAGCTAGGGCCTATCTAAAGCTTATAAAAAATGTCCACCAACGCAAAAAATTAATTCGAAAGCAAATACGTACGGTAGGCTACCATATGTAGGCTAATCCTGTCAGTATGAAAGGCGCATCTAGGCTACATTACAGCGGAGATGTATGGAGATATGTTTGCAGGCAGCCAACACTGATTTAGAAAAACCTGGTTTATTAATAAACAATTAAAATGCTTCGTTAATTTTTTCAGACACATATTTATCATTAGCCTACTTTTCTCGGTGCTTTGCGGCAAGTTTTATGCATGCGCTTGAGCGCGGAATAGGCTATATGCACCCAGGATTGAATATAAACGTGCGATTAGTCCTAATTGCTTAAATGAATGACTGCTAGTCTAGAAAAATCTTTAGTCTATGTCAACTGTAATCAATAGCCTACAGTTAATATTTGACATTATTTAAATAATTACCTTCGATACCATCTTATAATGAAAGCTACATTTCTGCGCTGATGCAATTGCTGCTTATTATCCCCCCCCCTCAATTATGTCGTAATAACGAGATCTTATGTCTTTAAAACAACATATTTTTTTCGTAATATTGAGATCTTATGTCATTAAAACGACATGTTCTCATAACGAGATCTTATGTCGTTTTAACAACATCGTAATAACGAGATCTTATGTCGTTAAAACGATATTTTCTTGGCCTTATAATGACATGTGCAGTCATGTACCAAATATGCCTTTATCCACATAAAATTGAAACAGAACATAGCCTAAGTTGTTTATTTTTTACAACATTGTGTTATGTTTAATTAACGAAATCTTCGTCTTTATAACAGAAGATACAATACACCGTTAAATACTATGTTAGATCACGTTATAAACGCAGTCCTCACTTATGCAGAAGCGATATGCGATATGAAACCGAAATCACACGAACCTGTGTCGCGGTGTGAGAAGGCAGAAACCCCTTCCAACTCCCAGCTCTTCCCGTCCATAGCCAATGCACATCTTTAAATTACTAGGCTATTAGTATTATTTGAGGTTAACATTATAAAATAGACCACAAAATACACCACAAAAGTTGAGGATAAAAAATTGGTTATAATTGGTACAATTGCAGCATTATGGACATGACATTTCAATGCATTGAATATATTCAAACTCCTGTTATCCATACTTTACACATGGGAAATACACATGTGACAAATGTGACCTGACAAAAAAAATCTAAATATTATTTAGTGGGTTAATTCAGTGAATTAGGCTACACTGCGCAAACCAAAAGTAAGCTACCCCCTGGAGGAAGAAGGGTCGGCTCTCCACAGAACATAAAATATACATTTTGATTTTATTTTTCGTGTTCGCATTTTCTCAAAATCTCTCTCTTTCTCCAAAGTGACAGATAAAATCTGCTTATTTATTATAGTCAAAATTATCCAGCAATTATGTTTTTTAGTACTCGATCGAATTCAAGATGTATAAGCTCAGATCAATAATGAGGTAGCTATATGGTCATAAATAACAAATAGCCTTTTGTCTGACAACTGTCAATGCGTGAACATGTTTACATTTAGGCTATTTCAATAGATTTTTTCAGTCAGTCAGTTAAGCCAAATAATTGGGTAATAAATAGCATGCATATAGACTATTAATTTCATAGGCTAACAAATACAGTGTGGGTAAACTCTTAATTTGAAAAATAATTAATGCATTTCCTGCCAATCAGATTTAGCTCCACCCACAGGGGAAAATCGGAATATCGAGTGTTTTTTCTGATTTCCGTGCAAAAACGGGTAAACCAAAAATCAAGTCATAATTTCGTTTTTTCGTTTTTCTAAAAAAACGGAAAAAGGAGCCGTTTTCTCGTTTTTTCATTTTATATATGAAAGCAAAAACCAATGAACGAACGATACCTGGACCATACACAGACCGTGAGGACTAAACAGTGACTAATCTTTCATTTAATTTAATGACGGCATCTTCCGAAATCCATAAACCTAAATGTATGTGCAGCACATTTGTCAAATGTTAACACACTACTTTCCGAACTGATAAAACACATGCAAAATAGAATGATAGCACATTTTGTGCAATTCTGCAGTATCTTGAAATATATAGAACACCGTAGCAGTAAAATATTTACAATAAAATGACAATCATTCCAAACACTTTCACTTGCACAATTTCAGCTGAAAGCCTACAAACTGTCCTGTTTTAGTCTTGTCTCCTTCTACTACGACTCTTTTCCCCTCATTGGTACTATTTTTTGAAGTACCATTTTCTCTGATCACACTAGTCACTCTTTCAAAACCTCATGCTTATATCTTGTACTCGATCCTGCTCTGTGTTCACAAATTGCAAATGATGTCTCACACACACGAGAGGTGTTACTGAGGTCAGCAGAGGGTGTTCACCCTGTGGTCTGTCTGGGTCCTAACGCCCCAGTATAGTGACAGGGACACTATGCTGTAAAAAGCACAGTCCTTTGGATGAGACATTAAACCGAGGACCTTATAATCCACATCAGGGGCTTTTGCACCAGGTATTTATAGGAACTCAGTTATAATAACTGGCCACCAGGGCAGTCGCCTGAGAACTAAATACCCCCAGTGCCATTTTCCTGGTTGCATTCACAACGCCAGTAGGAACTGAAGTGACATAAGCCGGCAGAAAGTGACAGCGCAGCATTCAACAATGTCAACAACTGGAGGATGGAGGACACTATGATTGGAGCTGTGCTTTTGTTGTCTGTTGTGGGTTTTGTGATAACAGAGATGGAATGTAAACATATAGGTAATGCAATTGATAGAGCAAAAAGGAGGGCCATAAGACGAAATCTCCAGCAAACCTTTATTGACATTAATGAGGTTTTATTAACAAAGTTCAGGAGGAGCACGTTCAGATAATTACCACTAGTGGAGAGCACTCAGCAATCAATGGTAAGAGGTATATATACACTCAGCATTCTCACCTCAAACCCTTGACAGTTTTGCAGCAGCTTAGTGAACTTCTCGGTTCTCAGCTCCGCTACCATGTCTCAACGACTAAGCACTTCATCCGATGAAGAAGTAAACATCGCCAGGGATGCACCTTCGCATTCCGCCGGTCCCACGACCATTCCTCCTATGCCGGACCAAGACTTGAACCACAGTGCAGATCCCAAGATGCCCTTCATCTTTAGGATTGACAGGAGGATCTGGTGGTTAACTGTTTCAAAGGCAGCAGACAGATCCAGCAGGATGAGAACTGAGGATTTGGAAGCAGCTCTTGCCAGTCTCAGTGCTTTGATTACTGAGAGCAGAGCAGTCTCGGTTGAGTGTCCGCTTTTGAAGCCAGACTGATTGTTGTCCAAGAGGTTGTTCTGCGTAAGAAAGGAGGAGATCTGGTTGAAAACGACTCGTTCAAGTGTCTTTGCGACAAATGGAAGGAGGGATACCAGTCTATAGTTTTCTAGATGTGCTGGATTTAGAGTGGGTTTCTTAAGCAGTGGGGTTACCCGAGCCTGCTTGAATGCTGTGGGAAATGTACCAGTGT
Organism: Phoxinus phoxinus; assembly: GCF_949152265.1. NCBI lineage: Eukaryota > Metazoa > Chordata > Actinopteri > Cypriniformes > Leuciscidae > Phoxinus > Phoxinus phoxinus. The sequence goes on from NC_136877.1 coordinate 1,497,783, forward strand.
GAAGAGATGTGTTTATGATGTGTGTGAGTGCAGGTACAACAGAGGAAGAAATAGCTTGAAGTAGGTTTGTGGGAATAGGGTCGAGCGAACAGGTAGTAGGTCGACTGGAAAGGAGGAGTTTTGAGACTTCTGTCTCTGAAAGCAAGGAGAACGAGGGTAGAGTCTGTGTGTTAGCTGGTAGAATGCGTGTGTTAGTTTGTGCATTAGTAAATTGACCGCTGATGGTGGTTGTTTTATTTATGAAGAATGTTGCAAAATTGTCAGCTGTTAGGGTTGACGAAGGAGGAGGAGGAGGGTTAAGAAGAGAGAAGAAGGTTTGAAGAGCATGCGAGAGTCAGAAGAATTGTTAATTTAGTTGTGATAGTAAGTAGTTTTAGCAGTACATATGTTAGCAGAGAAGGAAGAGAGGAGGGATTGGTAAAGATCAAGGTCAGTAGGATCTTTGGATTTGCGCCACTTCCTCTCTGCAGCCCTGAGTTTAGCACGATGTTCACGGAGAACGTCAGATAACCAGGGGGCAGAGGGAGTGGCGCGGGCTGGCCTGGTGGAGAGAGGGCAGAAGTTGTCCAAGCAGGATGTTAAAGTGGAGGAGTGTGTGTTGTGTTCTGAGGCAGGTTGAGGCTGAGAGTGAGGAGGAAGTGATCTGAGGTGTGCAGTGGAGTGACTAGAGTATGGTCAGTGGAGCAGTAGCGTGTGTTAATAAGGTCCAGTTTGTTACCTGATTTATGAGTAGCCGTAGTAGATACTTGTTTGAGGTCGAATGAGGCAAGCAGAGTGTGGAAATCAGCAGCTTGAGGTTTTTCAAGGTGGATGTTGAAGTCTCTAAGAACAATGAGAGGACCATCCTCGGGGAAGGATGAGAGTAGTACATCGAGCTCTTCTAAGAAACTGCCAAGCTGACCTGGGGGGACGATATACAACTACACAATGGATTTTAATAGGACTAGTGATGGTAATAGAATGTGATTCAAATGAGCTGTTGTTACACATAGGTGGCAAATGATTAAATTTCCAATCGTTTGAGATGAGCAGACCAGTACCTCCACCCCTTCCAGTCAGGCGAGGGGTGTGTGAGAAAGTGAATTTAGTGGAGAGGGCAGCCAATGTGGCAGTGTCCTCTGGTCTGATCCAGGTCTTAGTCAGGACCAGAAGGCGGAGACCTAAATGACTAGAAATAGATGTAATGAAATCAGCTTTATTTACTGCAGATTGGCAATTCCAGAGAGCAATAGGAAAAGAGAAAATAGTTCTAGTAGACATCGGAAGGGTACGCAGGTTGTTAGGATTGGAATGCCTCTGACGTGTGGCATTGAATTTACGCATGTTAGTAATAGTAGGGATTACAAGACACATGGTGTAAGAGCTCACAAATAGAAAGATCAGGTGAAAGTTGATTAGAAAAGAGAGGAAACGATAAAACAAATAACGAGAAATTACTACTCAAGTGCCTTGCCGGTGTCTTTGCTCGGTGGAGTCGCACAGGTAGAGTCGTTGGTCTTTACACTCTTCGGTCTTCACACGATGAGGGCTTCACACCGCAGCGACCGCTGTCAAGGAGCACAAAACCTATTTATACACGCCTAATACCTGATTGTTGAATACAGCTGGCCACGCCCCACTGTTTAGCCAAGCGAAACTCAAAAGTCACGACATAAACAAAGGCCACGTGCGCTTGCATTTTACCAGAGTAAAACACAGTAAACAACACAAAGTTTCCTAGCAACAAAGAACCGCGCTAAAATCGACTGAGAAAAGTAAACACTCACACACTGATGTTCTCTCTTGCTGTTCGACTGCTTTTTCTGAGATAAACAATTCACAAACCTCCCTCCTGATCAAAGGGATTCAAAGATCACAGCCCACCCGTCCGGATGCCAGACAACCCATAACGCTAGACATTCTCACCAAATGTATTCACGCCCTCCGCACAGGCTACCAGCCCCTCGATACTGCTCGCACACTCAACGCCATGTTTATCCTAGCCTTTTTCGGTTTTCTTAGATGCTCAGAACTCACCATCACTTCTAAATTCGACCCAAAAATCCACCCCACCATCTCAGACTTATCAGTACTAGATGGCGAAACAATTTCTAATTTGATTAAACAAAGTAAGACTGACCAAACTAAAAAAAGGTCATTTCATCTACATTTTTAACCTCTCATCGCAAATCCAACCATACCAGTCAATTCTGGCATACCTGCAATGGAGAAGCTCTCAGGCTAAATCTCCTCTGGAACCCCTGTTCATAGACGAATCTAAAAAACCTGCGACACGTTTTTGGTTCCAGCTGTCAGGCATTCCAGCAAAGAATTTTTCAAGTCACTCGTTCCGTATCGGGGCAGCAACTTCAGCAGCCCAAAAAGGCCTCTCCCAACAGCAGATCCAAGCCCTTGAGAGATGGTCCTCAGATGATTTCCAAAGCTATATCAGGACCAACCGGTTCCACATTAAAAACGCTCACCAAACCCTCATTGATAAAAAATAAAAAAAAACACACAGCAAGAACTTTCCCAGTAGAGCACTTTAGTTTTCTCTTTCGTCCAGCGAGCATTTGGTCTCACAGCGGACGCAGTGTGAGTAAATCTCCCGGTCAAGCTCTCATTTTCCTCTTTCCTGTTTCCTTTCTGTCCAGCGAGCATTTAGTCTCACAGTAAGAACTTTCCCGGTAGAGCACTTATGTTTTCTCTTTCGTCCAGCGAGCATTTGGTCTCACATCGGACGCAGTGTGAGAATCTCCCGGTCAAGCTCTCATTTTCCTCTTTCCCGTTTCCTCTTTCTGTCCAGGGAGCATTTGGTCTCACAGCGAGAACTTTCCTGGTAGAGCACTTACGTTTTCTCTTTCGTCCAACGAGTATTTGGTCTCACAGCGGACGCAGTGTGAGAAAATCTCACGGTCAAGCTCTCATTTTCCTCTTTCCTCTGTCTGTCCAGCGAGCATTTGGCCTCACAGCGAGAACTTTCCCGGTAGAGCACTTACGTTTTCTCTTCGTCCAGCGAGCATTTGGTCTCACAGCGGACACAGTGTGAGAAAATCTCCTGGGCAAGCACTCATTTTCCTTTTTCCTGTTTCCTCTTTCTGTCTACCGAGCATTGGTCTCACAGCGGAGAAAGGCGCAACTCTCCCGATTGGTCGCTCCAAATTACAACTGATCCCCGTTTGCAGGCCAGCAGGGACTGTCAGGCCCCCCCTGGCCAAACATACAGACCCTTACTCGACATGTTAGCCCGCCAAACCCGGCACTCATTGGGGGGGGGGGTCTTTAGTCCGGCGGCTGTCCTCTGCTCTTTAGCCTTTTGGGGGGAGTGCTCTGGGTTTGGGCCGAAATCCGAGCTCGGAGCCCACCCTCCGGACAGCACGCCAAATACGCATTAAACTTTACGCCCTCAAATTGTATGTAAGTGTGAACTCGTGAAATTAGGTTTTATTAACAAAGTTCGGGAGGAGCACGTTCAGATAATTACCACAAGTGGAGAGCACTTCAATGTTAAGAGGTATATATACACTCAGCAGTCTCACCTCAATCTCTTGACAGTTTTGCAGCATCCCCCCACCACCCCTTCTCCACACTTCTAGTCCTAAACACTTACATAGGGGGGAGTGTTCTGGGTTCGGGCCAAACTCCGAGCTCGGAGCCCTCCCTACGGACAGCTCACCAAATACGCATTAAACTTTACCCTTTTACCCTTTAACTTTACCTGCGCCAATTAAACAGACAAAACTGCTTGTCGTTTTCCTCATCCTTTTCAGAGAGTGCAACAACTAGAATCCTCACATTACTGTACATGACCTACAGCATGATGTTTTTTGTTTTTGTTATTATCTTTGCAGCCCTGGAATTACAAGATTTTTTCCCACAAATAAATTACTATTGTCACCCCTAGTCTGTCTGTGTTGTCTTAGTTTCACCTTCACAGACTCTTTCCCATTCAGTCAGTAACGTTCAACGTTATGTCGATACTGATGTATTGGGGTCTCGTCTGGGAGCCCAATCACCTCCAAGTGGTAACAAAACGAGCCTATAAACATTGGCCAGTGAGATTTGCATGCCGAGTCACACCTACCCGGATATGCGGGTATAAATAGAATCGGTATTAGTCACTTCATTCATGTTTTGCTTCGGAGCCGAGCGGTTGTCAAGCAATCGCTCATTTCCAGATCACCTTCAAAGAAGAGTGCAAATTTTCTAAAGAAAAATAAGGGAGCAGAACTGCAATTTTCTTTGCTATTAGGAGTTCACCTCCAAAAACAGCAATTGTGATTGGTTCTGTTTGCTTTTCTTTCAGCTCTTTGTGGGTTCTACTCGGCTGGTGTGAAGGCGCATTCCAGCGGTGTGGACATTCAGCACGCTGGGCACAGACAGCGCAACATTCGTCCCTGGAAGCTTTAGCTACAATTTCCACTAAAAGAGTAGCACAGGCGATCAGCATCTTTTTCAAAATGTCTTTTCATTCATGTGTTTCTGGATGTAGTTGTTTCCAGACCTCATCTGACGACCATGTGGAACGCACGCAGAGCTTCAGAAGCTCAGAGGAGCTCTTTGTTTGCTTTGGTGGTCAGCAGAAGGGAAAGGTTGTCTCCAGAGGTTGGCCCAACTGGAAAGTGGATGCCATCGCCTTGGCTTACCAGTCCCAAGGCAAGCCGTGCCCCCTCGGGGTTAGGGCTCACTCCACTTGGGGTTTTGCCTCCTCCTAGGCGTTGACACGCGGTGCATTTCTGGCAGACATCTGTAGAGCTGCAAGTTGGCCGACACCCAACGCATTCGCGAGATTCTATAATCTCTGAGTGGAGCCGGTCTCTTCCCGTGTGTTGAGTATAAACATGTACTGTACAGGAAGACTGTCTCTGTCTCTCGCTTGCGCTTCCACTCCCCGCTAACAGGGGTTACGAGTGCCTAGTTGCTCTTCAGGTGAGTTCCCCACTTGGCGAACCCTGATTGAGTTCCTCCAGCATCCTTCAGCAGTCAGATGCGGGGGAGGTGTCCGACGCCAGGCCCAGTACTCGTGTACATGTCTGGCCGGTCAGACGGACTAGTTGTCCATATGATGTGATTCCTCCTCTGTAATCCCATATGTCTATTGTCCACATAGCGGTTTCCATGTTGGTAAACCCGTGTCTTTCCCTGGGCGGTTCCGTTCTGCCCTGTGTCTGCGCCGTAGAAGCTCCTCCCTGGCTAGGTAGGATCTACCACAGAGACATCCCATATGTAGCACTGGCCCACGAGTCAGTCCTCCATTCAGGCAAGGTGTGGTGTCAATAGCGTTCCCCTCCTTTGGGATTGGGCACGCTTCCCCAGCGTTTTGGTCATGGCTGAAAAACAGTGGGAATTGAGTTCCGAAGGACTCTTTCCTGGGATAGGAACAGCAGCTTTGACCTCCCCCAGAGTAAACCCCATCCTTCCATCTCTCCTGGTATGGAGGACTACTCTGGCTTACATGGGGCGCTGGGTAGGTTACGGTATTGTGAAAGCAGTTTGCTAACTCGGTACACGCCAGCTTGCCAGCATCTGCATCTCACACTCATAACACAGTTCAGTGGCTTTGACTGACTGAATGGGAACATCCAGGCTACTAATGTAACCCCAGGGAACGGAGACGTTACGTCCTCCTTCCATGGCCCTGAACCACCGCTGAATGGCCACTAATATGATTTGCCATCACGCTCAGCTGTTGTAATTAATCACCTCGTCTGCCTGTGTATTTAAGTTTCTGTGTTTTCAGTTCTAGTTCTAGTTCTCGTTTGCCTGCCTTCTGTTTGAGATAACTTTAGAGTTATTTTTAAGAACGTTTGTACCTGAATCCTCATCTTCATGTGCATTTTTGCTACGAATCGTGACAACTGTATTCAAAGACAAGGAAAAAAAAATAATTGCAGCATTTCTGGTTGATTCTTGTTACATATGCTTGTAGGGTTATTTTGGTACTGACTGTGATAAAGTCACATTATTTGCCACCGTTGGGTAGCAGCACTGATACACACACATAAGCACATGTACATACTGACCTCATTCATCCATCTCGATCCTCCCTGCCTTTGCCGCTATCATAGGAACGGGTGCACACGCGATCATGATAGCACATGATCATTCATCCATTTCTTCACTCTCTCTGCAATATTAATTTCCCGGTCACTTCATACACTTATAGTGCACTGTCTTGTCATTTCGTCCCTGTGTTGTTTGTCTGTGTGGGCGTAGTCAGTCTTCCCGCGGGAAAGTTGGGCCGGCCAAACCGAACGATCGAGCGACGATCGCTTATGACGTCACGGCCGGGTCGCGTCGGCGCATCGAAACCGGAAGCTGACGAAACCATTGTCTAGTGTGAATATGTGTTAGTGTGTGCATTTTAAATGCAAGAATTATGTGTTAGATTTATTATGTGTGAATGGATTATGTGTTTATTATTATTATTATATATATATAATATATATATAAGGAATTAATTATTATGGATGATCAAATAGCTTACATATTTGTATGTTTATAAATGTTATATCTCCTTTTAATTGGTCTGGCCCAAAAAGGGGCGGGGTTTGGCCTATTTAAGCCAAAGCCAAACCTGAAGTCAGCACTTGTTAACCAAGTCGGAGCGAGAGTGCAACTGCGGTGCCTCAAGCAAACGTCAGTATACTGTGGATACCTGTTTTGCCTTGTTGGAGTATTTTCTGGTTTTATTTTTCCCTTTTGTTGTTTATTTGGTACTTTGGGTTTTTGTGTGTGTCATTTAATGGACACTTGTATATATTTCACTATGGACTATCTTTCCTATTGGCACTGTAAATAAATTCCACCTTGCACGAAGTGCTTCTGCGAGTGCGCCATCATTTTTTTTACATCCTCACGGACTCAGTTACCCCCCTCTTCATCACATTTGGTGGCAGCGGTGGGATGGCGACTCGCAAGACAGCGCCGAGAGGTAGGAAATCCAGGACGGGTTTACGATCCAAAGTGAAGGCAGCGCCAGAGGAGGAGGAGACCTGGAACTCTGGTGAGACTACGGAGGATGAAGAGGGAGCCACGAGTCTTCCCAGAGTCTCACCAAAGCCCAGTCCAAAACCAACCAAGTCAATCACTCCTGACGCTACAGCTGGCGAGAGTATGGTTTCCCTGATGCGCAGATTTCTCGACACTCAAGAGCAGAGAGAGGACCGATATTTGCGGGAGCTCCGGGGTCTTGGTGAGTCCATCTTGCAGTCGATTCGTCCGGCTGAGACCTCACTTGATGCGGAGAGCATACGAATGGAGCTACCAACGCCGGCACGGAAAGTATCCACAAGACACAGACCAGCCTACTTGCAAGACTCCCCGAATAGTGCAGGACAGAGAGAGCCAAGGCAGGGGGCTGATCCGAAGATGCCGAGCTTCCAGGAGGGGGAAGACATCGAGAATTATCTTCGGCGGTTCGAGCGTCTGGCCAGGACCTGGAGGTGGCCTGAGGAGGAGTGGAGCTACCGTTTGGTTCCGTTGCTGACAGGGAGAGCATTGGAAGCATACCTGGCAATGGACGAGGAACAGGCTGAGGTCTACACTGAGCTGAGGGAAGCACTGCTGGAGAAGTTCAATATATCTCCAGAGACCTACCGCCAGCGCTTCCGATCGTCTACAGTCCCAGCTGCAGAGTCGGCAACAGAGACTTACCACCGGCTAAAGAATCTGTACAGGCGGTGGGTGCGACCGGAGGAGCACTCTAAAGAGGAGATTGGAGAGGCCATCATCCTGGAGCAGCTTCTTCGGGTGATACCCTATGACGCACGCACCTGGGTGAGAGAGCACGAGCCGGGGTCAGGACTGGCGGCAGCAAGGTTGGCTCAGCAGTACCTGAATGCTCATCGCGGTGGTCTTCGTACTCAAACACTCAAAGGTACTGTACGGGGTGTTTCACATAACACTGGGTCTGAAAGGGGTCGTGTGGAACCAGCTGACCATACACAAGGTCCAAAGTCCACGTCCAAAGACTGGCTTTGCTTTTACTGCCAGCAGCCGGGCCACAAAGCAGCAGTGTGTCCTGCGCGCAAAGCGAAGCTTACAGGGTTTTGTTATGTGCCTAGAGAAGGGGACTGTGATTTTGACTCTGTGGGGGAGGGTCAGAATGTATATGATGTGACTGCTAATGGACATGCAGTAAAAGCACTCTTGGACACTGGAAGTTCTTTGTCAATGTTGAGATCATGCTTTGTAAACAATGTAAATTATGTAAACACTACCTCTGTTCAATGCGTACATGGGGATGTAAAGCAGTATCCCCGAGCTGAGGTAATGGTAGAGGTACAGGAACAAATGTACTTACTTAATGTTGCCATAGTGGACAATTTACCAGCAGAAATGATTCTAGGAAGAGACTTGCCAGTGTTATATGAACTCTTGCAACCCACCATCAAGGACTCTGAACATTCTTTTTCCACTGCCACTGTTAATTTGTCATGTCCTGCTCTTACTCGAGCTCAAACCAGGGCAGGTCTGCAGCCACTGCCAGACTTGGATGGTAGTCTGTTGCAGGGCGGGACTAAAGGCCCTAAAAAGTCACGGCGCCAAAGGCGGCTTGCAAAGTACCTGGGTACCCCAGTCCCTGAAGCCTCGGGGGAGGGCCTAGAAGTTAAGGGCTGGAAGGTCCCAGAGAACATAGCACTCCTCCAAAGGGAAGATGAAACTTTAAAACCCTTATTTGTCAAAGCTGAGAGTGGAAAGAATTTGAACCTATGCAAAGAAGAGTATGTTGTGGTGAATGGTGTGCTGTATGTGCGAACGAATGATATGACTCGTCTGATTGTACCATTTTGTTGTCGTCATCTTGTTCTGCACCTAGCACACACTGTTCCATGGGCTGGCCACCTGGGCCAACAGAAAACATATGCACGCATTAGCTCACGCTTTTACTGGCCCACACTATACACTGATGTACAAACGCACTGCAACACATGTGATATCTGCCAAAAGACGAGTGCTGTGTCCCAGCGGGGCAGAGCACCCCTGCAACCCCTTCCTGTCATCTCTGCACCTTTTAGGCGGATCGCCATGGATATTGTGGGACCGTTGGAGAAGAGCAGTGCTGGACATCGCTACATCCTGGTAATCAATGACTACGCCACAAGGTATCCTGAGGCCTTCCCACTCCGTTCTATCACCACAACCAAGATTATCCATGCCCTGGTTCAACTCTTCTCCAGAGTCGGCATACCTGAGGAGATCCTAACAGACCAGGGTACGAACTTTACATCTCGACTGATGGGGCAGTTGAACAAGCAGTTGGGCATAAAAGCCATCCGAACAACTCCCTACCACCCTCAGACGGATGGTCTGGTGGAGAGGTTCAACCAAACCCTCAAGAACATGTTGCGGAAGTTCGTAGCAGACACAGGACGAGACTGGGACAAGTGGCTACCGTTTGTTCTCTTTGCCTACCGAGAGGTACCCCAAGCATCAACGGGATTCTCACCGTTTGAGCTCCTCTACGGATGGCAGGTACAAGGACCCCTGGACCTGCTTAAGAAAGGCTGGGAGGAGGAACCTGCATCCAAGACAGAGGAGAAAGGCGGCATCGTGCAGTATGTGCTAGAGATGCGAGATCGCCTGGAGCAATACAGAGAACAAGCTAAAGAGAACCTACAGGAAAAACAACGAGCACAGAAAAGATGGTATGACCAACACGCCAGGCTACGACAATTCCAACCAGGGCAGAAAGTATTACTCCTGTTACCAACATCGACGAGCAAGCTACTGGCAAAATGGCAAGGACCATACAGCGTCGCCCGCAAGATGGGGCCCGTTACATATGAAGTTCACCATCCGGACAAGGGCAAGACCAGGCAGACCTACCACGTGAACCTGCTGAAGGAGTGGAAGGAGCCACCCGGTAAGGGATCCGAAACATCTCTTTTGGTGAGGAAGGTGGAGGTGGAAGAGGAAGAGGAATTAGAGGATGCAAAGAGGCAGCCGTCTGTGGTGAACCTAACGCACCTAGAAGACTTCAAGAGGAGAGAGCTGCAGCATCTCCTGAACCAGTTTCCTACTTTGTTCCGTCCGAGGCCTGGACGGACTGAGTTAACCCAACATACCATTCACCTTTCCGATCCTACACCATCACGTCAACGTCCTTACCGGGTGCCTGAGAGGCTGGTGGAACCCTTAAAGGAAGAAATCAAGGTGATGAAGGAGCTAGGAGTGATAGAACCTTCAACGAGTGAGTGGAGCAGCCCGATGGTTATCGTACCCAAGAAGGACGGATCCCTGCGTGTCTGCATCGACTTCCGCAAGCTCAACGCCCAATCTAAATTCGACGCGTACCCCATGCCAAGAATAGACGATTTGCTGGAGAAAATTGGAAGAGCCCAGTACATCACCACGTTAGACCTGTGTAAGGGGTACTGGCAGGTACCCCTTAACCCTCAGTCCAGACCATACTCCGCATTCCGAACACCACTAGGACTATATCAATTCACAGTCCTTCCTTTTGGCCTGCACGGAGCCCCAGCCACATTCCAGAGGCTGATGGACCGAGTTCTCCAAGGCTGCGAAGACTGGTCTGCGGCGTACCTGGATGACGTGGTAATCCATAGCAACTCTTGGGCAGAGCATCTTCAACACCTCCAACAAACCCTAAATAGGATAGAGGAAGCAGGATTGACGTTAAACGTTTCAAAATGTGAGTGGGCAAGGCAAGAGGCAAACTACCTAGGGTATCACCTGGGCAACGGACAACTGAGACCACAGGTTGACAAGGTGGAGGCAATTCGAAGGAGCCCACAGCCAAAGACCAAGAAAGAAGTAAGGTCATTCCTAGGACTGGTGGGCTGGTACAGGAGGTTTGTACCAAACTTTGCCTCCATCGCGGTCCCCCTGACCAACCTGTTGTCCAAACCAGTGAAGAACCCTATTCCATGGACCGAGGAGTGCGAGACAGCTTTTACTATGCTAAAAGACAAGATGTGCTCCAACCCGGTCTTACAGAGTCCAGACTTCTCTCAGAGGTTCCTAGTGCAGGTAGACGCATCCGCAATGGGGATTGGTGCAGTCCTTGCCCAGGGAAGCACTGGAGAAGAGAGACCAGTTGTTTACCTCAGCCGCAAGCTACTGCCCAGAGAAACTAGATATTCGGCGGTCGAGAAGGAAGGTCTCGCCATCAAGTGGTCCCTGGACAGCTTGCGCTACTACCTCCTTGGTCGAGAGTTTGATCTAGAAACTGACCACCGGGCCCTAACCTGGATTCAATCCATGAAGGACCACAATGCCAGAGTCACTCGGTGGTACCTCGCCCTGCAGCCGTACTGCTTCAAGATACGGCACAGACCGGGCAGACTCAACGTGGTAGCCGACTACCTGTCCAGGTTTCCGGCCAGTACGCGGCTTGGAGAGGGGGAAGGTGATGTGATAAAGTCACATTATTTGCCACCGTTGGGTAGCAGCACTGATACACACACATAAGCACATGTACATACTGACCTCATTCATCCATCTCGATCCTCCCTGCCTTTGCCGCTATCATAGGAACGGGTGCACACGCGATCATGATAGCACATGATCATTCATCCATTTCTTCACTCTCTCTGCAATATTAATTTCCCGGTCACTTCATACACTTATAGTGCACTGTCTTGTCATTTCGTCCCTGTGTTGTTTGTCTGTGTGGGCGTAGTCAGTCTTCCCGCGGGAAAGTTGGGCCGGCCAAACCGAACGATCGAGCGACGATCGCTTATGACGTCACGGCCGGGTCGCGTCGGCGCATCGAAACCGGAAGCTGACGAAACCATTGTCTAGTGTGAATATGTGTTAGTGTGTGCATTTTAAATGCAAGAATTATGTGTTAGATTTATTATGTGTGAATGGATTATGTGTTTATTATTATTATTATATATATATAATATATATATAAGGAATTAATTATTATGGATGATCAAATAGCTTACATATTTGTATGTTTATAAATGTTATATCTCCTTTTAATTGGTCTGGCCCAAAAAGGGGCGGGGTTTGGCCTATTTAAGCCAAAGCCAAACCTGAAGTCAGCACTTGTTAACCAAGTCGGAGCGAGAGTGCAACTGCGGTGCCTCAAGCAAACGTCAGTATACTGTGGATACCTGTTTTGCCTTGTTGGAGTATTTTCTGGTTTTATTTTTCCCTTTTGTTGTTTATTTGGTACTTTGGGTTTTTGTGTGTGTCATTTAATGGACACTTGTATATATTTCACTATGGACTATCTTTCCTATTGGCACTGTAAATAAATTCCACCTTGCACGAAGTGCTTCTGCGAGTGCGCCATCATTTTTTTTACATCCTCACGGACTCAGTTACCCCCCTCTTTACAAAGTTTGAAACTCTTAGTATAAAAATCCAAACTGATCCATGTAAAATGCTGTATTTTAATCATTTTGTCTTCCTTCACATGTATCTCTGATTTAAATATAGCAGAATTAAATATAGCATAAATGCATTGTTAAATTTGTTCAGATTTGTTCAGCAAATTTACTTTTTGCATTATAACTTAAAATCAGATGGTTAGAGTCCTTATATAAAAAAGAGGAAAGGATGCTCTATGAGTGCTAAATAGATACATTAATAAACAGTACAATAGTAATTGCATGCGCTTAAAGATATAGCTCTGTTTTATGACCTGTGTTTTAAGATGTCTATAACCTGTGTTTTAAGATGTCTATAACATGCATCTCATAATCCCTGGGACACAGTTTGAAACTGATCCATTGCAAAGTTGAAGAGGTTTGGTTTGTGTTAACTAAGATAACTTGTGAATTTTGTTAAACAATTTTTATTTGAACAGACATTTAATAGACATTTTACAATAATCCTAGAATATTGGTAAATGGGACTTGATTTAATCATAAAAATAAAAGAATACATAATACTTTGATTTAAATTGGAAAAGTTTTATACAACATTATTACAATGATATTTATGCATTTAGCAGATGCAGAAATGCAGTGAATAAAAGTTGAAGTGCACGAGTGCCTTGGTTTATTGTTGTGGTTGCTTACGTGCTTACAGAAGAGATTTCTTAAGCTGCTTGTTGAAAGATGTGATGGTCTTAGCAGTTTGGGTAGAGGTTGGTGGCTCACTAGAGAGGAATAGACCGTGTGAAAGGCTTAGACAGTGGAAGTGGTTGGCTCCTAAAAGAGGAAGTCAACACTTCTGTGAGGTCAGCAGACTTAATGCAAAAGGGGACAAACTGTAATGGTTTTTGGTCCAATACTCCAGGAGGATTGTTGAAAAAATTATAATTATATAAATCAAAAGGAGTTTGTCATCTGAACAATCTGAAGGATTTGTGATACATTGTTAACTTGTAGAGTCTTTTGGGCTTGAACAGTCCCGGGCTTATAACATGGCGCTATTGGATTGGGTTTCCCATAGCGTCAAATATCGACGAATTTTTCAAGTCACTCGTTCCGTATCGGGGCAGCAACTTCAGCAGCCCAAAAAGGCCTCTCCCAACAGCAGATCCAAGCCCTTGAGAGATGGTCCTCAGATGATTTCCAAAGCTATATCAGGACCAACCGGTTCCACATTAAAAACGCTCACCAAACCCTCATTGATAAAAAATAAAAAAACACACAGCGAGAACTTTCCCAGTAGAGCACTTTCGTTTTCTCTTTCGTCCAGCGAGCATTTGGTCTCACAGCGGACGCAGTGTGAGTAAATCTCCCGGTCAAGCTCTCATTTTCCTCTTTCCTGTTTCCTTTCTGTCCAGCGAGCATTTGGTCTCACAGTAAGAACTTTCCCGGTAGAGCACTTACGTTTTCTCTTTCGTCCAGCGAGCATTTGGTCTCACATCGGACGCAGTGTGAGAATCTCCCGGTCAAGCTCTCATTTTCCTCTTTCCCGTTTCCTCTTTCTGTCCAGGGAGCATTTGGTCTCACAGCGAGAACTTTCCTGGTAGAGCACTTACGTTTTCTCTTTCGTCCAACGAGTATTTGGTCTCACAGCGGACGCAGTGTGAGAAAATCTCACGGTCAAGCTCTCATTTTCCTCTTTCCTCTGTCTGTCCAGCGAGCATTTGGCCTCACAGCGAGAACTTTCCCGGTAGAGCACTTACGTTTTCTCTTCGTCCAGCGAGCATTTGGTCTCACAGCGGACACAGTGTGAGAAAATCTCCTGGGCAAGCACTCATTTTCCTTTTTCCTGTTTCCTCTTTCTGTCCACCGAGCATTGGTCTCACAGCGGAGAAAGGCGCAACTCTCCCGATTGGTCGCTCCAAATTACAACTGATCCCCGTTTGCAGGCCAGCAGGGACTGTCAGGCCCCCCCTGGCCAAACATACAGACCCTTACTCGACATGCTAGCCCGCCAAACCCGGCACTCATTGGGGGGGGGGGTCTTTAGTCCGGCGGCTGTCCTCTGCTCTTTAGCCTTTTGGGGGGAGTGCTCTGGGTTTGGGCCGAAATCCGAGCTCGGAGCCCACCCTCCGGACAGCACGCCAAATACGCATTAAACTTTACGCCCTCAAATTGTATGTAAGTGTGAACTCGTGAAATTAGGTTTTATTAACAAAGTTCGGGAGGAGCACGTTCAGATAATTACCACAAGTGGAGAGCACTTCAATGTTAAGAGGTATATATACACTCAGCAGTCTCACCTCAATCTCTTGACAGTTTTGCAGCATCCCCCCACCACCCCTTCTCCACACTTCTAGTCCTAAACACTTACATAGGGGGGAGTGTTCTGGGTTCGGGCCAAACTCCGAGCTCGGAGCCCTCCCTACGGACAGCTCACCAAATACGCATTAAACTTTACCCTTTTACCCTTTAACTTTACCTGCGCCAATTAAACAGACAAAACTGCTTGTCGTTTTCCTCATCCTTTTCAGAGAGTGCAACAACTAGAATCCTCACATTACTGTACATGACCTACAGCATGATGTTTTTTGTTTTTGTTATTATCTTTGCAGCCCTGGAATTACAAGATTTTTTCCCACAAATAAATTACTATTGTCACCCCTAGTCTGTCTGTGTTGTCTTAGTTTCACCTTCACAGACTCTTTCCCATTCAGTCAGTAACGTTCAACGTTATGTCGATACTGATGTATTGGGGTCTCGTCTGGGAGCCCAATCACCTCCAAGTGGTAACAAAACGAGCCTATAAACATTGGCCAGTGAGATTTGCATGCCGAGTCACACCTACCCGGATATGCGGGTATAAATAGAATCGGTATTAGTCACTTCATTCATGTTTTGCTTCGGAGCCGAGCGGTTGTCAAGCAATCGCTCATTTCCAGATCACCTTCAAAGAAGAGTGCAAATTTTCTAAAGAAAAATAAGGGAGCAGAACTGCAATTTTCTTTGCTATTAGGAGTTCACCTCCAAAAACAGCAATTGTGATTGGTTCTGTTTGCTTTTCTTTCAGCTCTTTGTGGGTTCTACTCGGCTGGTGTGAAGGCGCATTCCAGCGGTGTGGACATTCAGCACGCTGGGCACAGACAGCGCAACATTCGTCCCTGGAAGCTTTAGCTACAATTTCCACTAAAAGAGTAGCACAGGCGATCAGCATCTTTTTCAAAATGTCTTTTCATTCATGTGTTTCTGGATGTAGTTGTTTCCAGACCTCATCTGACGACCATGTGGAACGCACGCAGAGCTTCAGAAGCTCAGAGGAGCTCTTTGTTTGCTTTGGTGGTCAGCAGAAGGGAAAGGTTGTCTCCAGAGGTTGGCCCAACTGGAAAGTGGATGCCATCGCCTTGGCTTACCAGTCCCAAGGCAAGCCGTGCCCCCTCGGGGTTAGGGCTCACTCCACTTGGGGTTTTGCCTCCTCCTAGGCGTTGACACGCGGTGCATTTCTGGCAGACATCTGTAGAGCTGCAAGTTGGCCGACACCCAACGCATTCGCGAGATTCTATAATCTCTGAGTGGAGCCGGTCTCTTCCCGTGTGTTGAGTATAAACATGTACTGTACAGGAAGACTGTCTCTGTCTCTCGCTTGCGCTTCCACTCCCCGCTAACAGGGGTTACGAGTGCCTAGTTGCTCTTCAGGTGAGTTCCCCACTTGGCGAACCCTGATTGAGTTCCTCCAGCATCCTTCAGCAGTCAGATGCGGGGGAGGTGTCCGACGCCAGGCCCAGTACTCGTGTACATGTCTGGCCGGTCAGACGGACTAGTTGTCCATATGATGTGATTCCTCCTCTGTAATCCCATATGTCTATTGTCCACATAGCGGTTTCCATGTTGGTAAACCCGTGTCTTTCCCTGGGCGGTTCCGTTCTGCCCTGTGTCTGCGCCGTAGAAGCTCCTTCCTGGCTAGGTAGGATCTACCACAGAGACATCCCATATGTAGCACTGGCCCACGAGTCAGTCCTCCATTCAGGCAAGGTGTGGTGTCAATAGCGTTCCCCTCCTTTGGGATTGGGCACGCTTCCCCAGCGTTTTGGTCATGGCTGAAAAACAGTGGGAATTGAGTTCCGAAGGACTCTTTCCTGGGATAGGAACAGCAACTTTGACCTCCCCCAGAGTAAACCCCATCCTTCCATCTCTCCTGGTATGGAGGACTACTCTGGCTTACATGGGGCGCTGGGTAGGTTACGGTATTGTGAAAGCAGTTTGCTAACTCGGTACACGCCAGCTTGCCAGCATCTGCATCTCACACTCATAACACAGTTCAGTGGCTTTGACTGACTGAATGGGAACATCCAGGCTACTAATGTAACCCCAGGGAACGGAGACGTTACGTCCTCCTTCCATGGCCCTGAACCACCGCTGAATGGCCACTAATATGATTTGCCATCACGCTCAGCTGTTGTAATTAATCACCTCGTCTGCCTGTGTATTTAAGTTTCTGTGTTTTCAGTTCTAGTTCTAGTTCTCGTTTGCCTGCCTTCTGTTTGAGATAACTTTAGAGTTATTTTTAAGAACGTTTGTACCTGAATCCTCATCTTCATGTGCATTTTTGCTACGAATCGTGACAACTGTATTCAAAGACAAGGAAAAAAAAATAATTGCAGCATTTCTGGTTGATTCTTGTTGCATATGCTTGTAGGGTTATTTTGGTACTGACTTTACAAAGTTTGAAACTCTTAGTATAAAAATCCAAACTGATCCATGTAAAATGCTGTATTTTAATCATTTTGTCTTCCTTCACATGTATCTCTGATTTAAATATAGCAGAATTAAATATAGCATAAATGCATTGTTAAATTTGTTCAGATTTGTTCAGCAAATTTACTTTTTGCATTATAACTTAAAATCAGATGGTTAGAGTCCTTATATAAAAAAGAGGAAAGGATGCTCTATGAGTGCTAAATAGATACATTAATAAACAGTACAATAGTAATTGCATGCGCTTAAAGATATAGCTCTGTTTTATGACCTGTGTTTTAAGATGTCTATAACCTGTGTTTTAAGATGTCTATAACCTGTGTTTTAAGATGTCTATAACATGCATCTCATAATCCCTGGGACACAGTTTGAAACTGATCCATTGCAAAGTTGAAGAGGTTTGGTTTGTGTTAACTAAGATAACTTGTGAATTTTGTTAAACAATTTTTATTTGAACAGACATTTAATAGACATTTTACAATAATCCTAGAATATTGGTAAATGGGACTTGATTTAATCATAAAAATAAAAGAATACATAATACTTTGATTTAAATTGGAAAAGTTTTATACAACATTACTACAATGATATTTATGCATTTAGCAGATGCAGAAATGCAGTGAATAAAAGTTGAAGTGCACGAGTGCCTTGGTTTATTGTTGTGGTTGCTTACGTGCTTACAGAAGAGATTTCTTAAGCTGCTTGTTGAAAGATGTGATGGTCTCAGCAGTTTGGGTAGAGGTTGGTGGCTCACTAGAGAGGAATAGACCGTGTGAAAGGCTTAGACAGTGGAAGTGGTTGGCTCCTAAAAGAGGAAGTCAACACTTCTGTGAGGTCAGCAGACTTAATGCAAAAGGGGACAAACTGTAATGGTTTTTGGTCCAATACTCCAGGAGGATTGTTGAAAAAATTATAATTATATAAATCAAAAGGAGTTTGTCATCTGAACAATCTGAAGGATTTGTGATACATTGTTAACTTGTAGAGTCTTTTGGGCTTGAACAGTCCCGGGCTTATAACATGGCGCTATTGGATTGGGTTTCCCATAGCGTCAAATATCGACGCAATGTGAGTGAACAGTTATCGAAAGGGAACTTTTTGGTTACTAACGAAACCTCTGGTTTAACCAACTGTTATGCTTTTCATCCTAACCCCTAGAGGACAAATGTAGTTTTATCATAAGGCAGTGCCCTATTTTATGTTAAAGGAGGAATACCAGAGATGTGTGTTAGCAGAAGCAGGGACTAGTGATGGGAGAAACAAAGTTTTTCAAATCTTTCAAATCAATAGACACAAATCAGTCGCAAAATGATTCACTGTTTCGAAGTGTTTGAAACCACATGCTGGTGACGCCTGCTGGTCAAAACACTGTAAATGCATCAGAAACTCAGGCCAAACATGCATGAAAACATATTTTACAACCTATTGAAAATGTTTGATTGAAAACATAATCTATCAAATGCAATTAACTAATCATCTAATACCATTAATGCAATTAAAGTCCCCCTGTAGTCAATTATATTATCCCTTAAAACTCATCTTTGATCACCAACATTACATATTTAAAAGCTTTTTCCAGTGAAAAAAAACGTCATGCCTTAAAATAGCTTGAATGTAACTCTACACCCTTGCCTCATTTAGTATACGAGGTTCTATGAATATGCTAATTAGCCCCACCTCCACTCACGCAGCTCACAGATTCACTCGGCTAACTTACTGAGGTAAATGCTGCACAATGGTATCGCTCTTTACAACGTCGGACACATACTGGTAATTAATATGACTTTTGCTTGACTATGTTATCAAACAGCTAATGTTTTAATGTCACACAAACAATTTTCTCGTTCGCCATCTCAGAGTCAGACAGCTGCCTTCTAAAAATCAACATCCTTACAAACGCTTTAAACAAAGGCATATAGTTCATCATAACACTGTAATATACATGTCATGTCTACATAGAGTGTTATTACAAGGACTGAACACTAGTGGGAGAGGGTGAAAAGGGAAAAGAGGAAAAGAGAAGTGTGTATACACATGGAGGGAGTTCGGTCTGGATTAAAGAGTGAGAATCCAATTAATTATTGTGCCATCGTATCTTTTATTGTTTTGTAAAATTAAGTGACAGTACAATTACATCATATACATAATTCATCTGCTATATTGCTAAAAGTACCCGATTTTTCATATCAACAGAAAAATATGCCAGTGTAATCTGGCTTCTCTTGAGACTCGCCTGCTTCACGTCATTGTAATGATATGCTAAAGCCTGCCCGCATGTTGACCTGATTGGTTCATGGTAGTTTGTGATGTTAGCAATACTGGCGATTTCAAACGTTGGTTTTGAGACTGTCTTTGGTTCACTGCAGAAAATACTCAGCAATGCTGTTGACTTATGAATTTGCACATGGTTTGTCTTAAAGCATATTAAAAACACCACATAGACACATAAACAACATTACAAGTTTGATTTTCACCACAGGGGGACTTCAAGAAAGATTGGTGATGCATTAAACATAATCAAGGAGTCCTGTCATTTATGTCCTCTAATTCAATTATAAAATAAACTTCTCTTTTGGATTTAACCTTGTTTACTTCTTCACAGCAGAAGTGGGCAAAGGGTTGATATATGAATCATTGCAGACAGAAAGTATTGCTTGAATCCTCCAATTCAATTATCAGGGTTCCTGTGCCGGTTGCTGGAGCATCACCTGCACACAAGCACAGACATCAGAAAAAGGCCAGCAGGAATTATTCTCTTCAAAAAGAAACACAAATTACCATCATTATCCAAGGCCAAAATTAGAGCTGTGTATTTGCCGTTTTTGAGTAAGGGAGATTCTGTATCTATAAAAGGAAGATATTTAGAAGAATGTCAGTCACCAGACAGTTTTTGGTTCCCATTGACTTCCATAGTAGGAAAAAAATATACTATGGAAGTCAATGGGAACCAGACAGTTTCTTCTAAATATCTTCCTTTGTGTTCAGCAGAGGAAAGAAATTCATGCAGGTTTGAAACAACTTAAGGGTGAGTATATGATGACAGAATTTTCATTTTAAAAGTGAACTAATCCTTTAAGTGGGGGGCTATGTTATGATTTCAACCTGTGTTCCCCTGTCTTGTCTCATGTTTTGTAGTTCCCTGTTATGTTGATTAGTTTCCCCAGATGTTTCATATTACCCACGTCCTCTTGTTATCTTGTTTAGCTTGTTAGTCTCTGTATTTAAACCCTGTGTCTTGTTTCAGTGTTTGTGGGTTCTTGTCTTTGTAATGTTGTTCTGTCCGTGAGTCTGGGTCCTGAGTCTATGTCTATGTGTTCATCTAATAAAGCTGCTGCACTTGGATCCTGCTTCCTCCCTTGATTCTACCTCAGCGTTACAGAAGGATTACAAATTTATTAAATGTTTAATTTAGGAAACTGCAAAAGTGAAGAGAGTAAATGTTTAGATTAGCTGCCAGTCTCAGTGTTTGAATAGTTATGCTGATTGGATCTAGGGCAGGTTGCAAAACCTGTAATACTTTATTTCTCATCACAATGTAAATCCCTGCCCCTAAATGTATATAAATTGCAATGTATACTGTTACAGTTCAGATCGTTGGATGACTACAGCAACGCACAAGCGAAGTCTTCAATAAAGAAAAACTTCTGCTTGAAAGATATCCCAACGCCCTGATTCTCTACAGGACATTGCCACACACACACACATTGCCACACACACACACATTGCCACACACACACACATTGCCACACACACACACTGCCACACACACACACATTGCCACACACACACACACATTGCCACACACACACACTGCCACACACACACTGCCACACACACACTGCCACACACACACACACACACACACACTGCCACACACACACACACACACACGTGTAATTACCAAATGAATTAAACTAACAAAGATTTATTATATTTGGTTATCCGTTTTGGAAATTGCAAATCAGTTCTATAAAATCTATATTTTCAGTATAGATGTACTAAACAAATCACTGATTAAACATTGATTAAATATTCAATCTGTTGGATTAATTGATAGTCAAGTATATTAAAATGAACAACAACATATGCAAATGAGAAAGTTTAATGTTCATAACATTATGATAGGCAAATACTTTGAAAGGTAAGTAAAGAGTTAAAAAGTTACAGTGAGATTTTGGATCTTGTAATTTGTCAACAGAAAATATTATGAAATGTTTGTGCATCTGTTGTGCGATTAGTAAAAATGTTATAATGTGAAAAACAAATTGTGAAAATAGTACAAAAACAATTTTAAAATGTATAAGAAACCATCTGGCTGTACATTATCCTTTAGATAATAATGATTACAGCAATGTTATGATGAGATAGATATAATAAATGTAAAATAATGGTCAGCAAGTGTAAAAAAAAAAAAAAAAAAAAAAAAAAAAAAAAAAAGATTACTTACGAATAAATGATTAATGAATTATAAAGATGTAAAAGACAAATACAACGTGAGCGATGCTAGCAATAGAAAGAATGTATTGCTCGCTAGGCAAGAGGCGTTGTCACGGTGACTACATTGCAATGATTCTCCTTCGCAGTCACACACAGATGCTTGAACGGTGCTTTCCTGATCCAAGCCCTCCCGATCACTAGCTTTCAGGACAACATTGTAGTCACCCTGCTCCAATGCAAACTTAAGTGTCAGAAAGACACCGGTTGCTAACATGGGCACATTATAATAGTTAGACATGTATACCAAGACAGACAGATATTTCAATGTGTAATGAATGAAATAATGAGATTAATATCTCTTTAAAAATTAGTAATTGCTCACATGTGGCATTCATCTCGGTGGACCAGTTTTTACTGGATTCTCCGATGGGAATAACGTTAAAGGGACCACCGAAACTAGGTCCATCTTTGTCCGTTATAGAGAGAAGCACTGGGCCTGAACCACGATTGCACAATTTTATATTCCTTTCATTGATGACAGGAGCGTTGTCATTTACATCCTCCAATTCAATTATCAGGGTTCCTGTGCCAGTAGCTGGAGCATCACCTGCACACAAGCACAGACATCAGAAAAAGGCCAGCAGGAATTATTCTCTTCAAAAAGAAACACAAATTACCATCATTATCCAAGGCCAAAATGATAGCTCTGTATTTGCCGTCTTTGACTAAGGGAGATTCTCTATCCATGAGGCTCTTGACTTTAATAACTCCAGTGTCTGGATTTACACTCAGCCAGCCGGCAGGATCACTGCCTATTTTATACCTGGAAGGAACCAAACATACAGGTTAAAACTAGAAATGTTCAGCAAGACCAACTTAAGTCTCGCCTGGTAGTTTAAAATATTTTGCAGTTCAAAAAGATTTACAGGCATGCTATGATTTGAATTCTGCATATGAATATTTGACATTGGAAGGGATAAAGGCCTTAATAACTAGACAGTTGCTAAGGTGGTTCCCAGGGGTTAATATTGTTAGTGAGACTGTTTGACAAAACATAAAATAAAAAAATAAGTATATAAATGGAAGACTGTGTGATTTTTATTGTTCTACAAGATCTGAATCTCTAGAGAAATCAGTCAGAATTTTCAAATGGAATCATGACATTGTGGTGGGGTGATTGTCTGAGAGTGGAAAATCAATTGCAACATTTCTTACGTTATCTTCTGTGCTTTTGCAGTGTCTGGATCAGTGGCTTTATAAGTAACCAATTCACTATCAACTGGTGAATCTTCAGGTTTGTTAATAATCTTCTCCTTTGGATTAAACTCCGGAGGCTCGTTCACATCTTCTACATTCACCGTGACTGTGGCAGTGGAAGTGGCCAAAGAACCGACAAATGGATCATCGTTCTCAACAATCACAGACAGAATGAATTGCTTGTTCTTCTCAAAGTCCAGGGGCTGAATGGAAGAGAAAGCATATTTTACTAAAGGAACATGATCACAACGAATTGCCTGTGGAAACACACGAGCAACACACAGTACCTTTACAGTGGTGATGATGCCCTCTAGCTGGCTGGGTCCAGTACTGACATTGAAAAACCCACTCTTGTCACCGGCAATAATCTTATATTTGGTTGTCCAGGCAGGAGATCCAGGTTCATCTCCATCAGTAACTGTGAGTCTGGCCACTTCAGCTCCTACTTTATTCTCTGGGACAGATACAGTGTGCTAAAACAAAGAGATGTATGGTGTAAATAAGTATTAATAAAGTTGTAACACTTATATTATAACGTTCTTAAAGTATTAATATACATTACCGTGGTTTGCTCAAACTGAGGAGCGTTATCATTGCTGTCAGTCACAGTAATAACAGCTGTGCCAGTGGTTTCATAACCTCTTCCATTCATGTCAGTAGCCGTAATTAACACAGTATATCTAGGCCATTTCTGAAAAGAAAGAAGTTTTCAGGTGAGTTTGTTTACATGAAATTATTCTTCACTAATGCGAGATCCATTCATCATTTCTCACCTCTCTGTCCAAGCCTAAAGCATTCACACGAATTCCTCCGGTAACAGAGTTGATTGTAAACAGGTTTGGTTTTGGCAATTCTGGATCTTGCTTGACGATTGTGTAACTGACAATACCATTGTTAGTCAGTGGATCATCTGCATCAGTGGCTGTGACTGTCATAAACTCATGACCTTCAGTGAGAGAAGAATAAAGACGGATTCGATGGTAAAACTGAAAAGGGAATTTTAAAAAGAAAAAAACTGCTAAAAACCATTTCATTGAGAAACTGCATCATACACCTACCAATCTCAGAAGCTTCAGGAACATTTCCACTGAATGGATCTTGTGTAAAAACAGGCTCATTATCATTTTGGTCCATCACATTTACAATAATTTCAATTGGCATTTCCTTGATATCCACATCAACTCCAGTCGCATGAGCTATAAGCTAAAGAGAGGAGAAATATGGGCATGTTAAGAGGCAAATATCTGAGGTTGAAAAACACAATCAAATCAAAATGAGAGTATTAACTTTAAATCCATGTCTGTTAGCTTTGACAAATCCATATGCATGTTTAGTCCTAAAGAAAACGGCCTTATTTTTTAGCAGATATACAAATTAAGTACAGGGCATGGAGATCATATGATCTGTACGGATCAGGCACCGGTTCGACACACGTGATTTTCGGCAAAGTTTAATCATCATAAAGTTTATCACTTGCATGTGTGTTAGGACTTGTCAAGTTAAACATTCAAATGATTTTAAACAATTTAAAAGCAAGAAGACGCAAAGAGAGCTCAATTCTGAACCTGTGCGCCGTTTTCCCTTCTCTTCTTTTTTCGTCTTCCCTTGTTCTCTATTTGTGCTTGAACGGAGACATACACGCAAAATTATGTCAAAATGCCCGTCTCGGCAAGTGTCCTTGTAAACACAGTCGTTGTGATGGCTAAGGCCACACTGAGTGAACAATTCATTTAAATGGTTCTAGTTTACTTTGTTTATTTGTATATTTTTATGTAACCATTTTATTTCTTTAAATATAAGTTGCCCAAACATTGGAACTGAGGAGCTACGTTGTCTCTTTAGCATTTTATCCCTCAAAGAGCAACAAAGCCAATAACCATTTATTTCTAGAGTGCATGCTAGTGAATAAATGAAACCACAACCAATATATGGGTTTAACATTTTATTTAAGTTTGTTTGAATGTGTACATCTTACCCGTTGTTCGGCCGGGATCCATGACTGCAGCATGGACCAAAGGTTTGGAATTAAAGGGGTGTGGCCTTTCCTGATGTCCTTTATATCTCCTTTTGGGAATTATGGGAAATGTAGTTTTGGGACAATATGTGTTGGGGTTGTGTTTTAATTCGAATGTGTTTAAAGGATGTTTATTTTTATGTGTGCGCATGTTTAAGTGTATTTTCATTATTGCTGTAGGGTAAATGGGATTTCTATGTTCATTTGAGATGTGTGTATATATATGTTTTTCTTTTTGAGTTTGAGGATAATTTTGTGAGACCCCTGTAATTATACAAATGGTTTGGTCTAGTTTTGTTAAAAGGGCTTCATTTTCAGTGGCTGAGTTAGTTCTGGTGAGGGATCCCTGAGAAACATCTGAGACCCAGAACTCAGTAATGTGCTGATGTCCCATTTATTATTAGTCAGTGTTTTTTCCCCCCTTTATTTATCTTTTTCTGCACAATGTGTGGTCAGTACGTGAGTGTCGCAGTCAATAAAATGACACCTTGTTGACTCCATGAATGTCTCCTGAGAATTTTATGCAAGAACCCTTACAGTCGTTTATGGCTTACGTGAATGTAAACAAGATACATATCATTATATTGGATCCATGCATTCACTCTTAAAGTGGCAGCAGCCTTATATTAGATAGCTAATATTAACTGCTATCAACCAGCTATTAACCAAACAACAAAATACAAAGAGAAATTAACTTTTGTAGCTTTAATGAATATTGATTATATGTAATTTATAAAGTAAAGACTGCAGTGGAATTTTCAATTTTATTATTCAAATTCTGTCACGTTTAAAGAGAGATTCAAAATCAACTTACTCTGTATGAAGCTTTTTTCTCTCTGTCGAGTGGCCGAGTCACAAACAGATTTCCTGATAATCTTTCTATAGTAAAAGTCCCCCTAGGGTCCTGATCCGCTCCTTCACCGGTGATCATGTATTGCATCTGAGCTTCCTTAGAATAGTCCGACTTTATCTAAATACAGAAAGCAATAAGAGAACAAAGTCAATAACAGAGAAACCTCTTTCTCGACCATTTAGTTTTGAACATTGCCTTCATGATTTTCTCTCACCTGGACCAGTTTCTCAGGGAAAGGACCTCTGCTATCCTCAAGTACATTGAATGGAGGAATAACCCAACCTCTCTTTGCTCTCTTCAGACCCGTTGAAGACTTTGGAAACGTCAGAACCAGATCGTCAGAGGGAGATTCAATCTGAAATTTAGTAAATGACACTTAGCAACAAAACAATTTGGTTTGCAATTAAACACATCACACAAACCATTAAAATATCTGGATATTTTTTGGCTCTCCAGAATTAAAAAGAGCTTTATTGCCAAGTATGCTTACACACACAATGATTTTGTTTTGGTAACAAAAAGCTTGGTGAAAGACAGCGACAAGACAATATATAATATGAATAAAATAAGTGAATAAAAATATATATATATATAAAAAATACACAATATACAAAACAGACAATAAACAATATATGTATGTAAATGTATTTTATTTACAAATGCAAGGATGGTAAATAAAAGGTATCATATACCAAATAAATATAAGTATAAATTAGGGCTGGGAATTGATAAAAAAAAAAAAAAACGAACTAATTAATTGCACAATTTGCTGTAATTAATTGCAATTACTCGCATTTCCCCCAAACTTGTAATCATCAATATTTAAACGTATAATCACCTAATTAAATTAAACAGAAAAAGGAACAGAAAATAGCTAATAGCTTAAAATAGCTAATTAATGTAAGTGTGAGTAATGAATCACTATGGCAACAAACAAGGCAGCAATGGAAACAAAAGCAAACAGGACAGGCTTGTACTGCACTGACAGCGGTTTCTGGAAGGAACTTGTTTGTACCTGTGGAGAGGAGATGTTCATGACCGTGTCCATGTGATGGTCCTCATGATGATGATGATGGACACGCTCGACTCTGACAGATACCGTGTGCTTCTTTCCACTGGAGTCCCAAGCGTCCACAGAAAACACCTTGTGGCCTTCATGAAGAGTCACTTGTCTCTTCAGAGTTACAGTCCCGTCCGTGTCCACGTCAAAACCCTTGTCAGCGGACTGGAAGAGCGTTCTTGTTCTTCCATCGCATGTATTAAATATTACTGTCAGAAAAAGGGATTAAATTGGCACAATAAAGCATCTTGTCACGTATGTAAACCTGGAGTGGGGAACAAGACGCTGTGTCAGTAGCAGATGCTATGGGAACACCCTCCAGGTGTGATGATGGTCTGAAATAGTGTTGTCAAAAGTACCAGTACGTCAACTTTGTGATTAGTCAAAGAATCAGTGTTACCAAGTTGAAACTTAATTAAAATTAAAAATACCAGCCTCTCTGTAGTACCGTATACTGGGTCACTTCAGTACCCACTGATAGAACATGATATCAGCCACATTGTTTATAAAGGGAGCGCTCTTTGCTCAGTTTCTGAGTATAACGTTTGCCCGACTCCATCATGCCAGAGATGGTGATAAAGTCAGAGGAGTTAGTGATCTGTGCCAAAAAAGTCTGCTTCCAGTACTTCAAAATCTCCTGACAGCCAGCCGAGAAGTGTGGTCTAACTTACTGTAGATTGCTCTTTCAGATGGGCGGCATCCTACCAGTCCAACTTTGGCAAAAGTCTCCATTACATGTTCAAAAGCTCGGAATATGCCAAAGAGAACCATGCTGTCTGACCACTCAGGGGAAGAGCATTGGCCTGCCTGTTGCCGAACAACTCGAATCGGTGTTGGGCACAGTGCCTTAAAGGGATACTTCACCTCTGGAAAGATGAATGTGTATTTAAATTGGGTCATTTATGTAGTAGAAATGTGAAATTATTTTTGAATTTGGAGCCTTCTAGACTGAGAAAAGCCAGAAAATGTATTTTTGGCTCATGGGGATGTAAGACATCAACTCCCAGAATGCACTTGCTTCACTGCCCTACGAGGCCACGCCTACCGGTTAGAGAGCAGTTAAACAACAAGGCTAGGCTACTAGTGAGTCTTCGTGACAAGTCTGCCCGGGTTTTTGAGATCGCCCAAAATGTCCAGGATTCAGCTTTTGCGTTCTACAGTCGCCATTCCTCATGTTCACTGCGGCGAGCGGGACGAGACTGACGGCCGCGGGAGAACGGCGCGAGACTGACGGCCGCGGGAGAACGGCGATCAGGACGAGACTGACGGCCGCGGGAGAACGGCGCGAGACTGACGGCCGCGGGAGAACGGCGCGAGACTGACGGCCGCGGGAGAACGGCGCGAGACTGACGGCCGCGGGAGAACGGCGCGAGGCCGGTGGCGTGATGACTGATGAGCGGCGCCTGTGAGACGCACCAGTCTCGTATCTCTCACGGAGGAGCGGGAATTTTCTTAGCAATGGTAAAACGCACATCAACCGATCACTTGTTTAGCGTTCATGTAAACACTACATTCAGATTCACCAATCGGGATGAGTTCAGTTAGATTGAAACAAAAGCTGTGCGTGTAAACAATGAATGGCGACCGCAGAAAGCAAAAGCCAAAACCCGGACATTTTGGACGATCTCGACGGCCGGACATATCCGAGAAAAAGAGGATGGTCACCGCTACTACTCAGCTTTCTCCACAGAACAAGAGCCTGTTAGCTTAGCTTCCAAATAAAAGATGGCTGACACTGTTTGTACATTCTGTGAGTGAGATCCCTCTATGGGCGGATTGAAAACATGCGGATCTAGCGCCTTCTACTGGCTGGAGTCTCTCGCCTCTGGCCAAAAAATCCTCCTCCGAAATCTCTCGTCTCAGGGGGATATGAGGGATGAAAGCATGGTAATTTGAAAATACTACAGGTTTTCTACTGATACAAAGCTTAATGCTAAATCCTGAAGTATCCCTTTAAGTTTAAATTCTATCGGAGTTTAAACCCTTCTACTCACTCTCTATAACCTCAAGCTCAACATTGGATCCCCAGGACTCTGGCTCATGCGACTTCTTGCAGCTGCAAAACCCATGCAACATGGGGTGGTTGATTTTCCTCCTTTACTCATAAAAAAGTGAGTAGTTCAAACAGCCATTAAGTGTGACTTGAGTATAACAAACACACAAACGTTTAGTGTTGTGTTTCACAACACCTTGTGAAAAAAAGCCTTGTGTTTCACCTTAGACAAAGATAACTCTTGCTGTGGATTGCTGGAAACAAAATACAGTCGGATATTTCACTTCCTGAGTAAGAAACATCTGTGGAGCGATAGCGTGTCCTTTTGAGGCATGACTCGAAGCTGGAGGGTGTCCTTTATAGCATCAGCTACTGATGCAGCATCAAGTGAGTCTAGGAAAGAGAACAGTTATGCTGCGTTCCAGATGAGGTTGGATGTGGGAATATCCCAAATTAAATGTCTACCTTCCAGGCAACCAGTTTACCAGTTTATTCGGCACCCTATGAAAAAGCATAAAGTCTGTAAATATGTGTTTACTGTTAGTTGTAACGAGTGGCTTTGTGAAATCCGCTGTGTTTTTTTATGATAATGAAAGAGAGATAGAGAGTTTATTGCACTTCTTGTACCGTTTTGTTTACCTTGAAAAAAATGATATTTGTCAAGGTATCGCATCGAATTTGGAAATTCCAGTATTGTGACACTACAATGAATATTGTGTTTTTGTGTCAATTATGGCAAAAATTTAATAAAACATGGAATCGTTTTGAAAATAGTTCACGAAAAGCAAAAACGAAAGTATCATTACATAAACTTAATGTCCAATGTTAAAGTTTGTTTTTACATTTATGCTTATTGGAAGCAGGACTTGTCGACATCTTGGAAGTAACGTCAAATGACGCGTCTCACTGAGGTTGGAGTGTATTGATGTATTGAGTTCACAGGTCAAATGTCCAACTTTGAGTGGCATTCCAAACATTATTTCCAAGAATGGGAAAAATCCAAATTCCGAGCTGTCTGGAACGCAGCATTATTTATGGCATACATCATTAATCGACCCTTATTTGTGAGCTACAACACTTACACTCGAGGGAGATCCTTAATTTTGACTCTGATGAAAGGACATTTAGTAGATACAGATCATGTATAGTATAACATTTTATTGAATGTTATAGACCACAGTTAAACATCTAGTACATGTAGATATCCGATTGCATTGGGTAAGGCATTAATTAGCTAAAAACTAAAAAATATATAAACAAAAACTCCAAAAGTTCAGTTTCTCCAAGGTTTTATTTAAAGTGAACACTGCTTACCTCTTCCTAGTCTTTTTCCTTGGTGAAGGTCATCTCTGTGCACTTTAAAAACCAGCAACTCCGACTCAAAGCCTGGAGAACATGAAGACTCCTCCACAAATCCACATACAAACACCTGATTTGAAACACAGTAAAGGGCACCTATCAAAATCCACTTTTATATGGATGGTGTTTGGACATAAAGGTGTGTTGGCATTGTGTGAAGGCAATCACACTACAATGATCATTAAACATGCTGTTTTGATTCTCTGAGCAGTGTGACATAATACTGCTTAGGCCCCGCCCACGGCCGCTGACTGACATTGTTGAATTCCCATAGTTTCCACCATCAGCCAGTTATACGCTATGCGCCATTTTCTCCACGCTGGAACAGTCAACAATGTCTCGTAAGCAATCCCGGTGTTCTGTTGTTGGATGTAAGAGTGAACATAAGAGTCTTCATTTTCTCCCAACATCTGAGCCACTGAGGACACAGTGGATTAGTTTTATTTTTGAATGTAATGCGCCCCAAAATATACCTAAATTGGTGTATGTCCAAACTGCTTTGTGAACGAGGGGCAATACAAGGCAGGCTGTGGAGGATAGAGCTGTACCAACAAATGTTGGTCACGGCAGTAATGAAATGGAGTTTATTACAGTTCATAGGAGTTGATTTACGGATATAAAGTTTACCAGTTTACCCTGAAAAAGCATAAAGTCTGTAAATATGTGTTTACTGTTAGTTGTAACGAGTGGCTTTGTGAAATTCGCTGTGTTTGTTTATGATAATGAAAGGGAGAGAGAGAGTTTATGGATAAGAGTTTTATGTGCACTTCTTGAACCGTTTTGTTTACCTTGAAAAAAATGATATTTGTCAAGGTATCGCATCGAATTTGGAAATTCCAGTATTGTGACACTACAATGAATATTTTTATAATTGGATTTTCGGTAACGCTTTAGATTACAGCCCGGAAAGTACTGCGTAATTAAACCGAAATTACAGTGTAACTTTCGGTAACTACAGTGGGATAAACTCGCTATAAAGTAAGTACGTGTAAGTATAGGGGAATAATATGAAAAAGTCTTGGGAATAAAGGGGTAACAACCAGGATAATAACAAATTATTTAGGCAAAGTATTTATACTGCAAGTATTTTAGAACTAAGGGGTACTTATAATACAATCTTACTTTTGGGAGCAATTTAGCGAGTACACTGCACCTTTTTGTAATAATAGTGTATAATACATAAAGGCTTTTTTTCAAGTTACGGGGTATATATATCAGTGCATTTATAAAGTAGGCTAATTTGTTTTTATTGCAAAGATGCACTGATTAAGTTGTTTCAAGGCAAGTAAAACTATTGCAATTTTTTTTTTTTTTTATGCTGGGGAAATATACTCTTGTTCCATGCACTGTAAAAAATTGTAACCTCTCCAAGTCAAAATATTCTAGTGACTGTCACATCTAAAAATTTTAATTGGCCCAAGTGAAATTCTGTAAAATAAATTGAATTATTTGTTGCAATAGTCTGTTAACATTGGCTCAATGAGAAATAATATGTCAGACTAAGTGAAAAATTTAGATGTTATCAGTCACTAGAAAATTTTGACTTGGGGATGTAATTTTTTTTTACAGTGTGTAGTTACAGGGTAAGTATGACATTTATACTGCAAGTATTTTGGGTGTACTGTATTTTCTTTTAATACATAATACAGAATAGCAAAAGACTCCTCCCTAATCAATGGAATGATAGAAAAAGAAGAAGAGGAACAAGAGGAGGAGGAAACCATGCAAGAGAAACACAAAAAGGACAAAACGTACTTTCTGTCAGGACTTTAGTATATGAAGTGAAATTCGATTTTTTAAAAATTAATAAAGAATAATAAGTGTAATATGTTGTAAATCTGTTTTGAAATAAGTTGTTTTTCAAATAAAGGTTTCCAAGTGATATCAGATTGTGTGTGTACATGTGTTTTATTGTACTTACCCTGTAACTACATGAAACAAGAGTATATTTCACCAGCATAAAAAAAAAAAAGTTGCAATAGTTTTACTTGCCTTGAAACAACTTAATCAGGGCACGTTTGCAATAAAAACAAATTAGCCTACTTTATAAATGCACTGATAATAAAAAAATCCTTTATGTATTTGTACACTATTATTACAAAAAGGTGCAGTGTACTCGCTAAATTGCTCCCAAAAGTAAGATCGTATTATAAGTACCCCTTAATTCTTAAATACTTACAGTATAAATAATTTGCCTAAATAATTAGGTTTTGGATGTTACCCCTTTATTCCAAAACTTTACATATTGTTCCCCTATACTTACACGTACATACTTTATAGTTACACTGTAATTTCATTTTAATTACGCAGTACTTTCCAGTGAAGTTATGGCTCTGGGACAAGGGAAAATCAGGTATTAATATTTGACTTCTTGTAAAAAATGTTTTAATATGATGAGTTTTTAAACAACTCCTTTATAACAAAAGGAAAAAAAAGAGGGAGTCTGTTTTGGGAAAGAAAAAAACAAATCAAACCCTGCAACATAAACGTGACTGAGATAAAAATTGTGCAATCTCTGTCCAACCACTTACTGTATAATATAAAAATTACATAAGAGGCAACAGCAACACATATGATTTTATTCTCTCCCTTTTGGATGTGGATGTTAAAATGTTTAACGTTTTATTCCTCACTCTTCAACTTCATCCTAACATTCCCAGAATGTTAATTTTTCATTTAAAATGAAATCATCTTCAAAATATTTTTTTCCCTTAATTATTTAAAGGACCTTCAAACATATGTTGCACATATACATATTCTCTGAATATGAAGAAACCAATCAGACACTAATAAATACATCCAAAGCTTTTGGAACACATCCTGACATAAGACATAAAGCCCTACCTTACAAAGAAAAATAATAACTCCCAATCGCACAGTTTTCATTGTCTCCATTCGAAGCAAAATGTCTTATTGGTTTTGAAGAGTGTCAATTGCTTGAGTTCCCCAAAATGCATGCAGATGGGGGTTTATTATCTTTATATGGGAGTTTGAGTGATGCAAAGTGCCAAGAAAAAAACCCTGACTTGACTGGAACTGTAGTCTTTTTGGTTTTTGGTTCATGTTTCGGTAACGCTTTAGATTACAGCCCGGAAAGTACTGCGTAATTAAAGCGATTTTACAGCGTAACCTTCAGTAATTATAGTGTACCTGTAACGTACTTACAATATAAGTATAAGGGAACAATATTTTAAGTTTGGGGAATAAAGGGGTAACAACCTGGAGAATTAAACAAATATTTATACTGTAAGTATTATAGAACTAAGGGGTACTTATTCTACTATTAAGATATAACAATCTTACATTTGGGAGCAATTTAGCGAGAACAAACACTGCGTACCTTTTTGAAATAATGGTGAACCAGTACATACTGTATAGCCTTTTTCAAAATGGGTACATATCTATGCATTTATAAAGTAATATTTTTAACAAAAGTGCACTGAAAACGAAAACTATTGCAACTTTTGCTTAAATATTGGGGAAAGATACTCTTGTTTCATGTAGTGGTGCTTGTTACCCTCTTGTTCTATGTAGTTACAGGGTAAGTACAATAAAAATGCATACACACAATCTTATATCACTGACTCGGAAACCTTTATTTATTATACAAGCACCACTTGCCCTGTAACCACATCAAACAAGATATATTTCCCAGTATTTAAAACAATTGCAATAGTCTTAGCTTTTCTTGCCTTGAAACATGTTAGCCCAAACTTAAACATCTGCACTTTTGCTATAATTTTCTTATTTATTTTTTATTGTATGTGCATAGATATGTACCCTGTAATTTTGAAAAAGGCTATACAGTATGTACTGGTTCACCATTATTTCAAAATGGTACGCAGTGTCTGTTCTCGGTAAATTGCTCCAAAATGTAAGATTGTTGTATCATAATAGTAGAATAAGAACCCTTTAGTTCTATAATACTTACAGTATAAATATTTGTTTAATTCTCCAGGTTGTTATCCCCTTATTCCCAAAACTTTACATGTTGTTCCCTTATACTTACATGCAAGTACTTTATAGGTACACTATAATTACAGAAAGTTACACTGTAAATTCCTCTTAATTACACAGTACTTTCCGGGCTGTAATCTAAAGCGTTACCCATGTTTCCTGTCTTGTCATGTGACTCCCTAGTCTCTTGTGTCATGTTGTCATTGGTTAATTGTCTTGATTATATTCACAGGTGTGTCTTGTTTAGTCATTTAGTTTTTGTGTATTAAGCCCTCATGTTTGCCTTGTCATTTACTGGTGAATGCTGTTCTATGTTTACAGGTCTGTTCATTTAGTCAAGTTTTGTTACATTTTGGGGTTTTGTTTCATGTTATTGGATCTTTGTACACTGTAAATAAACTGGACTTGGGTTCTCTCTTGTGTCATGTCGTCATTGGTTAATTGTCTTGATTATATTCACAGGTGTGTCTTGTTTAGTCATTTAGTATTTAAGTCCTCATGTTTGCCTTGTTACTTTGTCATTTATTGAAGTGTGCTGTTTATGTTCACAGGTCTGTTCAAGTTTTGTTAAATTTTGGGGGATTTGTTTTCATGTTTTTGGATCTTTGTACACTGTAAATAAACTGCACTTGGGTTCTCTTCACCGCCGTCTTCTCTTCAGCTTCAGCTACATTACAGGAACATGGATGTGTCTGATTTATCTTAAGAAAGCTGCATCTGTTTGCAATAACCTCAAGGGGAGTTTCTGGGCTCAGATTGTGCCAGACACCTGGGGAAATAGTGATGGGGAACACAACAAATATTACCAGTGTTTCAATGTGAAAAAATAATAATTCCAGAAAAATAAGTAAAAGTGTCCTTTTTATTGGATTGTAGTAATGGAAACAAGGAATAAATAAGTAAAACTGATTGAAAAATACACTCTTTTTATTTGGCTACACAAAAATACTGGTCAAAACAGCATTTTTTTAAATGCTAACAAGCATTACTAAATACTGAATAAATCTTGGCCAAACAGGTATTCTCAACTTTTTATTTATTTATTGTATTTATTTTTTATTGCTAACATGCATACCAATGCACAGAAGGTCTTGCTATATTAAAATAACTTGTGGAAAGGCTGTTGTAAACCAGACGGTTGAAAAGAGAAGTTTAAACACTAAAGAGATCGCTCAGATACAATCGTCCCTGAAAGAGGAACAGAGTCAGCGTGGAGACAGACTGATTTTATGCAAACTGTTTAAAGCCTGTGAACCAAAGGGTTACTTTAACATTCAGGGAATTTCCTAAACTGGATTTTGACATTAAATGTTAACCAGATGGCGAGCTTCAATTGTATTTGCTCTGTAAGTTTACCAAACCATTCAGTTAGTGCATATCATGAGTGATGCTAGTTTCTCAGCCTCAGTTATTGAGTACCGGCTCATAATCAGTTGTTCTGTAGTTTAGAGAGAGTGAGTTTCACCGCTGAGTTCCCGTGTCCTCTGCTGGTAGAACTAAGAATTACACACAGCAATCAGGATTTTATAATTTAAATCAGGGGTATGCACTTTAAGTTCCAAGAGGTCTCCATATTTCCTCCAGATAAACACACCCTAAACACTCAAAAGTCATTAAAGATGAGATTCTAGGAGAGCCAGAGCTTGGAACCAACTGGATATCAATATAATATCATCACACACACACACACACACACACACACACACACACACACACACACACACACACACTTGTAAGAAGCTCTGTCAGATTAAGCAACCACAACACACTCTGTGATTTCAATGTTATGTGTACAAATAAAAGCCTTACACGTTTGTGTTTGATTTGTCCATTAAAAAAAAACATTTTACCCATTAAAGTGTGACAATAAAATATAAAATTAGCTTATATGATTAAGATCTATTGTAGGCCTACTCTCTCTCTCTCTACACACACACACACACACACACACACACACACACACACACACACACACACAATTTGAATACTGGTATTATCATCTGTAATAAATCTCTTATAGCCTACTCTATAAAAAATTTTTTTTTTTAGTATAGATGTACTAAACATTGATTAAATATTAGGATCTGTTGGATTAATTGATAGTCAAATGTATTCAAATGAACAACAACAGATGCAAAATAGAAAGTTTAATGTTCATAACATAATGAAAGGCAATTACTTCAAAGCAAATAAAGATTAAACTTATTAAAAGAGTGAAAACTTTAAGTTGTGACTTTGATCTTTTGTGATATTAGTATTAAAAAGTTTACTTATTTCTTGAATTTAAAAATGTTGTAATAAACCATCTGGCTGAACATGATCATTTATATAACAATGAATACAGCAATGTTAAGATGACGTATGTAATGACTGTAACATTTTAATGTTCAGCAAATGTGAAAAAAAAGATATAAATGATTAATGGACTATTAAGATGTAAGGCCCTGTTCACACTTGTAACCTTTACTTCTTCACGCAGTGGGCAAAGGCTCGCCAGAGGAACCTTTGCAGACAGAAGGAAGACCCAAATCCTCCACGTCAATGACCAGGGTTCCTGTGGCCGTCGCTGGAGGAGAGCCTGCACACAAGCAGACGTCAGAAAAGGGGATATGCCAGCAATAATTCGCCTTTGGCTAAGCCACACCCTAGAATGTAGATTGACCAATCACAGCGCAGCCAAGAACGAGTTCCACAGCGGTCCGACACTTGTTCTCAGCGCTCCATTGACTTTAACACCGGCGTCTCATATGTTTGGTCTCGGCAGGCTATTACCGTCGTAGTTTTATCAGAAATACTGTCACGGCACACACAAGGGAAAAGGTAAGATCCAATAGTAGTTTATTAATAGGGTAATCCGTACTCACAGTCAGTCCAGGCAAAGGTCAAAATCCAACAAAGACAATCCAAAGAACACACGACCAACAGGAACAGAAGTGTGGGGACAATATACAAGGACTCCGTGACAAACACTGAAACTGACAGGGTATATATACACAAGTGCTAAATTAGGTGACAAGAAACAGCTGAACACAATGAACACTAAGTGACAGACAGGATCATGGGAAATGTAGTGAGAATGTGGATGACACCGTGGGGAAGAGGACATCTAGTGGACACCAGGAATACACAAACCAGACACTGTGACATAACCCCCCCTCTACGGAGCGGCTACCAGACGCTCCAAGACCCACAAAAAACAAACAAAACAAGAGTCCAGGCGGGAGGTGGAATGGTGGAGGATCAGGGGGAGGGATGGAGGGCCAGGACCATGAAGGGGAACAGGAACAGGGGATGACAACTTAACCGGCGGCCGTGGCGAAGCAGACAGTCCATCTGGCGGCCAGGGCGGAGACGACAGTCCATCTGGCGGCCAGGGCGGAGACGACAGTCCATCTGGCGGCCAGGGCCGAGACGACAGTCCATCTGGCGGCCAGGGCCGAGACGACAGTCCATCTGGCGGCCAGGGCGGAGACGACAGTCCATCTGGCGGCCAGAGCGGAGAAGACCCCTCGGGCGGCCACGGCGGTGAAGACCCCTCGGGCGACGACAAGGACGAAGACGACCCCTCGGATGGCCACGGCGATGAAGACCCCTCGGGCGGCCACGGCGGTGAAGACCGTGAAGACCCCTCGGGCGGCCACGCCGGTGAAGACCCCTCGGGCGGCCACGCCGGTGAAGACCCCTCGGGCGGCCACGGCGGTGAAGACCCCTCGGGTGGCCACGGCGGAGACGACCAGGGTGAAGACGACCCCTCGGGCGGCCACGGCGGTGAAGACTCCTCGGGCGGCCACAACGGTGAAGACCCCTCGGGCGGCCACGGCGGTGAAGACCCCTCGGGTGGCCACGGCGGAGACGACCAGGGTGAAGACGACCACTCGGGCGGCCATGGCGGAGACGACCAGGGTGAAGCTGACCACTCGGGCGGCCATGGCGGTGAAGACCAAGGCGGAACAGAGACAGACCCTGGCTCAGGAACTGGAACAGACACCACCGGCTCAGGAACTGGAACAGACACCACCGGCTCAGGAACTGCAACAGACACCACCGGCTCAGGAACTGCAACAGACACCACCGGCTCAGGAACTGCAACAGACACCACCGGCTCAGGAACTGCAACAGACACCACCGGCTCAGGAACTGCAACAGACACCACCGGCTCAGGAACTGCAACAGACACCACCGGCTCAGGAACTGCAACAGACACCACCGGCTCAGGAACTGGAACAGA
This sequence comes from Phoxinus phoxinus, assembly GCF_949152265.1. Taxonomy (NCBI): domain Eukaryota; kingdom Metazoa; phylum Chordata; class Actinopteri; order Cypriniformes; family Leuciscidae; genus Phoxinus; species Phoxinus phoxinus. Next base: position 1,535,968 of record NC_136877.1, read on the forward strand.
CACCACCGGCTCAGGAACTGGAACAGACACCACCGGCTCAGGAACTGCAACAGACACCACCGGCTCAGGAACTGCAACAGACACCACCGGCTCAGGAACTGCAACAGACACCACCGGCTCAGGAACTGCAACAGACACCACCGGCTCAGGAACTGTAACAGACACCACCGGCTCAGGAACTGCAACAGACACCACCGGCTCAGGAACTGCAACAGACACCACCGGCTCAGGAACTACAACAGCAACAGACACCACCGGCTCAGGAACTGCAACAGACACCACCGGCTCGGGAACTGCAACAGACACCACCGACTCAGGAACTACAACAGCAACAGACACCACCGGCTCAGGAACTGCAACAGACACCACCGGCTCAGGAACAGACGCGGACACCGGCTCAGGAACAGACGCGGGCACCGGCTCAGGAACAGGCTCGGCAGGCGTGACGTGATGCTCGGGCGGGAACGGCAGGGCGAGCAGCTCGGGCGGGGCCGGCAGAGCAGCATGCCTAACCGGCGCGTCAGGGATGGCAGTCACCTCTGGGATGGTCTCTGGGTTAAGAACCACTGGACGGTCCGTTGAAGAGGTCCTTCTCCTTCTCTTCCGTCTCCGGACCACCGGAATCGGAACCACCAGAACTGACTCAGGAGCAGACACTGGCTCCGGCTCTGGAACAGCAGACACTGGCTCCGGCTCTGGAACAGCAGACACTGGCTCCGGCTCTGGAACAGCAGACACTGGCTCCGGCTCTGGAACAGCAGACACTGGCTCCGGCTCTGGAACTGCAGACACTGGCTCCGGCTCTGGAACTGCAGACACTGGCTCCGGCTCTGGAACTGCAGACACTGGCTCCGGCTCTGGAACTGCAGACATTGGCTCCGGCTCTGGAACTGCAGACACTGGCTCCGGTTCTGGAACTGCAGACACTGGCTCCGGCTCTGGAACTGCAGACACTGGCTCCGGCTCTGGAACAGCAGACACTGGCATGTCCAGGATCCGAGCCAGACGCTCCAAATAGTCCATCATTGCGGCCCCACAAATGGGCATCTCTAGACCAGTCTCAAACTGAGCAGACGGGACGTGAACAGTCTCTGACTGGGCAGACGGGACGTGAACAGTCTCTGACTGGGCGGACGGGACATGAACAGTCTCTGACTTGGCGGACGGGACGTGAACAGTCTCTGACTGGGCAGACGGGACGTGAACAGTCTCTGACTGGGCAGACGGGACGTGACTCCTCCTCCTCCGTCCATGATGGCGTCTCGGTGGCATCGAACTCACCATCTCTGGGGAATTTACCGTCTCCTCTACGAACCTGGTGGCTATGGTCTCCTCATTCCTTCTAGCACACATTGAAAAATAGGCCAACAAAGAAATCGAGGATCCTTCATCCTTTCCCGGAGGGAAAATCTCGCCACGCGGTATCCACATACCGACCGGATCCTATCCGTACTGCTGGATCTATTTGTGACGGAGTCCTTCTGTCACGGCACACACAAGGGAAAAGGTAAGATCCAATAGCAGTTTATTAATAGGGTAATCCGTACTCACAGTCAGTCCAGGCAAAGGTCAAAATCCAACAAAGACAATCCAAAGAACACACGACCAACAGGAACAGAAGTGTGGGGACAATATACAAGGACTCCGTGACAAACACTGAAACTGACAGGGTATATATACACAAGTGCTAAATTAGGTGACAAGAAACAGCTGAACACAATGAACACTAAGTGACAGACAGGATCATGGGAAATGTAGTGAGAATGTGGATGACACCGTGGGGAAGAGGACATCTAGTGGACACCAGGAATACACAAACCAGACACTGTGACAAATACGGTTAAGCGTTGTGCCTGGGGAATTTGTAACACAGATACGTGTTTCCCAGAGAGGTTGGAGGAGGTGTCCGTTTTTCCCTTCCCAAAACCGAAGTCAAATCCTGACAAGTGTCGTCTTTGGATTAAACTGTGTGGACGTCCTCAGTCAGCGAAACCCCTCAAGATCAACAACACACTTTTGTCTCTAAGATACATTTATACCAAACCAGAGCCCAGATGAAGTTGACGAACGTAGCAACAGTAACTAAGGGGGGCGGGGCTTAGCCAAAGGTGAATTCTTCTTCTAAAAAAGAAACACAACTTACCATCATCCACGGTGAAGATGATAGCTGTGTATTTGCCATCTTTGACAAAAGGAGATTCTCTATCCGGTCTCTTGACTTTAATCATTACAGTGTCTTCAGTTACACTCAGCCAGCCGGCAGGATCACTGCCCACTTTATACCTGGGAGGAACATACATACAGGTTAAAACTAGAAATGTTCAGCAAGAACAACTTAATGTCAGTTTGACAAAGTCTTGTCTGGTAGTTTGATATACAGGCAAGCCGTAATTTGAATTCTGCATGAAGAGATTGGACATTGGGAAGTGTTACGTGTTCCCTGGCTGTGTGGTTCGTGTGTTATGTTAATTGGACTTTTAGTTTGCATTTCACCCTTTTCTGTTTCTGTTTCTGGTCATGTGTGCCATTTTTGTAGTCCTTTGTAGATTTTCTAGTTGATTGCTGATTGGTTGTATGATCATTCACAGCTGTGTCTTGTTGAGATCAGTAAAGACGGGCATACACTGTGTGGTTTCAGCAAGGTCTCTACTCTCGCGCGGTGAGGGAAAAACACTGAGTTAGGACAGACACAATTTATATAAGAGACATGCCACTTCCTCAATCCTCAATACAACTATATAAAGAAACCCCGTAACGGCAAAGATGGCGGTTGTATGCACATGTCCCGCCCCTCCTGCTGGAAAGCCAATCATCTGCTTTTAACAGTCAAGCTGGGAAACATTTAAGCCTATCGTCTATCCACTGACGCATGCGCACAGTTAAGGTTTTGCCTGTTGGTGTCGTGAACCCTTGCGCATGCGTAGTAAAAGTATGACCTGTGGGGAAAAAGGCGTTTTAAACCTTATTTTGGGGCAAAGTCATCAAACTTTTTCAGCGATTTTTATCATATGTTACTGCTATTTCTATACATGCAGTTTTTATGTCCCGGTGACCAGTGGAAGTGCAGTTCATTCATTTAGATAGGAGCCTGGTCTTGTTAGTTCGAAATAGCTGCCTGGAGGCGTTGCCAAGATGGCGGCCGAGGACTAAGAACTTTGGTTAGGGCAATCGGTTCGTAGCTCTGCTTCAACTGTGCGGTATAATCGCCTCTCGTTCCTCCCTGTACACTGAGCCAAACACTGCTCAACAGCTGGAAATCGCCCTACCCCAAAAAGAGTCGCACGAGGGAGAATTCGGCTCAAAATCGGACGAATATCGCACAGTGTATGCCCGCCTTAAGTGATTTTTTTCTATTTGTTAAACATATGTTTGATTAACATAAAAAAAGCAGGATTATTAGTGCACAGATCTAATATACTGATACACACATGCGTTTTCTTTCTCAACTGTTTATGTTTATAGGATACTCGCTGAGACAGGCGTTTTTGACATAATTGTGAGGGAATTTGTCAGTTCAAGCGCAAGACTTGAAAGAGATCTCAAACTAGTATTCGAGCCTTGTCTGAGACGCGGCTCTCTTGGCACGTGCTTCGGATGTGTAACTTTACACATTTGCTTAAACTTTCGTGATGATGCAGCACTGGCCCGTCAACTGTCCCGAGCATCCTTCACGTTTGTTCTCGTTCATGTTTTTACAACATTGCATTGAATTCATAACCACGTTAAACGTCGCATTTGGTGTTTGGCGGGTGTTAATTTTAGGCTCTTTAGGCCTTGCTAGACAGTTGCTAAGGTGGTTCAGTGGTTAATAGTGCCAGCGAGGCAGTTTGTTTTCTTCAAGATCTCTTCTAATAGACTTCTATAACTCAATGTTAGGCTGCATAGATTAGGTCAGCCGGAACTGGGAACACTTCCCTTAAATCCTGATGTACTCGTTACATCATAAGAAGAATGGCATCTACGCTAATTTTAGTGTCTTTGTTTATCCCGAGGTTTTCCCGCAGCCTGCCGGATCCGGGCCGTATCCAGATCTGAGGAAGGACCTTCGCCTGGACCCGATGACAACGCAGTGCTTGAAGTGCCAACTAGTCTCTCCCTATGGAGGATCTATTTACCACTCTACAGATAAAGCATTGTGGAAATTCACGTATCTACCCTGTAGTGATAAAATAAAATAAAATTCTGTATCAAATTTATAGGCAGGACAAGTAGTTTGTTTAGGCTTGGTTTGTAGAGAATTACAAACATGCGCACATATATTCAAACGCACATAACTATAGAATACATTTTTGATGCGCACGTGAGCGCCATCAGCGTTTATCACAGGTTGGTGTTTAAAGTCTGTGTAGAGAGAACGGTGTCGTCTTAGCTGCCCCTAATATAATAACTAATGATCCTTTCGACGGAAGTGAATCAATCAAAACTAACTTTAGCTGGAAAATATCTTTATTCAAGAACCGCTATAAAGCCAAAACAATCTCTGTTACCTTAAATTATACGTTTATCTCTGTAAAGCTTTGAAACAATCTACACTGTAAAAATGAAAACTGATTTTATTTATATCTAATTAATAAAAATGAGGCAACAGATTACGAGCAATATTATTAATTAAATTTAACAAATTAGAATTGAGTAATAATTAATCAAATTAATTCATTAAATGTTAACCATTTAAAATGAGTAAAAATTACAAAATATATGTTATTGCCAACATTGAAGACACCTGATGTTAACAAGCAGAATCACTGAAGGAGAAAACCATAATTAAAGTCACCATTATGGAGATGAGTGTGTGTTTTAGTTGGGCTCTTCACCCTTAAATTATTAACTTTAAGTTTTGTTTGACTGCTGTACATGAGTTATAACAGCAGATGAACGAAGAGAAACGGTGATCTGATGGTGTTGGTTGTGTTTTAACATAATCATTATTTCACAATCATTTAACCTGAATCGCTGATCTCATATAGAGTCCAATTCATGAGTTAGGTTTACTTTATCAACTATAGCAGTACTGGCCTTGTACAACATAATATTATTAACTTTTACAAGGTAATCCAAATAATTTCTAAAAAGTTTTCTTGTTCGAAAAAGAGACACACAGACATCAAGAATCAGCCTGTGCATCTCAACAATGGTGACATTTATAAAGCATGTTGCAGTGCATTCTGGGTTGCACCAATCAAAACTCATTCATGGCTCCCATCATGCATTGCTGCATGAATAAATAATGAGCTTATGATCAGAGGTGATCTGTTTGTCACCATTGCTGAGATTCATACGCTAAATCTTGATGTCTGTGTGTGCCTAAATAAACTGTGTGCCTAAAAAAAAAATATGTATATATATATTTTTTTTTATTGATTGTTTGAATTTCATTGAAAAGGCTAAAAACTATTATGCAGCTAAAATTAATAAAAGTCAATCTAACTCATAAATTGGACTCTATATGAGTTCAGTGATTCAGGTTAAATGATTGTGAAATAATGATTATGTTAAAACACAACAAACACCATCAGATCACCGTTTCTATTTGTTCATCTGCTGTTATAACTCATGTACAGCATCCAAACAAAACTTAAAGTTAATAATTTAAGGGTGAAGAGCCCAACTAAAACACACACTCATCTACATAATGGTGACGTTAATTATGGTTTCCGCCTTCAGTGATTCTGCTTGTTAACATCAGGTGTCTTCAATGTTGGCAATAACATATATTTTGTAAATTTTACTCATTTAAAATGGTTAACATTTAATGAATTAATTTGATTAATTATTACTCAATTCTAATTTGTTAAATTTAATTAATAATATTGCTTGTAATCTGTTGCTGTCACGGGTATGGTGTGGATGAAGACAGGCAGAGGCCCAAAGTTCCAATTCAAACTTTTACTATAATAAAACTTAAACAAAACTGGTACAGGCAAGGGTAACACATCCAATACAACGTAACATAAGCAAACATAAGCATTAGCAGAAACATTGACCGACAACTGAAAGGTGAGAGACAGGAACTTAAATACACAGATGACAACGAGTGACGACAGGTGATGATGATGATGATTAACAAAGACTAATTAACTAAACAGGTGACGAAAATGAACTAATGAAAATGACGACAGAGATGATGAAAACACTGAAGATGGAAAACAAACAAAAAGTCCATGATAAACAACAGAAAACACATTAACAATGTGACAGTTGCCTCATTTTTATTAATTAGATGTAAATAAAATCTATGTTTTCATTTTTACAGTATACATTGTTAAAAGCGCTATATAAATGAAGATGAATTGACTTGACTTGGAAATCTCTAAAGAAAGTAGTCAGAATTTTTAAAATGGGATAGTGAAATTTGCAATATTTCTCACGTTATCTTCTGTGATTTCCCAATGTCTGGTGCGTTATCATTGCTGTCAGTCACAGTAATAACAGCCGTGGCCGTGGATGAATAACCTCTTCCTTCCAGGTCAGTAGCCGTAATTAACACAGTATATCTAGGCCATTTCTGAAAAGAAAGAAGTTTTCAGGCGAGTTTGTTTACATGAAATTATTCTTCACCAATGCGAGATCCATTCATCATTTCTCACCTCTTTGTCCAAGCCTAAAGCATTCACACGAATTCCTCCGGTAACAGAGTTGATCGTAAACAGGTTTGGTTTTGGCAATTCTGGATCTTGCTTGACGATTGAGTAACTGACAATACCATTGTGAGTCTCTGGATCATCTGCATCAGTGGCTGTCACTGTCATAAACTCATGACCTTCAGTGAGAGAAGAATAAAGACTGATTCGGTGGAAAAACTGAAGAGGCATTTGAAAAAGAAAAAAACTGTGAAACATTTTATTAAGAAACTGCATCATACATCTACCAATCTCAGAAGCTTCAGAAACATTTCCACTGAATAGATCTTGTGTAAAAACAGGCTTATTATCATTTTGGTCCAGTACATGTACATTAATTTCCATTGGACTTTCCTTGATATCCACACCAACTCCAGTCGCATGAGCTACAAGCTAAAGAGAGAAGAAATATGGGCATGTTAAGAGGCAAATATCTGAGGTTGTTTGAAAACACACAATTCAATTTAAGAATGGTATATTTTAGTCCATGTCTGTTAGCTTCGACACATCAATATGCAAGTGTAGTTGAAGTAAACTCAATTTTTACTAGATATTGCTCTCAGCAAACAAATGAAAAGAAAACCTGCTTTCCGGGGCCTTTTTATCTGATTAACTGATGAACGCTTTGAAAGAATTAAGAATGAGCAGAAAATCCAACACTGGAATACACTGAGAACTATCTGCTGATTTTAAAAGTTAAAGCGGCACTCGGTAACTCTAGCCACCGCTTTGCTGATTTTCTCATTTTCACATCACTGTCATAAAGTCACTTGCGGCGCGCCGGCGCCCTCCTCACTCCTTACTACCGCTGCTCATGTGCTTTTGTTATGGTCGGAGCCGGTGTGGTGAACAAATGAGTCCCAGACGCACCAACTTTATCGTGTGGAGCTATGTCTACCGAGGTGGGTAATACATAATACATAGTATCATAAAGCAGTTTGTGTTTCTCGTTCTTTCTCGCTCGTTCTCGCTTCTCACGAGACTTCCTATTTTCAACTTACCGGGACGTTAGTCCCAATGTTGCAAGGCTGGTTTTCCGCCTGGGAACGCTGGGGGGAGCGGGGAAAGTAACCATTCTCACCAGAACAGATTATTTAACCATCCATATGATTTCTAAACGGATTTATTAAGTTGAAAAAGTTACCAAGTGCACCTTTAAAGACTAAAATCAACTTACTCTGTATGAAGCTTTTTTCTCTCTGTCGAGAGGCCGAGTCACAAGCAGATTCCCTGATAATCTTTCTATAGTAAAAGTCCCCTTAGGGTCCAGATCCGCTCCTTCACCGGTGATCTTGTAGTGTATCTGAACTTCCTTAGAATAGTCCGACTTTATCTAAATACAGAAAGCAATAAGAGAACAAAGTCAATAACAGAGAAACCTCTTTCTCGACCATCTAATTTTGAGCTTTCCCTTCATGATTTTCACTCACCTGGGCCAGTTTCTCTGGGAAAGGACCTCTGCTATTCTCAGGTACATTGAATGGAGGAAAAACCAAACCTCTCTTTGCTCTCTTCAGACCCGTTGAAGACTTTGGAAACGTCAGAACCAGATCGTCAGAGGGAGATTCAATCTGAAAATGTTAGTAAAAGACACTGAGCAACAAAATATTTTGTTACCAACTAAATACAGCACACAAGCCACCCAATGTTTAAATAATTTTTGCATCTCAAAATTTTTACTGCAGCTATTGAGTATTAAAATCTGTCTGGGAAACCAGTATTAATATAGGGGGAGGGTAAACTTTTTGGGGTCCCCATTCAATAAACCAGTTTATGTCGATTCAAGACCTCTTCGCTTCGTGGCCGGCTGTACATTATTCCCTTTTAATAATAATAAGGAGGAGGAGCGATGACAGTGAAGGATGAGAGAGGACCGGTACCGTGAACAAACTCCGGCTTACAGGATTAGTTTCGAGTTGACAAAACCAAACCAATCCAACCAGGCTTTGTCGGTCCCATGATGCCGATAATCCACTCAGGCTTTATACTGAGTTCAGGAGTTTAGTGACATCAGCAGCGAACAGCCAACCCGATCTCATGGCAATTCGTACGAATTTTACGAGGTGGCTAATTCGTACCAATTCATAAGACCTCACTCGTACGAATTTGTACGTTTTTTGCTAAATCGTCCATATTTTACGATTTGCCAAAATCGTATGAATTCATACGAATGACCTACCCCTGACCCCGCCCCTAAACCCAACCGTCACGTGAGTTTAGACAAATCGTACAAATTCGTACGAGTGAGGTCGTACAAATTCGTACGAATTAGCCACCTTTTAATCACTCGTACAAATTCGTACGAATTGGTCGTGAGATAGCGTTGGAACAGCCAATCACAGGCTGAGAAACAGTGAAACTGAGACTCATTTCTCGCGAGAGAAGCGGCGATTCACTGCAGAATATTACGAGATTTAAACAAATAACACTTTTAAACAAATTTACACAGCAAGAAGAAAATATCTGTCTTTGAAAGAGGACAACTAACATAAAAACTCTTGCTATATCAGTGCAAGTAAGAGTTGTGAAGTTAGTTTAGGCAGTTGATAAAGGAATAGAGAGAATTGGACATTTAAGCTCACATCATTTTATAACTTTATCTGTTTATCTGCGTATTTATATTACCTTTTTAAACTGTGCGTAATAATAATTGAAAAACTAAACCTGTACATGTGTGATAGATTAAGGGTTTAATAATTACATAATATCTAAATCATACAAAATTATTATTCTAAATAAGCATTACTAAAAGCCGGACGATTTTGTCTTTAAAAATAATTTGCTGTGTAATGACCTTTAACCTTTAATGTGGAGTGGAAACAGGGGGAGTGACTATCGCATCAGACATGTGACACTTTGCTCACAGCTGATTGGTCCAAGTTCGGATTGAGATATCTCACCTGGAGCATCACCTGACCCGGACCAGGAGCGCGAGTTACTATGGCGATGAACACGCTAAAAGCCAAACCAGTTTCATGGTGCCTAAAACTAAACTGGAACATATCGGGCTAGCCACCTAAACCGGCTTCATGGTATAAGGCCTGGACTATTTTACGTTATGTTTTATGTATGTGTGTAATATAAAACAGTGTAAACATTTAGGTAGTCATAGGTTTTAGGCTTTAGCATTGCATAAATGAAACCCATCGGCAGATGTGTTTGAGACTTATTATGTGTTTGAGACCCATCAGAGAGAGATCTGCGACAAATTACATTCATCAGCAGGGATTGGACATTTCATGTATTTAACACAAGCCTCCAATAATTATCCTAAACATGTACAGAAATTGATCATTGGATATGTCACTTTAAAGTGGCACACATAAAAACTGAAGTGTCCAATAGAGGTCAGCCTTGTACTGTACTGACAGCGGTTTCTGGAAGGAACTTGTTTGTACCTGTGGAGAGGAGATGTTCATGACCGTGTCCATGTGATGGTCCTCATGATGATGATGATGGACACGCTCGACTCTGACAGATACCGTGTGCTTCTTTCCACTGGAGTCCCAAGCGTCCACAGAAAACACCTTGTGGCCTTCATGAAGAGTCACTTGTCTCTTCAGAGTTACAGTCCCATCCGTGTTCACGTCAAACTCTTCGTCAGCGGACTGGAAGATCGTTCTTGTTCTTCCATCGCATGTATTAAATATTACTGTCAGAAAAAGAGAGTAAATTGGCACAATAAAGCATCTTGGCGGCAGGAACAAGACGCTGTGTCAGTAGCAGATGCTATGGGAAGACCCTGTCAAAAGTACAAGCATGTCAACTTTGTGATTAGTCAATGAATTAGTGTTACCAAGTTGATACTTCATTTCTTTTTTTAAAATACCAGCCTCTCTTTAATACCGCATACTGGATCAATCCAGTACTTGCTGATAGAACATGATATCAGCCACACTGTTTATAAAGGGAGCGCTCTTTGCTCAGTTTCTGAGTATAACGTTTGCCCGACTCCATCATGCCAGAGATGGTGATAAAGTCAGTGGAGTTAGTGATCTGTGCTTAAGTATACAGTCAAACACTTAACGCTTGTGCACTGTTCGATTTCTGTGTACAGCCTTTATGAAAAAAACAAAGGTTTAATTTTATTTCAGGAAGCTTGACAAAATAAATGATAGCTAATTTTTACAATCTGTGGCTGACAAAATATTTTTCTGTATTGAAATAAGTATGGAAAAGCTCACTTTTTAGCTTCATAAGGTGGTAAAAAGCCACAATAACAAAATATAACCAATAAATGTTATTTTGGGTCGGTACAGTTGCCGTTAAATATGTGGGTCAAATTGACCCGCGAACATCACGAACGTAATAGTAATTTTGTTTGTATATGTCAAAACACATCAGCATGTTGAAACTTTGCATGCATGTTCATGATGATAAATGAGGAAAAAGTCACAAAATGTCAAGAAAAAAAACATAGGTTAACCAGTATTTCCAACTACTAGAAAATCGAAACGGGTCAAATTGACCCGCAACATAACGCAAGGGTTGTGTATCTCCGCTTGGACACAGAGATGCGCACCTTTAAAAAAAGCGCAGTGTTGCTGGAAAATCGAACAAAACACAGTCGGATAATTCACTTCCTGAGTAAGAAAAATCTGTGAAGCGATCACGTGTGCTTTTGAGGCATGAGGGTGTCCGTTATATCATCAGCTACTGAAGTTCATCTATGAACATTTCTTTATGGCATAACATCACTTATTTGTGAGATACAACACTTAAACTTCACTTGAGTGAGTCCCGTAATTTTGACTCTGATGAAAGCAAATTTAGTGGATGCAGAGCATGTATAACTTTAAGGTAAAGAAATATTAAGTCAAATGCTAAAATTATTGATACTCCAAACGTTCAGTTTGTTCAAGGTTTTATTTAAAGAGAACATAGCTTACCTCTTCCTAGTCTTTTTCCTCGGTGAAGGTCATCTCTGTGCACTTTAAAAACCAGCAACTCCGACTCAAAGCCTGGAGAACATGGAGACTCCTCCGCAAATCCACATACAAACACCTGATTTGAAACATATGAAATTCCTTTATGTAATATATACACTTGATATTTCCCATTTTTCAATTGCTAGCAAGCGACACTCAATACTGACACCACTTTTTAAAAGTAAATTTTTTTATTTATTTTTTTGTGCTGCTTAAAGCTGCTTAAAGCCAACAGGAATCAGTTATTCTCAAGTATACACATTTTTATGAAACCACAAAAACCCTTCACAGATGTCTTAAAAATATGAATAACAACTTTTCCTTGACCTTACTACATAGTGTTTTGATAGAATGAGTTGATTTGAGACATTTATGAGGTATTCCAATGAAGACTCCTCTGCAAATCCACATAATTTTTTTAAATTTGAAACATATTAAATCCCTTTATGTAATATATACACTTGATATTTCCAGGCTTAGGCCCAGAGAATGTGTAGTTGGCATATTCTAGTTATGGAGGCGATATGATTCTTCCCATTTAGCGTTCCTGTGGCATTAGATGTGTTGTGCCAATTGGTAAGGTCTTCAAAAAGTGAGCCAACTATTGTGTCCTATAGCAACTGTTAAAAATGAAAAAGCTGGTCCTCAAATACTTCGGTTTCGCTGACTGTGTGAAAAGTTTTGACAGGGTCACTTCACTTTTTACCAATGCATTATTAGCAATCTAAAAAAAACACGACTGTATTACATGTGCAGACATTCAAATAAGGAACCTAAAATAAATCAATAACATTAGATTAAAAATGGTGTTTCTTTTCACATATTGTACTCTTGACCAAGTGTAATAACTAAAAGCATATATATAGCATATACATACCCTGTTTGCACTCAGTTTGCAATTATAAAGCAAACTTTTTTACAAAACACTAAATAAACACAATTAGACATAGCATTAGACAGAAATAGCATTCAAAATGAACAGGTCTTGTGTTTCATTTGAAAAACACTGCCATTCAAAATGCCACACTCTATAATAAATATTTTTTTATTAGATTTTCTTGTTTTAGATTGAAAGGAAAAAAGGAAAAAGAAACAGAAGTCTGTTATGGGGGATCAACCCCTGCAACATAAAAGTGACTGAAATGTGTATTCCCCAAACTCACTGATAGTATAAAAACTACACAGATGATTTTGTTTCTCTATTAAACATTTGATATTCATTTTTGGTTGTGGATGTAAAAATGTTTAGCGTTTTATTTCTCAATCTCACTCCTGATTTGAAGTATATAAAATCCTACCTCGCAAAGGAAAATAACAACTGCCAATCGCACAGTTTTCATTGTCTCTCAGAAGTCCTCTCAGGGATTCCTTTCTTGTTGGTTTTTAAGATTCTGCAGATATTTCAAGGCTCGAGGTCCACAAATGCATGCAGACGGGGAGTCTGCTAACTTTATAGGGGAGTTTTCCTGAAGGTGTGGCGTATGGAGTGATGCAATGTGCCAAGAAAAATAATATAACTTGACTGGAACCAATGAGGTGTGAGACTTGATTTTCCCGCTAAAACAAAAGCGGAGATATTCAGATTTGACTGTTAATCAAAGGTCGTGCACAAATCACAGATCCCCCTCCCTCGCGCAGACGCGGACGTTACAATATCACATGCACACGACATGCCTGAAGTTCGCCTGAAGATTGTACGAAGCGTGATGGCAGAGAGAAAATCTAATAACAAGCTTCCAATTCCTCGGTTATTGCTATCTATGGATAGATTAGCCAGGGCAGCCGACCTCCGAGTCTATGGTGTTGATCGATGCTGAAGAGACGGACGCGTTCACAGAAAATCAGGTACACACGCACTGACGATGGGCGGGTGCTCGTTGGTAGTGGGGGAGGGGCATGAGAGTTGTAAACATTCAAAATTTTGTCTAAGTCCACTCAATCTGCCAGACTTGCCGACGGCAGCTTTAAAGCCGTGAGGACAAACTGTGAAGGTCATGTGAAGAAATAGTAAAAAATAGCTTAGATTTCATCATATTGCATCATCAGGCCTCTTTCCACACAATGCCTCAATAATAACCTCTCTAACATGGTCTATAATGCTTGCTTTGTATTATATCACTGACCCTATAATGTGTTTATTAATTGAACGGATTACCCAGATATCCATAACTAATTTCGGGTGCTTCTTGTTTGCTTTCTGTTCAGCTTGGGATGCCTCAGGCTATCAAAGATCGCTTTTATTTTCTCCTTTAGTGTTGAGTTTGATCATGAGTTTCCAACGTGATCATGAAAACATAAGTATTTGTGTTTCCAACAGAGCGTGTAGCCTATAGTTTCCAAGGAGAAAGTGTCTTTAGCCGTTCTATCTTTGTGCTCTTCTTTTATTTTTGTAAACAACCAGATATATTGGCTCCTCCATTATCATTGTAATTTTGTGTCTATATCAATATTTGTTGTTTTTGTCAGTGTAAATCATTAGCTATAATAAATGAATGTATAGTTAAAATATGATGGATATTTTTCAATGTGTCCAAATGTATTGCTTCAATAGAAGTGTTTTCAAAGCAGCTTCGCAATAATAAACAAGAAAGTAGCAGAATTATCACATATTAGTCTGTAAATCTGCTGTAAAGCAGAAGTAGCAAAACAGTGGTGTCATTATTCTTTAGTTTTATGTTGATTCAGTTCTGTTCAATAACTGTAAAGCTCATTCTTTATGAAACAAGTTATTTTTCATGTTATCGGCCTGATAAGAAAATTACACTGATATATTAAAGCCGATAAATAATGCATTATTTCCTTCAGCAGAGACTCTTCAGATGCGACTGTTCAACATGATGCTTTTAAATTGCATGAAATATGATTGCACTTCAAAAAAGGAAAATGTCTGCAAGTCTGTCATATCGGCTACATAAAATTATATTGAGAACATCATAATTGTGTGTTTGGGACGTGGATTTAATGGGGAGACTTTTTTTGGAAATCAAGCTTTCAAAAATTATAGAAAAGTTTATTTAGATGTATAGGCCAATATATCGGTTATCGGCTTTCAAATGTAAAGAATTATCGGAATCAGTGCATCTAGTTTGAGGCTTTGGACCACATCTGGTGTATAAGTGAATAAAGTAGATGAATTAGGATTGAATTATGAATGTATAATCTCCATATTCAACCTAGTTGTATTACAACTGCGTGGTTTATTTAACTATAACTAGCAATTTCATTACAGCAATAGTTTTGTTTTGTTTTTTTGCAAATAAGCAGAGCCGGACAGTAACGGAGTACATTTACTTGAGTACAGTACTTACGTACAATTTTGAGGGATCTGTACTTTACTCGAGTATCATTTTTGGGGAGTACTCATGACTTTACTCAAGTACATTTGAGAGGCAAATATTGTACTCTTTACTCCACTACATTTCTATCCATAACCGTGAGTACTGAGTACCCGTTACTTCTTCTAAAAAGGAAAAAAGAAAAATCTCGGAAACCCTCAATTTTTTGTTTCCCTCTCAAACGTGACTGGATTGTGCAGGCGCCACTGATTGGGACAGCCTATCAGCAATCAGCTTTCAGAGATGTGTCAGAACATTGCTATATTGCCTTCTTTGCTGGTTTAGGTTTATTGATTTGATTGATGAAAAAACAGAGAAACTCACATGTACACACAATTGTTAGCTGAATATTCTTTTCTGATATCACACATTAATGTAAGCTGAGCATTTGCTTTGATGTTCTTGAGTATGCGGTGTGTCTAACACAGTCAGGTTCAAATGTGGCTGCAAAAAATCCATTAAAACTCTAGCAGAGGTTTGTCAGAGCGTTGCCATTGTGCTATTGCCTTGTATTGCCTTTATTTAATGTTAAAGGGATAGTTCACCCAAAAATGAAAATTCTGTCATCATTTACTCACGCTCAAGTTGTTTCAAACCTGTATGAGTTTCTTTCTTCTGCTGAACACAAAGGAAGATATTTTGAAGAATGTTGGGGACCAGACAGTTGATGGACCCCATTGACTTCCATAGTAGGAAAAAAAGATACTATGGAAGTGTAATGGAAATTTTACATTTAGATGTGTTCTTTTACTTTTAAATGGGTGCAACTTTTATTAACGTTGAAGATGTATTGTTTACTCATAAGAATTTAAAGGAATATAATCATATAAGCAAAAAGCACATTATTAAAGATATAAAACCAAGCTTTTAGAAATGTATAAGTTAGGACAAACTTACAGGAACGAAATGTTCTCTGGGTCATGTGAAATGTGACAATATGTGTGTGCGTAGTTTCGATCAGCAGTTAAGATCCGCAGCTAAAAGCAGGAAACTTTTTGCTGACATGACATTGTTCTGTCTGGATAGAATTGGTTTTAGACATGAGATCATGAGCTAAGACATCTCCCTTTACGGTAACAGAGGATTTTTTTATACAGGATGTGGAAACGGACTAGCCTTCGCCTTCTCATGTCAGACGCTGTCTGTGTGGGAACGTCTTATTTCATGCATGACATAAAATACTTTGTTTAATCTTTGAGAATCGACTTTGTCTCCTTCATCCAGGTTTTAATATTGATAATTTCCACAACAGAAGTCAATGGGGTCCATCAACTGTCTGGTCACAAACATTCTTCAAAATATCTTCTTTTGTGTTCAGCAGAAGAAAGAAACTCATACAGGTTTGAAACAACTTGAGCGTGAGTAAATGATGACAGAATTTTCATTTTCGGGTGAACTATCCCTTTAAATAAAGCATTAAGCAACATGGTAAAAAGATGAAAATGACTTGATTTTTCTTTCAATTCCTTTGAATACATTACATACAATACATTCTCCAAGGTAGCCTATTAACATTTTTCATAACTCCATGTAGGATGTTTCTGTACATATGTAAGCACTATGGCAGTAGTAATGCAATATTTTGAAAATGTACTCTTGATATATTTAAGTACTTTTAAAAACAAGTACTTCAGTACTTTTACTTGAGTAGACATTTGACTGTAGTACTTTTACTTGTACTTGAGTAAAATTTAGCAAGAGGTATCTGTACTTTTACTCAAGTAATGAAGCTGTGTACTCTGTCCGCCTCTGCAAATAAGGATTATATTAAAATAGATTGAGGAACTGCTGTGGAAACCAGATGGTTGAAAAGAGGAATTTAAACACTACACACACTGTTCAGATGCACTTGTGGTCAGAATTTGTAAACATTTGATTTAAGCGGTTTTCTCCAAGACCAGATGCTTCTGAGGAAGTCCACACTTCTCCAGTGTCAGCATGGAGAAACATGCGGAAAAGGGGAACAAACTGTTGTAACTTCAAATACGGGTTACTTTAACACAATGGGAATTTCTTAAACTGGATTTTTAAATTAAATTTGAACGAGATTAGACCCTTTTACTTGCTCTGTAATGTTAACAAACCGGTCACAATTCTGCAACTCAAGACATAGGACCCAGACGCAAATGAGCAGACAAGGGTTTTTATCAACAACACTGAAGACTAGAGACAGAGAAGCGTGAATCCCAGTTCAACAGTTCGGCCGGGCGGACGACACGACGACAGTAAGATGGTGATGACGTGAGTGATGAAGGCATCTCCAAAGCAAAGACCAGGCAGGAACCAGGAACTCGTGGCTTGATGTAGATCTGAGATGTTGCACCAGTCCTGCCGCCGAGGCTCACAGAACCAGGAGTCTGATAGTTGCACCAGTCGAGTTGTGCGGCCGTCAGTCTCGCGCCGTTCTCCCGCGGCCGAACGGAGCGAGACTGACGGCCGCGGGAGAACGGCGCGAGACTGACGGCCGCGGGAGAACGGCGTGAGACTGACGGACGCGGGAGAACGGCGCGAGACTGACGGCCGCGGGAGAACGGCGCGAGACTGACGGCCGCGGGAGAACGGCGCGAGACTGACGGCCGCGGGAGAACGGCGCGAGACTGACGGCCGCGGGAGAACGGCGCGAGACTGACGGCCGCGGGATGAGCGGCGCCTGTGAGACGCACCGGTCTCGTATCTCTCACGGAGGAGTGGGAATTTTCTTAGCAATGTTAAAACGCACATGAACCGATCACTTGTTTAGAGTTCATGTAAACACTACATTCAGATTCACCAATCGGGATGAGTTCAGTTAGATTGAAACAAAAGGTGTGCGTGTAAACAATGAATTCGACTGCAGAAAGCAAAAGCCGAATCCCGGAAATTTTGAACGATCTCGACAGCCGGACATGTCCGAGAAAAAGAGGATGGTAACCGCTACTACTCAGCTTTCTCCACAGAATAAGAGCCTGTTAGCTTAGCTTCCAAATAAAAGATGGCTGACACAAAATAAAGATTTTTGCATCATTGGAGGATTTTTTACAGACAAAAAAAATACATAAATCTCTCGTCTCAGTGGGATATGAGGGATGAAAGCACGGTAATTCGGAAATACTACAGGTTTTCTACTGATACAAAGCTTAATGCTAAATCCTGAAGTATCCCTTTAAAGGAGAACTCCGGTCAATTTTAACATTGAGCTCATTTTTTTGTAAATTTGGAGTGCTGTCAATACAGAGAACAACGACAAAAATCGGTGTTGCCTACACTGTGTTATCCTCTTTTTAAAATTTGCACCCTGTTGACTTCAATGGGGCAAGTTTTAAACCTGCTTTTAGCCTCTTAACATCCTTGATGTGTCATTACAAGTGCCCAGCCATGCGAGTGATTCTTTTAGAGTTAACACGGGTGAATCTGTAGATGTGATCTGTAGAGTAGATGTGAAAGATATTAATAAAAATGATGTTATTTCAGCCAGCGCACAGACCAGTATTTACTTGCGTGATCATAGGTAACTAAACCCTAACCCACTCTAACCCTAACCCTAACAAGGCAGAACCCTGACAACACCATCATCAGTGTTACGGAGTTTCTCAGCCTCAGTTATTGAGTATCGGCTCATAATCAGTTGTTCTGTAGTTTAGAGAGAGTGATGTTTCACTGCTGAGTCCCCGTGTCCTCTGCTGGTAGAAATAAGAATTACACACAGCAATCAGGATTTTATGATAGCACTTTACAATACGTTCTCATTCCTTAACATTAATGTAGCCTAATAACTAACAAGAACTACCACTGAGAAATACATTTGTAAAAGTATTTATCAATCTGTGTTAATGTTGGCAGGTTTCATTCGCTGTTTGTTCATGTTATTTCACAATGACTATGTTAAAAAATACAACTTTAATGATTAGTAAATGTTAAAATTACCATGAAGTCAGATTAATGAATGCTGTAGAAGTGCAGGTCATTGTTAGTTCATGTTAACTAAAGTAGGTAACGTATAAAACCTTATTGTAAAGTGTACTGGATAATGTCATCAATATGAAGACTGGATCAAATGTGAACTATATGTTCAAAAGTTTGGGATCTTTTAAATGTTTTTGAAAGAAGTCTCTTCTGCTCACCAAGTGCATTTATTTGATCAAATGTACAGTAAAACTGTAATATTGTGAAATATTATTGCAATTAAAATAACTATTACATTCTATTTAAGAAGTTTAATTTATAAAATGTATAATGGTTTACATAAAACTATGGGCTGCACAGCTGTTTTTTTATTTATTTATAATAATCATAAAAGTTTCTTGATCATAAAATCATATTATACTGATTTCTGAAGGATCATGTGACACTGAAGACTGAGTATGATACTGAAAATTCAGCTTTGATCACAGGAATAAATTACATTTTAGAATATGTATAAATAGAAGGTTATTTTATATTGTAATATTTCACAATATAAAATGTTTTTACTGTATTTTTGATCCAATTACTTCAGCCGTGGTGAGCAAAAGAGACTTATTTAAAAAACATGAACAAATCTCACTGACCCCAAACTCTTGTCCAGTAGTGTACTGACGCCTGCCACTCGACAGACGAGGAACAGAGATGGAGAACAAGAGATCCAGAGAACTCAATATTGTGAGTTCAATGCACTCCTGAACAAGAAGAAAGTCTGTTAACCCCTTAAGCGGCACCCCATTTTTTTTTTTAAAGACATTAAAATTCACATTCCGAACTTGAATGGTTGTAATTTAAGAATGCTTTGGAATATAGATGTAAGATTGGTCTTGTTTTAAAGAAGACATTTAGCAGATTTTTGTAGAAGTGAAATAAATTAAGAAAGCTAAACAGAAAAAAAGCTGCAAGTTAAACAGAAAAACAGAAAACATATATATTTTCAAAACCTGGAGGACTCTAAAAATGCAAACAAAATTTGTCACAAGTTGTGTTTCAAATTTTAGGTAAAAAAATGAGCGTTCAGTGAGATTTAGTTTGGGCGCAGTACCACACTTCTCCACTAGTGGACATTACTGCCCATATAAGGGCGCCTCCATCTCCATATGTTGTTTGAGTCTGAACCATTATTTTTACACTATTCATACAATTTATGAAGTACACATCCTATTCAGAAGTAGTGTTGGAAGTTTGGCAGATTTTGAAATGAATTCAACCTCTAAGAAACACAGAAGATCACGTATGTGCATTATAGCTCGCTGACACATCACTAATGCTGAATCTATTATTGTTTTCTTCATATTTAAAACATTTTCAGAGCTTTTTTTCTAAAAGAATTGAATGGATGCTATCTTCTGAACTCTTGGCATGAAAACAAACTGAGGTTTCTACCATTCTTTCATGATTTTTCATGTTCATCACTATTTCAAAATAAAGGTCTGAACACGCCTTAGGAGGATGAACATATTCTTGTTGCAAATTGATAAATTACGGCTCCTCTGTCATTTATTTTGAAAATCAGTCACCAAATATGAAAAAAGAGATGGTAAGCTTTCAAATGATATATAGTTTGTCAATATTAGTTTAGATTTAGTATAGGATATTACTGTTTTAAATATGTAATGGCTATGCCAATATAAGGGGTGTTAAGCTGTTAAATATCCCACAACTGTTGACATATTGTCATTTAATCTTGATCAAGGTTTGCAAACCTCTAGGGCTCAGATTGGATATCGAAGGTTTGTTAGATTAGATGAAACATCAATGTACAATTATTTTAAAATACACAAATACACATATATACACTCATATTTACATTGACATTCTAGCATACTGTAAGTCTGTGAACTTCCTGAAGCTGTTAAACTGCTGAATCTGCCACAACAACGACCACGGCTGATTGTTTTTAATGCACTGAAATGTATATACTTTAGACACTAGATGTCAGTGTGACTCTTGCTCTCTCTCAGTGAGTCTGGTCTAGTCTTATCTTCTTCCTTTTACTCAATTCTAATAATTTCCCCCAATATTCACTCAAAAATAGTCAAGTTGGCATATTGAATCGACTCCACACATTGGAATTAATTCTCGATTCCAAACGCCTTTGAATTGAAGAATTTATTATTTTTTGGAATAAGATGTCATTAATCTGACAAGATTTTTTTTAAATCTTAGATCTTAGTTATCTCATCGCCTACTGTACGTTTCAGTACTAAAGTTCATAGAAGATATGATTCATGTGTGTTGTCTCAGTCTGGATTTGATTGTCGACAAACATTACATAGGCCCATAACACCCATGTCGTATAACTGAGGGTAAGGTTACAAATCTAACAGTAAAAAAACACACACTCATATTATGAAGCATATGCAGGCAGACTGCAAGCAAGTTGATAAGATTTTTTTTATGCTTGTTTTTACTCAAGCGGGCCTTAAAGAACTCAAAAACATGTCACTTTTAACGTTTAGACTGATGTTTCCTCATATTGTTTAGAGTTTAGAATCCTCAAAGATTTGTTGATACCTCTAAATTATTCTAATAAATAAAATAAATTATTTAATTAAAGTGTTTTAATTAAAAAACAAAACCTGTTTTCTAAGGATGCACCGATATGAAAAGTTTGGCCGATACCGATAACCGATAATTCTTTATATTTGAAAGCCGATAAATGATATATTGGCTGATAAATCTAAATACAAATTTTTATATAATTTTTGAGAGCCTGATTAAAAAAACTAAAATCTCACCATTAAATCCCATGTCCGAAGCACACAATCATAATTATGTTCTCATGATGCATGCTGCACATGTTGCACTTTACTGTATTTTCCTTTTTTGAAGTGATTTCAAAATCTTATAAAATCAAAATATTATGAAGCATATGCAGGCAGACTGCAAGCAAGTTGATACGATTTTTTTTATGCTTGTTTTTACTCAAGCGGGCCTTAAAGAACTCAAAAACATGTCACTTTTAACGTTTAGACTGATTTTTCCTCATATTGTTTAGAGTTTAGAATCATCAAAGATTCGGTGTTACCTCTACATTCTTCTAATAAATAAAATAAAATTTTAATTAATGTGTTTAAATAAAAAATTAAAAATTAAAACATGAAACGTTTGGCCGATACCGATAACTGATAATTCTTCATATTTGAAAGCCGATAACCGATATATTGGCTGATGAATCTCAATCCAAATTTTGATTACAAAAACAAAAGTCTCATCATATCCCAAGCACACGATTATGATGTTCTCATTATAATTTTAAGCCGATAAATTATATACTGATAAATCTAAATGCACATTTTTATATAATTTTTGAGAACCTGATTAAAAAAAACTAAAATCTCACCATTAAATCCATGTCCCAAGCACACAATCATAATTATATTCTCATAATGCATGCTGCACATTACTGAATATTCCTTTTTTGAAGTGATTCCAATCATATTTCAAGCAACTCAGAACCATCATGTTGAACAGTCGCATCTGAAGAGTCTCAGCTGAAGGAAATAATACATTATTTATCGGGCAAATTTTCTACGATATCATTAAAAATTAACATGTATCGATTTTCAATAACTATTTTGCATTTATTTGCTGACTGAGGCAATCCAGATGTTTTGTTTTTGTTTTTTCTCCGTCGTGTGTTAACGTGTATTTTATTGTCCTGACTCTTGAATGCTTTTGTGTTTGTTAATATAACTTCAAAACTCTAAATAAAAAATAATATATATATATTTTTTTTTACATATATCGGCCGATAACGATATGTCGGCCGATATATTGTGCATCCCTAATGCTTTCCATTATTTATAGTGTCTTTCAGTCTCTATATTTTGTCATAAATAGCAAACAAACTGCTTTACATTATTTTCCAGCTGACTGGCACTTTCCCATTGATGTGTAAACGCGTTAATGAGACCCTGGATCACCTTTTCAACAGGGTTTCAGCCTCTTGCCTCTCACAATGAGGCTCCATTGTTTCCGTCAACCTGCCTGAGCTTGAAAAACCAGTTTATAGGTGAAGAGTGAGTACACTTCCCACATGCCACATGTTTCTGCAAAGATAGCTCATGCATGCAGTCTCTCACTGTCAGCAACAAACGCAGACTTGTTTTCACAGGCCGCTCTGTACAAGCACTCCTTCTATTAAGTCGTAAGGTCAGCTACACGATTACATTCCTTACGCAGCATCCTCCCAATGTACATGTCTTAATAGTAACTACAATATATGGAATCATATTAGGTTAAAACATGGTTTCTTGGGAATATTGTTTTAATAGTTAATCATCATTTTTCCTGTGTCTCCAATATCACTTTCCAGCCTTTCGAAATATATTCCAAGTAATAAAAGCCAGTTTCGCAATGATGATCTCAGGAAGTGACATCGTTTTTCCTGGGAAACAACGGCACAAACATGAAATGAAATGGTATGAAATTAAAGCCTATATTTCAACACAAACATGTTCATGTTTTAAAGCTGAGATGTTTTTAGAGTTCATGATATATCGGCCACCATATCGGTCTCGGCTGATATGTGCATTTTTAATGTTATCGTTATCGGCCTGAAATAATAATGTATTATTTCCTTCAGCTGAGACTCGTCAGATGCGCACTGTCCATCATGATGGTTTTGAGTTGCTTGAAATATGACTGGAATCACTTCAAAAAGGAAAATACAGTTAAACGTCTGCAAGTCTGTCATATCGGCTACATACAAATATAATGAGAACATCATAATTGTGTGCTTGGGACATGATGAGACTTTTGTTTTTGTAATCAGGCTCTTAAAATTTATATAAAAATTTAGATTTAGATTCATCAGCCAATATATCGGTTATCGGCTTTCAAATATAAAGAAATATCGGTTATCGGTATCGGCCAAACTGTTCATATCCCTACATTATTAATTTGCATTGTACATGTTGATCAGGCAATTGACCGAGCAAAACCCATTGTGCGTGAACAATACGAGCTGCAGTGGGGGTTAAATGGAGAGATGTTGGGTGTGGTGACTCCTCAGATCTCAGATCAAACTCTGGCTCTTCCTCCCACTATAATCCCTGCCGTCTGTCTGAGAGAGTAATGTGTCACCTATTTAAAAGCCCGGGGGACAAAGAGATTCAAGAGAGGCTATTTAGTATCAACAAGCGCTCTGGAGAAATGTGCTGTGTCACTGGAGTGACTCTACGGTCCAATCAAAAATTATCCAGACACCAGATATCATTTTTTTCTATTTTGTTTACTACACTCTAAAAAATGCTGGGTTGTTTTTTTTTTTTTGGGACAAACCCAAACTTTGGGTTAAAAATGTAATGTAAAAATTGAACCCAATGGCTGGGTTTGTCCATATTTTACCCAAAATTGGGTTGAAACAACCCAGCATTTTTTAGAGTGTAGTGTGTGCAGGACACTATAGTTCAACTATGTAAGTGAGGAGAGCAAAATAAAGTAAACTGGGACATATTATACACACAAACTCTTCATACACTCTAAAAAATGCTGGGTTGTTTTAACCCAATTTTGGGTCAAATATGGACAAACCCAGCCGTTGGGTTACATTTTTAAATTACATTTTTAACCCAACGTTTGGGTTTGTCCATATTTGACCCAAAATTGGGTTAAAACAACCCAGCATTTTTAGAGTGACCATGTATAACAATTTGTGACCAAAACTATTCAGACACTTTGAGCTGGTCATGTTCTGCTGAAGTGTGTGTCTGTAACTGCTAATGCTCTTTTTACACACACACTGAACACAATGAAGCATTGCTTGGTCACTGGTTGAGCTAAACTGGTATTATCTAATTGTGTAGTTAAATTTACCAGCTGACAGATATTCATCATAATTCATGTGTGAGACAGGCTAACAGAAGGATGGACAAAACCTGTGTGTGTGTGTGTGTGTGTGTGTGTGTGTGTGTGTGTGTGTGAGACAGTTTAACAGAAGGATGGACAAAACCTGTGTGTGTGTGTGTGTGTGTGTGTGTGTGTGTGTGTGTGTGTGTGTGTGTGTGTGTGTGTGTGTGTGTGTGTGTGTGTGTGTGTGTGTGTGTGTGAGACAGTCTAACAGAAGGATGGACAAAACCTGTGTGTGTGTGTGTGTGTGTGTGTGTGTGTGTGTGTGTGTGTGTGTGTGTGTGTGTGTGTGTGTGTGTGTGTGTGTGTGTGTGTGTGTGTGTGTGTGTGTGTGAGTGTGTGAGTGTGTGTGTGTGTGTGTGTGTGTGTGTGTGACAGTCTAACAGAAGGATGGACAAAACCTGTCAAATATCAACTTATTCTTGTCATATTTTATTACCATTTTCTAAGCTATAGCGAATAAACTGTGATAATATGAGAATAAATTTAGATTTGTCTATATATTATTGTGCAGTTTGGGTCTAGAAGAAATCACATTTCACTTCCAGATAGAAACACTTGAATCTTATACCTCAAGGATATTAATAAAACATAGATGTCAGCAGAAATTTTGAAACAAAAAGGAGTGAGTTGACGTCATAATTCCCTCCCTGAGAACCGATAATCTTCAGTTTCTGCCTCGTGACGTCACACAGTTTCCAGTATTTGGCGGAGCCGAACTAAAGTCTCAGCTCTACTTCCTTGTTTGTTAAAAGCCCTGTCAGACCGTCTATGTTTGGCAGACTAGTATTGACTCAGGGGGAGGGTGTTTAATCTGCATTAAGACAACTACATGCCTCCAGCTAAAGCTCAGTAGGAGATGGGAGGTCCTCTAATGCATTTCTAAGTAACAAAAGACCCGTCGCAACACAAGACCAGTCTTGTCCTATGGCTGTGAAACCAAAGGTGTTATCAGTGGCTTTCTCTTCCAAATCTGGGAAGACGACGGGTCACAATGCGCAATACGAACACGACACCACAAGCACATGATACCGAAAGTTGTACAAGCATAAACATTTCATGGAGCCTAAAAGCCCTTCTTGGATAATGATGGGCTTTTAAAGCTGATGGACGCGCGAGGTCAATCGTTGTGGGAAGCACTGGAAGACACTCGAGCTGGAGTCCGTGTTGACAAAGTTTCATATTGCCATTAACAAATAAGCAACATGCTGTACATTGCGCTGTAAAAGCTCTCATAATAGCATGCATTCGTAATTATAAGCACAGGAAATATTGATTTGACTGGTCATAGTATCGAAGAGCACTTTGAAGTGGATGAGTGGCTTTGATAGTGTAATGCGGAACTGGCTTCGCATGGCGAGATAAGACACCATCCCCCATATGCTTTTAACTGAGCCTCGCCCAGCTTTAAACACTCGCCAAACATCCACAAACTTGTTTGTTATAACCACACAACACAGCTCAGAGTGCATCCAAAGGTTTCTTCTCGGACAAATCCTATAGTTAGGGTTATATTCACAACTGTTAAAGTGATTCTTGCTGCTACGCCTCATCTAGGGGAACGAGTGCAACATGAAAGACTGAAAATGTAGGAAATTTTAACAATTTATTGACTTCATTTGGGACTTTTGATTCAGGAGCACAATAGGCCAAAATAACAAATGCCACTTTTGACGTGTTAAACAATGTGAATTCTTTAATATTTGGCTTTGATTTTTGATATGGGAACCAAACAGCACTTCATTTGGCGGATGGCAGACCGAGAACAGGATCTTTTCAAACGAAAACAGTCCAGCGTAATCATTAACTCAGACCTCCACTGCTGGCCTTGTAATGCATTAACCAGTGTAAATGATCTCACACTGAATGCTATTTACTGTACATACAACTCTTCTTCACTTGCAACGAATCAGCTCACAATATAATGGGCTTCCCTTATGAAAATGCTTATAAATATCATGAGAAAATGTTACTATATGTGTTCAGGTCAGGTTAAGATAAACATTTTTAGAGCATACTGTACTTCTTTTTATACTGCTTAAACAAGTGAGCCTATTTAAGCTTCAGTTTGCCTACAATGTTTGTATAAGGATTATATATATATAGCAGTGCAAGTAATCTATTTTGTACTTTATGTCTAAACCTTTAATGAGAAATTTGATGCTATTATCATGCTTTTGTCAAACCCTAGGCAAAGTGTGGTGCGATATGAGAAAGTATTGGCGTGATTGTCTGTTAAATGTTGTTTTGTTGTATTTAGTTTTGTGTAGGTTGTTGTATGTTTTCTTTCTAATGGACCTTGAGTCTGAAAATAAAGTTGAATTGAATTTAATTATGCAAATTTTATTAAAGGAGCTACATGTAAGAATTTGTACGTATTAATTTTTTAATTTTTTTATTGCCAATGTGTGAACAGCTTGTAAAGAAAATTAACAAAGGAGACCTTCCCCGACGTCCTAGGTTGTCTCTGAAAGCCTAGGCAAATTTTTATGAGAAGGTCTAGGGGCGTTTTTGCCGGGAAAATAAAAAAGATGTGACGTTTACGCGCGCAAAACTCTTCCGTTATATGGCAGATGAAACGAATGTGTTCAGGATAATGCCAAAGAGCCGAACTGTACTGTAATGTCAATGTGTCATGCAAAGAAAAGGCATTCATTCAAACTATAGCCATATGGAAGCTTGTTTCCACCACAGAATAAAACATTTTAAATGATAATTATCATTTAACATCTTGCAATTCTGACTTTATTTCTCAGAATTGCGTGATATAAAGTCAGAATTGCGTGATATAAAGTCAGAGTTGTGTGATATAAAGTCAGAATTGCGAGATATAAAGTCAGAATTGTGAGATATAAAGTCAGAGTTGTGTGATATAAAGTCAGAATTGCGAGATATAAAGTCAGAATTGTGAGATATAAAGTCAGAATTGTGAGATATGAAGTCAGAATTGCGTGATATAAAGTCAGAATTGTGTGATATAAAGTCAGAATTGCGAGATATAAAGTCAGAATTGCGAGATATAAAGTCAGAATTGTGAGATATAAAGTCAGAATTGCGAGATATAAAGTCAGAATTGCGAGTTATAAAGTCAGAATTGTGTGATATAAAGTCAGAATTGCGAGATGTAAAGTCAGAATTGCGAGATATAAAGTTAGAATTGCGAGATATAAAGTCAGAATTGCGAGATATAAAGTCAGAATTGTGAGATATAAAGTCAGAATTGTGAGATATGAAGTCAGAATTGCGTGATATAAAGTCAGAATTGTGTGATATAAAGTCAGAATTGCGAGATATAAAGTCAGAATTGCGAGATATAAAGTCAGAATTGGGTGATATAAAGTCAGAATTGCGAGATATAAAGTCAGAATTGCGTGATATAAAGTCAGAATTGCGAGTTATAAAGTCAGAATTGCAAGATATAAAGTCAGAATTGCGAGATATAAAGTCAGAATTGCGAGATATAAAGTCAGAATTTCGAGATATAAAGTCAGAATTGCGAGATATAAAGTCAGAATTGCGAGATATAAAGTTAGAATTGCGTGATATAAAGTCAGAATTGCGAGATATAAAGTCAGAATTGTGAGATATAAAGTCAAAATTGCGAGATATAAAGTCAAAATTGCGAGATATAAAGTCAAAATTCTGAGATATAAAGTCAGAATTTATAAAGTCAGAATTGCGTTATATAATGTCAGAATTGCGAGATATAAAGTCAGAATTGCGTGATATAAAGTCAGAATTGCGTGATATAAAGTCAGAATTGCGAGATATAAAGTCAAAATTCTGAGATATAAAGTCAGAATTTATAAAGTCAGAATTGCGTTATATAATGTCAGAATTGCGAGATATAAAGTTAGAATTGCGAGATATAAAGTCAGAATTGCGAGATATAAAGTCAGAATTGTGAGATATAAAGTCAGAATTGTGAGATATGAAGTCAGAATTGCGTGATATAAAGTCAGAATTGTGTGATATAAAGTCAGAATTGCGAGATATAAAGTCAGAATTGCGAGATATAAAGTCAGAATTGCGAGATATAAAGTCAGAATTGCGAGATATAAAGTCAGAATTGCGTGATATAAAGTCAGAATTGCGAGATATAAAGTCAGAATTGCGAGATATAAAGTCAGAATTGCGTGATATAAAGTCAGAATTGCGAGTTATAAAGTCAGAATTGTGTGATATAAAGTCAGAATTGCGAGATATAAAGTCAGAATTGCGAGATATAAAGTTAGAATTGCGAGATATAAAGTCAGAATTGCGAGATATAAAGTCAGAATTGCGAGATATAAAGTTAGAATTGCGAGATATAAAGTCAGAATTGCGAGATATAAAGTTAGAATTGCGAGATATAAAGTCAGAATTGCGAGATATAAAGTCAGAATTGTGAGATATAAAGTCAGAATTGTGAGATATGAAGTCAGAATTGCGAGATATAAAGTCAGAATTGCGAGATATAAAGTCAGAATTGCGAGATATAAAGTCAGAATTTCTTGTTATAAAGTTAGAATTGTAAGACATAAACTAGCAATTCTGACTTTTCTCGCAATTGCGAGTTTATATCTCACAATTCTGACTTAAAGGAACATCCGAGAGCGAGCGTTCTCGTGTAAACAGGGCCTCAGTCTCTTGTACATCACGTGTGCACGAGCAAAAAACTCGAGTCGCTGGCAGCAGTTCACTTTACGGCCAGTGGTGTCACTAATAACAAGGGTTTCGGAATTCTGTATATCTTTGAATTATATGATCTTTTTGA
Source organism: Phoxinus phoxinus (assembly GCF_949152265.1). Taxonomy (NCBI): domain Eukaryota; kingdom Metazoa; phylum Chordata; class Actinopteri; order Cypriniformes; family Leuciscidae; genus Phoxinus; species Phoxinus phoxinus. The sequence goes on from NC_136877.1 coordinate 1,565,402, forward strand.
GAAAAATTTAACATTTCAGAATTCAGATATGTAGCCGATTCTTTATTATAAGAGATTTATGAATTTCTCTATCTTTTTTCAAAATCCTAAAACAGGGCCACTGTCCTGTAATGTAATTCTCCCTTCCAAGTGTGAATGTAGCCCATGTAGCAACACACATTTTTGTTAGTACGTTAACACAGTCAAAACTACACATATTTAGACCTAATGTCAAGGACTAAAAACTGAAATGATGTACAAAGTCAGCAATGATTAAGAGGCGCACACATTAAAATGAAGTAGCAATACTCGTGATATATTAACAAAACTCATATCATACTAAAAAATCAAAAAAAAAAAAAAAAAAGATGTGAAGCTGCATTTCCAAATAAAAAAGGTTTCTCATGCCAGACACGATCTCTCTCTGGGAATGGTATGCAGGCCTTGGTCACATTCTAGAGTATGTCATGTTTTCTGCAATATTTGTCCTCTGGGGCTTATCAGCGACAGATAAGCAGAATCCAAACAAATGATTAACAAAATGTGCATTGTCTTCCAAGGTGCTCAGATGAATTTCAAGCCTTTCTCCAAAATGCACACTGAGACTTGATTTGTATTATAAGCTTTGATTGACAAGCCTTTGCACTCCATGTATATATAAAACCTCACAACTGCAAACAGAGCTTAGACGGCTTAGATGTCGCTATGCTAAAAAGACAGCGAGTTTCTACAAAGACAGAAATAAGAAAGACACATTAAAGCCATCTTCAGAACTGATAGCAATTAGTTCAACAGTTTCCCCAAGGATGAAGAACACAATGTGCTCCTTTGTATGTGTTCTTGTATAAAGGTCAGCTGAATAACATTCATATTTTACTGTTTTGTAAGAAGATCCAAACTCTCACAGTCAGAGTACAGTAGTGACCTAACTAACATTGTTAGATGAAAGCTAAAATTTATTTTCTAGCTTTTTTTTCTTTCTAAAATAAAAAATAAAAGAAGGGGGTTAGTCTTGTCTGGGGAAACTTAATATCCTGATCCAGATATTGAACTGAACCGAATCAACATTGAACTGACTCGAGCTGAATAACCACATTATAGAAGCTTGTTTCCACCACGGAATAAAAAATTAAAGTTTATTGCGACTTTTTATCTCACAATGACTTTTTTTTCGAGCAATTGCAAGTTATCTCACACAATTGTGATCAAATGTCAGAGCTGAGAGACTTGCAACTTTCAAAACTGCAAGTTTATCTTAAATTTTGGATTTTATAACTTGCAACTTTGAGTTTATATCTTTTAACTCTGAGAAAAAAAGTCAAAAGTATGAGTTTATATCTCTCACTTCTGTCTTTTTTTTTCTCAGATTTGCGACTTTATAATAAGTTTATATCTCACAATTTCCGACTTTACAACTTATAATAAGTTTATATCTCGCAATATTGAGGAAAAAGTCAGAATTGTGAGATAAAAAGTTGCAGTTACCTTTTTATTTGTTCATTATGTGGCAGAAACAAGCTTCCGTAGTTTTCAGTAGAGCTATATATGAATTGAACTCGTTTAATAATAAATGAGCTTTACACAGTTATTTAACAGAACTATCAACAACTGAAGAATAATTACACTATTGTTTTGCTACTTCTGCTTTACAGCAGAATTACAGTCTCATATTTGATCAAATTTGCATAATTAGTTTTGCTATTTTCTAGTTTATTATTGCGAAGCTGCTTTGAAAACATTTCTATTGAAGCACTAAAAAAATAAAGGTCACTTGACTTAAATTTGGACACATGGAAAAATATCCCTCATATATTTTAACTATATATCCATTTATTATGATTTACACTAACAAAAACAACAAATATTGATGTAGACAGACAATTGCAATGATAATGGAGGAGCCAATATATCTTGTTGTTTACAAAAATAAAAGAAGAGCACAAAGATAGAACGGCTAAAGACACTTTCTCCTTGGAAACTATAGGCTCATTTTGACCACGCTCTGTTGGAAACACAAATACTTATGTTTTCATGATCACGTTGGAAACTCATGATCAAACTCAACACTAAAGGAGAAAATAAAAGCGATCTTTGATAGCCTGAGGCATCCCAAGCTGAACAGAAAGCAAACAAGAGGCACCCGAAATTAGTTATGGATATCTGGGTAATCCGTTCAATTAATAAATACATTATAGGGTCAGTGATATAATACAAAGCAAGCATTATAGACCATGTTAGAGAGGTTATTATTGAGGCATTGTGTGGGAAGAGGCCTGATGACTGTTGGAAAGTCATAACCATTGTATTACTAATCTTGAAGTAAATCATCAGGGTCACAAGAAATACCAATCGAATAAGTAAGCTAACATGGAAGATGTGCAATATGATTTACTGAAATCTAAGCTATTTTTGCTATTTCATCACATGACCATTTGTCAATGGGATTCATTGAGAAAATCATGCATTATTTATACTGTATGAGGAGACTGCACATAGATGGTGTTGTTTTATTTAAGCTTTCATTTCATAAGCATGGTCTATAAACAATTTATCAACCACATTTTCATGTATTTGTTTACAGAAACATAGTATATTTTGAATAATGTGAGCTATAGTTTCAGTAAACGGGTTGATCCACCAGTAGGCTAGATTCATCATCGTTATCAATGTCAACATCAGCAGACAGAGGATGTGTCGGAGGGGATTTTTCAGTATAAAGCAATGAAAGGAGGTTTTCAGTTCAGCAACATGAGTGAGCAGCAGTTGAACAAATAGTCCTTTAAAGAGTTAATTGTGCGGGATGATATTCAGGCTGTTTAAGAAGCGCAGCGTGTCCATATTTCACACGAAGTTCACTAAGTAATCCGGGGATTTTCGAACTCTTTTTTTTATTTTTACCTGTGTGTTTGCCTCGAATATCCATATTTGGACATGGTAATTACCGGATGGGCGAGGTCACCTGGCTTGCCGACGTCAGAGCAGAAATACCTGCTGAACACCATTTCCTCAATTTGCTGCTGTTGAGAGGTTGGAAAAAACAGAAGCTCTTCACTTAAAAACTTCGAAAGATAAAAAAGCTGAAGGATTTGTTGTGGATTTTGGCGTGTCGATGGCTTGTGTGGGGATTGTGCGATTGGGAGTTATAATTTTTCTCTTTCAGGTAAGTTTTGTTTTTCTGCCGTCGAGTTGTGGATCTAAACGGCCGCGCGCTTTCGGACACTAACGGCTTCGGATTATTATCAAATGTTTTATTTCTTGATTTTTATGTTTGTAACTAGGTATTTTCGTGTGGATATACGGAGGAGTCGACATGTACACCTGGGTTTGAGTCGGAAACAGTCGTTTTTAAAGTGCACAGAAATCACCTTCACAGGGGGAAAAGACTAGGACGAGGTAGGCCAATGCAAATCTATTAACAACATTGAAGCATTTTTAAGATGTTGTTAAATATTCCAATACAACGCGAGGTACGCTAATTCAAAAATGCTATGTGTGGTCTAACGTTATGCTAACGTCTTCGTTAAATCTGGTCTCACCTTAAGTTTAATTGTTGTGCCTCGAGTTTCGTCAAAAGTTGATGTGGTCGAACATTGTTTTACAGCACTTATTTAGCTAATTCAACATATTTCGGCTATTCACCTTAACCCTTTATTAGATCTAGAGACTTTAATTTCGTAAAGATATTGGCAAGTTATTACCTTGTTTTTGTTTCCTGGTGTGACGAAGCAAACGTTGAGTTTTTATTTGCAGGTTAAACTGTTGTTTATGCAACTCTATGAACTCCACAAATGTGAATTAAATCACATTTTAGTTCTCTCATGTTAGGTGTTTAAAGTCTCTATATGAAACCTCATACTTTAGTAAACCTAAGTTACAGGTGTTGTGAAATTCAGATGATCTCATTCTGAGTTTCTGTGGGAGTGAAACCAGGAGATCAGGGTCAACAAATCATTTAAGATTTAGCCTATCACTTTCTTTTTTCTTTTCAATCATTAAAATATATAAGCCCATTTATATTTGGTTTTGCCATACCCTGTGCTCTATTAGCCACAGTGTTTATTAAGTGTAATTTAATGCATTGAATCTGGTACTTTCCATGAGAGCTGATGCAATTTATAATCTTAGTTTCGATTTATAACCAGCATTGTTTAGTCATTTTTCTAGAGCAATACAGCATTATTCTGATTTATTCTTTCATTAACTTTTCTTTATTAGAAAAAAAAAAACCTTTTTGTTTGGACCTTAACCAGTCTTTGGTTTCATATTGCACTTGATCTGTAAGTTTACCTCAGTACAGATTGAAAGGACTTTCCTTTTATTGTCCCACTAATGTTGGCTTATTTCTAAGAGCTGGTTGGTTTCACCACTTCCGACCTCTAATGGCTGCACTATTAGCCGTTGCCAAACCTCTGTATAGTGGTAGTTTAAATGAATTATGCTGTAGTTTGGGGGAAAGGATTGACACAGTAAGCATCATTCTGAAGTTGTAAGGCATAAACTAAAAGCATGTGTATGAGCTCTACCACATCCAAACATTGTACATGAATATTGCATTTTCTTTTTTAAATTGGGGTTTCAAAACTTTTTTTTGTAACTTTACTTAAAGCCCTTGTGTGTAATGCATTATAAAAGTATTTTTAATGCAGCAATTCTGCAACCTTATAACGCACGTATGTTCTCATAAATAAATGTATCCACGGTTATAATGCATTACAAAGGCGCGTTTAATGAAATGTATTAAAACGCATGACAAACAACCAATTAAAAAAATCTGCAAATATAATGCATTTTAACTTTGGTTACAATTTATGAAAGGATCTAATTTACATTATAGTAAATTTGATACTTTTATAATGCATCAGACATAAGGGCTTTAACTTGGCTTTTACTTTACAATTTTTTTAAGGTCCCATCCGTGAGGCTCTCAAACCCTTTCATGAGACCAGAAATGTATATCAAGCAGTTGTTATTACAGTGAATCACTAATACTGTGGGTGTTAAACATGTGGCAACAAGTCGTTTTTCAATGATGAAATGAAAGTGTTGTGAAGTGAGTCGAGTAAAGCTTGTGGAAATATGACTGGTGTATGTATCCCTACAAGTTTCAACATATCAATTGATACTTTATTACTTTCCTAGAAAAGTTAAAAAAAAAAAATTGTATAGTCTTTTTTTTAAAGACTTTTTAAGAAGTGTTTTCTACTTGTCTTAAGTTTGTGCACCTTTCCCTCCCTCAGTACCTTTCAGTATTTGTGATGGAAGAACAAGAACGATCTTCCAGTCCGCTGACAAGCGGTTTGACGTGAACACGGATGGGACTGTAACGCTGAAGAGACAAGTGACTCTTCATGAAGGCCACAAGGTGTTTTCTGTGGACGCTTGGGACTCCAATGGAAAGAAGCACACGGTATCTGTCAGAGTCGAGCATGTCCATCATCATCATCATGAGGACCATCACATGGACATGGTCGTGAACATCTCCTCTCCACAGGTACAAACAACTTCCTTCCAGAAACCGCTGTCAGTGCAGTACAAGCCTGACCTCTATTGGACACTTCAGTTTTTATGTGTGCCACTTTACGATCACACTTTAAATGGGCGTATTCAACTACCAAATTCTGTATTATTATTATTGGAGGCCTTTGTTAAATTCATGATTTTTCAATACAATCCTGAAAGATTGAATAGAACAGCGTTCTATATTCTTAATCCTAAAGGTAATTTAATCACAAAATTACTATTGTTCTGCATCAATAAGTGCAGTTACTAATAATATTGCATGTTTATTTTTTTTCAAATGCACATTTGATAGTTAAGCACTGAGATTCAATTAACTTTTAATTAACAGTAACATGCAAAAAAACTAAATTTAACAGGGAAAACACTTTGGTGATTATATGGAGCAGGTATACAAGTTTTACTTGTTCTGCGTAATTCAGTTGCAGTTTAAAGGGATCATCGTGAGTTGAGAGAGAATTTATTGATCTTTTGACAAAAAAAAGGTCATTGTACTGTAAAGATATCCTGTAAGGTGCAGAACTCAACTTCATATTTAGTCTAAAAACAGCTTTTATTGAAACCAAGCTCAGAAAATAACTCTTTCTGATTTTGTTATTGTGCGACGAAAGCCTGTAGTGCTGCAGTCATCCTTTACTCAGTTCTTAAACTTTGTTTGCCACAGACTTAAGACGTATGAAATGCACATAAATGTTTCACATTGTTAGCATATGCTTTTGTTTCAACTATGTAAGGAGATTTCAACATTGGGAGTTTTTAAAACTATTCTACTATATGGCAGGGACGTATTAATATTTGCTTGCATATAAACATTTTCAATGATAGCCAATCATGGCAGTGGGCGTTTACCTCAAGTCTTTAATGTGACTCCTATAAAAAGTGTTCAAAAGATAGGGTCAAACACAGGAGAGAAAATAGATTTACTTCTAAATCAGGATGTTTTTTGATGTAGTAATCTTAATATTCTTAAAAAAAAAACATATTTAAAGGGGTCATGATCAGTTTTTGTTTTTTTAAAGAGATACAGTACAATAAAGTAGTGCCAAACGTATGACATTTATTTCTTGATTTGATATATTGAAGTAGTAATGTCTAAATATAAATTCAAAAGCAAAACAATGAAAATTTGCCACCGAGTGTTAGTTTTTCTACATCTTGAAACTTTAAGTGTTACAAATGGGGACAATCTTCAAAGGATGAAGAAATAATATTTGTGAAGCACTTTAACAAGACTTTAACATTTCACTCTCAAACCGTTGTAAGAACCCTGAGATTAATATTGTAAAAACTTTTGACTTTCTGCCACGATACCATGGTTACAGTTAGCGTTACTACTATAAATTAATGGATTGAAAAGCCATCTATAACTTGTTCGTTCATGGAAAAAAAATATTTCTTGGTTTCCATGTCAGCACTTTTTGATCTGATATGGTTTATAAAAGACGATTCTAGTGCTTCCCACTAGATCTCGCTGTGATGTTGGAGAATTCAATCGCTTTCTCACTGGATCTCTCAGCGCTGTGTACTAATGGTGTCACATCATGGAGATCGGACCACGAGTAAACTGGTTTTGTGCTTTTGTCTATTGGTCTGAGTTGATATCAAATGAAACGAAAGCAAAAAGAAAATGGTTGTTGCTCTTATCAGTTTGGCAACATTGTGGTGGCACCAGTGCGACCTCTAACAAAAAAATGAGTTGCACCGGTGGGGAAAAAAGGTTGTGAAATGCGACCATTTAGTCAGTCTGGAGCCCTGGAATATATAATGTACAGTGTAAGACTGAAAGTATTGGTTGGGGCCCTGGTCTGAGACAAAATGGCCCTGCTAGCTAATTAACATTCGACTTCCCCCATACAGCCTGACTTCCTCTCAGAAACAACGAAGAACTCACACAAGAACATGGTTTAATGTGAATGTTTATCAATAACTTATGTTTTTGGTGTCATTTGAAAGGTCTCAAAGTGAGTGGTACAGATATCTCATATCCAGATAGATAAAAGGTAATAAGGTTGATAGAAGTTTAGAGAAAACTGGGAAAGGTATTTGAGGGTGGCTTTCCCCATCCCCCATATCACCTGGGCAAACAGTATAAAGGAAGGTGTGCTTGCTCTATCGGGTCTCTTGTCTTTGGATGCCAAGCTGGGGAGAGGGTCTCTCTTCCGCTTTCTCTCTCTCTTTCTCTCTCTCTTTCTCTCTCTCTTTCTCTCTCTCTTTCTCTTCTCTCTCTCTCTCTCTCTCTCTCTCTCTCTCTCTCTCTCTCTCTCTCTCTCTCTCTCTCTCTCTCTCTCTCTCTCTCTCTCTCTCTCTCTCTCTCTCTCTCTCTCTCTCTCTCTCTCTCTGGTAACATTTATGCTGGGTAAAAATGGTTTAAATTCTCATTACATTATGTTGTAACTATTTAAGTGTAAACATAACCTTATTGCACATTGAACTTTTATTTAATTCATGGAGTCAGGTTCTCATATGCAATTATCTCGTTTTAATCTGTGTCTTATTTAACCAAAATTCCTTTAAAACGCTGGAGAGACTTGAACACGCGCTTCCTTCCCCGTGCTACTGGAAACCCTCATTGGACCAAAATAGCGCGACTTACAACAGCGAGCCAAGAAACAATGTTCATTGTCATTTACTAAATTTTAGATTGAATCTCCCTCTGACGATCTGGTTCTGACGTTTCCAAAGTCTTCAACGGGTCTGAAGAGAGCAAAGAGAGGTTGGGTTATTCCTCCATTCAATGTACCTGAGGATAGCAGAGGTCCTTTCCCTGAGAAACTGGTCCAGGTGAGTGAAAATCATGAAGGGAATGTTCAAAACTAAATGGTCGAGAAAGAGGTTTCTCTGTTATTGACTTTGTTCTCTTATTGCTTTCTGTATTTAGATAAAGTCGGACTATTCTAAGGAAGCTCAGATGCAATACATGATCACCGGTGAAGGAGCGGATCTGGAGCCTAGGGGGACTTTTACTATAGAAAGATTATCAGGGAATCTGTTTGTGACTCGGCCTCTCGACAGAGAAAAAAAAGCTTCATACAGAGTAAGTTGATTTTAGTCTTTAACTTTTAAAATCAGCAGATAGTTCTTAGTGTATTTTTAATGTTAGATATTTTTGCTCTAGTATTTGAAAGCTGTCATCTAATATTAAATAGGCCCCATGTTTTAGGGATGCACCGATACCGAAAACCAATACCTGTATTTTCACTGCATTTCTAATTTTTAAATGTATTTGAAGATAAACCAAAATAATATAAATATATTAGTTGGCCTAAGTTGTTCATCAAATATATATTTCCTTCAGTCATTTCCATGATTAATTAAGCCTGCTAAAATGCATTGTATGAGCTTCTCACGGTTACCGTTACTTTCACTCTTCATTCTATTGCTCTATCATATTTTATCTTTCATTTAATAGCACAGCACATATTAAGAGCAGCTCCAGAAGGGCTCAGTGCTGAGGATTGGGTTCAAATGTTAAATGTGAAATATCAATTCTTTATTCCAACTTTGATACTACAACAACTACCAGCCTAATTAATGTCAATTTAAAACATTATTAAAGACGAGTAAGCAGTCATTAATAAAATAAGAACAAATAATCAAATGGCAAAAAGAAATTCAATATAACAGGTTAAATTAAATGAACAGCTTTTAGAGTTTCAGGTAGATCTATTGGTAAATAAATTGAATAAAGTAACCAAATGTGAAAAAACATTGCATATTCTTTACTGTATAAATTAAATGGATATTTTTGTAAATTTGAAAAATGTAGCTTATTTAGTCGAGCAGTGAGTAATGTATTTGTCCTTTGTTTGATTAACATTAAAACACAGCAGCAGGTTTGTTAAACTGCTGCCCCTTTAAGACATAGACCCCATTTGAATATACTGTCCACGTTCACTTGAGATATAACCGACTGTTTACTGGGATACTCGCTAAGACTGGCGTTTTTACATCATTTTGTGTGAATTCGTCCATACAAGCGCAAGACGTGAAAGTCAATTCATTCATTATTCAAATTATATCTGTCTGAGGCGATGGTTTTCGGGGCACGCGCTTTGTATGTTTGCGTTCATGGAACTTCTTGACCGGCAAACGTCCTGTAATGTAGGAAACCTACTCATTATACATAAATCAGGTAACGGCACGTGTTATTTAAAACTAAATCGAATTTGTAATTAAAACATGAACTGAGTGAACGATCAGCAATGAAGAACATTCAACAGAATCTCTGTCTCTCTCTACGTTAAATAACATCTGACTGAAGTAAAAACTTTCCACTGACTTCTGTGAAAAAGGGATCAACCAGCTCGCGCTTAATACACCACAGCTATATAGGCGTTACTATATTTTTTATTTAATATTCCACTAATAAGATTTACTTCATAGACAGCCTGCTTTTTTTTATGCTCTCTGTTGTCAGTGTTTCTTTGTCTGGAGTGGACACAAACACTCTACACACGCTGCCTGGTGTTGGTATCGGTGCATCCCTACTGTGTTTTGCAGAGAGCATACTTATTGTTTTCGTTTGTAATTTGTATGTCGTCTAAAAAATTAAGCGTTTTCTTCTACACTTGCATTTTGATGTGTCAAAGCAAACAGACATGGACTAAAAGAGACAAACTCAGATATTTGTCTCTTAACATGCCCATATTTCTTCTCTCTTTAGCTTATAGCTCATGCAACTGGAGTTGGTGTGGATATCAAGGAAGCTCCAATGGAAATTATTGTAAATGTACTGGACCAAAATGATAATAAGCCTGTTTTTACACAAAATCCATTCAATGGAAATGTTCCTGAAGCTTCTGAGATAGGTAGGTGTATGATGCAATTTCTTAATGAAATGTTTTTTAGCCGGGGTTTTTTCTTTTTCAAATGCCTCTTCAGTTTTACCATCGAATCAGTCTTTATTCTTCTCTCACTGAAGGTCATGAGTTTATGACAGTCACAGCCACTGATGCAGATGATCCACTGACTAACAATGGTATTATCAGTTACTCAATCGTCAAGCAAGATCCAGAATTGCCAAAAGCAAACCTGTTTACGATCAACTCTGTTACCGGAGGAATTCGTGTGAATGCTTTAGGCTTGGACAAAGAGGTGAGAAATGATGAATGGATCTCACATTGTTGTATATTTTCATGTAAACAAAGTCCCCTGAAAATATCTTCTCTTTCAGGCGGTTTCCAGATATACTGTGTTAATTACGGCTACTGACCTGGAAGGAAGAGGTTATGCAACCACTGGCACAGCTGTTATTACTGTGACTGACAGCAATGATAACGCTCCTCAGTTTGAGCAAACCACGGTAATGTATTAATACTTTAAGAACGTTATAATATAAGCATTTTAACTTTATTAATACTTATTTACACCATACATCTCTTTGTTTTAGCACACTGTATCTGTCCCAGAGAATAAAGTAGGAGCTGAAGTGGCCAGACTCACAGTTACTGATGGAGATGAACCTGGATCTCCTGCCTGGTCAACCAAATATAAGATTATTGCCGGTGACAAGAGTGGGTTTTTCAATGTCAGTACTGGACCCAGCCAGCTAGAGGGCATCATCACCACTGTAAAGGTACTGTGTGTTGCTCGTGTGTTTCCACAGGCAATTCGTTGTGATCATGTTCCTTTAGTAAAATATGCTTTCTTTTCCATTCAGCCCCTGGACTTTGAGAAGAACAAGCAATTCATTCTGTCTGTGATTGTTGAGAACGATGATCCATTTGTCGGTTCTTTGGCCACTTCCACTGCCACAGTCACGGTGAATGTAGAAGATGTGAACGAGCCTCCGGAGTTTAATCCAAAGGAGAAGATTATTAACAAACGTGAAGATTCACTGCTTGATAGTGAATTGGTTACTTATAAAGCCACTGATCCAGACACTGCAAAAGCACAGAAGATAACGTAAGAAATGTTGCAATTAATTTTATCCTAGGGGTGTGCGATATCACGTTTTTTGATCGTGGACGATAAAAATGCCTCCACGATCTGCTTTTGAAGAAATATCGTAGTATCGTGCTACAGTGCATTCTATCAGTTGCAGTTCTGGCGCCTCCATCTCAACATACTCAACGCGACGTACATTACACATCACATTTTAACGCAGCGATAAAGTTACTCATGGGACGGAACACTGCAGTTCATAAAAGTGAATTATTTGCCTGTGCATTTTAAACATTTAATTTGCGTCCTGTTGAGCGGTCCTAACTAACGTGTTTTTCTGAGCGCGTAAAGTTACAATCGAAGCACACACTAAAACGTCAAACAGCGTGCCTGATTACTGGACTAAAACGTCAAACAGCGTGCCTGATTACTGGACTAAAACGTCAAACAGCGTGCCTGATTACTGGACTAAGTTAACTTTCAAGTCTTATTGCGCTAATACTGTCAAATACACACAAGGTTTACATAAACACAGTTGGTTAACTTATGTCTAAAGTGAAAGCACACATTTGAGAGAAAATATGGGCGTGTGTCATATGCGTGTCCATTAGATGCGCCGGTCTTAAAGCAAGGGGGAAATCCATCCGCCGGAAACCGAAGCTTCCCCGGGGGCCGCCATTGATTAGCATAGCATCACCTGCTGTTAGCATTCCATTGACTCCCATTCATTTTGGCGTCACTTTGACAGCGAATAACTTTACATCTGAGGCGTTTAAAAACTCCATTTGTCCATTATTTCTAAAGAAACATGACAATGTATAAAAGGATCCATTACCTTGTATCTTACGTTATGGCCCCTTAGAAGCCGTTTTTGTAAAAATAGGCTAACTCTGTCGCACTGTGGTTCTCAACAAGGGGGGTGAAATTGTTTTTGTGGGCGAATTGCATTCAGAGGTGAACATTTTTCTTGATGCGAAGTTCAGACATTTTTTGACGTGTTGAATTTGTTGAACACATCAATGCCAACATCAGTCAGTGCTTTCGTTGGCAAATTGGATCTTTGGGGTGATCAGCTAATTAATAAAAATGTTGCATGTTTCCCAACTTCGCTGACTGTGCAAGAGACAGGGATAAATATATATTTCCTTTGATTAACGCGGTCGCTCAACATGTTAAAGGACTGAAACAACAATTCGGACATTATTTCAGTTGATTTGCTTGGGTCAGAGATGCCCAGGAAAAGGCTTTTCAGTTGACATGAAAAAATTAGTCAAATTAAAGAGCGACACTGGATTGCAACACCTCAATAGCTCTTGCTCTCTGGACTTAATATCCTGAGTTAAATTACTACCATTCACCTCAACTTATCTGCGCGGCTAGGTTTTCAAAATTCACTGCCTTAAACTAAGTAGCCTACAGACATTGGCTCCATGTGGAGGATGACATAAGACTTGCACTGTCCAATACTGAATCGTGAATTGCGTTTTTTTTTTTTTTTTGGTAAAAGTACCTCATGATTGGGGAGGCTTGGGGGGTTTATGTTCCAAAAGTTTGAGAACCTCTGCTCTAGAGATTCAGATCTTTTAGCAAACCAATGTCCACAGACAAATCTGAGAACCACTTTAGCAACTGTCGACCTATTAAGGCCTATATCCCTTCCAATGTCAAATCTTTATACACAGAATTCAAATCATAGCATGCCTGTATATCTTTTTGAACTGCAAAAATATTTTAAACTACCAGGCGAGACTTAAGTTGTTCTTGCTGAACATTTCTAGTTTTAACCTGTATGTTTGGTTCCTTCCAGGTATAAAATTGGCAGTGATCCTGCCGGCTGGCTGAGTGTAAATCCAGACACTGGAGTTATTAAAGTCAAGAGCCTCATGGATAGAGAATCTCCCTTAGTCAAAGATGGCAAATACAGAGCTATCATTTTGGCCTTGGATAATGATGGTAATTTGTTTTTCTTTTTTAAGAGAATAATTCCTGCTGGCCTTTTTCTGATGTCTGTGCTTGTGTGCAGCTGATGCTCCAGCAACCGGCACAGGAACCCTGATAATTGAATTGGAGGATGTAAATGACAACGCTCCTGTCATCAATGAAAGGAATATAAAATTGTGCAATCGTGGTTCAGGCCCAGTGCTTCTCTCTATAACGGACAAAGATGGACCTAGTTTCGGTGGTCCCTTCAACGTTATTCCCATCGGAGAATCCAGTAAAAATTGGTCCACCGAGATGAATGCCACATGTGAGCAATTACTCATTTTTAAAGAGAAATTAATCTCATTCTTTGTTAGTAATTGAAATATCTGGCTGTCTTGGTAAACATGTCTAACTATTATAATGTGCCCATTTTAGCAACCGGTGTCTTTCTGACACTTAAGATTCCATTGGAGCAGGGTGACTACAATGTTGTCCTGAAAGCTAGTGATCGGGAGGGCTTGGATCAGGAAAGCACCATTCAAGCATCTGTGTGTGACTGCGAAGGAGAATCAGTTCAATGTGCTAACAAAGCGGTAGCAGCAATGCCACTCTCTGGAGTTCTAGGAATCCTGGCAGGAATCATGCTTCTGCTGTGTACGTAATTTCTCCCATGCATTCATGTGTGTGCATGTAGTTGGTCTTCCAAGTTGTGTATGCATACATAGTTAAAGTGTTTCCCACAGGATAGAACGTTGTACAATTTAAAGATAAATTCATCAATCTGATCACTTTGAAAACCTGAAATTTATCACGCTTTTTGATTTTTGGTTGGTTTGACAGCAATGGCGCAAAACACAACATTAAATACCTTTTGTTATTGAGAAGTTAAAATATATTTTCTGGCCGCCACACTCTAGTTAATAAATGGGGAAACACTGGTTTCTATTTGTGGCGGTCAGTGTTGATATTGTGGCATGCCACCATAGATAAGTCAACGTATGGGAAACACTGTACATTTATATTGCAGAAAAGGAGTTTCATTGCTAGCAAGTTATTCCATACATATTCACACTTTGAATTGAACTCCTGTAAGATCAATAGCAATCTAATTTTCCTTGAACTTCCTTGGTCTTTCTTAGTTCATTATTACTGCTGAGTCATTTAGGTTTGCTGTGTTAAGTAAGTTGTGCTTCTTATACCACAGTGCTCGCTCTTCTTCTGCTCTTGTTCATGAGGAGGAAAAGTAGTACCAAAAAAGAACCCCTCCTTCCTGAAGATGATTTAAGGGACAACATCTACTATTATGATGAGGAAGGCGGTGGAGAAGATGATCAGGTTGGTTTTAATTTGAAATACTTTTAAGGCGGTTTATTGGTAATTGGTTCATTGGAAACTGGAAATTGACAGTCAAACTTGCTGTTACCTGGCTTGTGCACAAGCAACAACATTTTAATCCCCATCTTTTGCAGTATAAGCATTTGTGAAGCTCTAAATTAATGGGCTGCCCTTAGAAAGCGCTTATGGGGCCTAATTCAAGGTCCAGTGATTCACTGCCTAAATCGCTTTGGTGCTCGCACTAAAACATTAAGGTCACGCAGGGACTCCGATCCTTGTGTAAAGAAATAGCCTATTCTATTGCATCAAATTAAAGGCCATAACAACTTGTATCAAGATATACAAATGGTACAAGAAACGTCGGTAACACTTTATTTTAAGGTGTCATTGTTACAGTGTCAATGTATATTAAGTACGGAGTAGTAATAATTAACTACATGTACTTACTATAGGGTTAGGGTTGGATTAGGTTTTGGGTTAATTGCGTGTAATTATACATAATTTACTGTTATTACTATGGTAAGTACATGTAACATATGTGACAAGTACACTGTAAAATAGTGTTATAATAGCTTAATGTAATTGAAATCATTTTCTTTTTGAATTTTTAAAAAGCATTGTAAAATGAGAGCACTGCACATTTCAAACTTGGTTTGAGGCTCGGCTTGAGCGTTGAACACAACCAAAGGTTCTTAGTAGAGAAAAAATTAGGGAAATGGAGGAAGAGGTGGACGAATGCTTGAAGAATTGCCTCTGGGACGGCGTAATGACAATTGCTTGTATACACTGAGCCAAAACTTTGACCACCTGTCTAATATGCTGTTCTTCCGCGTGCTGCCAAAACCACACTGACCTGCCAAGGCGTGGACTCTAGTATCTCGCACTAAGACATTAGCACTAGATACTTCCGATCTTATAGCTTCCGAGGTAGAGTCACTGTGGATTAAACTTGTTGGTCCAGCACATCCCAAAAAGTACTACCTCGCAAGCATGGACTTTCTGGGGAAAGTTCCTGCGGTGGAAACGCGGCAACATCTTGAACTCTTCATGTTTCTCAAACCATTTCTGAACAATGTGGCAGAATGAGACATTATCCTGCCGAAGGAGTCCTCTTCCACCAGGGAACAGTGTCAGGAAGGGCTGTAACTAGTCTGCAACAATGTTTAGGTAGGTGTCAAATTTGCGTCCACATGAATGGGCGGACCCAGTGTTTCCCAGCAGAACATTGCTCAAGCATCACTCTCTCTACTGGCTTGTTGCCATCCCACAGTGGATCCTATTGCCATTACTTCCCCAGGTCAACAGTGCATGCGTACATGGCCTTTCACGTGATGCAATAGGGGACTCAATGGATTGATATCTGGGGAATTTGGAGGCCAGGGCAACCCCTGTCATCAATGATTCTTAAACCATTCCTGAACAATGTGTGCAGGGTGCATTATTAAGGGCTGTACCTGGTCTGTAACAATGTTTAGGTAGTTGGCATGTCAAATGTACGTCCACATGAATTGCCGAATCCAGTTTTTTCCCAGCAGATTTTAATGACATTCCTCCCATAACATTACAATTTTTGTGACTTCTACCACAGCTGACCTTCTGTTGGCTCAGATCATTCGTTGCCCTTGTCCATTGATTAGCCCAACACCCTGTTTTGCCGGTTTGTGGTTTTTCCCTCAGACCATTGGTAAATCCCCACCACTGCTGACTGGGAGCAACCCACAAGCCTTGCTGTTTTAGAGATTACTCTGACCCAGTCTCCGTGCCATACAAATTTGGCTCTTGTCAAAGTTTATCTTTATTTGTTGCCCATTTTTCCTGCATCATAACTAAAACAACTGATGGTTGCTTACCATCTAATTTGTTCAGACCTTAATATCTGGACTTGTTAGGATATGATCAATGATATTTACTTTGCCTGTGACTGGTCAAAGTTTTGGCTCATCAGTGTAAGCTTGTGATGATTGACAGGACTGAATGATTGGGCTCCTCCCAAGCTTATGTTTGGTACTTCAGTTATACCAGGAGATTTCCTAATTTTGACTCGTCTCTCTTAAGAAAATGTTTAAAGGCTGAAATGTGGTTTAGTGTTTTATAAAACTTTGTCTTTGCTAAAACCTGCCCATATGGCCGTCTTGCCATTTGCATCACACACAATACAAGATCAATAGAAGCGTCTGACTGCTTATATTGCGTCTCAAAGGCTTGATTGAATCATTCAAAATTGCAGATTCATCCAGTAATTAATCAATTACATTTCACTTCACGCCACCTACTGGTGTAACAATGTAATTGATAGAAAATAAATTTTAAGCATCAAGTTACTTTTAAAAGGTAGTGAAAAACGCTACCGTAGTAATTCGTGTTTATATCCAAGCTATAAACGTGTATCCCAGTACTTCTGATTAATCTGAATTATTGCAATTAATAATGATACTGTGTGGTTGAAAAGATTTTTTGATACCTATACATAAATTATCTTAACGATGGTTTAATAGGCCTAGAGAATCGTCATTTTAAGGATAAGATCATGTGGGTGTTTAAATCGAGATTACAATCTTTTAACGATTAGGTAATATTGCAGCTGTTGTTTGCACTCGCAGTGACTGTCTAATGAATGAGCATTATAAAAAGGAAATAACGTGGTAACCCAGAACTCCGCATGAACGCTCTTAGTGTGAGTACTTGATGCATACCTGCGGTTGCAGTTACGCCCCAGACAGCAGCAGTGTCGCCCCAGATCCGGCCCACATCAGGGTTTCCACACAGCCCAGATGTGGGCCGGATCTGTTGCTGTCTGGGGCTGATGTTAATGTGCTGTAAATGCAAGGTTTGTGAAAATGTAGTTACATACTGACCAACTGTCTGATGCTTATGTAGCAATTGGTTTTGCTGTTTGGCTGTACTTTAATATCAAACACTCTTTCTGCGCAGGACTTTGATTTGAGCGTGCTGCATCGAGGCTTGGACAACAGACCTAACGTGTTCAGAGACGATCAGCTGCCCACTTTCGCGGACCGGCCGGTCCAGTATAGAACAACCCGACCCACCAACCCTGATGAGATTGGCACGTTCATTGATGATGTAAGTGATTGTTACTTTGTTAAACCTCAATTAAGAGAATTCCTTTTAAAGAAAGTTTGAAGTATTAGAGATGCACTGATGTATCGGTCAATAGGGTTAGGTGTATCGGCCGATTAAAGCTATTTTTGCCATTGGCCAATTGTTTAAAAAAACGCAGATGATTAGTGCCGGTTATATCCTGTTCATCAAAAGAGTGCGAAAAAACCTGTCGGACTGAAACTCTTACTGTGTGTGAAGAAACGGCTCTGGGCCATTCATAAAATGATGCCTTTACTCTGCATGGTTTACAAATGTCTTCAAATTGGAGTGATTCCGAAACTAAAGTGCTTCTCCTCGTCCGGGCGTATGAAGAGATTTGTCAACAACTTGGAGGAACAGATAGCGATCCTGTCATGTATGATTTAAAATAAATAGCCCTCTTTAGGAACGAGGCATAAACTTCCGGTTAATGACATCAGAGTTTACCTGTATTTTGGAACTGATGTGAATTAGGGTTGCACGATCGCAATGAAACTGCACGCGATTTGACAAAAAGGCTGTGATTATTTTATGCATCGCTTGTCAGTGCAGCGGCTGATCGACAGTAAATGTTTCATCTGAACACCAGAGGGCGTCTCACACACACGCCACATTCCTCTGAACACCAGAGACACACACACACACACTCCCCACAGAAGTACGATAACGCACATTTCCAGGATATCGCTGTAGCTGAATAAACAGAAGATTTGAAACGTTTTGATTAAACATGACTAATAAACACACGACTGCCTTATTCTGTGTAAGAAGCACATCTTCTCTCAGAAGGATGAGCTCAACTGTCGTTATGAAGTGAGTTTGGAGTAAAAGCATGTTATTAAATGTTGTCTTTTGTTCGCGATAAGCCAAATCGATTTAAGTGCGATTACATGGAAATTGCGATTAATCGTGCAGCCCTAGTGTGATTGGTCTGTTACCGGTAAAAAGCCAGAACGCCGTTGCTGTCGTTCTGACTATTTTACGGTAAATTAGCGGGATTGCTATGTGAAAGGGGCTAACAACACTATGTGTGAATGGTCTGTTACCAGTAAAAAGCTAGAACGCTGTTGCGAACGGCACACCTGTCAAGGCATTTAATTAATTTGGCTATTTTACGGTAATTTAGCGGGATTGCTGTGTTAAAGGGGCTAACGACTCTATTCTTTGTCCGGTAGAATCTGAATGCTGCGGATAACGACCCCACCGCGCCGCCGTACGACTCTCTCCTGGTGTTCGACTATGAAGGAGGCGGCTCAGACGCCGGTTCGATCAGCTCCCTCAACTCCTCCAGCTCAGGAGGAGACCAAGACTACGACTTCATCAATGACTGGGGCCCACGCTTCAAGAAGCTGGCAGACATGTATGGAGGAGGAGACGATTAAGACTCTTTGTTTTTTGTTTTTGGGTTATTTCTCTCTCTGCAAGAGATCGTTTAAAAGTGCAAAAATATGAGAATTTTTATACTTCGCTTTATGGTCTGGTGATTTGAATGTTTAAAGTTGGAACTGGAAAAATAGCACTGTTCACCTGTCAACGTAAAGGAAAGATTCTTGTGTGTTCTTCTCATGGGAGCTGTATAGGCAGGAACGTGGCTTTTCAAGCTCCCAATTCAAAAGACATTCAATATTTCTTCGGATTGCTCTGTGGGGAAGAAGCTGTAATGGAGCTTAAGATGTTTGTCCCAAATTGTTTGCCCCTTATATTTTATGAAATGTGACAGGTATGTTTTACAACTTCTTTGGCATTAAAGATTGATCTAAAGCATGAATTATACTAACTTTTTTTTTTTGAAAAGCACTGAATTTTCAAAAGCTTGTATGATATATGCAGGTCTCTTCTGTCCTTTTCCCCTCAGCTGCAAGGATATTAATTGCATCATGTATGCTTTTATTTCTTTTATATAGTTATATGGTTGTTTCAGCATTACATTTTTACACTGATGCTTATTTCCCTTTTTTTATTAAATTACTTCTACTGTTTTTTGTTTCCAAGTGTTCAATCAATAACACACTTCACAAACAACTCATGGCTAAATTTTTATTTTTAAAGTTTGCATGAAACCATTGCAACCAAATTAACTTGACTTGAGAAAGCTAACTTACTGAAATTCTATTTAAACTTGGAAGAAATTAGACTAAAATTATGTAACTCTTAGTGCTTTCAAGCTTGAACCTCCAAACCCAGATCTGACTGTTCTGACTTAATGTTTAATCTTTTCTTACTGGTCTGACTTTGTTTTCCTAAAAATCCTAAATTTCCCACAGGCTTGCCTTAATGGAGTAATCAAATGAGTGAAGATTGTTAAAAATTCAAATGTAAACTCCCAGAAGCCCTTTAAACTCAAATCATGTTATCAACAGGTTTATCATGCCACCAACATGCAATGTGTTAAATCATGCAAGCAACATCTATCTAGAATAGAATGAGGCATTTATATAGAGCTTTCATATACTACTGTACACCCAAAGCGCTTTACAATCATGTCTGGGTCTCTCAAGCACCACCAGTGTAGCATCCACTACTTTATTCTGAACCTTCCAACTTTCTGGTCTGCTTTCTCATTTGTCTTGACAAACATTTTTTATTAGTTCTATTTATGACTCATTTCTGAATTAAACTGTGCTAATGCTTTATTTTACAATGACTTTGTTATACATGTTCTATGTGCTTAGTATAATGAAGTATGCAGAATTCTGACACTAAATCCCGTCCCTAACCCTCTACTAAGTAGTTAATTCATGTTAATCAGTAATTATTTGTATTCACACTGACATGGAGACCTTAAACTGAAGTGTAACTGAAACTCCTACATTTTTGACAGGACTGAATTTTATTAATTGGTTGTTGACTGTCAGTCAATCTCATAACAGGAGTGAAACAGTGATGCCTTGAGACCATCAACTATAAACATTAAATTACAATGTTATATTTTCATGCATGTTAGTTTGTTCTTGTTAGTAGAGGGTTGGCGGACACGCGTCAAGTGTTTTTCTAGTCTTCCAGGGAGCAACAAAAGGTGAATGTTAGTGACTTTTCTTTCCATATAATGAAATCATCTCCATGCATGAGAAAAGAAAGAAAAAATATCAGTTGGAAACAACACGAGGATGAGCAAATTATGACTGTATTTTAATATCTAGGGATATATTATCTTTAACTGTTAAAAATAAATAAAACCTAAACTAATAGAAAAAATAAATCAACTTGATGCACATGTGATTACACTAATGACACACTAGATGGCGTCATCGAATACAGATGTAGACTCAACCTCAAATCTCAATTGTAAATTTCTCAAATCTTTTCAGAACATTAACTTCTTAAAGCATTTCTCAGACAATGTCCCGCTC
The DNA here is from genome assembly GCF_949152265.1 of Phoxinus phoxinus. NCBI lineage: Eukaryota > Metazoa > Chordata > Actinopteri > Cypriniformes > Leuciscidae > Phoxinus > Phoxinus phoxinus. The sequence goes on from NC_136877.1 coordinate 1,586,488, forward strand.
CTTAAACGTTCTGAATGGGAACTTGTTCTTAAAAAAAAACAAAAAACTAACAGACCTAATTTGTTCCCATTTAATACCATACACTACATGTATGCAGAGAAGTTTGAAATACCCAACTATTAAGCTACTTTAATAATAGTACAACTCTATTACACTGTATTTCAGTCATCCAGTTAAGACTCCCAACATAGACTTTTTGTGAATGGAAAACATTCAATTACTACAAATCATAACTGTATCCTTGCAATTGGTTTTGTTGATCATACATCTTCACTGTAGCTGTTAAAACACAGCCTTCATGACATATGTCCTCATTCTCCATTTCTATTGACTTGAGGCGCCTCATTTATAAAGCGTGAGCTCGCACAAATATGATCTGGGAGTGTTCTCTTTCATCATCTCGTGTTCGAGATCCACCTATGGGAAGGCCATCCGTACCGCTGCTCACCTTACGTGTCTGCAGGAGGACAAATCGCCAGATTAGCCTCCGCCAGGCGTGACAGTTGTTTTTCTACCAAGTTTAGCTGTGTTTGCTTATGAGCCGCCCACGCTCTCGCATCTTCTCACCTGTTTCCTTTCCTAGGCTGCCCGCCATGGATTTTTCTGAGTTTTTTGCCGGTATGTTGCTCTCTAAATCTGCTGCTTCTCCTGGGAACAGCCTATCACGGGCCTGCCTGGCCACGTGTGGTGCACTGATTGCCGTGAAGGACCTTTACCGGTTCTGCGTGGTCTGCTTGGGCCTTAAGCCCGCGGAAGAGGCTTTGGAGAACTGCAGTCATTGCCTGATAAAAAAAGAAAAAAACTCCTGCGACTCCGCTTAAATTTGCCGCGACCAAGTGTGTCGAGCCCGGCTTTTCTGACCCAGACGGGGGATACTGTTACGACGACGCGATACCGACAACTCTTCCCCATCCTCCCAGCGTGCACGAACCACATGAGGCACAACTGGAGTGACCCGCTCAATCTTAAACACGGTCTTGCGGGTCTAGAGGTGAAGGATATAGCGGCTCTCTCGCTATCGAGCCATCGATCGGCAGGTACCTCAACCCAGTCCGGGGCAGGCTGCTAACTCCCCCGAAGCTGATCTTGCCTAACAAGATGGACCGTTTTTCCGCCTCTGTGCACCAGGCCGCTTATAGATCCTCGGCCTTGGCTGTCAGGGCCCTGAATGTTTTCCCCCTCCTCTCCGCTTACCAGGCGGGGATTTTGGATGGCTTAGGCCAACAGCTGGACAAGGGATCCCCCTCACCCACGCTGTGGAAGGAGGTCCTTACTGTTAACGACCTCGTCCTCCGTAACGCTTGACAGGCCGTCCAAACCTGCGGGCGCTCCATGGCGCTTTTTGTGGTGGGAGAGCACACGCTCTGGCTAAATCTGTGGGGCCTTCCTGACAGTGAGAAGAGGCGCATCACGGGCGCCCGGTAGAGCCCGGCCAGGCTCTCTTTGGCCTCGCAGTCGCATTAATGCAGCAACGATGTGACGACAAGAAAAAGGAAGACGAGGCCTTCAAGTTATGCCTTCCCAGGAAGACGGCCCCATGCCAGGCGCCCCCTGTGCATTTGCCAAACCCCCCTGTCTTGGGACATAACTTCCATCAGGGTAAGGAAAGGCCCCATAACAACCCCCCGCCATGACAGAACAACCCACCCTCTGCTAAGCCCTGGGGGAAACTGACTCCTGCCACGGCGGGAAAACCCTCGAACCCTACCCCCACTGACTCGAAACGCAAGCGGCCTGCCTGATGTTCGGCTGATGGGGGCACGAGTCCGCGCTCATGAGCCGCAAGCTCTTCAGACTCTCTTCCTGCCCTAGAGCCCCTGTTCAAGAGATGGAGGGTTTCTTATGGAGGGGTCAGCTACCCCCCTCTCGAGGTTGCCCAGCCCATGTGTTCAGTGGACGTTGTGTGTTCTCCCCCCACATTCAGGGGGTCTGTTGTGAGGAAAAGTGCAAAAGCAGTGTCGCCACAACACACATACTGTCTTCCCCTCACCCAGTTAATAAAGTGGTGGTGGGCAGATCGAGGCTTTGTGAACCCGAAACAGTTGAAGCAAATGTGCCTTATTGTGTCGAGGCTTCGAAACCCGTCTCCGCTGACCCTTAGTGGTCTGAACAGTGTTTCAATTATTATTGAAAAAGTCAATGGCCTCCAGCGGTGAACCAATGAAGTTTCTAAACGTTTCAAAACAGTTATGATGTAATGAAGCCTCGTTTACTGAAATCACGTGACTCTGGCAGTTTGATACACGCTCCGAACCACTGAACCTCGATTTAACATCTCATCCGAAGGACGGTGCTCTTTGGCAGTATAGTGTCCCCGTTACTATACTGGGGTGTTAGGACCAACACAGACCACAGGGTGAGCGCCCCTGCTGGCCTCACTAACACCTCTACCAGCAGCAACCTGGATTTCCCAGGAGTCTCCCATCCAGCTACTAACCAGGCTCAGCCCTGCTTAGCTTCAGTGGGAAACCGGTCTTGGGCTACAGGGTGATATGGCTGCTGGCTTACCACGATATGGCAACAGAATGGCCCAGTGACACAGTCCCTAGATGCATTTGTGACCCATTTCCGTGAAGTATTTGAAAAAACCTGTGGGAGATTCAAGTGTTGGTCAGCAATTGTATCATCTAAAACAAGGAAATTGTTCCATTACCGATTGTTCTTTGCGTTTCCGTACTTTAGCTGCTGCAAGCTAATGGAACGAGCGCTTGCTCGTCACCGCTTATGATGCCAAAGTATTGGAGACATTCATCCAGTTGTCCATCAGGGTTGCTAATCGTGTGCCGGGAAGTGATGTCCAACAGGGCTAGCAGTTTCCTCAATTTCTCCGCCATACAGAGTATGTCAGCTCTCCAGAACCAGGCGTGGAAAACATGCAAGTTGAGTCCACCCGTCTATCCAGGCTGAACGGCAACGTCTGCCTGGTCCAGGGTCTCTGCCTGTATTGTGGTTTCAAAGGGCATGTCATAGTAAATTGCCCCATTCATCCTTATCCAGTGGTGAGTTTTGTGCACCGTATTAGTTCTGATTCATCACCACTTACCTCTCTTGTTTGCCTTACTGCATCCAATGTTTCCATTTCTGTCAACACCCTAATCGACTCTGGGTCAGCTGGCAATTTCATTTCCGGGGAGCTCTGCTTCTCAAGCTCAAGAAAAGGTTCAACAAAGTCTGTTACAAGGTCCTTTCCATAACAGGGAAGCCACTCTGCCAGGAACAAGTGCTCAGTGATTGACCAGTACTACAGTGAGTGGGTCTTCTCCACGTGGAAAAACATCAAATTACTGGTTCTGGAGAAATCCACCGCTGACATCGTCTTAGGGCCCCTGGCTTGTCAAACACCATCCAGTTCTGTCCTAGGGCACTGAAAAAATCCTGTATTGGGGCAAACAATAATTTCTTAGCATGCTTCCCAGAGCTACCACTCTCAACGAGCCAGCCAGTCAAGACCCTACTTGTCCTTTCCACGTCGATACAAACCCCTTTAGAGAAGCAATCTGTGGACATACCTGCCTGCTACATCCCCTTCGGTGGCGTGTTCTGCCCGAGACGAGCCTCCCAATTGCCACCTCACAGACCATGGGACTGCACTCTTGACCTCTCCATCCCTAAACAGACATGCTGGAGTATATTCAGGAGCCTCTCCAAGAGGGATACATCCATCCTTCCACTTCCCCTGCTGCTTTAAGCTTCTTCTTCGTGGCCAAGAAGAGCGGAGGCTTGAGGCCCTGCATTGATTACTGGGCATTGAACAAAATCAAAATGAAATTCTGTTATCAGCTTGCCCTCATCCCAACAGCCCTGGAACATCTTAGAGGCACCAGCATCAACATCATCCTACAGCCTCATCCAGATACGCGAGGGAGATTAATGGAAGACTACTTTTGTGACCCCTACTGGCCACTATGAATATTGCGTCATGCGCTTCCTCCTTATTCCAGGACTTCATGCACAAGGTGCTCCAGGAGTACCTCCACCGGTTCGTGCTAGTCTACATTGATGATATCCTTGTATACTCCCGGAGCTTGGCCGAAAATCGCCAGCACGTTTCTGAGGTCCTCCAACACCTGAGAGAAATCAACCTGTTCCTCAAGACGGATGAATGTCAGTTCCATCAATCCTCAGTGCAGTTCCTGGATAATATAACATCAGTAAAGATGGTATCCTGATGGACGAGGGGAAAATCACTGCCATCTGCAACTGGCCCTCACCCACTACAGTGGACTTACAACACTTTGGATTTGCCAATTTATAACGTTGCTTCATCTACAATTTCAGTTACCTCAGCAGCACAGGACACCTCCAAAGCTTCATCCATGCACTATGGATAATAATAATAATAACATTATTTATATAGCACTTTTAAAGCTTCTTAGCACAAAGTGCTTCACAAAAGACAAAAAGACAAGAAGAGCATTACAAAATATAAAACCAAGAGCATAATAGGCCTTCATAATTTTTTTAAAAGAAAACACAAGAATCTAAATATTTCACAAAGTAGATACAAATACGTTTTTAAAAGAGACTTAAAAACAGACAAAGACTCTGTAGATCTAATCTCCATTGGTAAGCTATTCCAGAGCATTGGTGCCTTCACCGCAAAAGCTCTATCAGCTTTTGTTTTATAACTAGATCTTGGAACAGCCAACAATCCATGATTTGAAAATATGAGACACCTTACTGTTTCATGAGGTCTTAAAAGTTCTGCTTAATACGTAGGTGCCAAACCATGAAACGTTTTATATGTCAATAATATTATCTCAAAAACTATTTTAAAATTAATTGGTAGCCAATGTAGTGAAGCTAAAACTGGAGTGATATGATTAATAGATCTAGTTCGAGTCAGTAATCTAGCAGCAGCATTTTGTACCAATTGAAGCCGAGATAAAATAAATGAATAAAGCACATACAACATAAGCATCTCTGTCTTTAAAATATAAAATCTGTCTCACCTTGGAAATATTTATTAACTGATAAAAACAAGACTTAACATTTTCCCTAATATGATATTCAAAATTCAAATTAGAGTCGAAGTAAACCTATTCAAAGAAACTCACCCCAGCAGAAATAAATTATGACATTGGTAACCGTGAACTTCTGGCCATCAAGCTTGCCCAAAAAGAATGGCACATTGGCTAGCGGGAGCCCATCACCCCTTCACAGTATATACTCACCACAAGAATATCTCTAAGCGCCTGAATCCCTGTCAAGCTCGTTGGGCACTCTTCTTCACCAGGTTTAATTTGACCATCTCTTATAGACCCGGTTCAAAGAACACCAAGGCAGATGGTCTCTCCCGTCAGTTCACTCCAGATGATCTCATTCGCCCCGTTCACACATACAGTCTTTACTGATAAATTGCCGGTAAATTACCGGTAACAGATCATATGTCAACAGGAACTTTTCAAATATACCGGTAAATTGGTTCCGGCAATTTACCTGTAAGTGAAGTTGTAACATTACCAGTAAATTACCGGTATATGCGCTGTGTGAATGTGGAATGAAGATTACCGGTATTTTGCACGTACAAGGTCAGAACGCGCTGACGTAAGAAGTGATTTGGGCCAATCAGAAGCAGTTGAAAGAGCAACGGCTCTGGGCTATTCATAAAATTATAACGGAGATGGCGTGTTTACTTGACACTGTTTACGAATGTCTTCAAGTTGGAGTGATAGCGAAACTAAAGCGCCTCTCCACGTCCGGGCGGATGAAGAGGTTTGTCAACAATTTAGCGATACTGTCATGTATGATAAAATTCAGGAACAAGGCATAAACATACGGTTAATTATGTCATCACATAGTTTACCGGTATTTTGGAACTGATGTTAATGGTCTGTTACCGGTAAAAGCCAGAACGCTGTTGCTTGTGTGAACAGCACGTTTTTGATTTCACCGGTAAAGTTGTTCATCCAATTTTACGGCAATTTACCGGGGTTGCTGTGTGAAAGTGGCTACTGAATCTCCAGAACCCATTTTTCCCTCCTGCCTAATCATCAGCCCCATCTAGTGGTCACTCGAGGAACAGCTCTCTGAAGCCAATGCAAACAAATATACTTGTTAATGTACATGAACATGTTAATGTTGTTAATGAACAAGGCTAGTAAACGTCTCCTATAAACTGCATGATGAAATTAGACCAGTACTTAACCATGAACACAAAAGCCACACCACACAAATGGTTTATTTCGTTAGCAGACATGTAAAATTGTTAAAGTCCCTGTAAAGTCCAAATTAAGTTTGTGTTCTAAATTTGTCAAACACAGAAAAATTTGTTATTAGCCACCCAGCCAAATTTGAATGATAAAAAAGCCGCCGAGTAAATAAAATAAGCTATCAAAATCTTGAAAAAATGTGCAGTATTCTCTGCTCTCAAACACTGGGAGTATTTCCGTTTGCATTGGCTTCAGAGAGCTGTTCCTCAAGTTACCACTAGATGGGGCTGATGATTAGGCAGGAGGGAACAATGGGTTCTGGAGACTCAGTAGCCACGAATCTTTGTCTTCCGACAGTAATGCCTGTATCCTTGTCATTATTGGTCAGTTCTCAAACGTATGCTGGTTGATTCCCCTTAAGAACTTTCCCACTGCCATGGAGACTGCACACCTGATGTTCAACCATGTTGTTGTTTTTTCACAAATTTGGCCTTCCAGAGGATATAGTATTGGACCGTGGCCCACAGTTCATCTCCTGTATCTGGAAATCATTCCTCTCCCGTGATTCTCTGTGTGACCGTCAGTCTCTCCTCTCTGGCTATAATCCCCAGATCAACGGGTAGACGGAAAGGAAGATCCAAGAGATCTGTTGCTTCCTAAAAACCTTCTGTCATGGCCACCAGAACCAGTTCCTCGCCTGGGCCGAGTACGCTCAGAACTCCCTCAAACAGGGATCTCTCAAACCTTTAGATTTCAGGAGAGTGAGAGAGTCTGGGACTCAGCTCATCACCTTCTCCAATGAGCAGTTCTCCAATGAGCAGTTCTCCAATGAGCAGTTCTCCAATGAGCAGTTCTCCAATGAGCAGTTCTCCAATGAGCAGTTCTCCAATGAGCAGTTCTCCAATGAGCAGTTCTCCAATGCCAGAAGTGTCAAGCCGATGCTCCCACCAGCCCGGGTAAAAGGTATGACTCTCCACTAGAGATATCAAGCTGCGCCTACGGTGTACACTGGAAAAAAAGTGTGTTGGATTTACATGATTTGATAGTGTACATCGGCCTCCAAATGAATCAATTAAACAAACATAATGTATTCATGTAACTTCAACATCATGGAAATAATTAATTTTAAGAGACCCAATTAAGTAGTGTCAAAGTGAACTTTAAAAGGCTCCCTAATATTAACATAATCCACGAAGTCTACATTATGGAAAAACTTTCATTCACTCTCAGGATTCAAAGAGATGTGTTTTATAAAATCTGGACAAAGTGGTCTGAATATGTCAAACCTATAAGGTCAGACTTTGTATGAATGCTATATATTTAAATGAATGAAAACCATTCATGTACCGTTGCTCTTCCCTTAATTGTTCATATTGAAAAATGTTGTAAAAAAATAAAAATGTAATAATAAAAGGCTCCCTAATATGATTCAGGTATAATAATTTATTAATTTACCCATTTAAATTGTATTTATTTTATTGTCACACAGTTTGATTTCTAGACTTTAGCCTGCTATTAGTTAGCAATAGCACTTGTTAACTTCATAAATATTTAAATGTACGTGCTCCTTCAGCCAAATCATTCATTAGATGTTTCTGAGTCAGTCCACAGCCGCACAAAATGCTCCACTCTTCTCCACAATGGTAACCCATTGTAAATGAAATGGTTCTAATACTTCCAATGTAATTGAACATTAAGCACACATTACACACTATCAAGTCGTCCCCCTTTTGCAAAAACACATAGAATAACACTTTGTTTCAACATTTATTGTCTCTTAAAGGTTGTATCAGCGATTTTGGGAGACGTCACTTCTGTTTGAGTTTGAAGCGAGATCCCAAACAAACCAAGTTAGCTCGCCCCTCCCTCCCGTTTCGTACATCATGAAAAAAACTATCATGCACACGCATTTCTTAGCTAGAGCTACCCAAGTTTAGTCGAGCTTCGCTCATAGTCATAATATTCTTTAAAGAAGGATATTTTCACACACAGTTCACATCCAAACAAGTCAGCACTAGCAGCTACTCAGCTGCCCAGAAGAAACAGTGCAACCTCGGCGTCAGATTTTTTTTTTTTAACTTTAATTTCTTTCCACAGTTCAAAAGCCTTCCCGACAACTATACGTGTCTTGGAATAAAAACGATGGTATTCCCTCGCCCTCCTCCTCCTCCTCCTCCTCTTGGGGATTGACTCAGCCATGTTCAATTTCTCTTGTTGATAGACGATGGCTTCTTCTTCAGCTCCGACTTCGCGTGCAGCCGTCACCGTGCACGAGCGCAAAAACTCACAACACCAGTGATTGGTTGGAACAATGTTTATTTTGGTTTTGAGTGGTTGGTGAAACCAATAGTTTTTGTGTGCAAATCTCAGAGCCTAGGCTGCCAACAGAGATGCGTTTTTTGACAGCTTGCTTATGGGGCGGGCAGCTAGCGGATCGGGCAGCTAGCGGAAAGATTAGATGAATGTGATAATTTATGTTTGGGCCTGAAATCGATTATATATCCTTTAATTCAGCCATGGCAAAGCATGCTGGGAACTAACAAGCACCGCCCAATTTCAGTTAATGCAACACAAATCATTCATATGATCCAAAACAAACAGATTAAGTAAATTTATAAATTGTACATATATTTAAGAAGATTGACCACAATCAAATTAAGTTTGGACAAAAGCAATTGTGTTGCTTAAGCTTATTTTAATCAAGCAATTTGAAGCAGCAAAAACTATTTTTCTCAGCGTAGGAAGCCGAGTCCCAGGAACATTGGCCCCTTTACCATCATCAGATCAATCCGCATACAAGCTCCAATTACCAGCACAGGATTCACCCCACACTTCATGTATCAGAAATATTTCAACTATAGCAATGATTATATATCGATGTGATTTTAAAAGAAACCAATATTTTCAGAATTTGTGCCGCAACATTCTTTATTAACACATTGGTTACGTCTAATAAACTGATATATTTAATATATTCTTCCAGAGAATGCACCATCATAATCTGAAACTGACATCTTTTTCCTTGCTGTAATACTCATGGCACTTATGCAAATTACATTGAGGAAAATAATGCAAGTTTCAGATTACGATGGTGGTGGTGAATGCTGTTCCATCACAACCTTCCCATGTGGTCTTCCTGTAAAACAAGCTAAGCTTGATATAACAGCCATCTCCACTGATTTTTGACTTCATAACTGAAAATATGCAACCATTCTTATGCTTCCTTCCGCAAGTTTATACAGAGAATTAGTGGAGGGAAAACCCCTATGTCATCGCAACGCATGAAAGAATCACTGCTTGAAAACGTGTCAGCAGATCGATGGACTCATCATAGATGTTATCTGACCCGTCACTGGACAGAACAGGAAACCCTAAAGAGGAAATCAGCTGCTTTAGAAGAGTCCGAGGATGACACACCTGTGATTTAAATGCAGGAACAATAAGTGAGATTCTCACTGTATTCAACATCCAGTGTAAGGTCTGTGCCCCAGTTACAGGCAATGGTAGGAATTTTGATAAAGCCTTCCAAGAATTTGGAAATATGAATGCAGAAGGACACACACAGATTGTGTGCAGTTTGCAGATTTTAGTGCGGTTCCTCAGAAAAATGTCCAACAAGAGTTTAACTTAACTGCGCACACACTAAATCTCATTGCCTCACACTGTAAGTGCACAGCTGTGTTTGCCAGAATTTTACCGTAATAAAATACAGTGCTGCTATGCATAAGTTTAGACACTCATGCTAAAGTTGACCAAAAAGAGGAATAATAAATAAAATAATCTTCTTTTGGAAATTGATCTTTATGCATTAAAGGTTGGATTTTCCTCATTTTTCTAATTAAGGACACCAATTTTCTTTATGAATGAATAATGTATCGTAAATAAATAAATGTTCTTCCTTAAAACACAGTGTGCTGAAGTCAGGACACCTCTATGTTAAATTCCCATAGAGGCAGGCAGTTTTTTTTTTTTTTTTGAAAGGCCAGTTATGAATCAAAATAGTGCACATCATCACACACCCTTACCTAGACATTAGTGCTATTATTAGTGTGTTAGAGTCTGGCTTAACCCGAATTCCGCATGTTCGATTCTCAGTTAACGCAAAAAGGATAAAACAGTGAAGTAGGCTAATTAATAATTCAGGTATTAGTAGCCTCATTTTTTTTACAGTGTGTGATTATTCATGAACGGTTACTGTAGGCCTAAGTGTAACCAAACTAGATGTAGGCCTATTTATAATATATTTAGTTTTTGGGCCTCATTCATGAAACACGAGCAGAACGAATTCTTGTGTAAATCGTGTGTAAAGTGTTTCTGGCGTAAATTTTCGGATTCATTAAAATGTTCGTATTTTCCAAATGTTAGTTGGTATGAAGGAAATCTACACCTGCTGCCAGCCACGCGTAAATATGCGTTTAACATCCGAACGTTTTGCTAAGGCTGCATTTTAATTCACCTTAATCGGGTACATATTTACACAGCATTTAGAAAAAATATTATATATAGTAATTACATTCAGTTTTTATTTTTACTTTTATTATGAGAGCCAGTAATAGCATCTGCAAACGGAACACTTTAATCACATAATTAATTGCTCAATAGGGCTGGGCTATATTTTTTCGAAGTGAACTAATTCGTTTCTTGCAGTCGAGCTTCATGTCGAACCATTTTCTCTTCACTACTGGGACTGTTCGATTAACAGATGAAACTCCAGTAACTGCGTAATATCTGCCAAGCTTCCTTTTATTAGGACCTGATACGCTATGTATGCTTGAAAATAAAATGTGGCGTTTTGAATGAACTTCTGATAATAAAATATTATCTGATAATGAGAATTTTTTCTTTTTCATTCGCTTTTAAGAAGACATGTTGAAATCCTTCGTTTGGTGTCATAATATGATGCCCATATATAGTTGTCAGTCGGATTTAATGGGTGGGATTTATGGTAATTGAGAATGAGCGTGCACGCGCCTCCCATTTGCGACTGATTGGAATTCATTATCACACACACACACACACACACACACACACACACACACACACACACACACACACACACAAACACATTTCAAGATAGCCTACTTGTGATTATGTAAAAAAAGAAAACATTTTACTGTCTGGGGTGAATCGAGAAGGGTATTCCTGCACAACGGGAGTGGCTGCAGTTTCAGGACCCCAGTTTTAGGACCGCAGTTTTAGGACCCTAGTTTATTGTGACAGCGCCACCTACAGAACTGGATTACCAAAAACACAAATTTAACCCCTTTCGCGGCAAAGATAAAAGATCACATGTTGATCACAACAGATTGTTGTTCAACATTCATTACTCGTTAAAACATCACACTCTTACTTATTTTATCTGGACAAACTGAGCATCATTAGAAAGATTTAAGACTCGATAGTGTTTATGATAAAACTCAAACAGCGAACACAGAGAGATCTGGGTCTCCTCTTCCTGATTTGCGTCAGTAATGTACGCAAGTCTCATTCGCTGTACAGCTGTCAATCATCTCACGTGGTTCAACGTGACAATAATCCTGCCCTTCTGCATGACGCGGTCCTGTTATCTGTGATAACAAAGCTAAGACACATCTCTTCACCTGAAACAAGAAGCTAATAAATGCACGATTTCGAGTAAATGTGGTTTGTGTGTGATTTTCGTGCAATTTTGGGTATTTTCATATGAATTAAGAATGTTTACAGTATTGCCAAGCAAGGTGTAGCCATTAGCTGCATATAAATTGCTTTATTATACCATATTTCAACATCTTTTTATGACTTAAAACCATTTTAAACCGCGACCGGAATATGGTACAAATATCCTATCTTACTCGATGGTGGTTTAAAGTGAGCTTTAAGTAAAAGTTTAATATTAATCTTTTAAATTGTGTCGTGTAGCTTGATGCTACTTGCTCTAATCCACCTGCTGCAGGAGCTATTCTATTCCATAATCTTATTTGTTAAAATATATATATTTTTTCTAATGAGACTTAGGATCAAGGTGGATCTTGATGTACAAACTAAACCACCTGGATCCTAGAACTGCGGTCCTGAAACAGCAGCCGCCGCTATATCATCCAGTTCGGTAGGTGGCGCTGTCACAAAAAACTAGGGTCCTAAAACTGCGGTCCGAAAACTGGGGTCCTGAAACTGCGGTCCTAAAACTGGGGTCCTGAAACTGCAGCCTCCGGTTGTGCAGGAATATACTACTGGGTGAATCGGGTGACTGTAATGTAGTAGTTTTTTTGTGAGGTTTTTCTCTTTTTTTAAATGTTTCGAATGAATCGTATTAAAATATTTAGTTATAAAAATATAAATTATAAAAAAAAGTTTTCCCTACCCTATTCCGGCTATGCATTGTGCAATGAACTGGTTATGACAGTTCATTGGATTTACACAATGACAGTGTTGCCTAATAACTGTGTTTTTCTTGAAAATCTGGAATTTTGTTTAGAAATAACTGGAAAGTTTTCCGTTTCCTACCAAACCCACAGTGTGTCACTGATCCTCGAAACGATGGATACCAAAAGTTGTCTCCATCACAGCAAACTTTCACAACCTGTAAAATAAAGAGTGTGATCTATCGATACAGAACAGAGTGTGATCTATCGATACAGAACAACCATGTGTGTAGTAACACGTTACAATAACAGCCTGAATAATCATGTACTAATATGTAAATTAATAATTTCTTCAGCACAAACTAACAAAGTCAAAGCATGCACTAGCTACTCAAGAACTAATGAAGAACTGAGAGTCACGTGAACTCATGAGTGAATAACAACTTTACATGCTAGCTGGTGTTTGTAGGAAATTTATGAATTTACACTTTCATATTCTGTCTTGAGTCACTGTGGGCAGTTGTGTTAGAGAGTCTGACTTTCTCTCTGCACATCTGCGTCGTCAAGCTCAGTGTGAGTCTGCGCACTACGCTCAGCCATCAGGAAGTGTGTGCTTCTAATTGACTTCACCTTTCTCCGTTGAAACTTATGGGGTCGCTGTGTCCATTTCTTTTACTGTCTATAAATTGAGTGTGTGGATTCAGTTGGCAATTAAATTACCACACGATCTTGGTTTTTGACAAAAAAAAACCCTGTGTTTCGACCCACATTTACTGTACATTGAGGGAGGGCATTTTGATCTTATTAATATCCAAATGAAATGTGTGGCGAGCAGGACGAGGTCGAGGGACGCGAGAGAACGGCGCGAGACCGCGTGATTAATGATGAGCGACGCCTGCGCGACGCACCGGTCTCGTGAGGAGCGACGACAGCGGAGATCGAGAGAGGAACAGGCCTGAGTTTATGTTGTGTTTTGTGATTGTGTGGCCAGCAGTCGTCCGCGAGGGGCTGCTGGCTTACTTTCATTTTTGTAACAGTTTATTTAGCCTAGTTATTAAAGTGGTTGAATGTTCGCCGGTTCCCGCCTCCTTCTTCCCATAACAACATACCCTGCTACACAATTATATTTATATTATACACTCTTATATTACTCTTCACTTTTATATCACATTATCCTATATTAATGTTATTATTATTAAAGGAGGTGAATTTTAAATAGTAATTGTAATTGGAAAACCTTATCAGTGGAAGAGGATTGTCTGGAATACCTCTACATTTATTCCTGTCGTCTCTATAAGTTCAGAAACGTGTTATAGATTAGGACATATGCAGGTATGACCATGACATTTTTGATTGACAGATCAAACCCACATTATAATGTCACAGGAGGCGGAGAGTAGCGCCGGAAGTGAACTTCATATAAAGGTGCTCAAGAATAAACTGAGGATCAAGAGATTGTACATCTTTCATTCAGGAAAAATGTTGGCCTACAAGGTGACTGTTTCTACTAGTAAACAGATTATTGCTGAGAAAACGAACAGCATTTTCCTGACGCTGATAGACTCAATGAATCAGAGCAGTGAAAGAGTCCTGGTCAACAAATCCTATTTTGGTGTTTTTGGTGTTTTAGAAAAGGTAAGAACTTTAAAGACAATTATTTTTATTTTCAGTTATTATTATTATTTTTCCTTTATTATATAGGATACATTATTCTCATACTATTTTTAATGTTTTTGAAAGAAGTTTGTTATGCTCATCAAGGCTGCATTTATTTGATCAAATGTAAACAGTGTGAAATATTACAGTCTTCAGTGTCACATGATCCTTCAGAAATCATTCTAATGCTGATTTATTATCAATTTTATAAACAGTTGTGCTACTTAATATTTTTTAATAACGTGATAGGCTACTTTTTTCAGGATTCATTGTTGAATAGAAAAGTTAAAAAGAAAAAATAATTTATTTAAAATACAAAGCTTTTGCAATGATATGTCAATTTTAATTCTAGCTTCGTGCAAAAAATCAACGGATGTGGGTAAGTTTCGTTCAAAAAAGCAACATTTTGCGCTAGCCCATAGGCCTACTGGAGAATCACGTGTTAAAGAGTAAAGACTACATCTGCATCGGATTCAGAAACGTCCTAAAGCTCGTCCTGGGTCGACATTTCATTCAGTAACATTAGACCGTTTTGCTGTTTAATGTTGATAATGATCGCGTTATTTTACATATTAATATGCATTCTTTACAGTAGCAATAATCCTTCGTAATTATTTCGGGCAAAGTATTGACTCGGGTCTTCGTTCGAGTTTCATTTGTTAACTGAAAGTTCTTGCACACAAACAGAAAATATAAACTCCGGGCAAAAATTGTGTTACTCCGTCTTTCTTTCGTTCTTTGAGGAGGTGCGCAATTCTTAAAGGCGCTAAAGACATACTACCATGAACCTAAACTATACTTAAACATTTAAGCATTTGGTGTGAAATTTTAATTATTTCAATTATGACTCTTACATCCCCAGCCCCTAATAGTATAGGCAGGCAAACTATATCAATCACCAAACTTGATTATCAAGTCTAGAGCCATAAGTCTTGAGTATTTGAAGTAACGCTTAATCTATAGTCAGACAGCTTCTTCTAGATCAACATTGTCAACAATAAAAAATTGACATTAAAATTAAAGAAAAGACGGATTCACATAAAACGTCCCAGTCAAGTCAAATAAATGTATAGTCATCATAGTTGCTTTGTCTAAAACACTCGAAACAACATCGGAGATCATAAGTGTAACTGTAGTTAACTATACACTCAATTTCACAATATTTAGAAGGAAAAAGTCTGCCTATAGATCGAGATTGAGCGCTCTCTGAGTCTGGATAACGATATATTCTTCATGCAAAGTTTATGTATGTGTGTGTGTGTATATTGATGTATAACTATATTTTATGTCAATTAATGATCTATTTAAAAAAATGCTAACACTTCTGTCCTAAACACCTTGTAAAACTTTTAATTGGGTTTATATAATCTCATATAAAATATAAATATAAAAGTGACAATATTGTAATAGTTCACGCTTGAGTTACACAGACTTCAACATTCAGCAAGCAAAACACAACAATGGTAACAATTCAATTTTATTTAAAGTAAATTATCAAGTAGCCTACTCTTTACAGTTATTTTTTAGTAACTAGAACTCTTGTGTAAGTGAACTATACTAACTAAGCATTTGTCACTACCACATACTATTACTATTTCACTTTACTTGAAAAAAATGTGGAAACCGACTAGACATATATTTTTTAAGTCTCCAGCTTAAATTTGCCATGTTGAGAATATAGCCAATAATAAGATTATAGAGAATAATAAGTGTTTATGTAATGTTTGATTATTTAATTTACTTTGGAAGAGTTAGCTTTCTTTACTTTTAGTTGATTATTAACTTAACTTCAGTTTTCCCTTTGCAAAAATAAGGCAATCGGTTTCCAATTAGTTTTTAAGTATACTTTACAGTGATTTTTTTTTACAGAAAATTTACAGTGTAGCAATATTTACATAGAGTTTAATAGTTTATTGTCATAAATATCAAAAATCTAAAAGGTGTGCATCATACCCGAGCAATACCTAGATGAACAATGTTCAGTTGGTTTTATGACTGTAAGTCATTGTCTTCAAATGCTATTGAAGTTAGAAACGTTTATATCAAAGTCGCATGTAACTTTAGAGACGGTCCCTAAATACACGAATATTGAACGTCCAACGTCAAACCAACTTCATGCCAGTATATAAGGTGTCTAATAAAAGTTGTCATTAAAGGAGTTCTCCTTCGACATCTGTGTGGAGAAGGACTTTGGGGACATTGTTCAGGTGAAACTTGAAAAAAGGAAACACTTGGTCAATTTTCAGTGGTTTTGTGGGGATATCAAAGTGAAAGCACCCTCTGGAAAACACTTCGAGTTCCCCTGTCAGCGCTGGATTGAAGACGAAAAGGAAGTCTTTATCCGAGAAGGCACTGGTACGTGCATTTTAAATGGAGCATTATAATTTTTTACATTTTAAAGTTCAGTTGTTATTGAATCATGTCTTAAATGCTGTCTTTTACAATGTGTGCTATATTTCTTTGTGCATCATTTTAGCTCGATTGCCTCAGGATGACACCGAATTGCTTAGAGAGAAAAGACGAGGAGAACTGGAATCTAGACAGGAAAAATTCAGGTGTGAAGAAACAATTACATTCTTGAATAATATTCATTTGTTGCCGTTTTTTTCTTTATTCCTCCCTTGATACAGTTCAGTTCAGTCTGCTTGACAATAATTCGTAGTACGAATTTTACGAGGTGGCTAATTCGTACAAATTCATACGACCTCACTCGTAGGCTACGAATTAGTAATTAAGCCTGTTTTATGCTTCTGGGTCGAATCGACGGCGTACCCCCGCAGACCCTTCTGCGTCGACGCGAACCCCTCTCCGCCGTAGCTCGACGTGCACCTCCAAAAAATTGCGTCGAGGCGACGCAGACCACAAGGGCTGTGATTGGTCAGATTATACGTCATTTCCGGAGTGTAGTTTTTCCGGTTTCCCCCTCCTGCTATAGCGCCATTTTTAAAGTGACTGACCACTGCACTGTTTGTGTTCAACGATGGATCAAGTTGAGGAACGTTTGATTGAGGAAGTACGAACAAACTAGCAAAGAGATTATGGCGTTATAATTTATTTGCTTTTGGTGTACTGTGGAGTGGGTAAAACTGTTTTTAATGGCAGGCTAGCTTATACCGTTGACTCGCGCTAGCCTAGCACCGGCGAACTATGTCTCCACTGATGAATAACAACCAGGCTAACTTGAAAATAAGGTCTGATGTCCAAAATCCTGAACCACCCCTTTAAAAGCCTCATGGGGTACAACTGTAAAAAGTTTGAGAACCACTGGGACTGGGTTAAGGAATAGAACATAATAAAAATCAACATCAAAGCAGAAAGTAGGCCTAATATACAGAGGTCCCTTACAAAGTTAGGTTAAAGATACAAACAAAGAGGGATTCAAACAAATAGCATATCAATAACAATGTAGAATTTACAGACTGTGAGCTGAAGAGTAATATTCAGATAAAAATGTGTTTTTGAAGGAGAGAAGGGTGGATGTTTGACGGATGTGTTGAGGAAGAGCATTCCACATCCTCGGAGCCACTACACTAAAAGACTCCCATGGTTATCAGACTATTGAAACCGACTGAATATGACTCAGCCCCACCTAAGATATTTTTCACCAGCCGCCACTGTATACTTAGGTCCGTAGCAGCAGTGTGTGTGTGTGTGTGTGTGTCACACTTATGTTATTTTTCTTGTTGAAGGTGGAAGGAGTGGCGCGCAGGATTCCCTTTGAGCATGGAGGGTCTTCCTGCAGAAGTTCAGTTCGATGCAGCAAAAACGATTGAGTTTGATTTCAATTTCCTGAAAGCGTAAGTTTGTCATGGCCACAGTCCTTGTTGATTTGATACTGAGATTTTCCTCAGTTCTCCAGAATTAAATTTGTGTGAATAGTGTTCATGTCAATAATTATACAGTATGCACTCTTTTTCAGGATTGGGGAAACACTTCTTGACAAATTTAAAGGTTTCTTTCATTCCTGGAAAGACATTAGTGATTTTGAAAATATATTGGAAGATTTTGATATCAAGAACACTCTACTAGGTTTGTTTCTTCATTTAAACAAACACTTTATATCCAAAATCACAGTTGATTTTGAATTCACAGTTGTGAGAACTAAATTTTCCTTTTTGAAATCTGGACAGAGAACGTGATGCAAGACTGGAGCAAGGATTACATGTTCGGCTATCAGTTTTTGAATGGCTGCAATCCTGTCATGATCGAGAAGTGCATGAAGATTCCAGACAAGTTTCCAGTCACACATGAGATGGTGAAGGGCTTTCTGGAGAGAGGTGTCACTCTACAAGAGGAAATAAAGGTCAGAAACATTAAGACATAAATCACTTGAACAGTCGGTCAGTTATCATATTCAAGACTGACTTGCTTGAATTCTGACATCCTTCACATAATTTAGTTTACATAAATGACTCAAATCAATGTAATTTTAAGGCCATGAACTATTAGTTCTAACCTTTGCACCTGTGTACACGTTTACAGGCAGGAAACATCTACATAGTGGATTATGAAATACTGGAGGCAGTGTCAACACCCAAATCCCAGCACTTTTTGACTGCACCGCTCTGCCTGCTGTACAAGAACACATCGGACCAAATTGTGCCAATTGCCATTCAGGTATCTGTCCCATATATAATCAGTATCAAATGAAAACATAAATTAAAAATTAAAATGCTTTAGCTGTGAATTTACTCACTGAAGTAAAAATGTCCTGCTTGTTTTTTTTTATTCCTAAATCAGCTCAGTCAAACCCCAGGGGAAAAGAGCCCAATCTTTCTCCCGAGTGATAATGAATATGATTGGATGCTTGCCAAGATGTGGGTGAAATCTGCCGACTTCATTGTACACCAGTTGGTCACGCACCTTCTCAAGACACATCTGATATCAGAGGTTTTTGAAGTGGCCATGTACAGACAGCTCTCTAAAGTCCATCCTGTATACAAGGTACATGTCTCTCAATACAAAGTTATGATATTTAGATTCAGGGCTAAACTGAAGATTGTGGTTTCACATATGTCAATTTATCGAGGAAGGGTTGCTGGTTCTGATATCCTTGCCTTTTTGTCATCCATGGTTTAACGTTAACCAAAAACCTCCAGGGAATGACCTGGAAACCACTTTTGTTGTTTCAGGTTATGCTTTTAAATCAGTTTTTATGATTTAATGCACATGTTTTAATGCTTCTTACAGTTACTGAAACCTCATGTTCGGTTCACAATTGCAATCAATGCAGTGGCCCGTGAAAAACTCATCAGTGAAAACGGGGTCATCAGCAAGGTACCTTTATACCTACAGTAATTTAATATATACACACATAAACAGCATATTCCATCAAAGCGATTCTATTCATATTTGATTATTTAGTCTTTGTCAGACCTAAGTAGTTCCTAAATTTCAAAAAGTCAAAGAGTAGGCTAAATAAGTGCTGAAAATATTTAGGAAAATATAAACTGAATTCTTGGTATCCACAGATTAGTAGCCTCACTGCAAATGGGATGGGTGAAGTGATTCAAAGTGCCATGGATACTTTAACCTACGAGTCCCTGTGCTTCCCTGAGACCATAAAAGATAGACGAATGGAAGATGTACTATTAAAGTACTATTATAGAGATGATGGCATGAGGATCTGGGAGGCAATACACAAGTAGGTGTAGCAACAGTTCAGATCCTGTACTACTAGTGCAAAAGTACAAATTAGTCCACATAGACTCCAATAAAAAGTTATTTACATGAATTAGTTTTCATTAATCTTTTTGATCTTCCTGTAGTTTTGTGTCTGCTGTGGTCGAAATCTACTATGACAGCGATGAGGCCGTTCAAGAAGACGTGGAGATTCAAGGATTTGTTAAGGATTGTCGCACTGGCATGAATAATTTACACAGTGAGAACAGGTTTAACTTATCAAAGGCCTTGTTTACACCTGATCAATCGGATCACAAGAGGATGACGCTAAATACAGGTGTAAATGGGGTCTAAATGTTTTGAGCTTGTCCACTTTCGACCACTTCCAGAGGTAGTCAAAACGCATTTGACCGGATTGTTTTCATAGTGTGGAAGCTCATGTCGTCGAATGCATTCGAACAATCACTAAAAAAACGCCTACTCTCTGCCTACTGGACAATCTTTTTATGGGCAATGTGGAATTGTTAATGATTCTTTTAGATTGAGACCAGTTACTGAAAGTGGAGTTTTTAAATGTATTAGTGAAATAAAAATAGATAGGCACCTGTGATTGACAATATTTCAGCAAAAAAAAATTTAGGGACTCTGCTAGACTAATTGCTCCTTTTGTATTATATATGTTAAATTGATCAATTGAACAAGGAAAAATACCAAGTGATTTTAAATGTGTGTAGAGTTATACTATTATATAAAAAGGGTTGTAAGTTAAATATTGTTAATTATAGGCCTATTTCTATTAATGGAATGGAAAAAAATAGTCTATGACCAGATAAAATATTAGTAAAAGCAATAGGTCAAAACGCATTTGATGCTTTAGGTCTTTACATTCAACTGAAACTTGTATATTATATATGACTGACAAAATAAGGAATAGCGGTCTATCCATGTCGGCCATGGTGGCTACGGAGAGGCATCTCTGGAAAAACCTGGCTAACATCGGGGAGAAGGAGAAAATGGGCCAGTTTCCCCTTCTGAGCTTCTTCTTTGCAGAAGGTGAACACTGCCTCTCGCGCTATCCCTCCTTCAAGGTGTAGAGCGTGGAAGAGGCATGAAGCCAGATGGAGAAGAGATCATCTCAGGAAAGTAATCCAGAGTAATCTCTCTGAGCGTTTGTCCCAGGGGCTAAATAACATCTGCCTCCTTACCACCCAGTATGTTTTTATTCCAACGTCTGCCTTACTGAGGGTTCGGCATTAGAGGCTGGTTATGAATGCGTTGTCCGACTTCAGACAGTTTACTAAGTAGAAGGCTCTCAGGGAGAGTTACAGTTTTTTTTACAACTTTTTTACAGTTTTCCATGGAGTGTGTTATGCTCTTACACTATGAGTGCCTTCTTCTCGTTATGTAAATTTTCCTTTCAGGCCCCTGCTTTTTAGTAGGCAGTTTTGTCAAGTTCTTAAGCTCCCTTTGAGCCTTCTTGGCTTCTGCTTTTATAAAAACTGCTCCTCAGAGCATCGCCTGGGGCAGCATTGAGCTGTTAGGTACACTACTTGCTTCCTTGATGGGGTAACAATGTTGAGTTGTGAAGCTCTCTTGAGCCTCCTCGGGTGCTTTTTTTGATAAGTGTTACTTGGCTTTGCTTTTGTACAATGTACTTTTAGTGTTACTTGGCTTGCTTTTGTACTTTTGTAAATGTTCTAAGAGAATTGTACATTTAGGGTTGCGGTCCCCCGGAGCTCTATACCTTTATGCACTTCCGAGTTGTAGCTGCCCTGAGTACCGAACGCAGTTAGGCCTCCTCTCATCTTAGAGAGTCGGCATATTGAGGCCTCCATTCTCAGAGCCAGATACTGAGTTGTAGGCTCCTGAGCCTCTTTTGGTGCATCTGGGTTGGGAGTGGTCACTGCTTTTGAGCTAGAGCGTTGATAGGACTCCTCTCGCTAGAAAGACTTATCCTACTAAGGCTTCCGCTCCCTTGAGCTCCACTAGGATAGCAATTGCGGGTTGTAAGCTCGCTGTCAGCCTCCTTGCAAGATATCCTGAGCATGGGGCTTAGTTAGGCCTCCTCTTGCTTTAAAGAGTTGTCATGTTGAGGTCTCCGCTCCTAGAGCTCGACCAGGCAGTTTGCTAAGTTGTTAGGCTCTCGTTGAGCCTCCTTGGATACTGAGAGTCTATGATCGTGTTGCTGGGGTGGACCTTAGGGATGAGGACTCCTTTGAGTCCTTTGACTTCACTCAGGCAATAGGGCAATCATCCCTTCAGCATGGCGGCGTGGGTATCCCGTTCCCGATAATGTCCTCTAGAAGATGCACCGTGAGTTCCCTTTCGAAAGGGAACGTCTCAGGTTACGCATGTAACCATGCTTCCCTGAGAAGAGGAGCAAGACGCTGCGTCCCTTTGTCATGCTTCTAGTATTCCTGTCAGGCCTAATTACAACTAGGCAAGGCAAGGAAAGGCAAGTTTATTTATATAGCACATGTCATACACAATGGTAATTCAATGTGCTTTATATAGTGTACAACTAGCATAAAAACAAGTCAGCAATGCTAGAATATGTTGTGTAAAATAAAGAAAACAAGCAGAATGCCACTCTCTGCTGCCTCGGTTTCCTTTGTGGAGCGCGGTTTTGTACAAATTTTCTTTCGTTTTGTTAATCTGTAAATTATTTAAGTGAAATGTCTCGAATAGGGCTATATATTGCATATTACCTAACATTAATTTTCACTTAAATGTAGGCCTAATACTTGACGGTTGGTGACGTATCCTTGGAAAAACTAACGTCAGCATATTGCCATTGCGACTTACCAATGATGATGACTTGACAGCTGAGCGTGGGCATTTACTCAAGTTGGATGCATCAATGTCACATTTGCATAGGTTGTACTATTTTAATCCATGATTGGTTGAGTGCCAAATTAAAATATTAAACAGAACAATAAAATATCATTATTAACCGGTTAATGGCCGTTTCAAATTAGCGTATCTGTTCAGAACGATTCAATTTGATTTTGTTTGTGTTTCTGGTTTTGTTCCTGTCAAAGTTTTGTTCATTTCCAGTTTTCGTTCCTTGAACCAGTTCGTAGCCCTGCGTAAAAGTAAAAAATTTCCAATAATTTACTCAAGTAAATGTAACGAGTAAACTCTCATTATTCAGCGTGGTCTCGCGGCTGTCAGAGCAGAAATGAAAGCTACTGCTCTCTGTATGTTTTTCCGTCGTCTTTGGTCGCGTTCAAATGTAAATTACCAAGCTTATTTTGTCCATTAGATCGATAGATCTGAAAAAGCCCATACATTTACCCACCCATAGACACTCTCCTTGAAAAATTAGGACAGAAGTGGTTGAAAGTGGACAAAAGAGACGGATTAAAACACCAGGTGTAAACGGGAACGTGTCTCCATTAACTACTTGTGATCTAATCAACCAAAACATCTTAATTCCAGGAGTAAACAGGGCCAAAATATCAGTGTTGGTCTGTGCAAGCATGTATGATTGTTTGTATTCTTGTATATTCTATATGCATCTTTGTGTGTTTCAAGTCACCCTTAAATGTGTGCACAAGTTAAATGCGTACTGCCATTGTTTTCAGAGTTTCCAGAGTCTCTGAAAACTCGAGAGGAGTTAGTCAAGTACCTGACCGTTGTGATATTCAACGCTTCAGCACAACATGCTGCTGTCAACTTTGGACAGGTGAGATTACACACTACATTACACACAACAAATCTAAACATCTGGATAATATCTATAAGCTTATATCTGTGTGTAAACTTTTATGTTCCAGTTTGACTGGTATGGCTGGGTCCCCAACAGTCCTTCCACCATGCGTAAGCCGCCTCCAGAACAGAAGGGCACAGTGGATATGCAGTTTATCATGGAGAGTCTGCCTGATCGTAGATGTTCCAGCCTGGTTCTAGGAACATCTTGGGCCCTCAGTCGGTTCCAGAAGAACGAGGTTTGATGTCTGATTTGGATAGAGAACATGGCAGCAGTCTAATCTAAATCAATGTGAAAAAGAATTAACCTGTAAATAGCCAACTCTATCTCACGACCAATTTGTACGAATTCGACCCCAGTGACGGTTAGGTTTAGGGGCGGAGTCAGGGGTAGGTCATTCGTACGAATTGGGCAACTCGTGAAATATGTACGATTTAGCAAAAATCTTACTAATTCGAGTGAGGTTGTATGAATTTGTACAAATTAGCCACCTCTTAAAATTTGTAAGAATGATTGTGTCCCTTCCCACTTTTAATCATGTTTGGGGAGTAACAGAATATTTATCTATTCACTTAATGGTGTTACGCATTTAAAATATTAAATATTAGGTGCTCTGATCTGCTATAGTCCAGTATAAGTCATAATAATAACTGCGCTGTTCATTGCACACTGCAATTTTAGTGTGCTTGCAAAGAACAGGGCAGCGAAAAAATGAGAATGAAACTTCTACTGGTACACTAAATATAATGTGCCAAATTCACATTTTTATATCCACACATTTTAAAATTCAAACCAGTGTTAAATAAGTAATTCATATGTTACAAATTACATTTTACGCAATGTATTCTGTAGTGCAATACATTTCTTCCAATCCTAACAGGCAAGCTTTTGCTCTTCTATAATGTTAGATAATGGATGAGCTGTGTGTTTGGATAGATTTAAACTAAATGATCTAAAAGTTATAGAAGTTATATTTATCTTGTTTCTGGAGCAGTTTATGTTTTGATTAAGGTCACAGACGGGAGAGTAAAAACTTAGTAATTGGCAGTACAACTCATATCAACTCATTATAAAAAAAAAAAATGGTTGAATCTTGTACAACTTATAAAATTAAGCTGAAATTGGTTAAATTAATGGAAAAATATATGACTTATTGATCATATAATTTTTTACAGTGGTGTAATCGGCTTCTCTCTGTTGAATGTAAAAAGCATTTGCACTGATTCTGATCTCTGCTGATCTGCAGTTCTTAATCATGTTACCGCATTATTTTACAAGTTCTTTAAAGAAACATGGCAAATAAAAATGCTCTGCAATGTCAGACTTCATTCCGAGAATAATATTATTCAGTTTTCTCCTTTTCTATGAACATTTCCGAATCTTTGTTTGTTTTATAAGCTTGTCTGAGGGATTGACAGAAATGAAGGGGGCGGAGCTTAGAGAAGGGTCAGTTTATCTTGTAAAAAGAAAGAAAGATGTTGTTCTGCTTTCTGAAGAACTTACTTTCCCCCCAGCTGTACTTAGGCACGTATCCAGAAATGTGCTTCACAGAGCAACCAGTGAAGGAAGCCATCAAGACTTTCCGCAAGAAACTAGAGAAGGTGACCAACACCATCAAGAGCCGGAATGAGGGATTAACATTTGATTATGGTTATTTGTCCCCAGACAAAATCCCCAACAGTGTTGCAATTTGAAAACATATTTTGCCAGGCCTATATATAGGGTTTACGGCCAATATGTGCTTGACATAGAAGAGAAAAGCTCTACTTCAAATATGAAGTATTGTATTGTATTAAATCACAGAGCATTCTGTCTTTTGAGGCGATTTATAGACATTATGTTTTATTAACTCTTCTTGTATTTTACTCTGTTAATGGGAAATAATGGATATTACTTTTTTAATGCCATCTGTGCACATATGTTATCTGAGGGGTGATTGTCTGGTTATGCTTTAAAGAGCCAAGCTTGTGTTATAATCCGGTTATTATTTTATTTATTTCTTTTTTATCATATTGGTGTAAACTTGCA
Source organism: Phoxinus phoxinus (assembly GCF_949152265.1). NCBI lineage: Eukaryota > Metazoa > Chordata > Actinopteri > Cypriniformes > Leuciscidae > Phoxinus > Phoxinus phoxinus. The sequence continues at coordinate 1,611,999 of NC_136877.1, forward strand.
TATTCATAACTCCATACTGCAATATTCATTTACTTATCTTTTGATTAATGTATTAATATTATTTAGATGATTTATTGTTTGTAGTATATTTTTGCTAACCATTTGACTTATTTTTAATAACTTTTCTGTGAACAAATATAATAATTTCATTTACTGCTGGATGAGTGGGAGGAAAGTTTGGTGTATTTTTGTTTTGTATCTTGAATAAAATAACAATGTTTTACACCTTGTGGAAAAGTACAATTAAGTGTATTTATTGCATACTTGAAATCCAAAACAAATAAACTAATTTAAAGGTTATTATTCAGGTTTTATAATTGAATAGAGACTTTCATGGAGATATTAAATAGAATTAATTAACATTAAACATAATTAAGACACATAGTATACTGTAGGAATACACCTTCTTGAATATGTGTCTTTAAGAACACTACAATTTAAAAGGTAGATTTATTTTTTTAACTTAAGAATTGTATTATCATTACTATATTTAATAATATATAATAATAATTTAATAATATAAACAAAGTTTTTTTTTATATATATACAAAGAGAGTAGATAGAGATGATGCTAGCAACACCAATGTGTAAGGAGCTCGATATGGGACAGATATATTGATTTGGATCAATATGCAGATTTGGAGTAGAATAAATGGAGAAAACAAATCCAGAACATAATGCAATGAGGCGTAGTCAAAAGGCAGACCTAAGAAGAAAACACAGCTATCAGTCAAACCAGGCAAACACAATGAAAACAGTAACCCAAGAGACGATATCCAGTAAACAGGCACAATGGTCATAATCAGAAACATGAACAGAAGGCAATGGAATATGTTCGGTACTGCAGTGAAACTGGCAATATTTCATAGAGTATACATGGAAATGCCATGGCTTAAATACATGAGACAAACAAGAAATGAGCAGATAGAACAGGTCCATGACTATTACTCGGGAGAGGGCTCCCTCTGGTGGTCAGTTGAATAGGATTCATCCTCAGCCATTACACAATGTCATGGGTTCCATTCCCAGGAAACACATAAGCTGGTAATATGAATACATGGGCTGCGTCCAAAACTGCATACATTTTAATTATGTATTGGTATATACAGACCTTTTAAACAAATTTTGGAAAACGTTTTTTTTTTTTTTTTTTTGAAAAAACCTGCCTACCCTGCCTTTAATATCCTTGCAGCTGAGGGGAAAGTGCAGAGTGAGCAATGCTGGTAGAGATGATCGATGACAGGAATGCTGATAATGGTGAACACTGAACAAGAATATTATCTTTGCAGAGGATGGCGATGGCGATGACAACCAAGACGAAGACGATGAACGGCGACAACGGGGAACAACAGGACTTCAGGTAAGTAGATCGGTAGCTGGTAGTACAGGTGAGTAGGTCGTGTAGAGACGAGCTACTGAAGTGAAGGGAGCGTGGCTGATATAGGGAGTGTAATCAAGACGTGCAGGTGATTAGAACTCAGACTGTGATCGGGTGGGCGGAGTGTAGTGATCAGGTGCAGTGGGCGGGAGGACGAGCGTCAGTCTGCGTGTAGAACGAACGAGAGCGCAAGTGGTTTTTTCTTAATATTCAGTTCTCTTGTTGTTTAGTGTATTATTTTCCAGAAAGTAGGGCTATTTTCGATTCTGTGGTTATTGTACATTTTTTCCTTCACACAAATCTGTATTTTAATTAGACGCGTGACTACTTTATATCACAGCCGCGTCTGAGAAGTGGGCTATTGCAGTTTAAATTTTATAGCACTTAAGTGTAGCTGTTCATAGAGACAGTTTCGATTTTCTCCCATTTTCGGATTATTTGATTTGCCTGTGCTAATTGGCTGGCCTAGCAGCAACTGTAGAACAGATATAAGGCTAGGAGAATCAGAACAGTGCAGGACGAGCGTCAGTCTGCGTGTAGAACGAACGAGAGCGCAAGTGGTTTTTTCTTAATATTCAGTTCTCTTGTTGTTTAGTGTATTATTTTCCAGAAAGTAGGGCTATTTTCCTTGGAGTAACATTTGATGAGCATCTGACCTTCACAGACCACATCACAAAGACAGCTCGATCATGCAGGTTTGCACTGCACAACATCAGGAAGATCAGGCCCTTCCTAACTGAGCATGCAACACAACTTCTCGCCCAGGCCTTGGTTATCTCTAGGCTTGATTACTGCAATGCTCTTCTGGCTGGTCTTCCATCATGTGCAATTAAACCTCTACAGATGATCCAGAATGCTGCAGCCCGTCTTGTCTTCAACGAGCCCAAAAGGGCCCACGTCACTCCTCTGTTCATCTCTCTGCACTGGCTACCACTCGCTGCTCGCATCAAGTTCAAGGCATTGACGCTTGCTTACAGATCGACCACAGGCTCAGCTCCCTCCTACTTTCACTCGCTCCTACGAGTCTACATCCCTACCAGAAGCCTGCGATCGGTCAATGAGCGACGACTCGTGGTACCATCACAGAGAGCCACAAAATCACTCTCCAGAACATTCTCATTCACGGTTCCTTGCTGGTGGAATGATCTCCCTACCCTCGTCCGGAATGCAGAATCCCTGACCACATTCAAAAGACAACTGAAAACTCATCTCTTCCGTGAGCACTTGACCTAAAAAAAAAAAAAAAAAAAAAAAAAAAAAAAAAAAAAACCTCTCCTTTACCCTCCCTTGTTTTGGCTTATGCTACTCTGAGCAATTCCAGAACTTTGTATTTTGAGCACTTCTTGCGTTATTTTTGCTTCTTCACAATGACTCGCTTGTTGTAGTCCTCAGTTGTAAGTCGCTTTGGATAAAGGCGTCTGCTAAATGACTAAATGTAAATGTAAATGTAAATGTATATGATTTGAATTTGAATTGTGTACATTTTAAATATTTACAAGTGTAATCTAACAAGATTGGACAGAAAAGTCCAACAGAGCATTTTGGCTGCACTGCTATAGTTTTTTTGCCGCAAACGTGGTGGTGGTTCAAGATAATCTGTGTATCTTTCATTCAGTCGTTTTTTGATTTAATATTAAGAGTAGAACATTTAGAAAACTTACGCTATCCTCATCAAAAATGGTTTTATTTTTCCTGAATGTTTACCTCGGCTGTTAGACACAAGACTGACTAGAAATACATTTTAGGAGGCCTACTTAACAAATAAAATTGTTTTATCTAGCCTATCTATCTATCTATCTATCTATCTATAAATCATCGCCTTCAAAACATTCAAACTTTAAACATTAAAGGTCCCGTTTTTCCTGTGTTTTTGAAGCTTTGATTGTGTTTACAGTGTGCAATATAACATGTGTTTCGCGTGTAAAAAAACACAGTATTTTTCACAAAATGTAGGCTACGTTTCTGTATACCGCTGTTTTCACTGTCCTAAAAACGGGCTGATGACTTCCTTGTTCTATGAAGTCCCTCCTTCGGAAATACGTCACGAGTTCTGATTGTGCCAGCGGGTCCTGTGTTGTTGTAACCGACTCTACTCTAAACTCAGGTAAAGGGCTACACTGAAGAAAGGCGTTCCTATGGAAAATGTATGTTCAACCACACCAGAATCTTCAGGATGAATGAACCATCTAACTTACTTTATATTGCTTAATAGCACAATGACAATGAAAAATCCCCAAATAAACATGAGTTAACAAAACATTGTGAACAAACCCCCAAAGAAAAACAGAACACACTGTACTCTAACAATCATAAGCCGTTTGCTTCAAACTGAGATGGACACAATAGTAGTGTTCAAATATTTCCCATTTGTTTGAATACCACTCAGTTCCCTGGATACCATCACTTAGACAATCACATTAAAGCACAACTTATCTGATAAGAGTCCAAAAAGGGCCTGGAAGATGTGGGCCAAGTCTCTGAAGGAAATCATGAGAAAAGTCAGAGTCCAAGCAACAAAAGTCCAATCTCCAATGATGCAAGGAAAAAATCAGTATCTCCTTTCGCCCACAGATAGCCTACATATATAAATACATAGATAGATTATAGATACATATCTAGATACATAGAGAGATAGATTTGGATAGATAGATGCCCAGAACTCATGATATACTAACTTACTGGAAAGAGAGAGCAGTAATCTTTCCTCATTTGTATGTCCTAGCTAAAAAATGTATTTGCATGCCAGCAACAAGTGTCCCTTGTGAGAGGATTTTTTCAAAGGCTGGAGAAATTATCTGTAAAAAAAGAAGTAAGCTAAGTCCTTCCACAGCAGAGAAATTAATATTTTTGAATAAAAATCTCTAAAAAAGTGAGACATTGTGGCTTGATTTATTTTATTAATATTCATTTTGCAGGACCAAAATAACATTATGCACAGTGATGAGCCTATAGGTTACAAGCTTCACATATTAGAAAAATACAATAATAAAAAAACAAAAAAAATGTTTTAATGGCTCGTCAAGGTTGTTTCAGATCAACACCTGCAAGTGACCACTAGGTGTCACCGTGGAGACGGGTGTCGGATTGATTCGAAGCCTCGAAACAATATGGCACATTTGGTTCAACTGTTTCATTGCTTCACGAAGCCTCGATCTGCCCACCACTAGTGGTATGCCCAGACACAGCCCCTTTTCAACCCTTACATCAACCCTGTAAGGAGGAAATGTGACTAAAGAAAAAATAGTATTACCCACTGACAAATTAGTGGATGCATTGTTGTGAAAGTTTTAAATGTTTTTTTTATATTATCTTTAAAGGCCTCAAACATTTCTTTATTGCATAATGATTTCATTTCTATTGGCTATATTTTTCTAAATAGAGTCGGCTCTTCAGATATGCGAGCCAGCTCCCGACGTTCACCTACAAGAGCCGGCTCTAAGAACCGGCTCATTCGCGAACGACCCATCACTACTTCTTAGGTCTGCCTTTTGACTACGCCTCATTGCATTATGTTCTGGATTTGTTTGCTCCATTTATTCATCTGTCCCATTTCGAGCTCCATATGGTGTTGCTAGCATTCTCTATAGGTTAAGGTTTTTATAAAAAAAACTAAAAAAAAAAACTTTTAAAATATAGTAGTAATAATACAATTCTTAAGTTAAAAATAAAAATAAATCTACCATTTTTAAATTGTAGTGTACTTAAAGACATATTCAAGAAGGTGTATTCCTACAGTATACTATGTGTCTTAATTATGTTTAATATTAATTAATTCTATTTAATATCTCCATGAAAGTCTCCATTCAATTATATAACCTGAATAATAACCTTTAAATTGTTTTTTTTTGAAAGTATGCAATTAATGAATTAAAATGCAATGAAATTGTATTTCAAGCATGCAATAAATACACTTAATTGTATTTTTTCGCAAGGTGTAAAACAGTATTTTATTCAAGTTACAAAAATAAATACACCAAAGTTTCCTGCCAATCATCCAGCAGTAAATTATTGTATTTGTTCACAGAAAAGTTATTTAAAAAAAGAAAACGATTGTCATAAGATCACAAAGAAAATCTCAATATTAGATAAAATGGTGGAAAACCTTATTTCTCTTTATTCTATTAAAGCTCTCAGCGGAAAAAAAAGCAAATGTAACAACCACTTGAAGTGCTGTCAGAGATTCACAATCTTAAAACATTTCATTTACAGCATTCATGAAACATCTTGCATGTGTATAAGATAATCAACTCAAAATCTGTAAGGTAAAAAAAATAAGTCAAATGATTAGCAAAAATATACTACAAAAAATTGATAATCAGAATAATAAATAATATTAATAAATGAATCAAAAGATAAGTAAATGAATACCGTAGTATTGAGTTATGAATATGCAAGTTTACACCAATATAATAACTCTTTAAAGCATAATAACCAGACCCACAATCAACCCTCATATAACATACATACATGCACTGATGGCATTAAAAAAGTAATATCCATTATTTCCCATTAACAGAGTAAAATACAAGAAGAGTTAATAAAACAATGTCTTTAAATCGACTCAAAAGGCAGAATGCTCTGTGATTTAATACAATTCAATACAATACTTCATATTTGAAGTAGAGCTTTTCTCTTATATGTCAAGCACACATTAGCCGTAAACATATATAGGCCTGGCAAAATATCTTTTCAAATTGCAACACTGTTGGGGATTTTGTCTGGGGACAAATAACCATAATCAAATGTTAATCCCTCATTCCGCTTCTTGATGGTGTCGGTCACCTCCTCTAGTTTCTTGTGGAAAGTCTTGATGGCTTCCTTCACTGGTTGCTCTGTGAAGCGCGTTACTGGATACATGCCTAAGTAATGCTGGGGGAGAAAAGTAAGTTCTTCAGAAAGCAGAACAACATCTTTCTTTCTTTTTACAAGGTAAACTGACCCTCCTCTAAGCTCCGCCCCCTTGGTTACTGTCAATCACTCAGACAAGCTTATAAAACAAAACAAAAGAATTGGGGATTTTCATTAAAAGCACGATTTTCCTCGAAAAGGAGAAAACTGAATGATATTATTCTTGGCATGAAGTCTGACATTGCAGAGCATTTTTATTTGCCATGTTTCTTTAAAGAACTTGTAAAATAATGCGGTAACATGATTAAGAACTGCAGATCAGCAGAGATCAGAATCAGTGCAAATGCTTTTTACATTCAGCTGAACAGAGCTGATTACAGCACTGTAAAACATTATATGATCAATAAGTCATATATTTTTCCATTAATTTAACCAATTTCAGCTTAATTTTATAAGTTGTAAAAGATTCAACAATTTTTTTTAAAATAATGAGTTGATATGAGTTGTACAGCCAATTACTAAGATAACATCAGTGTGAGTGAACATAACTCTTTCTAATTTTACTACATAATAACAATACTGGGCCTGTTTTCTTACTCTCCCGTCTGTGACCTTAATCAAAACATAAACTAATTGTCACTGTTATATGTGCTCCAGAAACAAGATGAATATAACTTCTCTAACTTTTAGATCATTAAGTTTAAATCTATCCAAACACGCAGGACGTCCATTTACTGACATTGTAGAAGAGCAAAAGCTTGCCTGTTAGGATTGGAAGAAATGTATTGCACTACAGAATACATTGCGTAAAATGTGATTTGAAACATATGAATTACTTATTTAACACTGTTTTGAATTTTAAAATGTGTGGATATAAAAGTGTGAATTTGGCACATTATATTTAGTGTACCAGTAGAAGTTTCATTCTCAGTTTTTTGCTGCCCTCTTCTTTGCATGCAGAATAAAATTGCGGTGTGCAATGAACAGATTTATACTGGACTATAACAGATAGGAGCACCTAAAATGTAACATTTTTAATGCGTAACACCATTAAGTGAACAGATAAATATTCTGTTACTTCCCAAACATGATGACTTTTTAAAGTGGGACTTTAAAAGTGGGAAGGGACACAATAATTCATACGAATTTTACGAGGTGGCTAATTGGTACAAATTCATATGACCTCACTCGTACGAATTGGTAAGATTTTTGCTAAATCGTACATATTTCACGAGTTACTCAATTCGTATGAATGACCTACCCCTGACTCCACCCCACGGTTTAGACAAATCGTACGAATTTGTACGAATTGGTCGTGAGATAGAGTTGGCAAGTTACAGGTTAATTCTTTTTCACATTGATTTAGACTAGACTGCTGCCATGTTCTCTATCCAAATCAGACATCAAACCTCGTTCTTCTGGAACCGACTGAGGGCCCAAGTTGTTCCTAGAACCAGGCTGGAACATTCACGATCAGGCAGACTGTCCATGATATACTGCATATCCACTGTGCCCTTCTGTTCTGGAGGTGGCTTACGCATGGTGGAAGGACTGTTGGGGACCCAACCATACCAGTCAAACTGGAACATAAAAGTTTACTCACAGATATTAGCTTATAGATATTATCCAGAATTTTGCCTAGCACTTTTTGATGCTCTTGTTGTGTGTAATGTAGTGTGTAATCTCACCTGTCCAAAGTTGACGGCAGCATGTTGTGCTGAAGCGTTGAATATCACAACGGTCAGGTACTTGACTAACTCCTCTCGAGTTTTCAGAGACTCTGGAAACTCTGAAAACAATGGCAGTACGCATTTAACTTGCGCACACATTTAAGGGTGACTAGAAACACACAAAGATGCATATAGAATATACAAGAATACAAACAATCATACATGCTTGCACAGACCAACACTGACATTTTGGCCCTGTTTACTCCTGGAATTAAGAGGTTTTGGTTGATTGGATCACAAGTAGTTAATGGAGACACGTTCCCGTTTACACCTGGTGTTTTAATCCGTCTCTTTTATCCACTTTCAACCACTTCTGTCCTAATTTTTCAAGGGGAGTGTCTATGGGTGGGTAAATGTATGGGCTTTTTCAGATCTATCGATCTAATGGACGAAATAAGCTTGCTTAAATGACATTTGAACACGACCGGAGACAACGGAAAAACATACAGAGAGCAGCAGCTTTTATTTCTGATCTAACTTTGTAAGTGTACAGACAGTTTAATAAGAAGATACTTTATAAAGACAGTACATTACGCGTATAGAGCTAGAAGCCATCGTGGAAAACAGTCTCGACTAGTCGAGCCACGAACGTTAGATTTCACAAACGTAAATCCTATTTACCAGCTCACTTAGCACGGCGTTCGTGACTCGACTAGCCTGTATACGCGTAATGTACTGTCTTTATAAAGTATCTTCTTATTAAACTGTCTATACACTTACAAAGTTCTCAATGCTTTGGTTTGCTTGTAGGGACCCTCATTATAATACCGTGTTAGTGTGAGGCTATTTTGAGCCTTGTTACTGTTATTAACTAGCGATTTACTTTTACTTATCCTATGCCCCATATACTAGCATTATAAGCTAATCTGTTTTTAGAGATACAACTCTTTACATTCAAGTATCATGAGAACGCATCCCAGAGAACGATCGACTCGGTAACCATGTGTTAATTACCCCTAGCTTCATTTTTCACCGGAATTGTCCTTTAAGCAGGGCTCCGAACCGGTTCAAGGAATGAAAACTGGAAAAAAACTAAACTTTGACAGGAACAAAACCAGAAACGCAAATCAAATGTAATCGTTCTGAACAGATACGCTAATTTGAAATGGCCATTAACCGGTTAATAAAGTTATTTTATTGTTCTGTTTAATATTTTAATTTGGCAGTCAACCAATCACGGATTCAAACAGTACGCTCAGCTGTCAAGTCATCATCATTGGTAAGTCGCAATGGCAATATGCTGACGTTAGCTTTCCCAAAGAAACGTCACCAACCGTGAAGTAGTAGGCCTACATTTAAGTGAAAATGAATGTTAGGTAATATGCAACATATAGCCCTAAACAAGACACATATTTCACTTAAATAATTACAGATTGACAAAACGGAAGAAAAATTTGTCTCAATGTACCGCGCTCCATAAAGGAAACTGAGGCAGCAGAGAGTGGCATCCTGCTTGTTTTCTTTATATTACAAAAGATTTACAGTTTTGAATAATGTCTTGCTTCTGTCTGTTTGACCATAAATTACAGAGTAACAGTTTCCTCTCTTAGAAGGACAAATTTCCAGTGATCACATCGGCGCCCTCACGCGCATACACAACATATTCTAGCATTGCTAACTTGTTTTTACACTAGTTGTACACTATGTAAAGCACTTTGAATTACCATTGTGTATGACATGTGCTATATAAATAAACTTGCCTTGCCTTGCCTAGTTGTAATTAGGCCTGACAGGAATACTAGAAGCATGGCAAAGGGATGCAGAGTCTTGCTCCTCTTCTCAGGGAAGCATGGTTACATGCGTAACCTGAGACGTTCCCTAAATAAAGATAACTCTCTAGCGAGAGGAGGCTTGACAACGCTCTTAGTATCCAAGAAGGCTCAACGAGAGCCTAACAACTTAGCAAACTGCCTGGTCGAGCTCTAGGAGCGGAGACCTCAAAATTATGACTTTAAACCAAGACTTCTCTGACTCTTTAAACCAAGAGGAGGCCTAACTAAACCCCACACTCAGGATTTCTTGCAAGGAGGCTCACAGATAGCTTACAACCCGCAATTGCTATCCTAGTGGAGCTCAAGGGAGCGGAGGCCTTAGCAAGATAAGTCTTTCTAGCGAGAGGAGGCCTAACAACGCTCACAATGACCAAGGAGGCTCACAGAGAGCCTAACCACTTAGCCTATGCCTGAGCTCATAGGAGGAATACACTATGTCCTACGCCTGTCAAGGAAGCTACATAACAGGGCTAGCAGCCTCACACAATAATGGTTGGAGCTCAGAGGAGTGGAGGCCTCTAATAGAACTGCTCTCTATAGCGAGAGGAGGCCTAACAACTCGCTAGCTCAAAAGCAGTGACCACTTCCAACCCAGATGCACCAAAGGACTACAACTCAGCATTACTGGCCAAATCTGGCTCTGAGAATGGAGGCCTCAATATGCCGACTCTCTAAGATGAGAGGAGGCCTAACTGCGTTCGGTACTCAGGGCAGCTACAACTCGGAAGTGCATAAAGGGATACAGCTCCGGGGGAGCGCAACCCTAAATGTACAATTCTCTTTGAAAAGCAAAGCCAAGTAACACTTATCAAAAAAGCACCCGAGGAGGCTCAAGAGAGCTTCACAACTCAACATTGTTACCCCATCAAGGGAGCAAGTAGTGTACCTAACAGCTCAATGCTGCCCCAGACGATGCTCTGAGGAGCAGTTTTTATAAAAGCAGAAGCCAAGAAGGCTCAAAGGGAGCTTAAGAACTTGACAAAACTGCCTACTAAAAAGCAGGGGCCTGAAAGGAAAATTGACATAACGAGAAGAAGGCACTCATAGTGTAAGGGCATAACACATGGAGAGGTAAGGAGGCAGATGTTATTTAGCCCATGGGACTCTAGAACGCTCAGAGAGATTACTCTGGATTACTCTCCTGAGATCTTCTCTTCTCTGTCTGGCTTCATGCCTCCTCCACGCTCTACACCTTGAAGGAGGGATAGCGCGAGAGGCAGTGTTCACCTTCTGGTCTCACTTCCACTCCTCAGACTAGGACGGGCTAGATTTCTCCCTTTGTTGTTTAAGGCGTATAAAGGTCTTAAAGGACAAGTTCGGTATTTTACACTTAAAGCCCTGTTTACAGATCGTATCTGATGAAATAGAACGGTTAAGATTAAACTTTGGACAGATGCTGCTGTCGTGAGAATTTTAGGTTTATATCGCTTTCCCCCCCCACCCCCACAATGGTTGTCTATGTGCACTGGCAGATTCCTTCCTAAAACACATTAAATTTTCATTTACAAAGACGTGAAACTCACCGAGTGGTCAGGGGTGTTCACTGATACGGTTCCAAAAAAAATCGCTGAAAAAGATGCTTTCCAACAGGTTTTATCGTAGTTTTTGTCCACCTCCATGACTTGTATTGAATGTGCTGTGTGAGGTACGATATTACTCCGCCGCTGGAGTGTCTATTATTCAAGCTCTCAACGGAAGAATCACGGGTGTGACACGTTTGGCAAAATAGGTCCACAAAAGCTAAATAAACCTAAAATTCTCGCGACAGCAGCATGTGTCCAAATTTTAATCTTAACCGTTCTATTTCATCAGATACGATCTGTAAACAGGGCTTTAAGTGTAAAATACCGAACTTGTCCTTTAAAAGCCGTGGAGCGAGCCTTCGCATCGACGGATGTGCCAAGAAGCTCAGAAGGAGAAACTGGCCCATTTTCTCCTTCTCCCCGATGTCAGCCAGGTTTTTCCAGAGATGCCTCTCCATAGCCACCATGGCCAACATGGATTGGCCGCTATTCCTTATTTTGCCAGTCATATATAATATATAAGTTTCAGTTGAATGTAAAGACCTAAAGCCTGACTGTAATTCACACAATATATTGATTTTACTAATTTTTTTTTTTTTCATAGACAATTTTTTTCCATTCCATTAATAGAAATAGGCCTATAATTAACCATAATTAACTTACAATCATTTTTATATAATAGTATAACTCTAACACATTAAATTTAGCATATACTGTATAATACAAAAGGAGCAATTAGTCTAGCAGAGTCCCTAAAAAAAATGTTGCTGAAATATTGTCAATCCCAGGTGCCTTATCTATTTTTATTTCACTAATACATTTAAAAACTCCACTTTCAGTAACTGGTCTCAATCTAAAAGAATCATTAACAATTCCACATTGCCCATAAAAAGATTGGCCAGTAGGCAGAGAGTAGGCGTTTTTTTTTTTTTTTTTTGTGACTGTTCGAATGCATTCGACGACATGAGCTTCCACACTATAAAAACAATCCGGTCAAATGCGTTTTGACTACCTCTGGAAGTGGTCAAAAGTGGACAAGCTCAAAACATTTAGACCCCATTTACACCGGTATTTAGCGTCATCCTCTTGTGATCCGATTGATCAGGTGTAAACAAGGCCTTTGATAAGTTAAACCTGTTCTCACTCTGAGAATTATTCATGCCAGAGTGACAATCCTCAACAAATCCTTGAATCTCCACATCTTCTTGAACGGCCTCATCGCTGTCATAGTAGATTTCGACCACAGCAGACACAAAACTACAGGAAGATCAAAAAGATTAATGAGAACAAATGAATGTAAATAACTTTTCATTGGAGTGTATGTGGAGTAATTTGTACTTTTGCACTAGTAGTACAGGATCTGAACTGTTGCTACACCTACTTGTGTATTGCCTCCCAGATCATCATGCCATCATCTCTATAATAGTACTTTAATAGTACATCTTCCATTCGTCTATCTTTTATGGTCTCAGGGAAGCACAGGGACTCGTAGGTTAAAGTCTCCATGGCCCTTTTAATCACTTTATTCGTCCCATTTGTATTGAGGCTACTAATCTGTGGATATCAAGAATTCAGTTAATATTTTGCCTAAATATTTTCAGCACTTATTTAGCCTACTCAAGTGACCATCTAGGGGTTTATGGGTGAAGTTTTATTATGGTGTTTTTTTTTTTTTTTTTTTGTATTTGGGAAATTTAGGAACTATTTAGGTCTGACAAAGACTAAATAATCAAATATGAATAGAACCGCTTTGATGGAATATGCTGTTTATGTGTGTATATATTAAATTAATGTAGGTATAAAGGTACCTTGCTGATGACCCCGCCTTCACTGATGAGGTTTCCACGGGCCTTTGCATTGATTGCCATTGTGAACCGAACATGAGGTTTCAGTAACTGTAAGAAGCATTTAAACATTTGCATTAAATCATAAAAACTGATTTAAAAGCATAACCTGAAACAGCAAAAGTGGTTTCCAGGTCATTCCCTGGAGGTTTTTGGTTAACGTTAAACCATGGATGACAAAAAGGCAAGGATATCAGAACCAGTAACCCTTCATCAATAAACTGACATATGTGAAACCACAATCTTCAGTTTAGCCCTGAATCTAAATATCATAACTTTGTATTGAGAGACTTGTACCTTGTATACAGGATGGACTTTAGAGAGCTGTCTGTACATGGCCACTTCAAAAACCTCTGATATCAGATGTGTCTTGAGAAGGTGCGTGACCAACTGGTGTACAATGAAGTCGGCAGATTTCACCCACATCTTGGCAAGCATCCAATCATCTTCATTATCACTCGGGAGAAAGATTGGGCTCTTTTCCCCTGGGGTTTGACTGAGCTGATTTAGGAATAATAAAGCCAAGCAGGACATTTTTACTTCGTGAGTAGATTCACAGCTAAAACATTTTCATTTTTAATTTATGTTTTCATTTGATACTGATTATATATGGGACAGATACCTGAATGGCAATTGGCACAATTTGGTCCAATCTGTTCTTGTACAGCAGGCAGAGCGGTGCAGTCAAAAAGACCAGATCGCTGGATGTTGGCACTCCCTCCAGTATTTCATAATCCACTATGTAGATGTTTCCTGCCTGTAAACATGTACACAGGTGTAAAGATTATAAGTAAAAGTTCATGGGTTAAAATAATATTGATTTGAGTCATTTATGTAAACTAAATTATGTGAAGGATGTCAGAATATAAGCAAGTCAGTCTTGAATATGATAACTGACCGACTGTTCAAGTGATTTATGTCTTAATGTTTCTGACCGTTATTTCCTCTTGTAGAGTGACACCTTTCTTCAGAAAGCCCTTCACCATCTCATGTGTGACTGGAAACTTGTCTGGAATCTCCGTGCACTTCTTGATCATGACAGGATTGCAGCCATTCAAAAACTGATAGCCGAACATGTAATCCTTTCTCCAGTCTTGCATCACTTTCCCTGTCCAGATTTCAAGGGGCAAAATTTAGTTCTCACAACTGTGATTTTGGATATTAGGTGTTAGTTTAAATGAAGAAACAAACCTAGTAGAGTGTTGTTGATATCAAAACCATCCAATATCTTTTCAAAATCAGTCACGTCTTTCCAGGACTGAAAGCGAACTTTACATTTGTCAACAACGGTTCCCCCAATCCTGAAAAAGAGTGCATACTGTATAATTATAGACATGAACACTATTTGCACGGATTTCATTCTGGAGAACTGAGGAACATCTCAGTATCAAACCAACAAGGACTGTGGCCATGACAAACTTACGCTTTCACGGCATTTATTTGAAACTCAAAGTATTTTGCTGCATCGAACTCAACTTCTGGAGGAAGATTATCGGTGCTCATAGGGAATCCTGCGGGCTCCTCCTTCCGGCTTTAACAAGAAAAATAACATAAGTGTGACACACACACACACACACACACACACACACACACACACACTGCTGCTACGGACCTATGTATACAGTGGCGGCTAATGAAAGATATCTTAGGTGGGGCTGAGTCATGTTCAGTCGGTTTCAATAGTCTGATAACCATGGGAGTCTTTTAGTGTAGTGGCTCCGAGGATGTGGAATGCTCTTCCTCAAGACATCCGTCAAACATCCACCCTTCTCTCCTTCAAAAACACATTTTTATCTAAATATTACTCTTCAGCTCACAGTCTGTAAATTCTACATTGTTATTGATATGCTATTTGTTTGAATCCCTCTTTGTATCTTTAACCTAACTTTGTAAGTGACCTCTGTATATTAGGCCTACTTTCTGCCCTTGGTATGTGTATTGTGCTTTGATGTTGATGTTTATTTTGTTCTATTCCTTAACCCAGTCCCAGTGGTTCTCCAACTTTTTACAGTTGTAGGCTACCCCATGAGGCTTTTAACATCCTTCTGCGTACCCCCATAGTTTGCCCCCTTAAAACCCCTTGCTATGCAGGGATCATCAGTGATCCTAGATTATTGTTTTGTTAATTTCATTACTAGTTAAAACATCACACTCTTACTTAATCTGGACAATATTAGCTTTTTTATTAATTTTATTTATTTATTTTATTTTATGATTAAACTGGCTTGCAGTGACATTAATTTCTTAATTTATGCCAGTAGTGCAAAATAATGAATCTGTAACGTTCGTTATTTTGAATAGAAATCATCACTTATAAAATATTCATTCTCGTTTTCTCCGGTTTATTTGTGTTCAAATACATAAAATATAAAGAATCCGCCAGGCCAATTATTAGAATGGTTCGCATATTTGGAGAAATAATGAATAATTATCATAATCTAGTAAACTATTTATTCATAAAGAATACAAATTTCTATTCAGTTTCCAGTGATTTAAGCGATCTAAAGTGGCCAAACAGCGAACGGAGCTAGATATGCGTCTCCTCTTCCTTATTCGCGAAAGATTTGACCTCCGAGCGCTATGATTTGCTGTTCAGCTGTCAATCATCTCACGTGTCAACGTGACCTCTTCTGCATGACGCGTCCTGGACGCGTCCTGTCTACACTTCCTCATTCTGGACATCCGTGATAAACAAAGCGAAAGTGACATTTCTTCACCGAAACAAGAAGCTATTAAATGCACGATTGAAGTATATGTGTTTTGTGTGTTATTTTCGTGCGATTTGGGGTATTTTTATATGAAAAAATAAAGGTAACGGTAAGCATAGCCCATAGCTTCATATAAAATGCTAAAAATGACATATTTCAAAATCTTTTTTTGACTTGAAACCATTTTAAACTGCGGCCGGAATATGATACAAATACTCGATGGTGTTTTAAAGTGAGCTTTAAATAAAAGTGTAATATTAATAAATTAAATTGTGTCATGTAGCTGGAGGCTAACGTTAGCTACTTGTTGTGCTGCACCTGCTACAGGAGCTTTCTATTCCATAATATATTAATTCGCTTTTAGAATGACTTATGAGCTGCAACCTTTTTATTTTGGGTATGTCATGTATGCATGTATGACAAAATTGGGGGTGATGACATTTTTTTATGCTTTAAATAAAAAAAAAAAGTTAAATTGAGAAAAATGCAATGATGGTACAAACGAAGTGATGCTTTTAAATATTAAATTAAAACCACCAGTAGGTGGCGACTCATCGGGTCATTCATTCGGTAACGAAGCAAGTGGCTGTATTTATGAATGAATCATTGAATCATTGACTCTAATGAGTCGTTCACAAACACTGCTGTGGCTTTCGTTGGAGCTATTATTTTGTTGTAAAAATACTGACAATGACAACTATGTAAAAAATGAACATCACTTATATTCATATTTCGTTTGTTGAACTGTTAAGTTGTATCAATGTCATATCTGCAATCGTTTGGATCTTCATATAATCTGATCAACCTTAAACACAGGAACTCACACTAGGGCTGTTGGAACGAATTCCGAAATTCGAATATATTTCGAATATTAAAAAAATCAAAAGAATAAATGTTTATTGTAATGTTAGCTGTCCCTCTAGTGGACAGAATGTGTAACAACAACCAAATGCTATAGTGGCATTGACGATCCATAAGCCTGTGTAATGTCGTAAATATTAATAATAGGATGAATTTGAGCATTTAATATTCGAATATTATTTGAATATTAAATAAAATAAGGAATGGAATTTGAATAGTATTATAGAGGAAGATTGACAGCCCTAACTCACACAGGGTAGGCTATGTCTTTGTATCGAAGAGAGTTTGAATCTTATATCGATCTCCATGCACACACAGCCTATATTTGTTCTTCATGCTAATGAGTGCTAAATCCCAATTTCTACTTTTACTTTCACCCTCTATTGGCCAGCCACCCCTGTATATGACAACATACTGTAGGTATGCAACGCTATCTCACGACCAATTCATACAAATTCGTACGAGTGATTAAAAGGTGGCTAATTCGTACAAATTCTTACGACCTCGCGTACGAAACCCACATGATGATTAGGTTTAGGGGCGGGGTCAGGGGTAGGTAATTCGTACGAATTGGGCAACTCGTGAAATTCGTACAAATTATTGTGTCAAGTGTAACGGTGGCCAGCCAGTAGTTGCTGTGCGAGTAAACCTCACTCCTCTGATCTCAATAGACTGCAGTCTTTAGCCTCCTTATTAGAGCGCCTGACTCATGCTGGAGACCCGGGTTCGAGACCGGCACGGGAGCGGGGTGAGAAGGACCCGGGTGGAGGGGTTACACAAGCACACTGAACTGAACTGTATATATCGAGGAATAAAGAAAAAACTGCAACAAATGAATATTGTTCAAGAATGTAATTGTTTCTTCAAACCTGAATTTTGTCAGTCTATATTCCAGTGCTTTTCCTCTTTTATCTCTAACCAATTCGGTGTCATTCTGAGGCAATCGAGCTAAATGAATGCACAAAGAAATATAGAACACATTGTACACATAGAAAAGACAGCATTTAAGACATGATTCAATAACAACTGAACAACTCAACTTTAAAATGTAAAAAAAAAAAAAAATGCACGTACCAGTGCCTTCGTGGACAAAGACTTTATCTGTGTCTTCAATCCAGCGCTGATAGGGGAATTCGAAGCATTTTCCAGAGGGTGTTTTCACTTTGATATCCCCACAAAACCACTGAACATTGACCAAGTGTTCCTCCTTCTCAAGTATCACCAGGATAATGTCTCCAAAGTCCTTCTCCACACGGATGTCGAAGGAGAACTCCTTTAAAGACACATTATATACTGGCATGAAGTTGATTTGACGTTCGATATTCGCGTATTTAGGGACCGTCTCTAAAGTTGCATGCGACTTAAACGTTTCTAAATTCAATAGCATTTTAAGACAATGACTTACAGTCATAAAACCAACTGTACATTGTTCATCTAGGTGTCAGGTATGATGCACACCTTTTAGATTTTTGATATTTATGACAATAAAATGTTAAATCATATGTAAATTTTGCTATGCATTTCACTACTTTATGGGATCATATACAAAATATGACAGTATTTAAAGCTCAATAGCATTTGAAGACAATTGTTCATCTAGGTGTCAGGTATGATGCACACCTTTTAGATTTGTGATATTTAGGACAATAAACTGGTAAACCATATGTAAATATTGCTACACTGTAAATTCTAACAAGTTTAGTTTACTGACCGACGAGAAGTTTGGAAACCGATTGCCTTATGTTTGCAAATGGAAAACTGAAGTTAAGTTAATAATCGACTAAAAGTAAAGAAAGCTAACTCTTCCCAAGTAAATTCAATAATAAATATCAAGTTAGTTTAATGCCAATTCTAGTTAACATATAATATGTACTAATCTTACTAAACCCTCTGGGGTCTAAGGTGTTTTTGGGGTCCTTGAGATGTTTTGACACGCCCTGATATTTGTATTTTTCTCAGTTGCTTATAAACATATTAATGGCAAAGGTGTAATTACACTATTTAGCATGAACATGGCTATCATAATATGTGAGCAACATGTATGTACATGTTTGCATTTTTGAGAGAATATCATTTATGCGTGGTTATTAAAAAAACTCAAACTTAAATTGTCTGATATAAGACCACAAACGACCAACTTCACATATTCCCACAATACTTTTGACTAATGGATGTTGTCGGCTAGATTTTTTACTTCAAAATGATCTGAAAATCATCCGGGCTAATCGTTCACATTAAACAATTGATTTAAATTTTGTAAGACACTTTTTGTTTGGAAAGGCAATATGCAGGGGGGGGCGTGAATGATCCAACAAGGTCATGAATAATGTCCTCATTCACACCTGAGAGAAGACAAAGACCTGCTAATGCTGCATACTAATGAGCCTTTCATTCAGGTGTCACTGAGCCACAAGATAGAATGCAAAGACAACACGCACACATATACACACACACACACACATATATATATATATACACACACATACACACACACACACACACACAAACACACACACACATATATACATACACACACACACACACACACACACACACATATATATATATATATACACATACACACACACATATATACATACACACACACACACACATATATAAGTATATTTAATAAAAATGTGTTATTTATATATAAAATAGTTATATTTATATATAATATAAATCATATAAAAATATATATGCAGTATATAAATGCAAATAATTCTCAAATATATACATGCATGTGTGTGTTTATATATAGAAAATAATTATACACAATACACACACATATACTATGTAAACACAAACTTATATTTTGGATTTCGATTAATCGCGATTAATCGTTACAGCCCTAATATATATACATACACACACACACACATATGTACATACACACACATATATATATATATATATATATATACACACACACACACACACACACATACATACATACATACATACATATATATATATATATATATATATATATTAGGGCTGTCAAAAGATTAATCACGATTAATCACATCCAAAATAAAAGTCTGTGTTTGCATAATATATGTGTGTGTACTGTGTATAATTATTTATATATATAAAAACACACACAATCATGTATATATTTAAGAAAAATTGGTTATATTTATATATAAAACATTTATATATAATATAAATTATATAAATGTATATACAGTATATAAATGCAAATATTTCTTAAATATACATGAATGTGTGTGTATTTATACATAATAATTATACACAGTACACACACACATATATTATGCAAACACAGACTTTTATTTTGGATGTGACTAATCGTGATTAATCTTTTGACAGCTCTAATATATATATATATATATATATATATATATATATATATATATATATATATATATATATATATATATATATTACTACAGAATTGGTTCAGAGTTGGAAACATCTTGAAAAAAAGTGTATTTTTCCACAAACTTTGTATGCTTGCAAATTGTATAATATCCAAGGTAAACATTTCTAGTAATTGTGCATTTAATTCTCATTCGTATTTTCAGAAAGTTTTGGATGTAGGCTATCCTCTCCCCAAATTTGTCAATAATAAAACACAAAAATAATTTAAAGAGAAGGCTTATATTGATCTTTTAAGATTTTGTTTGCACCTTGTAAGTTAGGTTTTGATGTGGCAGTAAAAACTTTATAATCTATCCAAAACGAAATGTTGTCTTTCATATTTCGTCTGTAACATATCGTCTTTTATAATATATATTAGGGCATAAATGTTAATTTGCAGTTTAATATGTTGCTTATACGAAGACATTTTATTTCCACGTATTCAGTCGATTTTTACTCATCTCAGTAGGCAGTATAGATAGTTTCATTCACACACACAGACACGCGCGAGCTGTAAGTTAGTAAACAAACGCATGCGTCTGTGCCGTTCATTCATTCAAACACAGAAACGCGATTAAAATTTAAACAGTCTTTTGCGGTTTACAGACACCATTTCATATCGCGATTAGAACAAAGCACTAACTGATGATCTGCAGCTGGACCCGTTGTTCGGCTACTCCAGCACGTTTGAGGTAAAATTTCCAGGATAATCACGATATTATTATTCCTCACAGCGAGTGTGTTTTCCAGCTGTTGTGGGCGTTGACTGGTATAATGTGTTCTGCAAACATCTTTTATTCTATACTATTGTTACGTACTCGTACGCATTCTGTGTTGCAATGTGGAAATGTGGGTGTTTTGTTGTTGTTGTTGTTGTTGTGGTGTGTGTGTTTCTGGGGCCCGTTTCAGAAAGGAGGTTAAGTGAAAACTCTGAGTATGTTAACCCTGAAATGAGGGATACTCTGGGTTTTCTGTTTCAGAATGGGAGGTATATCAAACCCGAGAAAGCAGAGTAAGTCAAGCCCGTTTCTGAAAGAGGGGTAACTTATACTCAGAGTCAGTTACCATGGCAACTTACTCTGTGAACCTAACCTGGTCGGGAGCAGGTTTTCTTCGGTAAACCCAGAGTTTCTTGCGGTCTCCTCCCCTTTTTTAAAGAGGAAGCGGTGTTTAAACACTTCATTCATTCTTTCTGTACATTTATTCATTGCTGTTTTAAAAAATAAATTAATAAGATGAAGTATATATAACTCCTTAACTGGCAACTGAAAATACAGTACATTAGAGTTACATCATGTAGTTCTAAACAAATTCTAAAGAATTAAACTGTGGCATTCTGAAAATCACTTGGGGGATAAGAATGTCCATTTATACTTAGATATAGTAAAAGTTTTTTTAAAAACTGCTGAAGACCTATCTTTTTCGACAGCACTTGATCCAGTAACACTAACTCTTTCTCCACTATTCTATCTTTATAAAAATAAAATAAAAAAATCCTGCGGTAGATTGAACTGCGAAGGGTCATGGCACTTACATACTGTTGTCCTACTGTTAGTTTAACTGCTTCTATTGCTCTCATTTGTAAGTCGCTTTGGATAAAAGCGTCAGCTAAATGAATAAATGTAAAATGAATAAATGTAAATATAAACTTCGATTCTATAGGCTACGCCACATACAAATGTGAATATGTAGATTGTTTGATGTGTAGACACACAATATTAACATTACCCTGTAGGCCTCTCTGTGGCGCAGAAACTGCTTCTTCATACCCATCATCCTGTGAAGATGAGCATTTGTACACTTTATAACACTATTTGTCATAATTTCTGGTGTATTGAGTAGGCAACTTACAACTGTCTGGGGTTCTGTTGGGACAGGAGGCTCCAAAAGACAGATATTAGTCTCTAGATAGATATTAGTCCCAATAGATATCACAATCTATTGGGACCAACGAAAAACCCAACCCAAAGTAAAATAAATGGAAATATAAAAAATACCCTATATAAAAAATAACACATAGACCTCTTACATTTAATGAAGGCCCTTGGATCTCCGGGAGTGACCGGCTCTGATGAAGGAATTCCCTCAGCCAGAAATGCTGCTGCACTGCTAGACACTGGATGCTGTTTAGTTATGTAATGTGTCAAATGTTTGTAAAGTCAGATAGCCTACACCCATGATATGCTCAAGCCTTACCTGATTGAATTATGGTTTTATATTTTTTTTATTTTCAGCTGCTGCCACATTCTTTTAATGCCTGCAGGATTGCACCTAGCCTTCATGAAAATTAAAATTAGGTTGAATAACTGTTCTTCCAGTTTCACCTCTGATATTATAACAGTTACTCTAAAATAGTTATTAATTACTAACTACAAATGACATCTTCAACAGTGTAATTAGATTAATGTAATAATTACTATCTTTAGAAAGTATTGGTCTACGTATTATTAATCACTAAATCCACATATCAACCTCAACCACTTGAACAATACAACGAGGAGAGACAAGAAACTGCACTTTTAATGCTTTCAAAATGAACAAATTACAATTGCATGAATTAATCTTGAATTGACCAAAGTGTGTAGAGGGAGAAGGTTACATTCAAAATATACCTTTTAAAAATGTATGTTAAATCCACTGTTGTTTTATACAGAATTGTTCTATAGTCTATGCAGTAGCCTATTTAATGTAATTACATCATATTTTATTTTAAATTACAGAAGAATTAAGAGTAATCCCTTTAATTAAATTACAATATTTAGATTACTTGGTAATTAATTACACCCAACACTGTATAACAGTAATTCCTCTTTGTGTCTGGCACTGTTGCCATGGTGACTCATAATATCTGGGCTCCATTGATAATGGCTTTTTATAGTTGTGGTGCACGCGCTCAACTCAGAGTCAGTCAACTTAGAGTTGATTGAAGTAACTCATTTCAGCTGATCTGTAACCGAAAACTCAGAGTTTCCCATCTCAGGGTAAGTCAACTCAGAGTTCAAGTTTTAACTCAGAGTTGGTTGAACCTCCTTATTGAAACAGGCCCCAGGTGTTCGTTGGACCAATCTACCACCTGTCAATCTTCATGAAGGACAATGACGTTTCGGTTCACTTCATCTAATCACATCTCACCACCTCCTTCAAATACCGGTGATCACTCCAATGTCGACAGCAGCTGTTTGCTCACTTTTGGCATTTGCGCTTGTTTGATTTGCTGTCAATAAGTTTCTGTGTGTCTAACATTCGACTTCTATTTATAATGGTATAGTGTTTTGTAATTATACTGTTCGTCCTGGCCAGTTAAAACGGAGCGTGTAAAGCTGAGAAGGGAGCAGGTTAGTATACTAACCTATAGGTCGCGCGACATACACTTTGCACCATTTAGGATATTTTGGATTATGTTGGAAACACTAGTTTAGGAGAGTGCCCTCCTTGTAAGTTTTGTTATATAGTTAGTGTAGTTTGGTTAGAGCGTCTTGACGCCGAAGACTTTTCTTTTCTACATTTTATGTTTGGTAGTTAGTTTAGTTGATTTAACCTTTAGCTAGTTTGTTCTGTTTTATTGATTTGTTTGATTTGACATCTCTCGTGCTCGCCTTCCCACCTTGGGTTTTTGTAATGTTTAATATCTTTATTTTTGTTTTGTTCCTATTCATTGTTTGTACATATTGTAAATATTTATTCACTCATTCATTTCTGCTCTAGTCTGTGGATTAATAAATCCTTTCGAGCTGAGTGTTGAGAGTTAGTTTTCTTTTCTTGCTCTGTCCTGCACATTGAGATACACATACAATTTTTATCAAGTGTTATTCCCTTATTCCCTAGACAACGTAAAAAGGGACGTAACAACTATACTATAATACTATTATTCTCAGCCATTTTAAGCTATGGAGACTTAAAAAAATATGTGCAGTCGGTTTCCACATTTTCTTCAAGTAAAGTGAAATAGGAACAGTATGTGGTACTGACAAAATTAAAAATTTCACAATGTTTAGGACATAAGTTTTAGCAATGTTTTTTTTTTTAAAGATCATTAATTGACATAAAATATACATCAATTAGGCTATTGTTATGGAAATTTTACATTTAGATGTGTTTCTTTTGCTTTTGTATGGGTACAACTTGTATTAACGTTGAACTTTCATTTGCTCATAAGCATTTAAAGGAATATAATCATATAAGCTAAAGCACAATAATAAGATATGTAGCCAGACATGCATGGGTTGGAATAGGCTTGCAAGAGCAATATGTTCGAACAATATGTTCTAAGAAGAACTAAGTAGCAAATAACTTTTCTGTACTCCGAAGTGTGAAGAGTGTGTGTGTGTGTAGTTTTGTTCGAACTAAAGATAGGCAGTAGGTGTGAAAATGAGCAGTGGCTGAGAGAGGGGGTTGGGCAGACAAGGCATTGTTCTGTTCAGATAGAATTTATGATTAGACGAGATCTTGAACACGGACGTATACAGACGTTTCCTTTTAAGGTAAACGAGACAAATCTTTTGACAGATGCAGCCCACTCAGGATATGTTGGGGGTATATAATCTTAGCAAAGGGGACTGGCCTTTGCCTTCTCATGTCAGATGCTCTCTGTGTGAGAATGCCATGGGCCTTCTCATATCAGACGCTGTCTGTGTGGGAACGTCTTATTTCATGCATGAAATAAAATACTTTGTTTAAACTTTTGAGAATCGACTTTGTCTCCTTCATCCAGGTTTTAATATTGAGTAAATTTCCACAACAAATGGCGACGAGGATGGGATGCAAAACCGATGATCGTCGTGAGGGGAACAGTTGACTGGCCATCCCGAGAGAACACTCTACGGCTCAAAATCCTCAAGCTTGAGGAAAGAGAATTGTTCAACTCCTCACGACGACCTAGGTGGACGCAATTAAAGAACTCACAGACAGTGAGACTCACAAGACGGTGAGAGAAAATTTAAATTATTCACATGGTGGATAAGAAAATTATTTGCGTATTGAATATTTTTTCTAAAAGGGTCAGAGTTTTGGAATAAGCGTTTCCAAACAGGGTTTGAGAATAAGCCTAAAAGTAAGTTCTCAAATGCCATGTGTTAATTCTTCTCTAAAAGGGCCAGAGTTTTGAGAATAGGTCTGATAGAAAATTTCTCAAACACCAGACAAGGTGCTCGT
Source organism: Phoxinus phoxinus (assembly GCF_949152265.1). Classification (NCBI taxonomy): domain Eukaryota; kingdom Metazoa; phylum Chordata; class Actinopteri; order Cypriniformes; family Leuciscidae; genus Phoxinus; species Phoxinus phoxinus. The sequence continues at coordinate 1,637,198 of NC_136877.1, forward strand.
TCGAAGGTTCGGACATTAGAGGAGGCACTTGTTGGGGAAAGACCTGCATCGACGGAGACAGGCAATTTTGAAAGTCCTAGATTGACGAATTTAGGCATGTCGTGGTGGCCACGCTGAGAGAGGAATTAACACAGTAAATATAGTGCGTGGTGACCACGCGGGGGAAGATATTTAAATACGCAAATATAAATACTGTTGATTAAGAAGAAGGAAAGAGGAAAATTTATAGGTAAATATAAAGTAATAAAATAATAAATAAAAATACGCAAATATGGATTAATAAAATAAATTAATATAGGGAAATTGAACAAACAAAATTGTCTAAGTAAAAATGTGTAACGAAAATTCAAAAAAGAAGGATGGAGAACAGGTTGATTTCTCGAAGGGTTCATAAAAAATAATGGACAAAGCAATAGGAATTTGGTATCATGAATATGTGCCGTATTTAAAAGAGCAATATGGGTTCAATGGGGGTTTAAGCGTGTCACATTTGACAAAAACAAAAGCAAAATTGGTCTACTCACGTTGTCAAGAGGAAAGACAAGACACATAGAGAAACGCATTATGCAATCTTAAAAATGACGTATCTTTGAAAAATGACGTCTGACATTGTTTCTTCTTCTCCCTATAATGGCATTGTTTTTTTGTTTGTTTTTGTTTTGTGAGAATAAGAGAGGAGGACAGGACGCATCCGGCTCATCTTCCAACTCCTCGCAATCCTAACCAGATTCCAGCAGCCGCAGAAGGACGGGGTCACGCAGTTCCTAACGCACCACACAAAGAACCATACCACCGCTCTGCAGCCCTCCAGAAAATGAAGGTAAAGACTTTGTTCTGGGATGGATTGGACAGTGACATTTCAAAAGCAATTCAAAAGAGCTGTGTCGGATGGCAACTGGCCTCGACAGCAGAAATGAGACGACACGCAAGACATCATGAAAGCGCAGCGGAAAAAATCGACGCAGCCAAGCAAGACAAAGACCTCATGTTGGCCCTGGTGACAATGCAAGGGGTGTATATGGGCAACAACGACTCCACCCATCACCAACAGAACCAGAGAGACAATGGCAGAGGAAGAGGCAGAGGACGTGGTCGTGGAAAAGGACGAAACAGTCAACCATTTCAACAACAACGCAAAGAGCCCTATGACAAATGTTTTAATTGTGGACGAAAAGGACATTGGCGTTATGAATGCCCACACTGCGAAGGCGGGGATCAGGCGGATTGAAAGGAGGAGGAGGGGGTGAGCGACGGGGTTCCTGTCTCTCCAGCTGATGAGTATAATTTACCTTTATTTTCTGATTTCTGCTCTATGCAATGAAGACTTGCTTGCTAGGGTTTTCTATAAGACTCATATTTCTTTACCCTTGATAGAAATGAATGTTAATGACGCATCTTTGCTATTTCTGCTTTGACACGGGAGCTTCCAATTTTGTAATTAAAGCCACAGAGTTTGAAAAACCAGTTCCACTATCTGGGAAGACGACTTCTTCCAGAAGTGCAACTGGTCATGTGGTCATAGAACAATATTCGAAAACACTTGAGTGTTTAATTGAAGGGGAAAAATAAAATAATAATGTGCATTGTTTTTTAATTACTAAGTTATGCCCAGTGAATTTAATGCGAAGGGATTTACTTTGTAAGTAGGGTGTTTTTGTTTACTGTGGTGATCAGGGCTTATCAGCTGACATGAGAATGACGCATGAAACTGAAAGCACAGAGGATTTTTCTCTGTTTGTATATGAATGGCAAATTTCTGACACATGTCTGACCACAAAGCGGCTCATGACAGAGTGTTGCCATCTTCTGAATCTATGAGAGACTCAGATTTACATTGCACTTCTCATGTAAGCACTGATCATGATGATGAATATGCACAGCGATGATTTAATGTTGAAATAGAAATTGTGACGACTGACTATGTGTATTGAACTGACCAATGATGTGTTTTGAATGTGAAATTGACTGACAAACAGACAGTGTTTTATGACATGGAAAATGCACTAGCCTCATATCGCTGGCCAAACCAGTGAAGGCTGAATGGCGTGACGCGGGTCCCTTCATGGCCAGGTGCCATGAACTGACCGACTGGGTCATAATAGATAAAAAAAAAAAAAAAGAATGATCTGCCAAAGTGAAAATACCGTTTGATTTAAACAGCCATGTCATGAAAGACTGAGAGTTTGAGAGCAGTCACAGTGTTGGATGAGGAAGTGAAACTAAACAGACTGAGTTTAACACAACTCCCTGTCATAACAGACGGGTTGGAGAGAGTTTCCAAAATGTTGATGGGCTACTGATAAAAAATGATGTCTGATTGCAGATTGTGAGCCGATTCAAATAAAGACCAAATCCGACTATAGACCAAAGGAAAATGCAGTATCCACTAAAAAGGAAGTGGCAGTTTGTAAGTGCCAGGCTCATACTTCGGGTAGTGATGACGTTTCTAAAGAAAACAGGGTGTCAGAGTTTAGCAGCGAAGGCTGTAGCTCGACTTCCTGTTCAGATAACCATAGCAATACGGCTGAATGAGGAACTAGGTGACAGAAGCGATGCAACAACAACAACGCTTCTGCCTATGATAAAGAGAAATGGAAGAAGGCAGGCCGTGAGTATAAAAATGGACAATGGGGCCCCAGAAACAAAGGGAGATGTTTACTATTATGCAAAATAACTGATTTACCAAAGTTTTTTCCACAGTGGCAGCAGATTTTTGCAGCAGATGTTTTGATTTGTGGTATTAACAATGTGGGCAGGGGTCAGGCAATGAGACAGGGGGCCATCCCAGGCCGCAGAGACCATTCTCAAATGTAATGCTCGATTATATTGAATTATTACAATCTGACAAAAAGAGATACTGCGTAGTGGCAGTCGACATGTTTTCAGAATGGGTAGAAGCCATGCCAACAACAAAGGCAGATTAAAAAAGGAATGGCAAAACTATTCCTACAAGAAATTATCCCACCATGGGAATTTCAAATCCTGAAAAATTATTAAGTGGCAATGGTTCACATTTTGTAAACAGTGCAATTTCAGCAGTTGAAACATTCCTGGGTACATCCGGAATCGGGAGGAGCTAACATGAGAGTGAGAAAGATGGACTGGGAGGCACAAAATCCTCGCACATTGCCTGACACCACTATTTGTGAGCATGACATGTTGCAATATTGTGTTGAGCTGGATAAGGTGTTCTGTGATATCTCAAAACAGGTCCAGGCAGCAGTTCCAGAGCCAGCTGAGACGGCCCTGCACAGCTTCCGAGGAGATTTCGTGTTGATAAAGGATCTGAGACGAAAGCATTGGAAGGCGAAAAGGTGACAGGGACCATTCCAGGTTTTGCTGACAACTCAAAATGCGGTGAAAGTCGAGAAGCATCAGCTCATGCGGCTAGCTGCAACGGAAGAAGAATCCCACTCAAAGCTAACGAGTGCCAAACAGAGATCAGACTAACCAGAGACGTGTCATACCGTAGGTTACCAATGTGAAAACCACCGTCACTGGAGAGCAGACGAATCAATAGTAAGAGACGATTGTGCAATTTCAGGAGTGGTCAGGACTGTATCAAGGACTTTGTGGAACTTTAACGGCGTGGGCATTGAAATAACCTGTCTGATCATATCAACTAGACCTGCCCTGAGACCAAAAATACATCGAGAAACGGGACTGATATCGTCCAAACAAGAACATTTTCTCGCCTGACAAGGTTGTAATGTGTGGCAATAGGTCACTAAATCTTATCCTCTTAATTAGTGTGGCTGTAAGCCTAGCACGAGATGATAGCATATAGAGGTGAAAATGACAAAGGGAAAATGGGGTAAGACCATGTATTTTTGTAAGGATCCATGTCAAGGGCAATATGTGTACGGAGGTAATCAGAGTTTTTGGAATTAGAAGAAATCACTGAAAATTTAGGAGAATTAATAGGGTTAATTCCATGTACTATGTAGAAATTACTGAATGTGAAAATTCTGTAGAAATCAAATCAATATCTCCAAAGAAAGTCAAATGCCAGAACCCATCAGAACACAGTACTAGAGACTTTGACAGGGTATGGGCAGTGAAACCGCAATTAGGCGACGTATGTTTATGTAAATTAGGGACCCAACAAGGGGCAATAATGGCTGGTACAGCACACTGTAAAACCACGATAATCATGAATAATAACAAATGTATAACATCTAATGGTACAAATATCACATGTCCAGGTGACGACAAATGTCTCGGAGAGACAACAGCTTGAACAGTATGTGCACACCCTTCCTAAGAAATGGATGGGGTGCTGTTATCCAGGACTTTTAGATGTAGGAGGTTTATTTGAAAATATGCAAAATGTTAGGAACCTCTTGTTTTAATTTGACTGACGTCCATCAAAATGTATCAGACATAATAGAACACATGAAAATGGCCATAGCCACTCCAGATGAAATGTCATCTTCACTAGATAATTGGTTCTTGGGCCTGCAGGGGTGGACGAAATTGTTAATAAGTACCATTATGCCAATCGGATGTTTGATTTTCATTTTGATTTTTCTTTTAATGATTCCATGTTTAATGAATTGTATTTCTAGAATCACTGCTAAGGCAGTGACTGCCACAATGGTGAGAATGAGTCCAGGGGAATACACAACCGTGATAGGTAGAGCACCAGAGGTGAAGTTAATGTGTCAGTGGCTGATGATGATGAGGATTATGAGAACAAGAGCGAACATGAGTTTGACTAGGAAATTAAGTAACCATGGAAAAATTTACCTGTTGTGAATTACTATGATTATGGAAGAGTAAATGTAAAATTGTGTGTATGTTCTTTGAATGAACATATGGGGGATTGTTATGGAAATTTTACATTTAGATGTGTTTCTTTTGCTTTTGTATGGGTACAACTTGTATTAACGTTGAACTTTCATTTGCTCATAAGCATTTAAAGGAATATAATCATATAAGCTAAAGCACAATAATAAGATATGTAGCCAGACATGCATGGGTTGGAATAGGCTTGCAAGAGCAATATGTTCGAACAATATGTTCTAAGAAGAACTAAGTAGCAAATAACTTTTCTGTACTCCGAAGTGTGAAGAGTGTGTGTGTGTGTAGTTTTGTTCGAACTAAAGATAGGCAGTAGGTGTGAAAATGAGCAGTGGCTGAGAGAGGGGGTTGGGCAGACAAGGCATTGTTCTGTTCAGATAGAATTTATGATTAGACGAGATCTTGAACACGGACGTATACAGACGTTTCCTTTTAAGGTAAACGAGACAAATCTTTTGACAGATGCAGCCCACTCAGGATATGTTGGGGGTATATAATCTTAGCAAAGGGGACTGGCCTTTGCCTTCTCATGTCAGATGCTCTCTGTGTGAGAATGCCATGGGCCTTCTCATATCAGACGCTGTCTGTGTGGGAACGTCTTATTTCATGCATGAAATAAAATACTTTGTTTAAACTTTTGAGAATCGACTTTGTCTCCTTCATCCAGGTTTTAATATTGAGTAAATTTCCACAACACTATGTACATACATAGCTACATACATACATACACACACTGTTTGACCAATTAGATGAAAGGGGTGTTTCTAGCACCGCCCACATGTGCGAACGAAATATCAAAGCCGTAAACCACAAACGAAAATTGAGATAGAGCCGAAATCTCATTTTCCGTCTAATAAACGAAAAAAATTATAAATTAACCGTCTTTTCATTTCTCGTTATTCCATTCCCAATAGGAAATGAAATGATCAGATGATACACGGACCCCTGTGACCTACTTTCTGTACGATATGAATTTTCCGCGTTTTGAATTTTAGAAAACAGAATTTGAAGTTCCGAATTTCTTCTTCATTGAAAACTTGAATCTGTGTTTTTTTTTAAACTGGATATTTGCAGTCTAAGAATTCAGAACAAAAACAAATTGCTGTTATGTACATGAAAATAGGCTACACAAAAGTCAACCATAAAAACATTTAAATTCGTTAAATTTCAAATTCAATATTCATTTAAAGAAAACAAATTCAGAACTATTTAAATTCCACATAATATTCAATTTTGTTAGATTACACTAGTCAATAATTCAAATGTACACAATTCAAATTCAAACCATTTTGTCATATTATAAGCTCCAGTTATCTAATTGAGTCTATTCTTGTAACCAGTTCTACCGACCCGCTCCTGGAGTCGGGCGCATCAACAAGGTCATTATTAAAATAATTGTAATAATGTTAAAATATTAATAGTTTTTTTAAATCTGAATCGTTGTCCATCATTTTGTGAGCAATTGTTGATAAAGATGTCAAGTCGCAATAATGAAAACTTTTCCATTTTTAAACCATGAATGTGAGGATATCACACAAGCGATGTGCAAACTCTGCGTTAGAGTGTCGCCTTGGCTTTTGGCTTGCTTAGTTGCGGACATTTAATATTCAACAATGTTAGGCTATTGATCTGCATTGACACCATTAGGCCTATGTATGAGAACTGAACTGAGCTGGACGATGACATCTGTTTTCTCCAGAGCGGCTATAAATTCACTAAATTAATAAATTTTTACAACAAAAATGAACCATCACTGAACTTACTTAAGCTGGACTGAGATCGTAATAACTGACTAAGGAGAACTAGCTGAATATACTTTAACATGTGCTGATAACATGTCACTCGCTGTGCTACTACATATTATAAGAGTGATAAGAAAATATGTTGACATTGACAAGAAGAAAAACTATCCTGTGTCTGTTATCAGATAAATACTGGGTTTTGACTGTTAAAACATGTAATCAATGCACTACAAATAATAATTATAAGTTGATAACAAAACATTAGCCAATAAACTTTGCATGAAGAATCGTTATCCAGACTCAGAGAGCGCTCAATCTCTATCTATAGGCAGACTTTTTCCTTCTAAATATTATGAAATTGAGTGTATAGTTAAATACAGTTACACTTATGATCTCCGATGTTGTTTCGAGTGTTTTAGACAAAGCAACTATGATGACTATACATTTATTTGACTTGACTGGGACATTAGTTACCGTATGTGAATGTGTCTTTTCTTTCATTTTAATGTCAATTCTTATTGTTGACAATGTTTATCTAGAAGAAGCTGTCTGACTATAGATTAAATGGAAGCGTTACTTCAAATATTCAAGACTTATGGCTCTAGACTTGATAATCAAATCAATGATTTAAAAAACTAGATAATCAAGTTTGGTAATTGAAATAGTTTGCCTGCATATACTATTAGGGGCTGGGGATGTAAGAGTCATAATTGAAATAATTCAAATTTAACACGAAAGGCTTAAATGTTTAAGTATAGTTTAGTTCGTGTTATTGTTTATGTACATTCGTTGAACACCCCCCTATTTAAGTTGTAATGGTTTGCTCCGTTTTAGTATTGGAACTGTCTTTAGCGTTCCTCAAAGAACGAAAGAAAGACGGAGAAACACAGTTTGATATAGTTTATTTATTGTTTATTTTCTGTGTTTTGTGTGCAAGAACTTTCAGTAAACAAATGAAACTTGAACGAAGACCCGAGTCTATTCGAGAATATTCGAGTTCTAATATTGCAAATATTAGAATGAATGTATAAAATAACGCGATCATTATTAACACTAAACAGCACAACGGTCTAATGTTACTGAATGAAATGTCGACCCAGGACGAGCTTTAGGACTGTTTCTATGGTGACCATATTTTAGTTTTCAGAAACTTTTGGGGTTAAATGCGTGAAAAAATACTTGACAAATGCATTCACAACCTTGCAACTATGTTATAGGCCTACATAAAGTAATACATCCTTTCCATTCAACGTTTGGCTCGCAACAAAAAAAAAGTTTACCTTTTACATGACACTAGCTATTTCTTTTCATGGCCATAGGTTAAAAAAATAATAAAAGTCTACAACACTATTTCAGTAAAAAAACATCCTCCTGATGTTCTCTTGTAGCCTATACTTTCCTTATGTGGCGTCTAGGTCGCTAGCACCTTTATTTGACACTGACACGTACGTGCCAGCTTTGCAGGTCATGCACGGAACCCGACCGAAACGAAAACACGGGAGTTTTCTCTGTAAATCATCTGTGAATTTACATTTAGGCTTTTTTTTTTTTAGGCTGTTAGCTACTTATATCTTATCTCGAACTTGACCGTAAACTGAAGTGTCGAGTCGCGCTGCTAAAAAAAAGTCAGCCTACTTTGATTTGATTGGTCATTTCAAATATTATGACATTGACGAGCAGTAACAGACCAATGAGGCTGAGATGAACACACACACCCACTCCCACACACACACACACACACACCTGTTTTCTGACGTGCAATCTCTGCTTGGAGCCGTTGAGGATTGAGGAATGCGCTGATTAAAACAAGCCGGTTTCATATGTTTTGTGTGCAAAAGCAAGCGCCAGTCAATTTAAAGTACACGCTTAAATGGCCCAATGAAAAATAATGAAAACCAGGACATTTTCATCACTTTATAAAAAACAGCCAGGACGGCCAGGACAGGACGTGAAAACAGGACGTTTTGGTCAGCCTAGACTGTTTCTGAACCCGATGCAGATGTATCTTTAACACGTGATTTTGTGATCATTTTTTTAGCTCAAAATGTTGCTTTTTTGAATGAAACTTGCCCATATCCATGTGTTGATTTAAAAAAAGTAAAATGGACATATCATTGCAAAAGCTTTGTATTTTAAATAAATGCTGTTCTTTTTAACTTTTCTATTCAACAATGAATCCTGAAAAAAGTATCACGTTATTAAAAAATATTAAGCGGCACAAATGTTTCTAAAATTGATAATAAATCAGCATAGCCTATTAGAATGATTTCTGAAGGATCATGTGATACTGATGACTGAAGTAATGATGCTGAAAATTCAGCTTTGATCACAGGAATAAATTATACTTTTAAAGTATATTAAAAGACAAAACCATTATTTTAAATTGTAATAATATTTAACATTTCACACTGTTTACATTTGATCAAATACATGCAGCCTTGGTGAGCATAAGAGACTTCTTTCAAAAACATTAAGAATAGTAATGTTTCCAAACTTCTGACCAGTAATGTATCCTATATAATAAAGGAAATAAAAAATAAAAATAACTTAAAATAAAAATAATCAAGTCTTTAAAGTTCTTACCTTTTCACCACCCCAAAAACCACCAAAATAGGATTTGTTGACCAGGACTCTTTCACTGCTCTCAAACTTTGAGTTTACCAGTGTCAGGAAAATGCTGTTCGATTTCTCAGCGAACAAATTTATCATACCCTGATAAATGTGGGGAAAAGAATTATAACTAGAAATAGTCACCTTGTAGGTCAACATTTTTCCTGAATGAAAGATGTACAAACTCTGGATCCTCAGTTTATTCTTGAGCACCTTTATATGAAGTTCACTTCCGGCGCTACTCTCCGCCTCCTGTGACATTAGTCAAGTCAAGTCAAGTCATTATAATGTGGAATTGGTCCATCAATCAAAAATGTCATGTGCATACCTGCATATGTGATCTATATCAAGTTTCTGAAAATACAGGATTAAATGTCCTGTATCACTGCATCTAAACCAACAATATGTTTATTAGATCCAATACCAACTAATCTACTGAAAGAAGTGTTACCTGTAGCAGAAGAGCCTCTTCTCAATATTATTAACTCGTCTCTATCTTTGTCATGTTCCAAGAATATTCAAGCTGGCAGTTATAAAGCCACTCGTTAAGAAACCACAATTAGATCCAAATAACCTAGCAAATTACAGACCCATTTCAAAACTTCCATTTATGTCTAAAATACTAGAAAAAGTTGTGTCCGCTCAATTGTGCTCTTTCTTGCAAGAAAATGATATCTGTGAAAAATTCAGTCAGGATTCAGGCCACATCACAGCACAGAAACTGCGCTGGTTAAAATGACAAATGACTTACTTATGGCTTCTGATCAAGGCTTTATCTCTATACTAGTTTTACTCGATCTTAGTGCTGCGTTCGACACTATAGATCATAAAATACGATAAAATCGACATCAAAATTACACTGGTTCAGGAACAGGCATTAAGCTGGTTTAGATTGTACTTATCAGACCGTTACCATTTTGTCTGTCTAAATGGGGAAAAATCGAAGATAACGTCAGTAGACTATGGAGTGCCGCAAGGATCTGTGTTAGGCCCTCTGCTTTTCTCAATATATACACTGCCACTTGGCAATATTATAAGAAAACATGGAATTAATTTCCACTGTTATGCTGATGATACTCAATTATTTCATCACGACCAGATGATAACACTGAATTATCTAAACTGACAGATTGTCTTAAAGATATAAAATATTGGATGACGTGTAATTTTCTGCTATTAAATTCAGATAAAACGGAGGTATTACTGATTGGTCCAAAAAACTGCCCAAAAAACCTCTTACAATACAACCTTAATCTAGAACACTGGTTCCCAACCCATGTGATAATGAGCTGATGAGTTGAATCAGGTGTGTTTGATTAGGGAGACAAAGAAAACGTGCAGCGTTGTGGGTCCTTCAGGACAGGTTTGGGAACCACTGATCTAGAAGGACGTCCTGTTACTTTATCCTCTACAGTAAAAGACCTGGGTGTTATACTAGACCGCAACTTGTCTTTCGAAAATCATATTTCAAATGTCACAAGAACAGCCTTTTTCCACCTTAGAAACATTGCTAAGCTACGTAACATGCTCTCAGTTTCTGATGCAGAAAAGTTAGTTCATGCATTCATGACCTCGAGACTAGATTACTGTAATGCTATTATCAGGTTGTCCTGTATCCTCCGTAAACAAGCTACAGTTAGTCCAAAATGCAGCCGCTAGAGTTCTTACTAGATCAAGAAAATATGATCATATAACACCAATTTTATCATCTCTACACTGGTTACCTATTAAGTTCCGTATCAATTACAAAGTATTACTACTGACCTATAAAGCCCTAAATGGTTTAGCTCCTGTGTATTTAACGGATCATCTATCGCCCTACAATCCATCGCGCTCTTTAAGATCACTAAATTCAAGGCTTCTGGTCATTCCAAGGATATCTAAGTCCACTAAAGGAGGGAGGGCGTTTTATCAGTTAGCTCCTAAACTCTGGAATGACCTTCCGATTATTGTTCGTGGCTCAGACTCGCTCTCCCAGTTTAAAACTAGATTAAAGACCCATCTCTTTAGCCAAGCATTCACATAATGCTTACTTTTTATACTACAGTTGAATCAGATCAAATGCATAATTATTATGAACAGCAGCTATGCTAATTATTTCCCATATGCTTTTCTGTTAGCGTCCCGAGGTAAATAGAGTTCGTCAGCTCCCGTATGTATCCTGCCTCACATGGCGACGTCAGAGGCCACAACACCTGTGAAGAGACGACTAAACGCTGATGATATGTTATGCCTTAAATTAATGCATGATTAACTAACTGTATTTTTTAATAACTAATTGTATTGTATTTCTATGTATATTTCTGAAATGCACTTTCTGTAAAGCTGCTTTGAAACAATATGTATTGTGAAAACCGCTATACAAATAAATTTGAATTAAATTGAATTGAATTGAAATGTAGATATATTCCTGTGCAGACATTCCCGTTCTACTGATAAGGTTTTCCAATTACAATTACTATTTAAAATTCACCTCCTTAATATTAACATTAACAGGATATTAATGTTAGATATCCTTGGAATGTGTTGGAGACAGTTTTTCATTTTCATTGTTGCAAGGATGAGTGACACACTGTGGGTGTAAGTTAGTTGGAAACAGAAAACTTTTCAGTTATTTCTAAACAAAATTTTCAAGAAAAACACAGAGGTATTAGGCAACACTGCTATTGTGTAAATGTATGGAATAAACTGGCATAACCAGTTCAGTGCACATGGCATAAACTGAATAGGGAAATTATTTTTTAATTTTTTTAATATAATATTTTAAAACTATTCATTCTCTATTCTATATGTAGAGATAAAATGCAAGAGAGAAATGAAAGCTTTGGCATAAGTTCTGCCGGGAAGACTCAATTGTTACATCACTTATTACCTTCTCATCTATCCAAACATATTCTTATACTATTCTTATACTGACGCTTCCCTTCACCTCCACCAGTATGATCTCTTCCCTCTATCCTCCCCACCATATGCCTATATAGACACTGGCTGTACATGTTAAAAAAATAAAGAGATAAAGAGATAAATAAATCTTGTTTGTTAGCACTTTACAATAACAGTTCATGAATAATCAGGAAGGCTACTAATACCTGAATTAATAATTAGCATACTTCACTGTTTAAATCCTTTTTGAGTTGGTGAGATTTGAACCTTCGGGTTGAAAGTCAGACTCTCTAACACAACTGCCCACAGTGACTCAAGACAGAATATGAAAGTGTAAATTCATACATTTACTAACAAACACCTGCTAGCATGTAAAGTTGTTTTTCACTCATGAGTTCACTTGACTCTCAGTTCTTCATTAGTTCTTGAGTAGTGCATGCTTTGACTTGTTAGTTTGTGCTGAAGAAATTATTAATTCAGATATTAGTACATGATTATTCAGACTGTTATTGTAACGTGTTACTACACACATGGTTGTTCTGTATCGATAGATCACACTCTTTATTTTACAGCTTGTGAAAGTTTGCTGTGTTGGAGACAGTTTTTCGTTTTCATTGTTGCAAGAATGAGTGACACACTGTGGGTGTAAGTTAGTTGGAAACAGAAAACTTTTCAGTTATTTCTAAACAAAATTGTCAAGAAAAACACAGAGGTATTAGGCAAGACTGTTATTGTGTAAATGTATGGAATAAATTGGCATAACCAGTTCATTGCACATGGCATAAACTGAATAGGGAAATTATTTTTTCATTTTTAAAAAATAATATTTTAAAACTATTCATTCTCTATTCTATTCATAGAGATAAAATGCAAGAGAGAAATGAAAGCTTTGGCATAAGTTCTGCCGGGAAGACTCAATTGTTACATCACTTATTACCTTCTCATCTATCCACACATATTCTTATACTTGTGGCATAAAAGATCGGTACTTACACACGTCTGAGATCGCAGATGCTGACGCTTCCCTTCACCTCCATCCTCCCCACCTCCACCAGAGGTGAACAGATCGAACAAATAGAAAAGGATTTTGTGCCTGAATCGGAGGACAACCAGCAACAGGAGAGGGCTGGGGAAGTCCCGGTACCCGGACGTGCAGTAATGGAGAGGCTGAGTCCACCCACTTCCATGCAACTGACTGGTAATCTTGCTGATAATTGGAAGCGTTTCAAGCAACGATTTAATATATATTTAGCAGCAAGCGGAGCAGGGGGTGAGGATGAAAAACTGAAAGCTCACATCCTTTTGCATGTTATGGGAGAAGATGCTTTGGACATATATAATAGCTTTCAGCTGGATGAAGCTAATCTGACTTTAGCAGAGCTAATGACGAAGTTTGAAGAGTACTTTGTGCCTAGTCAGAATGTAACCTTTGAGAGGTACAAGTTTTTCACCCATGACCAAAAACAAGAAGTACCTTTTGATCAGTACTTAGCAGAGCTTCACACACTAAGCAAAACATGTGAATTTGGCACCCTGAGAGATTCACTAGTGAGAGACAGGATCGTTTGTGGCACAGTGGACAATGCACTCAGAGAAAGACTGCTCAGAGAGACTGGACTGACACTAGATAAGTGTGTCACTATGTGTAGAGCAGCAGAAACCACTCGAGCACAAGCAAAAGAGCTTCGGAGAGGTGAAACAACAGTGCATGCCGTAAATAAAGAACAGAGGAAAAAGAAAACATTTACCAAACAAAAAGACCATAAGGAGAAATCTACAGAGTTTAAATGTGGTAAATGTGGAAGCAGTCACAAGCCAAAATCATGTTCTGCATATGGAAAATCCTGTAACAACTGTGGAAGAAGCAATCATTATGCAAGATGTTGCAAATCAGCGTTTAAACAGAGAGTTCACGCAGTTGGTGAGGAAGAGGATGATGATGAGGAGTTCATTGTGGATGTGGTGCATGCTCGTACAAAAGAAAAAGAGGAATGGATTGTGCCAATCGAAGTGAATGAGACGACAATACCATTCAAGTTAGATACAGGTGCCCACGTAAACCTGTTATCTTTTGAAGATTACAAAACGTTGATGGTGAAAAGCAAAATTCATCCTATAAAAACAAAGGTGACAGGATACACTGGAGAACGTGTTCCTGTTAAAGGCGGATACATCGCAACCTTCAAACACAGAGGCCAGCAGATAAGAGCACTGCTACTGATCGTGGATACAAGAACACAACCAATCCTGGGACTCAAGACATGTACAAAGCTCAATCTAGTCAAAAGAGTGTTTGTAGTGACATCATCAGATACTGCAAATGATCATGACTCACTCATGGAGGAGTATAAAGACTGTTTTGAAGGACTTGGATGTCTACCTGGAGAACACAAAATATGTGTGGATAAAAGTGTCTCTCCTGTTGTGCATCCTTGTAGGAAAATCCCTTTTGCATTGTGTGGAAAACTGAAAGAGGAACTAGAGCGCATGGAAAAATTAAAGGTGATCCAGAAAATAGATGAGCCAACTGAATGGGTCAGCTTGCTGGTTGTTGTGCAAAAGAAAACCGGTGCTCTGAGAACATGCTTGGACCCAAGGGACTTGAACAAAGCAATCAAAAGAGAACACTTTAAGTTACCAACCAGAGAAGAAATCATGGCACAGTTTTCTGGAGCTAAATGGTTCAGTAAACTAGACGCTTCGTCAGGTTTCTGGCAGCTGAGGCTGGATGATGAGAGTTCGAAGCTGTGCACGTTTAACACACCTGAGGGCAGGTACAGGTTTCTTCGTCTGCCGTATGGTATCTTATCAGCGCCTGAAGTCTACCATAAGACTATTCACATGATCTTCGAGCACATACCAGGAGTAGAGACAATGATGGATGACATCATAGTCTGGGGGTCGAATCGAGAAGAACACGACGAAAGACTGAGAAAAGTGCTAGACAAGACGAGGGAAGTGAATCTGAAGCTTAACAAAGACAAATGTGAGTTTGGAGTGAAAACACTTACCTTTGTGGGAGATGTTGTCAGTGAAGAGGGGGTGAAGCCCGACCCGAGAAAAACGTCAGCAATCAACAACATGGAAAGACCAAACAACAAAGATGAGGTCAGACGGTTTCTGGGAATGGTCACCTATCTTGCCAAGTTTGTCCCACAGCTGTCAGAGCAGTCAGCACCTCTAAGGAGTCTTCTTGAACAAAAGAATGAATGGATCTGGTCCCATGAACAGGAACAATGTTTTGTGAAGCTGAAAGAGACTCTGACACAGGAGCCAGTGTTAAAGTTTTACGACCCAGAGAAGAGAACAAGGATCTCAGCAGATGCGACGCAGTACGGCCTGGGAGCGGTGCTGCTGCAGCAACATGAAGAGCAGTGGCTACCTGTCGCCTATGCGTCCAGGGCCTTGACAAGCGCCGAGTCCAGGTACGCTCAAATTGAGAAGGAGCTGCTAGCGAGCATGTATGCATGTGAACGTTTTCACCAATACGTCTATGGTCAAGCTTTTGAAGTAGAAACAGACAATAAACCTCTGGTGTCCATCATGTCCAAACCTCTGAATGACTGTCCCGTACGGATACAGCGCATGCTAATCAGGCTGCAAAAATATGACGTGCACATGATATACACACAAGGGAAATGCATGTACACCGCCAACACTTTGTCAAGAGCAGTGGATAAGGAGGAACATGCGGACAGCGAAAAAACTTCAGAAATACAGGCATATGTGGACATGATTGTGTCGTCTCTGCCAGTAACAGCTGAAAGAACAGAACAAATACGGAGGGAGACAAATGCAGACGAAACAATGAAAGAACTCAAGCGCACAGTACAGACAGGTTGGCCCAAAAACAAAAAAGATTGCCCTGCGAAAATACAAGACTACTGAAACTGCAGAGCAGAGCTCACCGTGGTGGATGACATAGTGTTGAAGGGGAGTAAGTTTGTTATTCCATCATCATTACGTAAACAAATGCTCCAAAAGATACACGAAGGCCACCTCGGAGAAGTCAAGTGTAAACGACGGGCGAGAGAAGTAATGTACTGGCCGAGAATCAACCAAGATATCAGCCAGTCAACAGCGTCATGTGAACCCCGGTGCCCCACAGACCTTACTATAAGGTTGGAACTGACTTATTTGACTGTGATGGAAAGAGGTACATAGTGGTCACCGACTACTTTTCAAACTATCCAGAAGTTGGAGTGATGCAGTCAACATCAAGCAAGGCAGTCATCAGCTACCTCAAGACTGTCTTCGCCAGACATGGTGTTCCGTGTGAACTGTTTTCGGACAATGGGCCCCAGTTTTCCAGCTGCGAGTTTGCTGCCTTTGCCAAAAAATGGGGGTTTCAACACTCTACGTCGAGCCCAACCTATTCAAAGTCCAATGGCTTGGCAGAAAACTCTGTGAAAACAGTAAAAACCATGATGAAAAAAGCCTAGGACAGAGATGACTTTCAGAAAAGCTTACTGATCTATAGGAGTGCACCTTTACAGAACGGACTATCACCAGCTCAAATGCTGATGGGTAGGCACATTCGCTCTAACCTTCCAGTAAATGAGGACTTGCTTACGCCCAAAGGCGCACACAAAGTCAAAAAAGTAAAGGAGGAACAAAAAGCGAAACAAAAACAGCTGTATGATCGAACGGCAAAACACCTGCCAATGTTGAAGCCTGGAGACACGGTGCGTCTCAGGGACATCTCTACAGGGACGTGGAAACAAAAAGGGACAGGTGGAGGAGGAAGTTGCTCCACGCTCCTACAGGATCCAGATGGAGAATGGTTTGTCTCTGAGGAGGAACCGCACGGATCTTCAACTACAGCCGACTGAAAAGGACATTACAGCTCAGGAGACGGTTCAGCAGGACACAACTGAATCTACAGAGCTAACTGACAGTGGTCTGACAGCAGTGTCTTCGTCACCATCTGTTGCGACACCTTCCAAACTGTCGAAGTCGCCAGCTGCTGAAAGACAGGCTAGACTTAAGAGAAATGTTCAGCCACCTCAGAGGTTGATTGGGAGTTGCTAAAGTCTCTTTAATTGTTTTTTTTACAACGGAGCAACATGGACCCTTAAGTTAGTATATAAAAAAGAAAAAGAAAAAAAAAAGTTCAAATTGTAATAGTTGTTTACAAGTAAAGTTTCATATAGTTATAAGTAAAAGTAAAGTTTATATATATTTATATAAATAACAGCACTTTAATATGGCTATGTTTTATAGGGGTACATTTTATTTCTTTATAGGGGGAAAGATGTGATGTTATGAGTACATTATGTTAAGAACTCCATTACCCAGTGTAACCCAGGGTAAAATTTAATGGTTCTAGTTCCCAGTCACCTGAACACGCCCTTCATTCACATATTTGTGCAGGAGTCACATGGTAGTCTCAGTGAACGCTTTCAACCAATCATAGCACTTGAGCGCGTCTTTACAAGCTGCGGTGAATTTCCCCAATCAGTAGTGTGAGGGGGAAGCCACCGGAGCAGCTGCACTCGGTATGTCTCTACACAAACGGAGCTATTTTCGCTTATTTTCCATCTTAAAATGGTTGGTTGACTAGCATGCGATTTTGTATTTGTAGTGTTCACCACCGTTGTCTTTAGAAGTCGACTGGTGCCGCGGTGTGTCGAATATCTGCGGGAATTGGTGAGTCTGTTTGTTGTGTTCGTTAGCATGTTGACATTGGCATCGGCATCCTTATGTATTATAATGAAGGTTTCCGCTAGCGTAATGCTATGGTTTTAAGTATTTAAATGGTTAATTTATATACTGAATGACAAGATAATTAATTGTGTTGAATGGAATGTTATGTTGTAAATAATCCTGATATTTATGGGTGGTTATTTCCATGCAATTGAGTATCTTTGTATGATTTTTGTTATTGTCATTTAATATAATTATGACGATTACTTATGCAGTATTTTGAATACTATTGTGTACACATAGAATATAAAATAGAGAATATAAAACTAGCTAGTAGATAAATTATATTATGAGTAGTGACTAAACCATGGGTCCTGTTATTTAATACAGGCCAGGTGCGGCCAGTTGCGGGCCAGTTGATGGCGAGCTATTATTACCTGGAACAGAACCTGCCCCAACAACATCATCGGCCCCTGTGGGTTTGGTAGGAGGCTGTGCAGCTCAGCTCAACCCCCCTCCACTCTCATTCACACGTATACACATATACAGCCATTCATTAAGCTTTGGCTTATGGACTATTTGCGTTTCACGGGCCATTCACGTTAAGTGGACATGGTGTTCATCTTCTATGAACAAGGAATACAGTCCTATAGTGTGTTGTGGACTGTCTTTAATCTGAGTACTCTCCAGTTGTTTGAATTGTATTTTGTTTGTTTGTTTTCTTCTCTGCAGATTGGAATTATTGTGGTTATTGTTATTTGTCTTGTTTTCACTTAATACATGGTACCAACACCAAAATTAAGTTATTTGTCTCTGTGTTATTATTCACTCTTTCGACACCTCCTTGAGACGAACCCTATCTTCTGTAGCCCAATTATTATTTAACCTTCTATAGCCATATTCATCTGCTATTTATAGACAATTATATGTTACATGTGGCGAGCGAGCCAGGAGGTCTTGAAAAAGTGTTTAATATACGCATTTTTGAACATTCAGTCTCACCAATATTAATTTGACCATGGATATTTTTGAAAAACTTGACATCAAAATACCAAATGCAGTATTGGTCACCGAGTCCGAGGTAGCTGAAGAGGTGGAAGGGTTTCTCGAACAGTATGGTAGGATAAATCGTGCTCTTACTGTTGATTCGCCTAAATCCGAGTTTCACAATATGCTCATTGTTGAGTTTGAGTCTGGCTTACCTTTGACTCTACTGAATCCACTTCTACCATATACGCAAACTTCTGAGACCGGTACCGTTTATCACATTAAGAATTTATCCCAAGTATATACTGCAAATGTGGGAAGTTCTAAAACTCAGACATATTTAGCTGACTTAAAAGGAGTTGCTATACTGACTGGACAGAACTATGCTGAAGTGCTGAATGAGATGATGGGCCAGATCAGCAAATCAATCTCCGAGCTGCGAACTGATGGCGAAGCCGGTGTTGGTGTTAAGGCAGAACAGCCTTCAGTGAATACAACTCAGTCACAGTATAAAATGGCCGCTCCATCTCCACTGCTTGCCACTGCTCCTATAGCTCAGCCAGGGGAGCGAGGTGCCACCATCAACTTCACCGCTTCGGACCTCAACCCTCCTGAGTTACAGAGGTATGTGGTAGAACACATTGTTAAGTCTGAGGATACTGCTGTGCATCTGCGCTCTTCCCACAGACTCCGTGTGTTTTCTGGAAAGGTGCCACGACCACAACATGAAGTGGACTACGACACATGGCGGTCTAGTGTGGAGCTGGTGCTCAGTGATCCTGCCATATCTGAAATCCAACGATCGCGACAAATCCTCGACAGTCTCCTGCCACCAGCTGCTGATATGGTGAAACATCTGAGTCCTGACATGTCTGTTAACATCTACATCCAACAGCTTGACTCCGCCTATGGGACAGTGCAGGACGGGGAGGAGTTGTATGCAAAATTTATGGATACTCTTCAAAACGCTGGTGAACAACCTTCAGCTTACCTGCAGCGATTACAAGTTGTTTTAAATATTGCAGTAAAGAGGGGAGGTGCACCAAAAGCTGAAGTTAATAAACATCTTCTTAATCAGTTCTGCAGAGGATGCTGGGACAATGTCCTGATATCTGAACTGCAGCTTAAACAGAAAAAAGAGAAACCACCGTCTTTCGCTGAACTACTGCTGCTGTTAAGAACTGAAGAGGATCGTGAGGCTGTAAAGACACAAAGAATGAAACAGCATCTGGGAGGAGGCGGAGCCAGACAGAAAGTAACATCACAAGCCCAGATTGCATATGGAGAAGAGGAAAAGAAAATATGTGAGACACTGACTATTATTACCAAACAACTCACTGAACAGGTGGCTGCAATACAGCGTCAACTGGCTGTTCTGACGGCAAACCAATCTCAGGGCCGAGAGTCTTATACTCCAAGACCCAAAGCAGTTCTAAAGTCACGTGGGAAGCAGAACATGGCGGCTGCTGTGAGTGATCCCTCTGCAAGTCCAAAGCCCGGGTTCTGTTTCCGTTGCGGGGAAGATGGACACATCAGGCCGCAATGTGACAACCGGCCGAATCCAGAACTTGTTAGTGCTAAGAAGAGACAGTTTAGTGAAAAGAAACCAAAGTGGCAAAAGCGGAATCAACCAGTACTGGAACAGTTAAACTAGACTCAGTTCTTGTTGGGGGACAAACAGGAGCTGTGCTGGAATCATACTGTCCCGCAAAGTTGAATAAGCCTGTTCAGTGCGCAACCCTCCAGCCGTCCAACCGGGAGGCTATAGTCCAGCTCCCCAAAGGCCTGGTGGGGTCAAGATGCACTGCTGAAGTTGCTGTCTTTGGGCACTCCTGTCAGTGTCTGCTTGATACTGGTTCACAGGTGACCACAGTATCGGCCTCTTTTTACAATGAACATTTGCAAGACCAACAAATTAAACCTCTACACAATCTATTATATATCGAAGGTGCTGCTGGACAGTCAGTCCCTTACCTAGGTTATGTGGAGGTGGTGGTGGAATTTCCGAAAGCTTTTATGGGCAATGAGTGTGATGTTTCAACCTTGGCTTTGGTTGTCCCTGATGTTTGCCCTGAAGCTTCGTCCACTGTTCTGATTGGGATGAACACGCTTGAACCCCTATATGAGCAATACCTGCAGAGCAATTTACCAACGTTCCAACCTAGCTCGCAAGGTTACAGAGCTGTGTTAAAGACCCTCCAGTTGTCGCACCAGCAGAGAGACAGTGGTCATGTTGGAGTAGTGAGACTCCTCAGCAAAGTCCCAGTGCGTGTTCCGGCCGGCCGCACACGTATCATCGAGGGCTCTGCTAATGTCGCCTTATCCAGCTTCACCCAGTCTGTTTTCGTCCAGCATCCTGCGTCCATCCTACCGGGTGGTCTATGTGTTAGCAACTGCCTTCTCACTCTTCCGGCTCATGCTCCCTACAAAGTCCCAGTGGTTGTGACAAATGAGTCAGAGCAGGACCTCTACATTCCATCATTGAGTGTCATCGCAGAGCTTGAAATGTACCACTGCATTCTGTCACAGCATCAGGTGAAAGGCTATCTGTCAGAACCTGCACTTACCTCTCTCAGTTTTGATTTTGGGGACTCTCCCATACCATCGGAGTGGAAAGAGCGAATCACAAGGAGATTAAGTGACATGTCGGAGGTCTTTTCACATCATGACCTCGACTTTGGATGCACGAACAAGGTAAAGCATCACATCACGCTTCATGATGGAACTCCATTCAAACACCGTGCTAGACCAATCCATCCCAACGACATAGAAGCTGTTCGTAGCCATCTGAGCGAGCTTCTGGAGGCCGGTGTCATTCGTGAGTCCATTTCACCCTTCTCTTCTCCTATTGTCGTGGTACGGAAGAAGAATGGGGATATCCGATTGTGCATCGACTATAGGAAGCTTAATCTCCAGACCATCAAGGACGCATACGCTCTTCCAAAGTTAGAAGAATCCTTTACGGCGCTTACCGGTTCAAAATGGTTTTCAGTCCTGGACTTGAAGTCAGGCTATTACCAGATTGAAATGCACGAAGCGGATAAGCCCAAGACTGCTTTCGTGACACCCTTGGGATTTTGGGAATTCAACCGGATGCCCCAGGGGGTCACTAATGCTCCCAGTACGTTCCAGCGGTTGATGGAACGGTGCATGGGTGACCTCCATCTTCGTGAAGTGTTGGTGTTTTTGGATGATATAACAATCTTCTCAAGATCCCTTGAAGAACACGAGAGGAGATTGATACGAGTGCTGAACCGGTTGAGAGAGTACGGATTAAAGTTGTCCCCAGCGAAGTGCAAGTTTTTCCAAACATCCGTCCGCTACCTGGGTCATATTGTATCAGAGAAAGGAGTAGAAACGGATCCAGAAAAGATAACCACCATCAAATCCTGGCCAATTCCCACCAACCTAAAGGAACTACGCTCTTTTCTGGGATTTGCGGGGTATTACCGCCGTTTCATTAGAGACTATTCCACTATTTCCAAACCTCTGAACGACCTTACCCGTGGGTACTTACCTGTACGGAAGTCCAGAACCAAGCCACCCAACATTCAATACCAAAGTCCAAAGCAGCCTTTTGGAGAACGTTGGAGTCCTAGTTGCCAAGTTGCTTTCACCACATTGATTGAGAAACTAACCACAGCTCCAGTCCTCGGGTTTGCAGATCCATCCCAACCGTACATACTTCATACAGACGCCAGTACGACAGGACTAGGAGCTGCACTTTATCAGGAACAGGAGGGGAAGCTGAGAGTAATTGCTTATGCAAGTAGAGGCCTGTCTAAAAGCGAAAGCCGCTACCCAGCCCACAAACTGGAATTCTTAGCGTTAAAATGGAGTGTCACCGAAAAGTTCCAGGATTACCTGTATGGAGCCACCTTTACCGTTGTGACGGATAGCAATCCCTTGACTTACATACTCACCTCCGCCAAGTTGGATGCTACTGGTCACCGATGGTTGGCTGCACTTTCCATATACTCGTTCAAACTCCTGTACCGGGCTGGGAAACAGAATGTAGATGCAGACGCACTTTCCCGACTTCCTCACCAGTGTCTTGATGAAGCACCTAAAGATCAAGAGCTTATACAACAGTTCCTGGAAAACCGTCTTGCTGACTCAGATCTGATTTCTTTAGAAATTGTTGACGCCATCTGTCAGGGTTGTCTCGT
Organism: Phoxinus phoxinus; assembly: GCF_949152265.1. Lineage (NCBI taxonomy): Eukaryota > Metazoa > Chordata > Actinopteri > Cypriniformes > Leuciscidae > Phoxinus > Phoxinus phoxinus. The sequence goes on from NC_136877.1 coordinate 1,660,038, forward strand.
CCGTGCTGCTCACCCTGTCAATCCTGGTCTTGAGGGCATTACGCTGGTTGAGTCCCTCTCCATCACAGCAAAGGCAGTCCCTGACAGTTTTACTACTGAAGAGGGTCAGCTACCTTCAGCCCTGTCTCACCTCAGCATTAGGGAGGAACAGAGGGCTGATGCAACCATCCGAGAGCTGATTCATCAGATGGAGACTGGAGAAAAGATTCCTCCAATGGCAAGAACAGAGCTGCCCGAATTACCTCTCTTGTTGAGAGAGTGGGCAAGGTTTGAGCTGATTGATGGAGTCCTCTACAGGAAACGGCAGGACCAGGAAGATATTACTTACCAACTTGTTCTTCCAGAGTGTCTTCGTCCGGCTGTGCTAAAGAGTCTCCATGATGAAATGGGCCACATGGGAATTGAGCGCACCTTAGACCTTGTTCGCACCAGATTTTTCTGGCCAAAGATGGCTAATGACGTTGAGCACAAGATCAAAACGTGTGGTCGTTGTGTGCGACGGAAAGCTCTTCCTGAACGAGCTGCTCCATTGCTCAGCATTAAAACATCTCGTCCTCTCGAATTAATCTGCATGGATTTCCTGAGTCTTGAACCCGACACAAGTAACACCCGTGATATCCTCGTTTTGACCGATCATTTCACCAAGTTTGCTGTGGCCATTCCAACGCCAAACCAAAAAGCAAAGACTGTAGCAAAATGTTTATGGGATAACTTCATCGTTTGCTATGGAATTCCTGAACGATTGCATACGGATCAAGGTCAAGATTTCGAGTCAAAACTGATCAAAGAGTTGTGTGAAGTTGCTGGTATCCAAAAGTGTCGGACGACACCGTACCACCCAAGAGGAAATCCGGTGGAAAGATTTAATCGGACGTTATTGGGGATGCTGGGTACCTTGGAAGACAAACAAAAATCAAAATGGAAAGACTTTGTTAAGCCATTAGTTCATGCATATAACTGCACAAGAAATGAAGTAACCGGTTTCACTCCATATGAACTGATGTTTGGTAGAACCCCACGTCTTCCTGTTGACCTGGCTTTTGGTCTACCTTTGCGCGAGCCACAACACAAAACTCATTCTCAGTACGTGCAAGGGCTTAAATCACGCTTGGAAGAAAGTTTCCAGATCGCTTCCAAAAATGCTCTAAAGAACAGTGAGCGGAACAAAACACGGTTTGACAAGAGGGTCATTCCGTCAGCGTTGGAAGTGGGAGACAGAGTGCTCGTAAGGAATGTACGTCTCCGGGGAAAGCACAAGATCTCAGATAAGTGGGAGCGGGACATCTATGTTGTGGTCAGAAGGGCTGGTGAACTCCCTGTTTACACTGTGAAGCCGGAGGATAGAGATGGACCACTGCGTACATTACATAGAGATCTCCTCCTGCCATGTAGCTTTCTACCAGCAGCTGAGAATGTTTCGAGGCTGGAGCGTGGCCATGTTGTCAAGCCGCGAACTCGCCAGCGAAACCAAGAATCAGACCACTTGATTGACTTACCTGCTAGTGATGATCTCATTGAAGATGGGGAGCCACTTATCTGCGATCCATTCGTATCTCGATTCACTGTGGAAGGATGCTGTAGAGTTCCAAATGCCGTTCTTCCCAGTGATGAGGATGATGGTAGTTCTTCTATCCCACCTCCTGTCTGTCCTCCAGCACCAGTTGCGTCGTCTCTGTTGGAAGCCAGCAGTGAGCAGTCGGAGTCCTGTGAGGGAGAGGGAGCTGTGGAAGATGGAGATGTTGTAGAACCCGTAATTGAGATCTCACCTGAACCGGAAGAGACAATTACCGAAATCCAGTTGAATGGAGATCCTCCTGCAGAATCCAGTCCATTGCCTGCTGTTCCTGTTGAGCCTTTAGTTGACGATGACATAGTTGACAGTGACTTGACTTTCAGACGTTCGACGCGGCATAGAGCACCGCCTGAGCGGTTACAATACTCGATCTTAGGTAATCCTCTAATCTCCGTAGTTCAGTCTCTGCTCCATAGCCTGTCTGATGCTTTAAGTAGTTCATCTGCATCTGACAACCGTCCAGCGGTTTGTGTCATCTAGTGCTCTGACATGCAGCGGGACGTGCATGGGTTTAAAGGGGGGAGGGTGTAACCCAGGGTAAAATTTAATGGTTCTAGTTCCCAGTCACCTGAACACGCCCTTCATTCACATATTTGTGCAGGAGTCACATGGTAGTCTCAGTGAACGCTTTCAACCAATCATAGCACTTGAGCGCATCTTTACAAGCTGCGGTGAATTTCCCCAATCAGTAGTGTGAGGGGGAAGCCACCGGAGCAGCTGCACTCGGTATGTCTCTACACAAACGGAGCTATTTTCGCTTATTTTCCATCTTAAAATGGTTGGTTGACTAGCATGCGATTTTGTATTTGTAGTGTTCACCACCGTTGTCTTTAGAAGTCGACTGGTGCCGCGGTGTGTCGAATATCTGCGGGAATTGGTGAGTCTGTTTGTTGTGTTCGTTAGCATGTTGACATTGGCATCGGCATCCTTATGTATTATAATGAAGGTTTCCGCTAGCGTAATGCTATGGTTTTAAGTATTTAAATGGTTAATTTATATACTGAATGACAAGATAATTAATTGTGTTGAATGGAATGTTATGTTGTAAATAATCCTGATATTTATGGGTGGTTATTTCCATGCAATTGAGTATCTTTGTATGATTTTTGTTATTGTCATTTAATATAATTATGACGATTACTTATGCAGTATTTTGAATACTATTGTGTACACATAGAATATAAAATAGAGAATATAAAACTAGCTAGTAGATAAATTATATTATGAGTAGTGACTAAACCATGGGTCCTGTTATTTAATACAGGCCAGGTGCGGCCAGTTGCGGGCCAGTTGATGGCGAGCTATTATTACCTGGAACAGAACCTGCCCCAACAACATCATCGGCCCCTGTGGGTTTGGTAGGAGGCTGTGCAGCTCAGCTCAACCCCCCTCCACTCTCATTCACACGTATACACATATACAGCCATTCATTAAGCTTTGGCTTATGGACTATTTGCGTTTCACGGGCCATTCACGTTAAGTGGACATGGTGTTCATCTTCTATGAACAAGGAATACAGTCCTATAGTGTGTTGTGGACTGTCTTTAATCTGAGTACTCTCCAGTTGTTTGAATTGTATTTTGTTTGTTTGTTTTCTTCTCTGCAGATTGGAATTATTGTGGTTATTGTTATTTGTCTTGTTTTCACTTAATACATGGTACCAACACCAAAATTAAGTTATTTGTCTCTGTGTTATTATTCACTCTTTCGACACCTCCTTGAGACGAACCCTATCTTCTGTAGCCCAATTATTATTTAACCTTCTATAGCCATATTCATCTGCTATTTATAGACAATTATATGTTACACCAGCATGCCACAGTAGTTGTGAGCATGGGCAGAAGCCCCATGTAAGGAGGGGGTTGAATGTTGCCATGTGAGTAGCACAGGGTTGTTGATATATGAAGAGGAGTGAATAAATATGAAAACCCAGCTATCACGCCTCGACTGCTTATTAAGAGCATAACCAAAACAACACACCCTCCATCCTCCCCACCTCCACCAGGATGGTCTCTTCCCTCCATCCTCCCCACCACCACCAGGATGGTCTCTTCCCTCCATCCTCCCCACCTCCACCAGGATGGTCTCTTCCCTCCATCCTCCCCACCACCACCAGGATGGTCTCTTCCCTCCATCCTCCCCACCACCACCAGGATGGTCTCTTCCCTCCATCCTCCCCACCTCCACCAGGATGGTCTCTTCCCTCCATCCTCCCCACCTCCACCAGGATGGTCTCTTCCCTCCATCCTCCCCAACACCACCAGGATGGTCTCTTCCCTCCATCCTCCCCACCTCCACCAGGATGGTCTCATCCCTCCATCCTCCCCAACACCACCAGGATGGTCTCTTCCCTCCATCCTCCCCACCTCCACCAGGATGGTCTCATCCCTCCATCCTCCCCACCACCACCAGGATGGTCTCTTCCCTCCATCCTCCCCACCACCACCAGGATGGTCTCTTCCCTCCATCCTCCAGACCTCCACCAGGATGGTCTCTTCCCTCCATCCTCCCAACCTCCACCAGGATGGTCTCTTCCCTCCATCCTCCCAACCTCCACCAGGATGGTCTCTTCCCTCCATCCTCCCCACCTCCACCAGGATAGTCTCTTCCCTCCATCCTCCCCACCTCTACCAGGACGGTCTCTTCCCTCCATCATCCCCACCTCCACCAGGATGATCTCTTCCCTCTATCATCCCCACCACCACCAGGATGGTCTCTTGCCTCCATCCTCCCCACCTCCACCAGGATGGTCTCTTGCCTCCATCCTCCCCACCTCCACCAGGATGGTCTCTTCCCTCCATCCTCCCCACCACCACCAGGATGGTCTCTTCCCTCTATCCTCCGCAACACCACCAGGAAGGTCTCTTCCCTCCATCCTCCCCAACACCACCGAAGTGGTCTCTTCCCTCCATCCTCCACACCTCCACCAGGATGGTCTCTTCCCTCTATCCTCCCCACCTCCACCAGGATGGTCTCTTCCCTCTATCCTCCCCACCTCCACCAGGAAGGTCTCTTCCCTCTATCCTCCCCACCTCCACCAGGAAGGTCTCTTCCCTCCATCCTCCCCACCTCCACCAGGATGGTCTCTTCCCTCCATCCTTCCCACCTCCACCAGGATGGTCTCTTGCCTCCATCCTCCCCACCTCCACCAGGATGGTCTCTTCCCTCCATCCTCCCCACCACCACCAGGATGGTCTCTTACCTCCATCCTCCCCACCACCACCAGGATGGTCTCTTCCCTCTATCCTCCGCAACACCACCAGGAAGGTCTCTTCCCTCCATCCTCCCCAACACCACCAAAGTGGTCTCTTCCCTCCATCCTCCACACCTCCACCAGGATGGTCTCATCCCTCTATCCTCCCCACCTCCACCAGGATGGTATCTTCCCTCTATCCTCCCCACCTCCACCAGGAAGGTCTCTTCCCTCCATCCTCTCCACCTCCACCAGGATGGTCTCTTCCCTCCATCCTTCCCACCTCCACCAGGATGGTCTCTTCCCTCCATCCTCCCCGCCTCCAACAGGATGATCTCTTCCCTCTATCATCCCCACCACCACCAGGATGGTCTCTTGCCTCCATCCTCCCCACCACCACCAGGATGGTCTCTTGCCTCCATCCTCCCCACCTCCACCAGGAAGGTCTCTTCCCTCCATCCTCCCCACCTCCACCAGGATGGTCTCTTCCCTCCATCCTTCCCACCTCCACCAGGATGGTATCTTCCCTCCATCCTCCCCACCTCCACCAGGATGATCTCTTCCCTCTATCATCCCCACCACCACCAGGATGGTCTCTTGCCTCCATCCTCCCCACCACCACCAGGATGGTCTCTTGCCTCCATCCTCCCCACCTCCACCAGGATGGTCTCTTGCCTCCATCCTCCCCAACTCCACCAGGATGGTCTCTTCCCTCCATCCTCCCCACCTCCACCAGTATGGTCTCTTACCTCCATCCTCCCCACCTCCACCAGGATGGTCTCTTACCTCCATCCTCCGCAACACCACCAGGATGGTCTCTTCCCACTATCCTCCCCACCACCACCAGGATGGTCTCTTCCCTCCATCCTCCCCACCACCACCAGGATGGTCTCTTCCCTCTATCCTCCCCAACACCACCAGGAAGGTCTGTTCCCTCTATCCTCCCCACCACCACGAGGATGGTCTCTTCCCTCCATCCTCCCCACCACCACCAGGATGGTCTCTTCGCTCTATCCTCCCCACCTCCACCAGGATGATCTCTTCCCTCTATCCTACCCACCTCCACCAGGAAGGTCTCTTCCCTCCCTCCTCCCCACCTCCACCAGGATGGTCTCTTCCCTCCATCCTTCCCACCTCCACCAGGATGGTCTCTTCCCTCCATCCTCCCCACCTCCACCAGGATGGTATCTTCCCTCTATCTTCCCCACCACCACCAGGATGGTCTCTTCCCTCCATCCTCCCCACCTCCACCAGGATGGTCTCTTCCCTCTATCCTCCCCACCTCCACCAGGATGGTCTCTTCCCTCCATCCTCCCCACTTCAACCAGGATAGTCTCTTCCCTCCATCCTCTCCACCTCCACCAGGATGGTCTCTTCCCTCCATCCTCCCCTCCTCCACCAGGATGGTCTCTTCCCTCTATCCTCCCCAACACCACCAGGATGGTCTCTTCCCTCTATCCTCCCCAACACCACCAGGATGGTCTCTTCCCTCCATCCTCCCCACCTCCACCAGGATGGTCTCTTCCCTCCATCCTCCCCACCTCCACCAGGATGGTCTCTTCCCTCCATCCTCCCCACCTCCACCAGGATGGTCTCTTCCCTCTATCCTCCCCACCACCACCAGAATGGTCTCTTCCCTCTATCCTCCCCACCATATTCATATGTGCCTATATAGACACTGGCTTTACATGTTAAAAAATAAAATAAAGAGATAAATAAATCTTGTTTGGTAGCACTTTACAATAACAGTTCATGAATAATCAGGAAGGCTACTAATACCTGAATTAATAATTAGCCTACTTCACTGTTTAAATCCTTTTTGAGTTGGTGAGATTTGAACCTTCGGGTTGAAAGTCAGACTCTCTAACACAACTGCCCACAGTGTACGGTGTACATTTTAGGACATTCTCAGACCTCAGCCAAATGAAGACAAGGCATCATGCCTCAGACTAAAAGGCTTCAGTCATTGGACAAAACAGCATCGCGCCTCAGACTGAAAAGCTTCAGGTCTCAGGAAAAACAATGTCAGGTGTCAGGTATCGTACAATTAGGGATCAGACGAAACAGCCTCAGACAAAACGGCATCAGACAAAAAGGCATCGGGCGAAACGGACACAGACTAAAAGGCATCGGGCGAAACGGACTCAGGTGCAGTTTGGAGGTTCGCATTGCCCCGCCCCATGTGACGTCACATGTACGCGGTTCATAGCTCGAAAGAATGCTTTAATTTCACGATAGTTTGTCAACATACAAGATAGCTAGTTGAAATATGTCATCTAACTTTTTTAATGTGCAAATAAAACTCGCGGAATGCATGTTCTACCAGAAAGACTCGGGAGATAAATTGATATAACAGCGTATATTTATTAACAGCCCAGCAAGCATGAATTTATAAAGTTCTTTGGCGTAGGCCCCGTCCTTAGAGAGCAATGCGAGGGTAGCGGAATCTGCATATCCTGAAGACGAAGGCAGGGGCGCAGCCGACCCCCCCTGGAGGTTAAGGAAGGGACCATCCTGGTGGTGGTGGGGAGGATGAAGGGGAAGGTACCATCTTGGTGGCGGTTGGGGAGGATGGAGGTACTTGGCAGCGTCTGCATCTGCGAACTCAGACGAATGTAAGTACCGATCTTTTATACTGTGAGTGTTAGCACATGATTGGTTAGAAGAGAAGTAATACGTGGCACGCTGATTGAGTCTTCCTGGCAGAACCTACGCTAAAGCTGTCATTTCTACCAGAAAGACTCGGGATATAAATTGATATAACAGCGTATATTTATTAACAGCCCAGCAAGCATGAATTTATAAAGTTCTTTGGCGTAGGCCCCGTCCTTAGAGAGCAATGCGAGGGTAGCGGAATCTGCATATCCTGCCTGAAGACGAAGGCAGGGGCGCAGCCGACCCCCAAAGATAGGTGGAGGAATAATTCCACCGGGACGGAGCCCACCCCCAAAGAACTGAAAGTAAGTATACCCACCGGTCGAGCATCCTGCAGTTCCTGAAACGAGAAAGAAAAGTTAGAAAAATAACGTGATAAAAGCAATATAGTGGGTATATACGATATATATACTTTTTTTTTTTTTTTTTTATATTAATAATGCATGGTTATGATGCCTATAGACACGGCCGCGATGGACCATTAGACCGTGATGGCTGTACATGAACATGGTGAAACAGACAACATAGAGACGAGGTCCAATGGACCACACACAGAAGCCATAATAGCGCAAGGTCGAGATGACCACATAAAGACGAGGCCACGATGGACCACTTGACCACGATGGGCCGCACATAAAAGCCGATGAGGCGCCAGGTCATGATAGACCACATAAACACAAGGTCATGCTTGACCACAGGCCATGATAGACCACATAAACACGAGGTCATGCTTGACCACAGGCCATGATAGACCACATAAACACAAGGTCATGCTTGACCACAGGCCGGCTTCGACCACACGTAGTAAGGCCGCGATGGACCAACATACCTCAAGGGCACACACTGACAAGCCGCAATGGCCATACGGGCATTATAGACCACATATAAGCAGGGCCACGATGGCCACGAGACCGCGATGGGCCACACACAGGACAGGCCACGATAGACCACACGGCCATTGGACCACATAAAACCAGGCCGCGATGGACCACAAGGCCATGATGGCCGCATATGGGACAAGGCCACGGTAGGCCACACGGCCATGGTAGACCACAGAGACGAGACCGCTTAGGAGCCACAACGGCCGCTAATGCCACATAAATACGAACCTATAAGACAAGGCTACTAAGCCACACGAAACAGCGGCCGCGATGGACCGCACATAGGACAGGCCATTGAGGCCACACGTAGACGGCTAAACAGACACGACCATTAGGCCACATGAAACCAAGACCTCTATAGGTCACTAGACCACGATGGGCCTTGGAGGACAAGGCCACAGTAGGCCACACGGCCATGGGAGACCACAGACACGAGACCGCTTAGGAGCCACAACGGCCGCTAATGCCACACAGAGACAAAGCCTATAAGACGAGGCAACTAAGCCACATGAAACCGAGGCCACGAAGGGCCACAGACCACGATGGGCCACACGTAGGACAAGGCCACAATAGGCCACACGGCCATGATAGACCACACGGAACAAAGGGCCGCGATGGGCCCAGCCACGAATGGCCACGCACAGGACAGGGCAGCAATGAGCTACAAGCCGCTAAAGGCCACACATAGACGGGCTAAACATAGACATGGCCGTAAAGCCACATGAAACCACGACCTCTAGAGATCACTAGACCACAATGGCCTTACAGGACAAGGCCACAGTAGGCCACGCGGCCATGGGAGACCACATAGACGAGACCGTTAGGAGCCACAATGGCCGCTAATGCCACACAAAAGACAAGTTTCACGAGACAAGGCCACTAGGCCGCACGAACGAGGCCGCGATGGACCATGAGGACAAGGCCACGATAGGCCACACAGACCATGGCTAAGGCCGCCTACTTGGGACAAGACCGAGCTCAGCCACTAGGCCGAGAAGGATCACACAAAGACGAGAGACAGGCTGGACAGCCACACGGAACGGAGTTGCAACACATGGAGACAGACATAATGTGGTTTATCAGATGATGGGAATTAGCTGCTGCTCGGTAAGTGAGTGATATACAACCGAGACACCACCACCAGTATTTGCATTAGGATTTACCTGGATCATTACTGGAGAGCTTGCTGAGCTTCAAGGATGATTTTAGAATCGGTTCTTATATAGGATTTGAAAGCGGAGGAAGACCATCTTCCCATGATCTTAATGGCTGATGTAGAAACTCCTCGTTCAGCTGCTGTAGTGGCTGCCCCAATTCTGGAGGAATGGCCAGTATAGAGAAGGGGATAGATGGCAGCTTTTGAGGACAGCAACTAAATGAGCCCTGAACCAGGCTTTAGATAGAGATGCTTCATTAGGTTGGATAACAGGGGGAGTGATCTGAGAACTTGGGCAGATTTTAAGGAAATTAATTAGATGAGAAGGAACAGAATTTATTGCTAATTTTGGAAATTGTTAATGTGATAACAGAACTTGAATTCTAGAGTACATTTAGCAAAGTTACAACACTCAAAAGGTCAACCATGGAAGATTTTCATTTAACGAGATTGCTTTAAGGACTACGACAAACGCTGAGCGGCATTCCTCCTGGGTTAGTGGCATCACAAACCCTAAAATTACATAAATCCAGTCCCCAGAATATGATTTATAGATATCAAAACAGAATGAGCAAATCAATGACTAGAAGATAACTACGCATAAGCTGCGTAATCATGAACTAACCATCCTGAAGTGAGGTCTACATGTTTACACTTCTTGGGTCTCTCCATCTTTGACTGACTCAGATTTGAACAAGCTAAACGTTTTGAGATTTGTCTGTGAGGGGTAAGCGAAGCTGTAGTACGAGCTGTTGAAACTCCGCCCCCTGTGCTGGGAGCAGTAGCCTGACTGCATCCGAGGGATAGACAAACTGTGTGCTTCACTCACCCTCAATGACAATTCCGGCATCAATACGAAAATATCTGTGGGGCTTTGTGAGCCAAAACCCCTCGCACGCACCCTGGGGACACCGGAGACCTACCACACATAGATTTTGTAATTGTAGACGAGGAAGGAACAACCGGCCATGATCAGGATGGGAAATAAGAGGAATCTGAAAAGATAAGTGAAACATTATAACAAATACTGCAGAGTCTGAGCTTTTAAGGTGTTGGGAGCCACGCCTTTAGTGAAATATGGTCTAGCTGGATTGACTTAAATACATGATCTCTGTTAGAGGAGGGCAGGGTGATGGATCCGGGTTGCTGAAGGGTGAAGCCATCTGAAGCCTGAAGACTAGGGGTGTAACGGTACGTGTATTTGTACCGGACCGTTTCGGTACAGGGCTTTCGGTTCGGTGCACGTGTGTACCGAATGACTGAATGCAATATTTTGTGTGCGGAACATAGGTACATTTTCGTGTTTCCACACGAACATATTAAGTGGCGGAAGTCTCCGCGTTCAGCGCAAATCCCGCCCTGCAGCTGATTCTAAAGTTTTACCAGTGTTTTACCCATGGTTTTACCCGTCGTCACTGTAACCTAAACCAATGAAATAGACTGCAGGGCGAAAAAAAGCTTTTCCGCTCTGCGTGCGCCGCCGCACTCTCCGTTCCGTGTGTGTGTGTGTGTGTGTGCGCGTGTGTGTGTGTGTGTGTGTGTGTGTGTGTGTGTGTGTGTGTGTGTGTGTGTGTCGGCCCGCTGCGCTCTCTGCTCAATGTTCGAGTCCGTGTTTGCGCTGCGCGTTCTGCTCTGTCGTTAACGGCCCAAACACTCCAATCATGTACCGATCACGCACTGGAAAAGCAAAGTCCGCTCAATTTTTAAATATGAGCAGGCCTACAAGCTGGGATTGGTAATGCTGCACTGTAATCATAGTTATTTATTTATATTTTTCATTATATTTTATTATGTGATATTGGTTTGAGACTGAGAGTATTTTATTTAGTGGAGAACTTTGCAGCAGTATTTTATTTCTTATTCTTTTTTTATTTTATATATATGTTATTATATTTTATTAAAAAGTGTTTAAAAAAGTGTAAACAAACTGTTAAAAAAAAGTTTATAGTAATAAACAACCTGCAGTTTAATGTTTGCATTTCTTTCCCTTACTGTACCGAAAATAAACCGAACCGTGACTTTAAAACCGAGGTACGTACCGAACCGTGATTTTTGTGTACCGTTACACCCCTACTGAAGACTAAAACTTGAAAGCACGTAGATATGGCATTGCAGTGGCCAGGAATGAGCGCAACCTTAATCATGAAATTAGAGACTACTGATGGCCCGATAAACATTCAGAAATAGAATGACCGCCTGACAAGATCTGCCTTAGTGACGCAACAGAGCTTCGATAGCACATACAAGTTACACCACCACTTCGACCCAAAAGGACGTTAGCAGCCGCTATAGGATAATTCTGTGAAGCGTGGATGAACGAAGCCGGAGTAGGCTTGGTAATATGTCTGACCTTAGCTGTTCCAAATGCCCAAATCTGAGATTGGACATGCACCTTCGTCTAGCTGGATCGGGTCGCTTAATTCGCCACAGTGGGCCAGCGTTAACAGACAAGATAGATGTCCTGCTTAGAATAGAGATACTCAGTGAATTTTCGAAGACCGAGCAGAAAGCATATACTAGTGGTGTCAACAATAATAGATTCGGTGACAAAAAAGTTGGCTGTTATTATTGCACTATTTAATTTCAAATGGTTCAGAAGCAGAGAGATGGGAAACATTTCTCGTTCAGAGCACTGAAAGCAGTGATTTAGGTTTTCTTTTTCAGGTTTGAAAATGCCTTATCCGATACCCTGTACCATTCAATTTTATTTTGTTTAATGACATTTATGTCAAAGATACAGAAGAGTGATAATACGCACATAGCAGCCTATAAAATCTGTTGTTCAATATATGACTGCTTGTATTGCCTCATGACTGATGAAAAATTTGCCTTGTGTGCAGAATAATTTTGATGCATCGCAATGCGTCGTAGAATCGAATCGTTACCTGGTGAATCGTAATCGAATCGAATTGTGAGGGCAGTGCCAATTTATTTATTTTAATAGCACTAAATCTTAATCTTATTAATCTTAGTACGATACTTACCTGAAGTAAGGTAACGGTATACCGATAAGATACTACCTCGATACACTTGATATTGTGTTGTTGACTTGAGCGTAGAATAAATTTTCAGCTGCACAGCATATACCTGACATTACTCTTGAGTTGCTCTTGTAGGAATTAAGTATTATCCACGGCCGGGAGATGCTGGCCATGACAACCAAGTGAGTCCCTTGGATAGGAAAAAATATATTAACATTTAAATCATGCAGATGAGTAAAACAATGTCACTTGAGTCTCTTGGCTGTGATTTGTTTTGGTGACACATGCTATCAGTGGATTAAAGTAGTCACCAGGAAAACGTGTTACAACAATTGTACCATATCTGTTATTGTAGAACTTTTTTTTTTTTTTTTTTTTTTTTTTTAAATAGTATAAAACATTTGTTAGAGAATTTCCAGCACTTGTAAATGTATAATATACTGTCTTTGTACTTTACTACAGCATATGCATAAATATAGTGACCGACTGTTCTCTTAAGCTAAGCTTTTTTCTTTATTGATATGGTGGTCATATATTAACATGAAAAACTAAAAATAGCCGGACATCTCTGTAAATGCCGAAGCTGATGAATTAAGAGAAGGCATAACGAGTTGGGTACTGCTCCTTTAAGTGGAACGCACTCTCTGGTGAGTGGGCAGCCGGTATGAGACGAGAGTGCGAGCTTTGAATATAGCATGTAAGCCGGTTAATATTTGTGTTACTCTTATGCTGGTTTATTTATATTCGGTTATCGTGAAGTATATGTGAACTGCCCATGTGTGCGTGGGATCGACGATGCTGAAAAGACATTAACACTGCGCTGCCTGTGGGATATCAGTTATGTGAATCCTGCTTACACATGCTACAACCATTCAGCGAGCTATCCAGCCATGCTGTAAAGCGTTACAGTATGTTGCGTTGAATACTGCAATCTGTATCCGCAGTTAAGAAAACTGCCACGTCACCACAGTCACGAATGAACTCCACCGCTGGTGAAGGAAGCAGCGGAGTATAGCCAAATAAATTAATATACTTACCTGAATGAAGTTTGAATATTTGATCGTGAGTAAATGTTAACGTGGCTGCTGGAAGCGCAAACGTGAGAACCGACTTGAAAGCGTTGAAAGTGAATTTGAACTTGAACTGAAAACCATGTTAGAAGAACGTCTCTCATGAGAGAAGTTTCCTGCACGCGTGTCTCGCACTCGCGCGCCGTCAGAGTTTGTAAAACCGACGATATGATTTTGTGTTGGAATGATTGGAATTGATTGTGAGTTACTTGGCAGCGTCAGCATCTGCGAACTCAGACGAATGTAAGTACCGATCTTTTATACTGTGAGTGTTAGCACATGATTGGTTAGAAGAGAAGTAATACGTGGCACGCTGATCTTCTGGCAGAACCTACGCTAAAGCTGTCATTTCTCTTCTGTATACAACGTAATTAGTGTAACATTTTATTACAACTAAAAAATGCTGGGTTGTTTTAAATATGTTAAATATGTCAAATATGGACAAACCCAGCCATCGGGTTAAGATTTGTAATTTAAAATTTTAACCCAATGGCTGGGTTTGTCCATATATATATAGGCCTATCAAATGATATGCAATGCAGTCAAATGATATATATATATATATATATCATTATATTTAGCCTATATATATCATTAGCCTACCGTAATTATCGCATATTCACAACAGATAGGCTATATTTCACTATCCATTCAACAACTTCCGGTAGCGCGGTACTATCGCGACCCGGGCTCGTTTCACGCCGCAGTTTTTTTCTTTGTTTTAATGTTGTTTTTGTGTTTTCAAGCGTAATACTGTCTATGTCTTCAGACGTTTTAAACCCGCAGAAGTGTGTATCTGTATGGCGACACAATGACGACCTTGGAAACTCCTTTGGCCAGGCCAAACAAAAGGAAACAATCTGGCGCTGTCATACACTAGAGTTGAGCTGCTGGCCCTCCGCGCTGTAGGAGACCATTCACCGCCCGATCTCATCGAGGATATACAACCCTCGGCCCCGAGAGACGAATTCGAAGAAGAAGAAGGAGAGGAGGTATCCGACAGCGTCTGCGAAAGAGAGGTAACAAGCCGCCGCTACCCTCCATGATCCTCAGCAACATGAGATCTTTGAAAAGGAAAATGGACGAGTTACGGATTAACGCTTCAGTCTGTCTGCTACGAATACCGTGAGTCATCGATAATGGTGTTCACGGAGACATGGCTTCGTCCCGATGTTCCTGACTCACTGTGTGAGGTGGAGGGCTTCTCTTTCCTTCGCTCCGATAGGAGCGAGACGTCGGGTAAAGACAGAGGTGGGGGTATTTGTGTTTTTATTAATGATAAATGGTGCAGGCAACATACACTGCGCCAAAGTATTTGCAATCCTGACGTTGAATTAATGTGCTTGAGTTTAAGACCCCTGTATCTGCCCAGAGAGTTCGGCAACATCATCCTCTGCAGCGTGTATGTCCCTCCTAGCGGGAACGTCGCAAATGCTGCGGCACATATTACCGACTGTGTACACCAACAGCTACTGCGCACTCTGGAGGCCCTGGTTGTTATTTTAGGAGATTTGAATCACTGTAAACTGGAATTGTCACTCCCAGGTTTTCCACAGTATGTTAAATGTGGTACAAGAGAGGATTGAATCCTTGATAAGTGCTACTGTAATGTGAAGAATGCCTACATGAGCAGGGCTAAACCCCCGCTGTCAAACTCGGACCATAACGTAGTCCATCTCATTCCTACTTACAAAACTGTTCTTAAGAGCAGTAAACCATACACCAAGACTGTAAAGGTCTGGACGAGTGACAGCATAGAGTCCATTAAGGGCAGTTTTCTGTCGACAGAGTGGAGTATATTTCATGAGCAGGATGTAGATAAAGCGGCTGAGACGGTTACAGACTATATAAAATTCTGTGTGGACAATGTTATACCTCAAAAAGAAATAACTGTATATCCTAACATCAAACCATATATAACCAAGGAGGTTAAAGACTGCATCAACCGCAAGAAACTGGCATTTAAGAACCAGGACAGAGCACAACTGAAAATGGTGCAAACAGAACTCAATCATTTGCTCAGGAAAGCCAGGAAGAGACATAAATAACTAATTGAACAGAATTTTAGAGAAATTAACTCAAAAAATGTATGGGACACGATGAAGGTAATTACAAATATAATACCAGCTCAAAAACGAATCAGCACTTCAGACGACCTGCAAAAATCTAATGAACTGAATGACTTTTATCTGAGATTCGAATCTCGGGACTTCTCCTCTGAAGGGAAGAATGTTTTAGAGACAATTTCTGTCACAGAGCAGGATGTAAGGCCGGTGATAGAACCTCAGGAGGTAAGACTGCATTTAAAAAAATTATGTACTAAGAAGGCAACGGGGCCAGATGGAATATCTGCATTCCTGCTAAAGATATGTGCAGATGAGTTGACACCTGCATGGTTCCCAATCTTTCAAAAATCAGTTGACTCAAACGTCATACTCACACTGTGGAAGAAATCAGTAATTACACCTATACTTAAAAAATCAAACCCAAAGGTGAATAACGATTTCAGGCCTGTGGCACTGACTTCCATTGTTGTGAAATGTCTGGAGAGGATAATGGTGTCATTTCTTAAGCAAGATGTTGGCGTGTCTTTAGATCCGTTTCAGTTTGCTTACAGGCGGGGGCGGGGCACAGACGACGCTATTAACAGCATCTCACACCTGGTCAGTAAACACCTCGAAGACCCCAAGGCCTACTTGCGTATTTTATTTGTTGATTTTAGCTCGGCTTTTAACACTCTGCAACCTCACATGCTCATCCAGAAACTGAAACATATGAATGTTAACTCTTTTATTCTCAAATGGTATTTTTCTTTTTTAACAAACCGTACTCAACAGGTCAGAGTGAACAATGCTCTTACGGAGCCCAGGCCAATCAGCACTGGTGTTCCTCAGGGCTGTGTTAGCTCTCCAGTCCTTTTAACACTGTATACTAACGACTGTACTAGACTCCATACTGACAATTATATTATAAAATTTTCCGATGATACAGCAATCCTTGGCCTTATGCATAAAGATAGAAGTCCAGCAGCATATCATATGGAAATTGAGAAATGTGTTCAGTGGTGCGACGACAACTATCTTGTGCTAAACGTGACTAAGACTAAGGAGATGGTGTTTGACCCAAAAGCCATAGGCGATACCAGCCCTGTAGTGATTAATAATGTACCCATTTCTCAGGTTAGCTCTTACAAATACCTGGGTGTACATATTGATAATGCACTGACATGGAAGGACCATGTAAATACTGTCTGTTCCACACTCCAACAGAGGATGCATTTTTTAAGAAGACTGAGATTGTATGGAGTGGAACAAAAATGTATGCTGTTGTTTTATCATGCAATATTGGAGAGTATTTTAAAGTACGGTATTACAGCCTGGTATGGTAACCTTACAGTGCAGTCAAAATCACAGATCGCCCGTCAGGTAAAGACATCTATGAAGATTACGGGGGTCAAAAACCATCTTCCCCCCCAGAAAATTTATGAGCAGTCGGTTATCAGACAGGCACAAAAAATAGTCTCCGATCTGACACACATACTTCAACCAGAATTCCAACTTTTACCCTCTGGCAGAAGATTTAGAGTTCCTAAATGCAGGCTAAACCGATATAAAAACTCATTCTTGCCTATGTCTATTAAGCTTATTAACTCTAACATGTAGGCTGGCTGGCTGTGCACTATGCCATCATGCAATATTAGGTTATCGGGGTAATACAATATGTTAGGGGTGAAATGTATGGGCTGTTGGATTGTTACATACGTTATGTGGAAAATGTCATTGTGCAATTTGTGAGTTGCACAATATGTTAGTTGTGAAATCTGAAGGCTATTGGGGTGTGCAATATTCTGTGCAATTTGTAGGCCGTATGGAGTGCGCTACTTGTAGGCTATTGAGGTGTGTAATATGTTAGTTGTGCTATTGTAGGCCATATGGAGTGTGCAATATGTTAGTGTGCTACTTGTAGGCTATTGGGGTGTGTAATATGTTAGTTGTGCTATTTTAGACCGTATGGAGTGTGTAATATGTTAGTTGTGCTATTTTAGACCGTATGGAGTGTTTAATATGTTAGTTGTGCTATTTTAGACCGTATGGAGTGTTTAATATGTTAGTTGTGCTATTGTAGGCCATATGGAGTGTGCAATATGCTAGTGCGCTACTTGTAGGCTATTGAGGTGTGTAATATGTTAGTTGTGCTATTTTAGACCATATGGAATGTGCAATATGTAAATTGTGGATTTGCAGGGTAGTGGTGTGTGTGCATGATCTCATTTGTGCAATATGTATACTTCCAAGAACCCGCAATATGTGAGCTGTAACTACGTATATGAGTGGAGGTGTTGAGATGTCTATTTTTTCTTTTGTTGTAATTTTGTGTTTTGTGTTGTCTGTGTAAAGCTGCGGACTGGACAGAGTCCAAAACAAATTTCCCTTTCCCGGGACAATAAAGTATATCTTATCTTATCTTATCTTATAACTCAGAACAAGATAATAACTAAAAGTATCTTTTTTAATTATGAAACATTTTATTTTAATATAATAACAGAGAAAATAGTCTAATAACTTGTAGCCTATATAATAGATAATATCTACGTAAATAGATAACGTAGGCTAGTCAGGTATTATTATATAGCCTATTTCGACATAGGCTCAATATCCATTCAACATAACTAATAACAAGATAATAACAACTAAAAGTATCTTATTTAATTATAAAACATTTTATTTTAAAATAATAACAGAGAAAATAGTCTAATAACTTGTAGGCTATATAATAGAGAATATACGTGAATAGATGACGTATAGTCAGATATTAGCCTATTTCGACAGATAGGCTATATTTCAATATCCATTTAACATAACTCAGAACAAGATAATAACAACTAAAAGTAGGCCTATCTTATTTAATTATAAAACATTTTATTTTAATATAATAACAGAGAAAATAGTCAAATAACTTGTAGCTATATAATAGAGAATATCTACGTAGCCTAAATAGATAACGTAGTCAGGTATTATTAGCCTATTTCGACAGATAGGCTATATTTCAATATCCATTCAACATAACTCAGAACAAGATAATAACAACTAAAAGTATCTTATTTAATTATAAAACATTTTGTTTTAATATAATAACAGAGACAATAGTCTAATAACTTGTATAATAGAGAATATCTACGTAAATAGATAACGTAGTCAGGTATTATTAGCCTATTTCTGATCAACAACTAATATACTTTTTGTTTGTAGAAATTATATGCAAACACTCAGGATCGCTACTGATCTGTTGACAGTGAGAGAGACAAAGATCAACCGCGCGAAAATGTTACAAAAGAATAACGCGAAATTCAGTGCGGTCAATATGACCGTCTATGGCCGAAATAGGTAAATATGTTCATTTGTTTGTTTTTTTGCCTCGTGTAATTTATATGAAAAACATTTTAAATGAAAATACTGACACTTTTAGGAAAAGGAACCAGCAGGATTTTTTTTTTTTTCAACAAATTTATTGCAGATATATATATATATATATATATAAAAAAGTCCGTTTCGCCCGATGCCTTTATGTCTGATGCCGTTTTGTCTGAGGCTGTTTCGTCTGATCCCTAATTGTGCGATACCTGACACCTGACATTGTTTTTCCTGAGACCTGAAGCTTTTCAGTCTGAGGCGCGATGCTGTTTTGTCCAATGACTGAAGCCTTTTAGTCTGAGGCATGATGCCTTGTCTTCATATGACTGAGGTCTGAGGATGTCCTAAAATGTACACCGTGACTCAAGACAGAATATGAAAGTGTAAATTCATACATTTCCTACAAACACCTGCTAGCATGTAAAGTTGTTATTCACTCATGAGTTCACGTGACTCTCAGTTCTTCATTAGTTCTTGAGTAGTGCATGCTTTGACTTGTTAGTTTGTGTAAATGTATGGAATTAACTGTCATAACCAGTGTATTGCACATGGCATAGCCGGAATAGGGAAATCATTTTTAAATAATAATATTTTAATACTATTAATTCGAAACATTTAAAAAAAAAGACAAAAAAACTCACAAAAAAACATAATTACATTACAGTCACCCGATTCCACCCAGACATTAAAAAAAATGTTTTTTTACAAAATCATATTTTTTTTAAGCATGTAATATAACTTTTTAATAGATAAAACAGAGGTATTACTTATTGGTCCAAAAAACTGCCCACAGAACCTCTTACAATACAACTTTAATTTAGAAGGACGTCCTCCTAAGTAAAAGACCTGGGTGTTAAACTAGACCGCAACTTGTCTTTCGAAAATCATATTTCAAATGTCACAAGAACAGCCTTTTTCCACCTTAGAAACATTGCTAAGCTACGTAACATGCTTTCTGTTTCTGATGCAGAAAAGTTAGTGTCACGGGGTGACGAAAGGGAAGAGGAACTAAGTCCCGCTGGAATTGTGTTCCCCCCCCCGGGACGGTGTTGCGGTAACACCGGTTCATTTCCGGGTTGCGCATGATGTCACCATAACAACGCTAACGACGGATTGACATCTGGTGCGGAGAGGAGAGTTTGTTGTTGGGATCTGTGTGAGGATTATGAAGGCGGAGTGACCATATAAAAAAGGAAGTACAGAGACCAGGAAGTTGGTGATTCCTACTGGTTGTTCGTTCTCCCGGTTGTTCTTCCTGGTTGTCCTTTCTTCGGATGTGTTCCCCTGAGAGAAGTGGATTCCTTTGACGGTTGGGCTGGCGTGTGAAGGTATTTGAAGATTGTTGTGGGGTTCGGCTGTGCGACAGATGTAACAGCGATCGATTGGAGATATTGGGGACTGGAAAAGAGTGAGATGAGTGATTGACAAATTAAATCTCTTAAATGCATGTTTTCTACACTAAATTGGATACTGGTTTGGAGTGCTTGGATCACGTTGTATACATCGCACTGAGTGAAATATACTGATTCTTTGTCGATCTCTTGCCTCTTACCTGACCATTGGAAACAGCGAAGTGAAGCCCGCTTGTAGTGGTGAGGAAATTATTCGCCACATCTGTCCCAACTCTGACTATCATCGGCTCTTCTGATCGAGACCTCTGGGTGAGTGTTGGCCTTATTTTACACTTGAAGAGTGGATTTGTAGTGCTGGAATTGACGTTTCCCATCACGTTGCATGTTTGGAGTTGGACTGTCGTGTGTGTGTGGAAGATTTATTTTATCGCCGTGCACTCCCCACGTGTCATGCTGGTCTACCATTCATCATAAGAGCCTAGTAAGATCGACTGTAGTCACCTGTTGGATGTCAGAAGAAAAAGCCCCGTGTACACACTACACGTGAGAACTGTTTACCTCTGCTTGAAGTTTTTATGCTGTCTGTTCCAGTGAAAGCCCCGCTCAGCTTGCGACTCTGTCCCCGGCAGCACATATTGAAGGATCCTCCTGGCCAAGCGCCGTATGTGATGTCGCTGTGAAAAGAGGTGGACACCAGAGTTATCCCTTTTCTCGTCTGGATCGAAGCATCTCCCAGCCGTAAGCCCCATCACTCATTCCAAGAACATATACCTGTTGTTGAACTACTTACTCTGCTGTGCAGATTGAAGGATCTTCCTGGCCAAGCGCCGTATGTGATGTCGCTGTGACAAGAGGTGGACACCAGAGTTATTCCTTTTCTCGTCTGGATCGAAGCATCTCCCAGCCGTAAGCCCCATCAATCATTCCAAGAACATATACCTGTTGTTGAACTACTTACTCTGCTGTGCAGATTGAAGGATCCTCCTGGCCAACGCCGTATGTGATGTCGCTGTGAAGAGAGGTGGACATAAGAAATATTCCTTGTATCGTCTTGACTAAAGCAGTTACAAGTTCTACTTACCAGGATACTCCCCCACTCAGTGGACGGGTGGCCGACTCCTCTTGTCCCTTACCAGCCATGCACAGGCACGAGCTGCCGAAGGGAACTCCACGCCCTCCCGGCGTCCGCGGTCCGATCCCGTTCTGGTGGAGAGATCCAGAATTAGCATTGAGACTTTTAATTGATTTTAACAAAATAAACCTGGTTAACTTTTACTCTCTCGTCTGTCTGGTTTTTCTGGTACGCTCCTCGAGGTGTTCCTGGGTTTCAGGGGTGGGTGCAGTCTGGCTTGACCCCCCCGACCTGTGACAGATTTTGGCGTAAGTCGGCAGGATTTCACCTCGGGTTGAGCGACCAGGGATTCTCAGATGGCCGACGAGGAGGCACTGGGGGCCCCACCCCGAGTTATGCCAGTGTTCATGGGAAACCCCTGGGTCCAGAAATATGGAGGAAGCGAGTCAGAGGTGCGCCTCTCCGAATGGCGGGCTCAGATCGAGTATCTGGCCGGGCTACAGGGACTAAGTGCGACCCAACAGCTACAGTTTGCCCTCAACTCCCTTGAAGGAGAAGCACGGCGGGAAGTCCAAGCCGCCCCCGAAGCTGTCCGAACCACCGCCCAGTCTGTGTTCGGATTCCTGACGGAAAGGTATGGTGACACCACTCCAACTGCGGTTCTCCGGGCCCAGTTCTTCAGCAGCAAGCAGGGCCCCCGCCAATCCGTCAGAGCTTTCGCCCTCCAACTACGGGAGCAAGTTACCAGGCTGCAGGGACGCCCAGACCATGGTCTCGGAGATGGTGAGACCCTGTTGAGGGACCAATTCCTGCTGGGGCTAAGGGAAGGCCCAGTACGCCAGGGCCTTAGAGTACAATTCCGAAGGGACCCTGAACTTACCTTTGAAGACCTAAAGAAAGAAGCGGTGGCGTTGGAGATTGATCAGGTTGAGGTGAGAGAGCCCCCTGTGTGTGCGGCCGTAAGTAGCTCCGCAGTGGCTGTCCCCGACATGGCAGAGTGGAAACAGACTCTGAAGCTCGAACTCCTAAAGGATGTCCGGGAGCAGATGGCAGAGCTAACCAAGACGCTCGTGGACGAGCTGCGTCTCGGGGCTACCAGGCAAGAGGTGAGGCCCATCTCGCGGGATCGGGCGTACTCAGACGGGAACAGGGACTCAGGGAGGCGACCTAATCGGCCCAACCGGCCCCAGTTCGAATGGGACGAGCAAGGACGACCTATCTGCAACCGCTGTGGCCAACCAGGCCATTACAGCCGACAGTGTGGCCCTCGAAGAGGTTCGGAGGGGGGTTTTTAGGTCAACCGGCCACAGTGGGTCGTGTGGTCGGGACCCCCTTAGATGACCCACCCGTCGGAGCAGGCTCCAAGGACAGGCTGGTTGGGCATAGCCCAGTGGTGGAGGTTCAGGTGTGCGGTGTGAAGGTGCCCTGTCTCATCGACACCGGATCCCAGGTAACCTTATTCGCGGAAAGCCTGTCGCAAGAGCTGTTCGGAAACCAGAGGATGCATGGGACGGAGGTTCCCTGGCTCTCCCTGAAAGGAGCAAATGGTCCCCTACATTGGCTACAGGCTGACGGACTTGGAGATCCACGGAGTTATCGTGCCCCAGAAAGGAGTGATCATCGTACAGGACAACTGCTTGGGGAGTCACCGGGCCCTACTAGGTATGAATGTATTATCTGCATGTTGGGAAGAATTGTTTTGGGCAAAGCCCGCTCGAGGGATCTCGCCGGCCGAACAACAGGAATGGGAACGTGTCGCCGCCGACTGCCGACGGATCCAGATGTCCCGGGCCCGGCAAGGCCGCGAAGGGACTGGTCGGGTAGCGTGCCGGTATGCCCTGTCCGTGCCGGCGAACAGCGAGGCCCTAGTATGGGTACGAGTCCCCCAGCGGGACGTGGGACCGGAAGAATGGGTGCTGGTGGAGCCCCACTGGGATGGCCAGCAGGTAGAAGTCGCCAGAGGTTTGGCCGTGGCACGAAGAGGACGGATCCCGGTGAGAGTTCGGAACGGGACGCCCCATGTCGTGCACCTACACAAACATCAGCGGCTGGTCAAGGTGACGCCGGTAGAACCCCATCAGGTGCGGGAGGACAAGGACGTGAGCTTTCGCCAAGTACACCCTGCGGTGGTGGAAGTGGCCCTTACCCAAGCGAGCTCGTCGCCCCAGAGTTTAGGGGAGGAGGTGCCCGGCCACTTGAAGGGGAATTCCCTGCAAGGGGAGGAGCTGGGACCTGCACAGGCCAGGAAGCTGCGAGATCTGCTGAGTAAGTGGCAACATGTCTTCTCGGCACACGAAGAGAACTACGGCTGCACCAACGTCGTGCAACATCGGATCCCCACCGGAGAGGCAGAGCCCAGTAGAGAAAGGTATCGACCCATCCCACCTACCCTGTATACGGAGGTCCGCACACTGCTACAGGGTATGCTCGATCGAGGGGTTGTCAGAGAGAGCAGCAGCCCGTGGGTAGCTCCCATCGTGTTGGTGCAAAAGAAGACTGGCGCATGGAGGTTCTGCGTTGACTACCGCAAGCTGAACCTGGTCACTAAGAAGGACGCGTTCCCCCTACCCCGGATCGAGGACTCCCTGGCTGGCTTGACACGCTCGGCATGGTACTCTACGCTGGACTTGGCAAGTGGCTACTGGCAGGTGCAAGTGGCCGAGGCAGACCGGGAGAAGACCGCCTTTACCACCCCGTTCGGTCTCTTTGAATGGGATCGGATGCCGTTCGGCCTCTGCAACGCTCCTGCCACCTTCCAGAGGCTGATGCAGCGGTGCCTGGGAGGCCAGCTGATGGAGTCCGCCTTGGTATACCTGGACGATGTGATTGTCTATTCCCCAGATTTCGACTCCCACTTACAACACCTTGAGCAGGTCTTCAGGGCCATGGAGAAATATGGGCTGAAGCTCCAGCCGGACAAATGCCATCTGTTACGGCGGGAAGTCAAATTCTTGGGACATTGTGTGGGTGCGGCGGGAGTTTCGGTCGACCCGGAGAAGGTGTCGGCGGTGCGAGAGTGGGCTGTCCCGCAGACGGTGAAGCAGGTCCGGTCATTCCTGGGCTTCGTGGGGTACTACCGTCGCTTTATCAAGGACTTCTCTAAGATCGCAAAGCCCTTAAATCAGTTGCTGGCTGGGACAGGACGCCCCCGAGGTCGTGGATCACCGTCTATCCTGTGGAGCCCCGAGTGTGAGGCTGCGTTCCAGCGCCTGAAACAAGAGTTGCTACAGGCGCCGATTCTGGCGTATGCCGACTTCTCCAAGCCCTTTGTCCTGTACACGGACGCCAGCAACCTTGGGCTTAGGGGCCGTGTTGGCCCAGCAACAAGACGGCGTAGAGCGGGTCGTAGCCTACGCAAGCCGGAGCCTCCATCCAGCCGAGAGGAATGACGCCAACTACAGCTCCTTCAAGTTGGAACTGCTGGCGCTGAAATGGGCACTCAGCGAGAAGTTTTAAGATTATCTGTGGGGTGCCCAGGTGACGGTAGTAACCGACAACAACCCATTAGTACACCTACAGACGGCGAAGTTGGGGGCAGTGGAACAGCGTTGGGTGGCCCAGTTGGCCAACTACAACTACCAGCTCCAGTACCGGCCAGGTCGGGAGAACACCAACGCTGATGCCCTGTCCCGACTCCCGGAAGCTCAAGGTCCGAGGGATCCACCGGAACCCATGCCAGACCCCGAGGGAGAGGAGTATATGGTGGGCATTGTGGAGGCGCCGGGGACTAAACGTGAGGCGATGCCTGTGAGTTGGGGATGGGACCCCTGCCGCTGGAAGGAGCGACAGCAGGCCGACAGGGAGATCAGTGGCTTGATGCGATGGCTGGAACGGGGGCGAAAACCGACGTTGGCCGAACAACGGGCCCAAGGGGGAGCAGGAAGGAAGCTGCTGGGACAATGGGCCAGACTACAGGTGAAGGAGGGAGTACTATGTAGGTCTGTCCGAGATCCGGGGCTGGACGAGGAACTCCGACAGATCGTTGTCCCCGAAGGCCAGGTACAAGAGCTCTTGACAGCGTACCACGATCAGCTGGGCCACCAAGGGCACGAGAAAACGGTATCTCTCTTGAGGCGACACTTCTATTGGCCCAACCTAGAAGCAACGGCACGTACCTTTGTGCAGGCCTGTCCTCGTTGCACCTTGTTTAAAGCCAGGAAGGAAGCACGAGCACCGATGGTCCCCATCCAGGCCAAAGCCCCTCTCCACATAGTCGCAATGGACTTCTTGACATTGGGTCGGCCGGCAGACCGCTATCAGAACATCCTTGTCATTACCGACCTGTTCACCAAGTACTCCTGGGCCATTCCTACCTTGGACCAGACGGCGAACACCACCGCCACTGCTCTGTGGAGAGCTGTCTTCCAGTCGTTCGGTTGCCCCGAGTTTCTACACTCGGACCAAGGGCCAAACTTCGAGTCTCGGGTAATCAGAGAGCTGTGTAAATTGTATGGCTGCACCAAGACCCATACCACTACTTACCACCCCCAGGGAAATGGCGGATGCGAGCGGTTCAATCAGACCCTATTGAACTTGCTCGGCACGCTAGATCAAGAACATCAGAGCGACTGGGTGAGTGCGTTACCGAATCTGATTCAGGCATACAATAACAGCACGCACAGCACCACGGGCTACGCCCCCACTTATTTGATGTTTGGCAGGCATGTGCGGATGCCCACCGACTTATTGCTGGGGACGGCAGCAACCGAGGAGGAGGGGAACGTAACCGAGTGGGTAGGGCGCCACCACCAACGCCTCCATTTTGCATACGAGCAAGTCTCGAGACGGATCCGAGCGGCTGGGAAGAAAAACAAGAGGCTGTATGACCGGACGGCTCGAGAAGCCCCCCTCCTCCCAGGAGAAAGGGTCCTGGTAAGGGACAACCGGCGACAGGGAAAGGGGAAGCTCAGCGACCGATGGGAGACTACACCATATGTGGTCGAGAGCCAGCAGCGGCCTGGACAGCCGGTTTATACGATTCGGCCCGAAGGGAAAGCCGGGCCTGCTAGAGTGGTCCATCGGAACATGATCCGCCCCTGTCCGAACTATCCCAGCCCCGTAGATGAGGCGCCAACGGAGCCTGAGGCTGTAGCCCCGTGGATAGCAGGATGGGCTGTGATCCCAGGAGAACGGGTAAATGTCCCCGCAGAAATGGCCCCCAGAGACCCAATGGATATGCCTGTGGGCATCGACCCTGTTTCGCCACCACGACGGTCCCAGAGGGAGAACCGAGGCCGGCCCCCGGCACGCTATGGAGAATGGGCGACTGCAAGGCGTTCTAGGGACTAGAACGGTTTGGCAGGGGGGTATGTCACGGGGTGACGAAAGGGAAGCGGAACTAAGTCCCGCTGGAATTGTGTTCCCCCCCGGGACGGTGTTGCGGTAACACAGGTTCATTTCCGGGTTGCGCATGATGTCACCATAACAACGCTAACGACGGATTGACATCTGGTGCGGAGAGTTTGTTGTTGGGATCTGTGTGAGGATTATGAAGGCGGAGTGACCATATAAAAAAGGAAGTACAGAGACCAGGAAGTTGGTGATTCCTACTGGTTGTTCGTTCTCCCGGTTGTTCTTCCTGGTTGTCCTTTCTTCGGATGTGTTCCCCTGAGAGAAGTGGATTCCTTTGACGGTTGGGCTGGCGTGTGAAGGTATTTGAAGATTGTTGTGGGGTTCGGCTGTGCGACAGATGTAACAGCGATCGATTGGAGATATTGGGGACTGGAAAAGAGTGAGATGAGTGATTGACAAATTAAATCTCTTAAATGCATGTTTTCTACACTAAATTGGATACTGGTTTGGAGTGCTTGGATCACGTTGTATACATCGCACTGAGTGAAATATACTGATTCTTTGTCGATCTCTTGCCTCTTACCTGACCATTGGAAACAGCGAAGTGAAGCCCGCTTGTAGTGGTGAGGAAATTATTCGCCACATCTGTCCCAACTCTGACTATCATCGGCTCTTCTGATCGAGACCTCTGGGTGAGTGTTGGCCTTATTTTACACTTGAAGAGTGGATTTGTAGTGCTGGAATTGACGTTTCCCATCACGTTGCATGTTTGGAGTTGGACTGTCGTGTGTGTGTGGAAGATTTCTTTTATCGCCGTGCACTCCCCACGTGTCATGCTGGTCTACCATTCATCATAAGAGCCTAGTAAGATCGACTGTAGTCACCTGTTGGATGTCAGAAGAAAAAGCCCCGTGTACACACTACACGTGAGAACTGTTTACCTCTGCTTGAAGTTTTTATGCTGTCTGTTCCAGTGAAAGCCCCGCTCAGCTTGCGACTCTGTCCCCGGCAGCACATATTGAAGGATCCTTCTGGCCAAGCGCCGTATGTGATGTCGCTGTGAAAAGAGGTGGACACCAGAGTTATCCCTTTTCTCGTCTGGATCGAAGCATCTCCCAGCCGTAAGCCCCATCACTCATTCCAAGAACATATACCTGTTGTTGAACTACTTACTCTGCTGTGCAGATTGAAGGATCTTCCTGGCCAAGCGCCGTATGTGATGTCGCTGTGAAAAGAGGTGGACACCAGAGTTATCCCTTTTCTCGTCTGGATCGAAGCATCTCCCAGCCGTAAGCCCCATCACTCATTCCAAGAACATATACCTGTTGTTGAACTACTTACTCTGCTGTGCAGATTGAAGGATCCTCCTGGCCAACGCCGTATGTGATGTCGCTGTGAAGAGAGGTGGACATAAGAAATATTCCTTGTATCGTCTTGACTAAAGCAGTTACAAGTTCTACTTACCAGGATACTCCCCCACTCAGTGGACGGGTGGCCGACTCCTCTTGTCCCTTACCAGCCACACACAGGCACGAGCTGCCGAAGGGAACTCCACGCCCTCCCGGCGTCCGCGGTCCGATCCCGTTCTGGTGGAGAGATCCAGAATTAGCATTGAGACTTTTAATTGATTTTAACAAAATAAACCTGGTTAACTTTTACTCTCTCGTCTGTCTGGTTTTTCTGGTACGCTCCTCGAGGTGG
The DNA here is from genome assembly GCF_949152265.1 of Phoxinus phoxinus. Taxonomy (NCBI): domain Eukaryota; kingdom Metazoa; phylum Chordata; class Actinopteri; order Cypriniformes; family Leuciscidae; genus Phoxinus; species Phoxinus phoxinus. The sequence goes on from NC_136877.1 coordinate 1,688,375, forward strand.
TCCTGGGTTTCAGGGGTGGGTGCAGTCTGGCTTGACCCCCCCGACCTGTGACATTAGTTCATGCATTCATGACCTCGAGACTAGATTACTGTAATGCTTTATTAGCTGGTTGTCCTGCATCCTCTGTAAACAAGCTACAGTTAGTCCAAAATGCAGCTGCTAGAGTTCTTACTAGGTCAAGAAAATATGATCATATAACACCAATTTTATCATCTCTACACTGGTTACCTATTAAGTTCCGTATCAATTACAAAGTATTGTTACTGACCTATAAAGCCCTAAATGGTTTAGCTCCTGTGTATTTAACGGATCTCCTATCACCCTACAATCCATCGCGCTCTTTAAAATCACTAAATTCGAGGCTTCTGGTCATTCCAAGGATATCTAAGTCCACTCAAGGAGGGAGGGCGTTTCGCAGTTGGCTCCTAAACTCTGGAATGACCTTCCGATTATTGTTCGTGGCTCAGACTCGCTCTCCCAGTTTAAAACTAGATTAAAGACCCATCTCTTTAGCCAAGCATGTAAAAATGAAAACATAGATTTTATTTATATCTAATTAATAAAAATGAGGCAACAGATTACAAGCAATATTATTAATTAAATTTAACAAATTAGAATTGAGTAATAATTAAACAAATTAATTCCTTAAATGTTAACCATTTAAAATGAGTAAAAATGACAAAATATATGTTATTGCCAACATTGAAGACACCTGATGTTAACAAGCAGAATCACTGAAGGCGGAAACCATAATTAACGTCACCATTATGGAGATGAGTGTGTGTTTTAGTTGGTCTCTTCACCCTTAAATTATTAACTTTAAGTTTTGTTTGGCTGCTGTACATGAGTTATAACAGCCAGATGAACGAAGAGAAACGGTGATCTGATGGTGTTGGTTGTGTATTTACATAATCATTATTTCACAATCATTTACCCTGAATCACTGAACTCATATAGAGTCCAATTTATGAGTTAGGATTATTGTATTAATTTTAGTTGCATAATATGTTTAGCCTTTCAATGAAATACAAACGTTCAAATCAATAGAAATACAAATAAAAAATATATATACATACTTTTTTTAGGCACACACAGACATCAATATTTAGCGTATGAATCTCAGCAATGGTGACAAACAGATCACCTCTGATCATAAGCTCATTATTTATTCATGCAGCAATACATGATGGGAGCCATGAATGAATGTTTTGATTGGTGGCACCCAGAATGCACTGCAACATGCTTTATAATTGTCAACATTGTTGAGATGCACAGGCTGATCCTTGATGTCTGTGTGTCTCTTTTTTGTACAATAGAAACTTTTTAGAATTTATTTGGATTACATTGTAATAATTAATAATATTATGGTGTACAAGGCCAGTACTGCTATAGTTGATAAAGTTAACCTAACTCATAAATTGGACTCTATATGAGTTCAGTGATTCAGGGTAAATGATTGTGAAATAATGATAATGTAAATACACAACCAACACCATCAGATCACCGTTTCTATTTGTTAATCTGCTGTTATAACTCATGTACAGCAGTCAAACAAAACTTAAAGTTAATAATTTAAGGGTGAAGAGCCCAACTAAAACACACACTGATCTCCATAATGGTGACTTTAATTATGGTTTTCTCCTTCAGTGATTCTGCTTGTTAACATCAGGTGTCTTCAATGTTGGCAATAACATATATTTTGTCATTTTTACTCATTTTAAATGGTTAACATTTAAGGAATTAATTTGATTAATTATTACTCAATTCTAATTTGTTAAATTTAATTAATAATATTGCTTGTAATCTGTTGCCTCATTTTTATTAATTAGATATAAATACAATCTATGTTTTCTTTTTTACAGTGAATGCTTACTTTTTATACTACAGTTGAATCCGATCAAATGCATAATTATTATGAACAGCAGCTATGCTAATTATTCCCCATATGCTTTTCTGTTAGCGTCCCGAGGTAAATAGAGTTCGTCAGCTCCCGTATGTATCCTGCCTCACATGGCGACGTCAGATGCCACAACACCTGTGAAGAGACGACTAAACGCTGACGATATGTTATGCCTTAAATTAATGCATGATTAACTAACTGTATTTTTTATTAACTAATTGTATTGTATTGCTATGTATATTTCTGAAATGCACTTTCTGTAAAGCTGCTTTGAAACAATATGTATTGTGAAAAGCGCTATACAAATAAATTTGAATTAAATTGAATTGAATTGAAATGTAGATATATTCCTGTGCAGACAATCCCGTTCTACTGATAAGGTTTTCCAATTACAATTACTATTTAAAATTCACCTCCTTAATATATACATTAACAGGATATTAATGTTAGATATCCTTGGAATGTGTTGGAGACAGTTTTTAATTTTCATTGTTGCAAGGATGAGTGACACACTGTGGGTGTAAGTTAGTTGGAAACAGAAAACTTTTCAGTTATTTCTAAACAAAATTGTCAAGAAAAACACAGAGGTATTAGGCAACACTGTTATTGTGTAAATGTATGGAATAAACTGGCATAACCAGTTCATTGCACATGGCATAAACTGAATAGGGAAATATTTTTTTCATTTTTTAAAAATAATATTTTAAAACTATTCATTCTCTATTCTATTCATAGAGATAAAATGCAAGAGAGAAATGAAAGCTTTGGCATAAGTTCTGCCGGGAAGACTCAATTGTTACATCACTTATTACTAGAGATGGGAATTGATAAGGATTTAACGATTCCGATTCCATTATCGATATTGCTTATCGAACCGATTCCTTATCGATTCTTTTATCGATTCTCATTGGGTGAGGGAATAATTTGTTTGTTTGTATTAACTCGCTTTAATATCTGATCAGAAGACACAGACCAGAGCACATATACACAAATTATGTGTAGCAACCTCAGAACAAATCTAAAAGTATAGGTGAGCTATAATATAATTCTCAAAGTGAGTGTGTGTGTGAGTGAGCATCAGGGACGGACTGGGACTAAAAAACGGCCCTGGACTTTGACTAGGCCCGGCCCAAAGCAATCGACGCGCGGAAACTCGACAACAACAACAATAACGCCTGCATGAGTGTCACAAGACTTTAATTGTGTCTCATGATACTATACCATCCAAATTATTATCAATAGCACTGATGTTGACTAGATGTGTTAAAAGCATATTATTCTAGATTAACTTGAATACTCTGAATATATAAATGGAGGTCTCAACACACTGCAGTCCTGTGTAAAAAACCTCTAGGCGGTGACTGTCTGACTTGGGGTGCTTAAAGTAATTTAATGTTGAGCTGGAGTGGGTGTCTTTACCTGAATAAACAAATGATGGAATGGATTTTTTTTTTTTAAACAGGTTTTATTCCAAGATAGCATGGAATAGATTGTATAATATGCATCTATTCCATGCTGTCTTAAAATGAATTTATTACTTAATAATCTTAATTAATTTATGCAGTAAATCTTACTGCACAAATAATACCACATCTAAATGAAAATACACCATTACAAATGTAACTTCTGTATTTAAAATATTCAAAGTTTTTAAGCATTAACTGTAATGTTACCAACATTTTTAAAAGTAAAAGCACAACATATTTCTGAGCTACTGCATGTGGCATTTAAGCGCTTGACAGAGAGATACCCGGCCGCGCGCGCGCACTCACCCGAGCGCTGTCTGCTCTCTCTCTCTCTCTCTCTCTCTCTCTCTCTCTCTCTCTCTCTCTCTCTCTCTCTCCCTCTCTCTCTCCCTCTCTCGCTCTCTCTCTCTCTCGCATATTAATCAAAATCAATTGATGATGGTGTCGAGGAAAAAAAACTCTCCCGTGATTAAATGTCTTCTGTGTTGACAAATCTTGTGCGATATCCTAAACTGCCGAATGCATTGCTTGTTTTTTCTGTTTAAATTTCATGGTGTGACACTTCTCTTCTCATGAATGCTGCTACGTCAGAGCGGCCAAAGCGTCAACAAGCTTCCCCGTACTTTTTGACAAGCGTCCTTGACAGGGTGGCCGGAGCTTTTCTGCAGCTCAAGTCGGCGGCGGTGTGAACGTACAGTTAGTTTGCGACATTTAGCGGCTTCAGTCTCTAAATTCCGCAAATTTTTTTATCTCGCCCTTTCCACCCTTTTCTTTCTGTTTTTTTACCCGCGGCCGCGTTAACAGGGAAAAAAAACAGGTGATGACTGCGTGCGTGGCGGGTGGTGGGCCGGCCCGCCGGCCGTCCTGGAGTACCGGCCGTTCTGTGATTCTCCAGATCACACAGATGGCCAGTCCGCCCCTGGTGAGCATGTGTGCGTTTGTGTGTGAGTAAGTGAGCGCGAGAGAGTGCGCTAGTGAGTGAGCGAGAGTGTGTGCGTGAGCGCGAGATAGTGTGTAAGCGCTAGTGAGTGTGTATGTGCGCGCGCGTGTGTGAAGCCTTAGGCTTGTTTGAGATGAGCAAAATCTGCGCAGAACCGATCACCGGTGATCAGCGCAAGATGCATGCCGGTTAGAAATGTGTCCGAGTGCGGTCTGCCTGGCTCTGATGCCATGCTGACGTATGTCAAAAATCTCTCGCGAGCGCAAGGCACACCTGTCGGATTCTGCAGTCGCGCGCAGTTGCTCTCCACCGACTGCGCTGATCAAAAGCATGATGGGAAACGACTTGCTGACGACACAGCTTGATGCTCATTGGTTTAAACAACCATGATGTAATGTTCTCTTTTAAAATGTTTGATTTTAAAACTCTGATATGTTTTAGGTGTATAAATTATGTGTGAATATTCCCAAACTCTCTGACAGTGCGATCTCTATATGGATTATGTGATTGTGTTATTTTTATTTAAAAAATATAGAAACACATGTCTGTATCAAAAAAAAAAAAATATTGATAAACACGTATTTGGAATGTGATTAAATAAGTGCTTTGGGTGTCTTGTTCATTATATATTTTTTTCAAATAAAAGCAACAGAACTTAAATTACATCCAGTTTATTAGCAACACTGTGCACAAGCGTGAATCTCGTGAATCCCGCGATATCCATCTTTGATCTCACAGGTGTCTGATCCACTGAGAGAAGAGAGAACTGTCCGGCCTGCCTGCGCTTTTTTCACTCCTCCCCTCACTGCAGCTGCCTACTCTCGCATACATTTCAGGCGAGGCAAGGCGCATCTCAAACAAGCCTCTTGTTTATACTCGACGCGTCCGCAAGAGCGCGAAGGTGCGCGCGGCAAAAATGACGTCGTTGCGGTGTGGGCGGTCGCGCGCGTTGGGTGCGCAAAGGCCCTTTTCGCCTGGCGGTGTGCACGGCAGATTTTGTAACAGCGCGCGCGGCTCCGCATCCGAAGATGAACGACTTCGAGCCGAATCTGGCCGAGCACGACCTTCTCATCACACCAGCACCCAGTTTGCGCGTCTAAATTAGTTGCTTACATTTCAAAAATGAGCATACAATAGCATAAAAAGCCTTTTTAATGAACATAAAGGTCCATACAAATGTACACGAAAGTTAATGAAATGTTTAGTGAAATTAGAAAATATTTAAGAGATCGTTAATTTTTTTTGTATATGTACATGTATTCCCATATAGGCTAGCATACAAATATTTTGTTCTAATGGCACACGTAATAATCTCAGGGTTTACACGATTATTTTTGTATTGGTGGTGGTAACTAAAATAAACACACGTGTTTATATTTCTTCTTCTCACCGATTCCTGATGGTTTAGAGAGGACAATCACTCGAGTCGCCCCCTGTAGTTTCAAAGAATAGTACAACGGAGAGCGCGTCAAGTATAAACGCCTCGACCGTTTGGAGAGGTGCGCGCGCAGTCAGCGGAGACTCACGCTCGTGCGGACGCGTCGAGTATAAACAAGGCTTGAGAGTGAGCATGTGTGCGTTTGTGTGAGTGAGTGAGTGAGCGCGAGAGAGTGTGCGCGCACGCATGAGAGTATGTATGTGTGCGAGTGAATGTGTGTGAGACAGCACGCGATGGCTGGTCGGAAAGCAACGTGGCGTCCCGTTAAAGGCCTCATTATACTTCTGCGTCGAACTTCTGCCTCTTCCATGTTTGCCGCGTTCTGAATCAAAACAACGCAGCGCGTGTGTAACGTCATGACACATTTGCAACGAGCGGAACCGATACGCGGAATCGATACGCAACGAGCGGAACCGATACGCGGAATCGATACGCAGGCATGCTAACGGTTTCAAGGAATTGATTCACTGGGCACCGGTTCTGAAGAAGAATCGGTTCTTGATTCCCATCCCTACTTATTACCTTCTCATCTATCCAAACATATTCTTATACTTCTGGCATAAAAGATCAGTACTTACACACGTCTGAGATCGCAGATGCTGACGCTTCCCTTCACCTCCATCCTCCCCACCACCACCAGGATGGTCTCTTCCCTTCATCCTCCCCACCTCCACCAGGATGGTCTCTTCCCTCCATCCTCCCCACCTCCACCAGGATGGTCTCTTCCCTCCATCCTCCCCACCTCCACCAGGATGGTCTCTTCCCTTCATCCTCCCCACCTCCACCAGGATGGTCCCTTCCCTCCATCCTCCCCACCACCACCAGGATGGTCCCTCCCCATACCTCGCAGGGGGTTGGTTGCACCCCTTCCTTCGTCTTCAGGATATGCAGAGTCCGGACCCTCGGATTGCAAGCTATGAACGGAGCCTACGCCAAAGAACTTGATTGTTAGCTGGGCTGTTAATAAATGTTTAGTCACAGTATTTATTCTCCTGAATCTTTCTGGTAGAACTACAGCATGTCTATTTTTATACAGAACATTTAAGCAATGAAATAATAAATAGGAATATTATTATTAAATATTAATTTATTCTTATTATTAAAGCATTTGACAGTTTATTTACAACAGAAAATCATGCGACTGAGCACGTGAGGTACGCGTTCCCGGGTTCGTAAGATCACAAAACTCTCCGTGAATAAATCACCATCCGCAATGCATGAGTTTTATGTGGTTTTATCATGACGTGCATTGCACATTTATTTTTACAGACGTCCACATGAGGAACAACTACTGTCCGAATGATTGCTAAGTTCAACGTCCATCATTGTATGCTGTATTTATTCTTATACCATTCCAAAAACAAAAAAAAATAAATCAAACTTCTTCTGTGTATATTCATGTGTGACTATAGACACTGCTTTTCATGTTTAAAATTTAAAAAAAAAAAATAAAGATATAAATAAATCTTGTTTGGTAGCACTTTACAATAACAGTTCACGGATAATCAGGAAGGCTACTAATACCTGAATTAATAATTAGCCTACTTCACTGTTTAAATCCTTTTTGAGTTGGTGAGATTTGAACCTTCGGGTTGAAAGTCAGACTCTCTAACACAACTGCCCACCGTGACTCAAGACAGAATATGAAAGTGTAAATTCATACATTTCCTACAAACACCTGCTAGCATGTGAAGTTGTTATTCACTCATGAGTTCACGTGACTCTCAGTTCTTCATTAGTTCTTGAGTAGTGCATGCTTTGACTTGTTAGTTTGTGCTGAAGAAATTATTAATTCAGATATTAGTACATGATTATTCAGGCTGTTATTGTAACGTGTTACTACACACATGGTTGTTCTTTATCGATAAATCACACTCTTTATTTTACAGCTTGTGAAAGTTTGCTGTGTTGGAGACAGCTTTTCGTTTTCATTGTTGCAAGAATGAGTGACACACTGTGGGTGTAAGTTAGTTGGAAACAGAAAACTTTTCAGTTATTTCTAAACAAAATTCAAGATTTTCAAGAAAAACATTTAATGTTTTAAATTAGGCAATACCTTTCAATGAGGTATTAGGCAACACTGTTATTGTGTAAATGTATGAATTAACTGTCATAACCAGTTCATTGCACATGGCATAGCCGAAATAGGGATTTTTTTTCTCCATTTTTTACTATTAATTCGAAACATTTTTAAAAAAAGACAAAAAAAACTCACAAAAAACATAACTACATTACAGTCACCCGATTCACCCCAGACAGTTTAAAAATTTTTTTTTTTACAAAATCATAATTTTTTTAAGCATGTAATATAACTTTTTTATTATTAATAAAAAACTATTATTAAGGTTTTTACTCTACAGTTGTGCAGTTTTGGGGGGATATATGATAGGCCTGACTCCAAACTCTCACACAGTTTAATCTGACCTCATTTTAATTCAGGTAACATCTACCAATAAGGCCAGTCATTACAGCATTGCAATTATATAGCCTTGATGTCATGAATTTCACTGCATTCGACGATGAGAGCATATGATGTAATCGAGTATTTCAGATTTAAAAAGAAGTATTACAAATGCAAGAAATGGGGCTTTCAAAAGAAAGATTGCAATCAAAGATCACTTCTACACTTTGGTAGAAAATCTACACTTTTCAGTTTCTCCAGATGAAAAGACCAAGGTAAAGTTTTAAAGGGTAAAGGTCAAGTTTTCATTTTGCTCAGGTTTGCCAAAATACCAAAGTCTGCAATCAAAAGCAAAATATTTTCCCTCTCATCAGCAGGAATCCAAAGCCGAAACTTTAGTTTGATGCTTCCATTCTTGAATGAATGAATGAATGAATGAGGCATTTATATATAATGTATCTTTTATATATCATGTATCATTTATATTAGCATGTCTCTAGCACCATGGAGGCCAGTACCTCTCTGAACTGAGTATCAATGGACTTGACAATCGATTATGTTTGCCTGAGAACAGTACCTGAGAGATCTTTTCAGTCAGCTAAGAATGGTCTGAATTAGTGTTGTCAAAAGTACCGACTTCGGTACCAAGAAATTTAAAAAATGTGACACTTTGAGCGCTGTTGAGCGGAATCGTTAACACCTCGGAATGGCCGGCCATTGTCACGTGCTCATCAAAATATGTCTGTGATTGGCTACAATGATCAGCGCTTCAAAAACATGTTGTAAATATACATCAATAACGCTCTTCAGCGAGGGATTACACAGATACATACGGGAGCGTTTGAAAGCAGGCGTCTATCAGCGGATCGATCCACTGGCGCTGATAGACGCCTGCTTTTGCTTTCAAAACACTTTCAAACACTTCCGTGTGCTCTCAAACGCTCCCGTGCGTTGATCATTGTAGCCAATCACAGACATATCCGATGAGTTCCTGAACACAATGGCCAATCAGAGGTGTTTATGATTACGCTCAACAGCGCTCAAAGTGTCACATTTTTTAAATTTCAGTACCGACTTGGTACCGAAGTCGGTACTTTTGACAACACTAGTCTGAATTATAAAGCCAAGAAAACGTCTCGGGTTACGACTGTAACCCTTGTTCCCTGAGGAGGGAACGAGACACTGCGTCGTAGAAAACGACTCTTTGGGGACGCTCCCTAAGCGTACGCCTCTGAAGTATGAATGAAACTAATCCAATCCTGATTGGTGTTGCGTCGTGACGTAGCATGTGACGGCATAACCGGATGCATAAAAGTGTCGCCGGCGCACACACACATTAGCCTCGCGATGAAGCAAGCCGCTCCCAGGCTTTAAGGGGCGTGGCAAGACGACGCAGTGTCTCGTTCCCTCCTCAGGGAACAAGGGTTACAGTCGTAACCCGAGACGTTCCCTTTCGTAGGGAACTCGCACTGCGTCGTTGAAAACGACTCTTTGGGGAACGAATACCCACTAGGCCACGCACCGAAAACGCCTGTCCTAGAGTGAAGCTGATCTCAGGCTCTTAAGCAAGGACGAGAGCACTCGTGCGCCAGACGCACTAAGGAGGTGAAGACAATAAAACCTGATGAAAGTGTCACGGGTGACAAAATGCGGGGAAAGCGGAACCTTTGTTTTCTTCTATGTTCCCCGAGGGGATTAATTTGGTGTAACACCTCACTCCGGTTCCGGGTGTAGCAGAGACATTGCCCGGCCTAATTACCACTGATGCACTGCAGGTGTGTGAGAGAGAGGAGCGGCGTTTGCACGGGCTTCCTGCTTCACAAAGAGGAGGATAAAAGAGCCGTTCAGAAGAGAAGAAATGGTCAGTCTTGACAGTGTTGTCAGTTTTTGTCAGTCGTCAGTTGTTCTGTTGAGTTTTCCCGGGGTAGGAGTCCCGTCTGTCCGGTCAGTCTTGGGGTTGAAGATCTCTTGTTTGGGTGCTTACATTGGAAGTTGTAAACTGGGAAAATCCGTGTGGATACAGCGCTGTCATTGGAGTCTGCTGTTCAGAGTTCTTGTGGAAAATCTATTGGATGGAACTGCTGCTTGGATCTGCGCTGTGAAGAGGAAAAGAGGGAGAGAGATAAGTGAATTAGTTACATCATTGAAACAGTTGCAAAGCTTGAAGAAAAGACAGTGAATGTACCATTGACCATTGAGGAAGGGCTCTGTTTCAGAGTATATTGGAGGAGAACAGAGTTGTATCTTCCCACTGAAATGCATGGATAAATCGAGGCTTCTGATCAGCTCTAATGTGTGAGTGATTTGCAGTTTGTTTGCCTTACCTGATACACGCTGAATTAATGCTGTGGATTTGTAGTGAACACGAGTGTGTGTTACGCTGAGAAGAGTCTCCCGATACATGCTTTCATCTTTGGAAATGATTTCCTTGTCTCCATCTGAATCCCAGAATGATACTACTGAACTGGTGAAGTAATGCTTTGTATTATCCTCTTTTCTCGCTGAAGATTGGAGTGACGTAAAGCCTCATTGAAGCCTCCTGTTAATTCTCTCTCTCTCTCGCTGAAGTTACACGTTTGGAGAAGAACCGTCCCGCTGTGGAAAAGTCTGAATTGTTGAACTTACTGGCTGAGTTTCAAATTTGTACAATGTTATTGGTAAAGCTGCCTATTAAATCCCTCGCTAATGTCCAGTGGAAGTGGTTGTTGTCGAGTGAATAATCCCGAAGTCTGCAGCACTGCTGTGAAGTGAACTTTTAAATCACTGTTTTACTTCTAAGTCCTGATAAGAGAATCTGAGGTTGAGAGAAGAATACATTACCTGTTACTTACCGTCTGAGTCCTGTAGATGTGCAGCAACGCTGTGGAAGTAAGCGTTTAGAGTCCCCTGTCTCACCATTGTGTCCCGACGTCGTATCTGATACTGAGAAGAATACATTACCCGTTACTTACCGTCTGAGTCATGCAGATGTGCAGCACTGCTGTGAAAGTAAGCCTTTAGAGTCCACTATCTCACCATTGTGTCCCGCAGACATTGAAGGATCGATCCAGCGGCTACTCCGGTCCAATAGCCCTAGGAAAGAAGAGCTTCTTATTCTTTCCTCAAGTTGATTGTCGTTTAATAAAAATTGTTACTTTGAACTTAAATACTTGCCTCCTCATCTGTCCTTCTGTTGCGTGCCTGTGGTGTCGGCTCCTCACGGTGGTGTCTGGAGTCAGGGGCGGCTGGTCCTCCCAGTCCGTCCTGGCCTGCACCGGTGACAAAAGTGTGTGGGGTAGCCCAACCGGCTGCCTCACAGATCTCCTGGAGGGGCACTCCCGAACGGAGGGCCCTAGAGGACGCCATGCCTCTGTTAAAATGAGCCCTTACGGCCAAAGGTGAATGCAAATTGCGCACCTTGTAGGCCTACTTATGGTTTGTTTGGATGCTGGGAGCCCCTTATTAGGTGACCCAAAACACACGACCTCTCAAGGTAAATACTCTGAACCCTGACTGGCAGAGCAAAGGAACCTCTCTTCTTCTGCCGACACATGAGGTGGAGGATGATATGCTCGCAGGACCATGGACCTAGCCATGTTAGAATGCACTTAAGGCACATAGCTGGGTCTCAGGTGCAGGATGGCCTTAACTATGCCGGGGGCAAAACCTCAAGCAAGCTGGCGTTAGTGCCAGGGCTTGGAGATCTCCCACTCTCTTAATATTTTAAGAAATAGCTAAGAGAAAGGCTATCTTGAACGTGAGGTCCTAGGCGAAGCCGACTGGAGGGGTTCAAAGGGAGCCAGGGATAGCCCTTCGAGAACCACTGCAAGGTCCCAGGAAGGAACCCTGGACCTGACTGTCGGTCTCATCCTCCATGTGCCATGGAGAAATAGTAAGACCAGTTGGTGCCTCCCCAAAGGCCCATCACTCGGTGGTGCATCGACCGCTGCAATGGCAGCCACGTACACCTTAAGTGTGGACGGGAAGAGACCCGCAGAGAAACAATCTTGAAGAAACTCCAGAACTGAAGCCACTGGGCAGTTAACTGGATCTAACTCATGTTCTCTACTCCAAGTGGAAAAACATACCACTTGAGGCCATATAATCTCCTAGTAGACGGAGCCCTAGAGCTAAGTATGGTTTTGACCACCCCAGCTGATAGACCGACATCTAGTTACTGGACCCCCTCAGGGGCCAGACCCACAATTTCCACAGCTCCGGGCGAGGGTGGAATATTGTGCCCTCCGCCTGAGACAACAGATACCTCCTCAGAGGAATCTGCCACGGCGGAGCTATCAGAAGTGAAAATATGTCTGAAAACCATACTCAGGCCGGCCACAACGGGGCTATCAGAAGAAGACTGATGCCCTCCTGACGGACCCTCTCCAGGACTCCCGGGAGCAGAGCGATGGGGGGAAAAGCGTACAGACGAAGCCTCGGCCAGGCCTATACCATGGCATCCAACCCCAGTGGGGCTGGATGAGTGAGTGAGAACCAAAGTGGACAGTGGGACGTCTCTCGAGACGCAAACAGATCCACTTCCAATGGTCCAACCTCTGCTATATCAACTTCACCACCTCTGGGTGAAGTCAAGTCAAGTCAAGTCACCTTTATTTATATAGCGCTTTTTACAATACAGATTGTATCAAAGTAGCTTCACAGTGATAACATGAAAATAATACAAAAAACTATTTCATCATCGTCCACCTTTAAGGTAGATCTATAATATTGTTGAATATTAAATGTCCCCAACTAAGCAAGCCAGAAGGTAAGGCAACAGCGGCAAGGAACCAAAACTCCATCAGGTGACAGAATGGAGAAAAAAAAACTTGGGAGAACCCAGGCTCAGTCGGGGGCCAGTTCTCCTCTGGCCAATGAGTGAACAGTGGATGATTATGATTCAGGAGCATTACAGGTCAGAAGTTCAGAATGAATCAGAGTATTTGTCCAGTTCCGGTTGGTTGAAGTCGGAGTGGAGAGGAGGAGAGACTGGTTGACACTTCAGGTCAGCATTGTCGTCGTGTCCTGGCGCTGGTCCTTCATCAGATCTGGATACGGCCTGGTTCCGGTGGAGAGCGGTAAACCTCGGGATAGACAGAGAGACTAATATTAGCGTAGACGCCATCCTTCTTATGTTCCCGGTCCCGGCTGTTCTAAACTATGCAGCCTAACATTGAATTATAGAAGTCTATAATGTGTTATGTGTATGCTAGGCCGAAGAGATGTGTTTTTTAGTCTGGATTTGAACTGACAGAGTGTGTCTGCTTCCCGGACAATGTTAGGAAGACTGTTCCAAAGTTTTGGTGCTAAATAGGAAAAGGATCTACCACCAGCAGTCGATTTTGATATTCTAGGTATTATTAACTGGCCGGAATTTTGAGATCGCAGTAGACGTGAAGGACTATAGTGCGTTAAGAGCTCGCTCAAGTACTGCGGAGCTAAACCATTTAGTGCTTTGTAAGTGATCAGCAATATTTAAAAATGTATACGATGTTTAATAGGCAGCCAATGCAGTGTTGACAGAACGGGGCTAATATGGTCATACTTCCTGGTTCTGGTAAGAACTCGAGCTGCTGCGTTTTGGACCAGCTGTAGTTTGTTGAAGTCTCCATTCCCCAGGCCTCAACCCCTGCCTCGACAGGATGTCTGCTCCCTGATTCTGAACCCTCGGGACATATATTGCTCTAATAGATAATAATTTCCCCTGGGACCATAGATTAATCTGATGCGCCAGTCTGGATAGAGGGCGCGAGTCCCCCTTGTCGGTTCAGATAAATTGATGTCTGGGAGGAAGCTCCTCAGAGCCCTGAACACAGCCAACATCTCTAGGCAAAATATATGCCAAAAATGTTGATGGTTCTGCCACAGACCCCTGGCAAAGCGGCCATCCATGACCGCGCCCACGCCAGTGAAGGAGACGCCTGTCGAAACGGTTTTCCGGCGACATGACGCTGCTAACACTGGCCCTTGGGACAGGAACCAAGGTTTCTTCCATATTAATTAGGGAAACGAAGGCATCGGCGCGTAACCCTGATTGTTCGGAGCGGATTCCCCCTCGGGGAAATCCCCTTGGCTATCAGCCACCACTGAAGGGGCCTTATATGTAGAAGGTCCAAAAGGTATTATGTTGGACACAGCTGCCATGAGGCCCAGCAGTCTTAGAAACTGCTTTACAGTGATGGCCTGGCCTAGCTTTATCCCGGACGCCATGGCCCGGATGGACTCGATACACGCGGGAGACATATGTGCCCACATCGTATCTGAGTTCCATACCACGCCCAGAAACTTAGTTTTTATTTCAGGTAGAACCTCTTTCCTGAAGCCCTCTTGCCTGAAGGACGGCCCTCAGGTCATCCTTCTGATCAAAAGAGCAAGATAGATTTCTCTGTTGCCAAACTCCCGAGGCAGGGGCTCTAGAGGAAGGAGTGGGGTTTATCCCATGACTTAGATAACTCATTATGCAAGTCAGGAAAATTAAATAAATAAATAAATAAATAAAAATGGTAAGCTCTGGCGCTGATGTTGTGATTGTTGCTGCAGGAAGTGCTCATATCCTTTCTTAGTTATTTATTAAGCGCTTCCTGTCTAACATGTGGCCAGTTGATTTTTTCATCTGGCCACAGCACGGATAACAACACGCTATTAAGCCTCGATGTTGCCGTTTTTTATTTTAAACATCGGGTGCTTGTCATGGGCAGAAGAAGCTGCATCGCAGGCTCAAAACCATTCAAATAAAGAATGAGAAAGTGCTGCAGCAGTCTCACTCTCATCAGCAAAATTCATATTTTATTATTTATTTTATTTACGAACCCCACGATCTGAGTCGCGGACCTGAACAACGGAGAACGTGAGCTGGCGAGTCTAGTTCACGTTCATCCGCCTCGATGCTGAACACACCCACTCCCGCAGAAGCAGATAGTTCAAACATCAGCAGCGCGGGCTTCTGCACCGTGAACGGGAGCCCCAGAACCTTTAAATAGGGAATGAGAAAGTGCCGCAGCAGTCTCATTCTCATCTGCAAGATCCTATCGCGAACCCCGTGATGTGATTCGCCGCGCGCGAGCTGTGTGAATTTAACTCACGCTCACCCGCCTTGATGCTGAACACATCCACTCCCTCAGAAGTGTATAGTTCAAACATCATGTTCTCATCACGGGCAGAAGAAGCCGCAGCGCGGGCTTCTGCACCATGAAAGGGAGCCCCAGAACCTTCAAATAGGGAAAGAGAAAGTGCCGCAGCAGTCTCATTCTCATCTGCAAGATCCTATTGCGAACCCGGCGATCTGAGTCGCCGCGCCGCCTCAACGGACGCGGGACCCGAACCGCGGGGAACGCGAGCTGGTGAATTTAATAAGATTACAATTAGGATTTAGTGCTAAATCAATTTATGTTGTTATAATTACTATTCCAATGAAATAATTAAATGTCTGTCTTTCTTATCACACTCTAGCATATTTATTTACTGTCAGACTGTTTAACTGATGCTCAGTGGGCTCTCCCTCACTCTCCGAGTGTGGTATTATGGTATAATAGTGACGGAATGCTTTTATTTTGAAGTAAGGAGTGGTGACGCATGTACGGGGGCGTGGTGAGAGGGAAGTTATGTTTAGACACGGGCCGATTGCTGTTGTGTAATGTACGGGCTTGCTAAATAAATACAGGCTCTGAAGACGTTGTGTGCGAACCTCTTTTCATGAATAACTTGACATGGTGTCAGAAGTGGCCGACTTGTAAGCGGGGAAGGAAAAAGAAAAAGTAAAACAAAGCGTATCGTTTTGGCGGAGGAATAGGAGACGAGCCGGCAGATATGGCGCAACCTACACCAACTGCTACGTTCACAATACAACCTCCAGAGCCATTCGATTTTACCAAGCCTCAAGAATGGGAGCGTTGGATTAGGAGGTTTGACCGATTTCGGCTTGCAAGCAATTTAAACACAACGTCGGAAGAAAACCAGGTAAACACGTTAGTGTATTGTATGGGCGATGAAGCCGAAGATGTGCTTAAGGGGCTAACGCTAACGGCAGATCTGAGGAAGAAGTATGCGGATGTTAAGGCGGGCTTTGATGCATTTTTTGTGCCGAAAAAGAATGTAATATACGAAAGAGCCAAGTTCAATCAGTGTGTTCAACTGCCGGGAGAAACGATGGATTCTTTTATCACTGCTCTATACGGATTAGCTGAACATTGCAATTATGGACAATTACAGAATGAGCTGATACGCGACAGGTTAGTGGTCGGGCTGAGAAACGTCTCATTGTCAGAAAAGCTACAGCTAGACAGAGACTTAACCCTTGAAACTGCTATAACAAAGACAAGGCAGTCGGAAGAAGTTAGACGACAGCAGTGTGACTTAAGAGGAGAAAATGGCGGTGCTAGCAAGTGCTCCAATGTTGATGCAGTGTATGCTAAAAGTTACAGAAAACCTAAATTTCCCTCAAAGCCTCAGCCACAAGCACAAACACCAGGCAAATATATACCTAATGCACGGCCACAGCAAGGTTCAAAGGCCTGTTATAGATGTGGGAAAATGCCCTCACATGGACGATCAGAATGCCCTGCTACAGATGCTGTGTCACAACTGTGGCAAAATGGGACATTATGTCAAAGTGTGCAGAAACAGTGCAAAATCTCTGAATGCTGTCACTACAGAAGAAGAAGGGAGTTTATTCCTGGGAGCCGTGGATGCTGGAAAAGACCCGTGGACAGTGCAGCTGCAAGTGAGACAAAAAAAAGTGTGCTTTAAAATTGACACTGGTGCTGATGTCACCACCCTGACAGCCGAGGTGTACTATGACATTACAGGGGGACCTGATGTGAAGCGCCTGGCAGTGTCGACAAGCCCATTGTTTGGGCCAGGTGGCAATGTACTCTCTGTCCTAGGGGTAGCCAGAGAAACACTGCGCAGAGGCAAAAAGACAGCCATAGAGGACATTTATGTTGTAAAAGACCTGCACACTGCACTGCTGGGAAGGCCTGCCATAGAACAGCTTCAGCTTGTGTGCAGGGTTGATAGCATCACCATGGAATCTGTGAAACAACAGTATCCAAAGCTGTGTAGCGGCTTGGGTCTTGTTCGGAGGAGGCCATACTCAATTAAATTAAAGCCAGAGGCTGTGCCCTTCTCTCTCCACGCACCACGCAGAGTCCCTCTGCCGCTTTTAGGAAAAGTGAAGGAGGAGATAGACCGTGTGGAGAAGATGGGCGTATTCACCAAGATTGAGGAGCCGACTGATTGGTGCGCCGGGATGGTGGTGGTGCCGAAAAAGGCAGGTACTGTTCGCATTTGTGTGGATTTCACAAGGATGAATGAATCAGTATGCAGAGAAAAGTTTATCCTGCCTTCAGTCGAGCACACTCTGGGCATGCTAGCTGGCGCAACAGTATTTAGCAAATTAGATGCCAATATGGGATTTTGGTAAATACCG
The DNA here is from genome assembly GCF_949152265.1 of Phoxinus phoxinus. Lineage (NCBI taxonomy): Eukaryota > Metazoa > Chordata > Actinopteri > Cypriniformes > Leuciscidae > Phoxinus > Phoxinus phoxinus. The sequence continues at coordinate 1,705,926 of NC_136877.1, forward strand.
TTGACAAAAGAGTCTGCCAAATACACCACCTTCATCACGCCTTTTGGGCGCTACTATTTAAACCGGCTACCTTTTGGCATAGCTTCAGCCCCCGAGCACTTTCAAAGGATGATGATGACCGAAGTGACCGGTGGCCTGGACGGGGTACTTTGTCACATGGATGACATCCTGGTCTAGGGACAGACGCAGGACGAGCATGATATGCGGCTACAGGCGGTGCTAGAGAAGGCACAAAAGGCTGGCATTACGCTCAACATGGACAAATGTGAGCTCACACGTCATACAGTCAGATTCCTGGGTCATGTGATTTCAGCAGATGGAGTGCAGCCAGATCCAGAGAAGACGAGAGCTGTGCAAGAGATGGACGCACCCAAAAATGTCAGCGAACACAGGAGTTTTCTGGGCATGGTCAATCAGCTGGGCCGCTTCTTGCCTAACCTGGCTGAAAAAGACAAAGTGTTAAGAGACCTGGGGCCTCATGTATCAACACTGCGTACGCACAAAAACACGGCGTACGCCAGCTTTCACGTTCACGGTCAGATGTACTAACAGTGAAATTAACGTAAGAATGTGCGTTCCTCCACGTAAACTTCATGCCTGGCGTACGTACATTTGTCGTGATTTTTGTCTGTTGGCGACTCATAGAGGCAATAAAGTAAAGTGGCAAACATTATACGAATTGTTCTATTGCACCACCAGCTGTCAGATATTGCTTATAATTTATAATTGATAAATTATTTGACATATTATTGTCACAAGAGTCGTATTAAAATATTCAATTAATTATGCAATTAAGTAAGAACATATATAAAGCATGTGCAAATTGATACAACCCGTCTAGCAATGGCAGCGTTGGCTTTATTAGAGGACATTTTCAATGGACGAATCCGGAGAGAGCGAGTTTTTAGGGACCACAATGATTTTCTAGCCCACGATGATGACTGGCTTATCAGCCGTTTCAGATTTCCAAGGGCTATACTCTTGGAGCTCTGCGCTGAGTTGGGTCCGAATTTGGAAAGAGAGACAGTGAGGAGCCACGCATTACCCGTTCCTTTACAGGTGCTTACCACACTTGGTTTCCTGGCAACTAGTTCTTTCCAAAGAGAACTGGCAGACCGCTCAGGATTAAGCCAGTCGTGTTTGAGCCGTGCAATGCCAGCTGTATGGGACGGGATCATCCGCTTGTCTACCAGGTATATAACGTTCCCATACGATGTAGGTGCCCAGCCAAACATTAAAGCGCAATTTGCAGCGATAGCCGGTTTTCCTAATGTAATCGGAGCGATCGACTGCACACATATTGCTATAAAGGCGCCATCTGAAGAAGAATTTGCATATGTGAATCCGAAACATTTTCATTCAATAAATGTGCAGATTATATGTGATGCACAAATGTACCTAACAAATATTGTGGCAAGGTGGCCTGGGGCAACCCATGATTCATATATCCTTACAAACAGCATGGTTGGGATGAGACTCCAAGCTGGCAGGGTGCGCGATGGGTGGCTACTTGGTAAGTTATGCATTTAAATGTATGCTTATATCTAAAAGTAAAAATTGTGTGTGTGTAATTATTAAACTGCCCATCAGGAGACAGTGGTTATCCACTGAAGACTTGGCTGTTAACCCCCCTCACCAACCCACAAATAAGTGGGTACAAATAAACACAGGCACATGTGAACAGTAATTTAAGTCTGTTCCTTATTCATGGGTACACGCATTTGCAATAAAAGCAGTGGATACGTAAAATCTCTGGTGTACTTTTTGCTACATTGCATGCATTTTAAAATGAAATGGTAACTGGTAGGCTGTATGTATCAAAGTTAAGGAAATACATTTTAAATTAGTCACCTTCCTGGCAGTCCTGTAGTATATCCGAGTCTCCCACATCAACGGATACGATTCCAGAGATTAATACGTCTCCTACAATAGAGGCAACTCTCTGATCAAAGGGTGTAAGTTCATCGGCCCCTGTACCACTGCCTGTTCTGCCCACACTCTGTCGGTGCGCAGCAGTTCTCCGCTTAACTTCCACCTTTATGTCAGACCATTTCTTCTTTAGTTCATTTACGGTGCGACTCTCAGATCCCACCGCGTTGACGGCATCAGACAAACTCTCCCACTCTTTTTTCTTTCTTTTGTTATTAATTCCAGAGGACAAAGTTCCAAATAAAATATTTTTTCTTGTTTCTACCTCTGATAGTAGCACCTCTAATTCATTTTCAGTGAAATTTCGTTTCTTGCTTGAGCCATGTTCTTGCAGGTTTCGTTTGCCAAATTGGACTAATTACCATATTTAAATTAATTTAATTGAAGGAGGAGACAGGGTGTGGTGTTGTGCTCGTGCATGTGCGCTCAATTTCGCGTTAATTGGGATGTACAAAGAGAATGTATGTGGAATGCTGCGTACGCAGAGATTCATACATCTGATTTTTTTTGGTGCGTACGCACATTTACAGCTTTGTCCGTACGCAATGTTTTAGTATGAATTCAACGCAAGTCTTTGTACATGAGGCCCCTGCTGTCCAAGAAGAACCACTGGTACTGGGGGACAGAGCAGCAGGCCGCCTTTGATCAGTTAAAAACAGAGCTGTCATCCACACCAGTGCTCGCACTACACAACCCAAACAGTGCACTAAAAATCTCTGCTGATGCCTCTTCCTTTGGCCTGGGGGCAGTCCTGCTGCAGAAGAGCGACGCCAGGTGGTCACCTGTGGCATATGCGTCCAGGTCAATGACACCAACAGAGCAGCGCTATGCTCAAGTAAAGAAGGAGGCACTAGCTGCAACATGGGCTTGTGAAAGGTTCAGCTGTTTCATCCTGGGAAGACCATTCAAGCTGGAAACTGACCATAAGCCGTTGGTGAGTCTGCTGGGCGGGAAGGCTCTGTATGACCTCCCACCAAGAATCCAAAGATTTAGGATGCGACTCATGAGGTACAACTATACAGTCAATCATGTCCCTGGCAAAAGCCTGAGAACAGCCGACACCTTATCTCGTTCTCCCATACGAACCGCAAGAGCACACACAGATACAAGCCTACTAGAGGACACCAACATCTATGTAGACTCTGTAATCAGCAACATTCCTGTCAGTGGAGATTATCTGAGCAGCTTGCGCGAGCACCTGAAGGCAGACAGCACATGCTCTGCACTGATGGAGTACTGCACAGACGGCTGGCCTGACAAACGGCAACTGCAGGGAGAGCTAAGACGTTACTGGCCTGATAGAACAGTGCTGACAGTGCATGATGGACTGCTGCTGCGGGGCACAAGGCTCGTCATCCCATTCGCCTTACAAGGTGATGTGCTGCAGAGACTACATGAGGGACACCTGGAGGGTGACAAAGCGCAGGAGCCGGGCCAAACAGACGGTATGGTGGCCAGGGCTCAGCAGCCAGCTGAATGATATGGTACTGAAATGTAGGACTTGCATTCAAGAGAGAAAGAACGTCAAAGAGCCGCTGATGCCAACGCAGATGCCAGACAGGCCTTGGCAAACTTTGGGAGCTGACCTGTTCACGCTGAAAGGCAAGACCTATCTACTAGTAGTAGATTATTTCTCAATGTATGTGGAAATTGCGCTGCTGACACCCACAAGGTCCACAGATGTGGTGGTGCACCTGAAATCCATGTTTTCTCATCATGGAATTTGTGAAGTTTTTAAAAGTGACAATGGGCCCCAGTTCTCTGGTAGCCACTTTAAAGCCTTTGCAGCAGAGTATGGCTTTGTGCACATCACGAGCAGCCCCAAGTTTCCCCAGAGCAATGGGGAGGCGGAACGGGCTGTACAAACTGTGAAAAACCTGCTAACAAAGGCATCAGACCCATATCTTGCATTGCTGGCCTACAGAGCAACCCCTCTACAGAACGGCTATAGCCCAGCCGAGCTGTTGATGGGGCGCCGGCGCCGCACTACAGTTCCTGCCCTTCCAACCCTGCTGAATCCAGTTTTGCCTGACTACTATGCGCTGGAGGCCAAAGAAAGGGAGAAGAGGGGGAACAACGAAAAATCCTTCAACAAGAGACACGGGGCGCGGAACCTGGAGCCACTCGTACCTGGGGATGATGTGTGGATCACCGATGCACGTGTCCAGGGCACAGTGCTCTCTACACACAACTCCCTTTCGCTCTTATATCGTCCAGGTGCCTCAGGGCACACTGAGAAGGAACCGGCATCACTTGGTGCCACTGCAGACCAACAGTGGGGTAGTTGATGCTGATGAGCCACCGATGGGAGAAGGTGCACCAGTGACAACATCACCAGAGCCAGATCCACCGACAACGACATCACCCAGCAGAGAGGGCCCCACAGCAGAGACTGTGCGGACCAGGTGTGGGAGAGAGGTTAGAAAGCCGCAGAGACTTGATTGGTGATTTATTGATTTGTTTTCAACAAAAAAAAGAGAGAAAAGTGGAATGTGATTGTGAAATTATTCTGCTTAACTGTTTACATTTACCTGAAACCTGAGAGTTAAGTTTTGAAGAACACCGCCTGCTGAAGTAATAGTTCACAGTTTGGTAATGTGTAAGTTATCTTTTTTTCTTCTGTTTTTTATGTTTGAAAATGGGACAGATCAGGGACGGGTCTTCCAGCAAAAGGGCAGAATAAACCCCCTAAGACCTGCAGAGACAAAGGTAGTCCAACCTTTGTTCTCAAAGAAAGGGAGATGTGGTATTATGGTATAATAGTGACGGAATGCTTTTATTTTGAAGTAAGGAGTGGTGACGCATGTACGGGGGCGTGGTGAGCGGGAAGTTATGTTTAGACACGGGCCGATTGCTGCTGTGTAATGTACGGGCTTGCTAAATAAATACAGGCTCTGAAGATGTTGTGTGCGAACCTCTTTTCATGAATAACTTGACACTGAGCTGCCTCATATTAAATGGAAGTATTAGACATTTACAGTAGGCTATGAATTGAAATGATATACAGTAGGTTACAACAGTTCTAAAGTCACACCGGGGGTAAAATGCGCATTTAACTTAATTCTCTTTTAGACCACTCGATGGCACAAATTCAGCTCAGCACTTTTCTTCATAAACGCTTTTAATGATGGACTTGGAAATTTGGCTGATCCTTGACTTGATCGCGGCAAAGTTGATTCTGTGCTAATTTAATCTAATATTTTATGTTTTTTAAAACGTTTTAGACTTATATTGCAATTTAAATACAAATATCTCAAGAATCTTGTTTCTGTATTTTTAAAATGAAAATTTTGATGACAGTATATTTATTGAACAAACATTTATTATTTAATTTATCAAAATAACCCAAAACATAGTATAAACTTTGCTAAAGTGATTGTTTTGAACAAGTATACACTTAGGCATTATTTAAAGCATATTAGTTTACAGAAACATCCTCTGATGCACAACCTTGGACACATCATCAGTGTTGTTTCCAGGAGTCACTGGGTGTTTCGGGTCTTACAACAGACACCCTCGTCCAGGCGACCCGACCGAGGCTGATCAGACCCCGGCCTGTGTCCAAGTGGCATTCTACTGCCCCCACTGCTCTCCCCTCTTTAACCAGAGCCATCTGGATGCTTTTTCCGCTGCCTCCACATTGTTGCCTATGGCTCTTCTTCGGTTAGCACCTGTTATGCCCAGCGCGCCGTAGGCCTTGCTCAGGGAGTAACTGGCGAATCCCCTACTGCCGACCTCTACTGGCATACACCTGGTCCTCCATCCGTTTCTCCGACAATCCTCCACCAGTTCTTGGTATTTCTCCCTTTTTCTCTCTTGAGTTTCCTCCATCCTCTCCTCCCAGGGCACTGTCAGCTCTAACAAGATCAGGTGTTTTGTGGCCTCAGAGACCAAGATGATGTCAGGTCTCAATTTGGACTGGGTGATGTGTGTTGGGATTTTCAGTTGCCTTTCCAGGTCGACTGTCATCACCCAGTCTCGGGCCGTGGAGAGCAAACCTACAGAGCAGTTTTTAGATTTTTTCTCTGGCTTTTGTCCTTCCTTTATGAAGTGAATGGCCTTGGCTGTAGCTTGGGTGTATCGGCTGTCCTTGATCCCCTTGCTGATTGCCTCAGCGATGGATTTGAGGACCTGGTCGTGCCTCCATCGATACCGGCCCTCGCCCAGCGCCTTGGAGCAGCTGCTCAGGATGTGTTCTAATGTCCCTATTTTGGAACAAAGAGGGCATGCAGGTGTTTCTATTTTGCCCCATGTGCACAGGTTGGATGGACTTGGGAGGACGTCATATACCCCCTGAATAAAGAACTTGATACTCTGGGGGTTCCACTTCCAGATTTCCTTCCAGGTGACACTCCTCTCCATCGCCTGCTCCCACTTCATCCAGGCGACTTGCTGACGCATGGCCACTGCTCTGCTGGTTCGCTCTTCCTCGACTGAAGCTCGCACCTCCTCCTGTACCAGTCTCTGCCTCTCCTTTCCGCTGGCAGGGTCATATCGTGTCGCTGTTAGACTCCCAAGTCCGGTTCTGCCTTGCGCCACTGTTCCAAGGATGGCCTTGTGCTTGAGCCGCGTCTCTGCCTGCTGGACTGCCTCGGCTGCCCTCCACTTCCTCCCTGTCCTCACAACAATCCCTGCACCGGACACTTTGGCATCTCTAGATCCAGAGTACTGCAGGTGTTCCCGTGTCCGTGCAACGATGAACTCCTCCCTGACTGAGCTAAAAGGGAGCCTGAGCTTGTTGGTGTTCCCATATAGCCGATGTTACTTAGGCTACGTGGCAGGCCCAACCATCTGCGCAGATAGCTGCTCACCTTTTGCTGAAAACCTTCCACCACTGTCATGGGGACCTCATAGATAAGCAGAGGCCAGAGGATTCTTGGGAGGATTCCATGCTGGTAGACCCAGGCCTTGAATCTTCCAGGGAGCCCAGACTTATCCACTGTTCTCAACCATCCCTCCAGGTCAGCACCGGTTGCCTTGATGGAGTCTCTGTCATTCAGGCTACAGTTGAAGACCTTCCCAAGGCTCTTCACTGGTCTCTCAGTGACTGACGGGATCTGGTGTTCTCCCAGCCTGAAGCGGAATCTATCTGTAACCTTCCCCTTCTTTAGGACCAGAGACCTGGACTTTGCAGGTTTGAAGCTCATGCGTGCCCATGACATGAGTCTCTACAACCCCTGGAGGATCCACCTGGCTCCTGGTACCGCAGTTGTTGTCACTGTGAGGTCATCCATGAATGCTCTTATAGGAGGTTGCCTTACTCCAGCCTTGCTGAGGGGGCCTCTGCACTCTGCTTCAGCTGCCTTGACCAACATGTTCATTGCCAGTGCAAAGAGTGTCACTGAGATGGTGCAGCCAGTGATTATCCCCACCTCCAGCTGGTGCCAGTCAGATGTTAGCTGGCCAGTGGAGACTCTCAAGCTGAACTTGCTGTAATAGTCCAGGATGAGATCTTTCACCTTCTGCGGTACATGGTGTTTCTCCAGTGCGACCTCCACCAGCTTGTGGGGTATTGAGCCATAGGCGTTGGTGAGGTCCAGCCACAGTACAGCCAGGTCCCCTCTGCCTTCTCTTGCTTCCCTGATGAGCTGGGTTACTACGCCTGTGTGTTCCAGACAACCAGGAACTCCTGGTATTCCTCCCTTTTGTACAGACGTGTCAATGTACTTATTGCTCAACAGGAAGTTGGAGAGCCTCTTGGCCACGATGCTGAAGAAGATTTTACCCTCCACACTGAGCAATGAGATGACCCGGAACTGGTCGATGTTCTCAGACTTCTCCTCTTTTGGTATAAACACTCCCTCTGCATACCTCCATGGCTGGGCGATCTTCCCTCTCCTCCAGATCACCTTCAGGCCCCTCCAAAGCCTGTGTAATAGCTTTGGGCAGTTCTTGTACACCTTGTAGGGCACTCCACTTGGGCCTTGGTGCTGAGCTCGATCTTGCTCTCCTCACCACTTCCTCCACTTCTCTTAGGCGGGGCTCCTTCAGGTCGAAGTCTGATGAAGGCTCTGGTGGTGTTATCAGCGCATCGCATGGACCCAGCGTTTGTTCTCTGATGGAGTCACTATATCCAATCCAATCCAATCCACCTTTATTTATAAAGCACCTTAAAAACAACACTGTTGACCAAGGTGCTGAACACAGTCTATAAATAAACAATAATATACAACAGAAGCGCAACAAAAAATAATAAAACAATAATTAACTATAAAGATAAATACAACCATATTACAAAACTGAAAGTCAACCATATTACAAAACTGAAAGTCAACCCTCAAACTGAGTTAAAAGCCAAAGAAAATAAATGAGTTTTAAGACGGGATTTAAAAACAGAAAGAGACTCAGTCAGTCTGATGTGCAAAGGCAGCTCATTCCAAAGTCTCGGAGCTGCCACGGCAAACGCACGGTCACCTCTGGATTTACGTTTGGTCTTGGGGACGACCAGCAGTGCCTGGTCAGCCGACCGGAGCGAACGAAAGGAGGTGTAGGGCACGAGCAGATCGGACAGGTACTGGGGGGCCAGGCCATGCAGACATTTATAAGCAAATAAAATAATTTAAAAATCAGTGCGAAAGTGCACAGGGAGCCAGTGGAGGGATTGGAGGATGGGTGAAATATGGTCAAATTTCCGAGTTCCAGTTAAAAGACGAGCAGCTGCATTTTGGACTAGTTGTAATCGTGCCATAAGTGATTTGCTAAGACCAGTGTTAAGTGCATTGCAATAATCTAAACAAGTGGTGATAAAAGCATGGATTACTATTTCAAAGTCATGTCGCGATAAAACCGGTTTTACTTTAACTAGTTGCCTCAGCTGGAAGAAGCTGGTCTTCACCACTGCACCAATCTGGGCATCAAGTTTTAAATGACCGTCCAACTTGACTCCCAGGTTTGTAACCACAGGGCTAATGTCTCGGGTTAGACAACCCAGGTCAACAGGAACCGCAGCAGCTGAGTCACTAGGACCAAATATCACAAACTCAGTTTTGCTCTCATTTAAATACAAAAAATTCATAGCCATCCATGCTTTCACTTCATTTAGACACTCTAAAAGGGTTTTTGACAGACTTAGCGGCACATATATTTGGCAGTCGTCAGCATAAAAATGAAACGAAACATTATGACTTCTGAGGATTGACCCAAGAGGCAGCAGGTACATTGAGAAAAGTAGCGGCCCAAGGACAGACCCTTGAGGAACTCCGCACGACAGAGGAGCCGAAGAGGACACAGCATCACTGACCTGAACTGAAAAACTTCTGCCTTCCAAATAGGACATAATCCAGGCTAAGGCCAACCCCTTAATGCCCACACAGTTTTCCAGTCGAGACAATAAAATGTGGTGGTCAACTGTATCGAACGCAGCCGTAAGGTCCAATAGCAGAAGAGCAACAGGATCACCAGAGTCTGAAGCCAGAAGAATGTCGTTAAAAACCCTCAGCAGAGCTGTCTCAGTGCTGTGGGCTGACTTAAACCCAGACTGGAAAATTTCAGTTATACAATTGTCATTCAAAAATGTGCTCAGCTGCAGATAAACAACTTTCTCCAAAATTTTGGAGAGCAAAGGGAGCTTGGAGATAGGCCGATAGTTAGAGAGCTCAAGTCGGTCCAGACCAGGTTTCTTTAACACTATAGGTGGCCTTGAGGTGGTCGTTTATGGCATCCTTGGAGCAGGTGAGGCGGCCAGCCCTCTTTTGGCCAAGGAGCTGCTTGGTCAACTTAAATGGGTTGGCCAAGAATGCAGCCCTCTTCCTGGCTCTCTCCTTCCGCCTCCTTCTGTGGAACTCTGCCCTCCGTAAGGTCAAGAGTTGTTTCCTTAGGATTGCTCTCAGATCCGCTAGGCCGGCTCTCTCGACTTCCCCCGCTGATTTGTATTGCCTCTTTAGCAGCCGGAGTTCGTCCCTGAGGCACTGAATTTTCCTTACTCTGTGACTTGGAGCATATGCAGATGAAGCAGGCTTGGGTGCCTCGGTTCCAAATCGCTCAGCTGCGATATTCACTATAAGGGTGGTCATCGTTCTCAATCGGTGGTCCACGTCACCCTTGACTGTCCCTTCCAGGACCTGGCTAACATCTTCATCAAATTGTTGCCACTCAACTCTCTTGTGGGATTTGGGCCACTGGATCTTTAGTTGGACCGCAGGGGCACAGCCAGTTGTTATGGCTGCAGCTTGCTGGCTTTGGAGGCCATGTGCATTGTCAGGAGATGCTGTCTCTTGGGTTATAGTGGCAGATGAGCTGCTGGCAGCAGGTATTGGCGACACTAGGAGGCTCTGGGCACTGTGGGTTGACTCCGGGCCTGGCTCCTCCTGCGTCTTATCAGAAGTTGCTTCTGTGCGTTGTGTCGTCATTGCTGCTGTCAAGCATCTCATTCTGCCTTGATGGATTTTTAAACCCCTCTCGTTCTTGTAGATCCTACCGCATATGCACTGTATTGTCGATGTCGTTATTCCTTTATTCTGTGTCGTTGTCCTTGAGTCCGTCCTGTTGGGGTGCTCATCCTCCCCCCCTCTCGGGCACCCCTGGGGGTATTTTTCTTTTGTGGGTTTTGTAGCTTGCTGTTGGGTTCTTCCTTACGGAAGAAGTGGTTTGGGCTGCCAACCCTCTCCACCCCGGGTTGCCGTCTCTCCGGCCGTCATCTGTCTCTCCAGATGTCACCACATATTCATTTAGCTAAAGTATTTGTAACAATACTGTACCGTGCTGGTTTTACCCCGTGTGTACCTCCTTGCCACCTCATACATTAATATGATTTTTAAACTAACAAACCACCTTTATGATTTATTTTCACACAAAATCTGTTTCTCCAATTTTCAAACATATATTTTTCTGCAATCATACACTATGAGAGTAGTGAAAAGCAAATGTTTCTTAGGGTGTGCCTTGTAACCTACTATACTAAGGTACTATTCATTTAGATTTGACCTCATTTAGATAATTTATAGTATATTAACTTTTATTATGTATAATGTTAATATGGTCTCATTAAAATATTAGAAATATGATGCATGTTATACACACAGTGATATAAATAAGTATGGACACCCATGCTAAAGTTGCCTAAAAAGAGGAATAAAAAAAATCATCTTTTGGAAATTGATCTTAATGCCTTAATTAAAAAATAATAATAGGAAAACTCCAACTTTTAAGGACACCAATTGTCTTCGTGAATTAATAATGTATTGTAAATAAAAAAATGTTCTTCCTTAAAATACAGGGTGCATAAGGCAGGACACCCCTATGTTAAATTCCCATAGAGGCAGGCAAATTTTATTTTTAAAGGCCAGTTATTTCATGGATGCAGGATACTATGATCCTGATAAAGTTCCCTTAGCCTCTGGAATTAAAATAGCCGTACATCATCACACACACTTCACCATACCTAGAGATTGGCATCATCACACACACTTCACCATACCTAGAGATTGACATAATCACAAACTTCACCATAGCTAGAGATTGGCATCCTCGCTCACACACACTTCACCATACCTAGAGATTGGCATCATCACACACACCCCTATGTTAAATTCCCATAGAGGCAGGCATATTTTTTTTTTTAAAGGCCAGTTATTTCATGGATGCAGGATACTATGATCCTGATAAAGTTCAATGCAGCGGCCCGTGAAAAACTCTGAAAGTGCTGAAAATATTTAGGCAAAATTTTAACTGAATTCTTGATATCCACAGATTAGTAGCCTCTCTGCAAATGGGATGTCTGAAGTGATTAAAGGGCACCTATTATGGAATTTTGAAATTTACCTTTCATGTAGTGTGTAAAATGGAAGATCTTTTTCACCACCTAAATCTACCTAATTACCTAAATCACCACCAAGACTTATCAAAATTAGACAAGATAAGAAACTGAATCCAGATTTAATTTTTAATGATCTGATCGCTATAAATTGGGACAGATACCAACTTATACCTAATGTTCAAGACGCATGGGATTTCCTCTATACCGAGTTTATTGAAGTTCTGGATAATCCTCCATGCTCCTTGGAAATCTGTCCTGTTCAAGGGTAAACACCTCCCTTGGATTGACCCTGAACTTATTAGTCTCTTTAGGCAGAGGGATAAAGCATGGTCAATTTTTCAGCGTACAAGGTCTAATGTAGATTGGGAAATATACAGGCAGCTGAGAAATATGAGTAAGACTAAAACCCGTAATGTAAAATCCAACTACTATAAGGATAGCTTCAGTAATGATTTTAAGAATCCAAAACAATTCTGGAAAAAAATTAAAACTATTACTAATACATCAGAAAAACATTGTATTAACCAAATACGAGTTTCAAATACAATTCTACATGACTCTTTATCTATTGCTGAAGCATTTAATCATTATTTCTCTTCTGTTTGTTCTACCTTAATACCCGAATCTGATCTGGGTACTGTTTTTTTAAATAATACTTTGCCCAACCACAGTTCTTTTTATTTTAGGAAAATTCAACCAGATGAAGTGCAGAATGTCATAAATGAATTAAAAGGGAACAGTGGTGCTGGACTGGATGGTTTAGATAATAAGTTGATCAAACTAGCATCCCATATACTTATGTATCTGTCACAGGTCGAGGTGGGCCAAGCCAGACTGCACCCACCCCTGGACCAGGATCACCCTGAGGAGCGCGTCAAAGGAGGAGGCAGGAGACAGGAATAAAAGAATAACAACTTTATTTAATGTCTAAAAGCAATTGGAAAATCCTAATCTAAAATCCTCTTCTTTCCTTTCCCCAGGAATCCAAAGCAACACCGTGGTAAGTTATGGACAGGTAGGTATCGCAGGTGAGTAGGTAGGACAGGGCTCACTTCCTTCTGGCGCTGGTGCCAGACTCACAGTGGTGAGTGACGAACAGGTGGGTATCCCAGGTGAGTAGACGGTCGGAGCTCACTTCCTTCTGGCGCTGGTGCCAGACTCACAGTGGTAAAGGACGAACAGGTGGGTATCCCAGGTGAGTAGACGGTCGCGGCTCACTTCCTTCTGGCGCTGGTGCCAGACTCACAGTGGCAAGTGACGAACACCACACAAGGGGCCTCCAGGCCACAGCAACCTCAGGGTCGTCGGCGGAGCAGAACTCTTTTTGAGCAGGCCGGATCAGGACCTCCAGCAGAGATGTACGGTTCTCACGTAGGTTGTAAAGGGCGGGCACATCACACCATACAGGTGGGTTTCAGGGCTGCAACAGACTCAAGTCACAAGCTGAGCGGGGCTTTCGCTGGGGCAGACAGCATAACACTTCAAGCAGAGGTAAACCGTTCTCACGTGTGTTGCAGGGACAGAGTCACAAGCTGAGCGGGCCTTCACTGGAACAGACAGAATCAATACTTCAAATGGAGGTGAACAAGCTCTCACATGGGTGTCAGGAGACAGAGTCACAAGCTGAGCGGGGCCTTCACTAGGGCAGACAGCATAACACTTCAAGCAGGGGTAAACCGTTCTCACGTGTGTTGCAGGGGCAGAGTCACAAGCTGAGCGGGCCTTCACTGGAACAGACGGAATCAACACTTCAAATAGAGTTGAACAGCTCTCACATGGGTGATCCAATGATCGTCAGAGTTGGAACAGATGTTGTGAATAATTTCCTCACCACTACAAGCAGGCTTCACTTCGCTATTTCCAATGGTCAAGGAGGAGGCGAGAGATCGACAAGGAATCAGTATATTTCACTCAGTGCGATGTATACCTCGTGATCCGAGCACTCCAAACCAGTATCCAATTTAGTGTAGAAAACGTGCGTTTATGAGATTCAATTTGTCAATCACTCATCTCACTCTTTTCCAGTCCAGGCGACGAATTCCACTCTTCAAAACTGCCCTCGGATCCCACAAGCGACACTCCTCTTCTTTCACGATGATCCTTCAGCTGCAACACTCTACAAACATTTCCCAACGGGAGAGAACCACACCAGATCGACGGGGGAAGACAAAGAAACAACAAGCCAACACGGAGAGAGAACGCTCAGCCTTCTCTTCCCCTTGTGTTTTATCCTCTCCAAACACTGGCGCCACCTCAATCAGACACTCGGAGTGAAGTCCCCACACCTGTTGCCAATCTGCCGTTTAGTTGTCATGACAACAGACACACACACCGGCCCGGGGACAGTGTTACACTAAAAGTGCCCCGGCGGGAACACTTCTCCGGTGGGAATAGTTCCGGGGATTATTTGTCACCCCGTGACATATCCATTTACTGATTTATTCAATCGCTCTTTGTCTTCATGTGAGCTACCAGCTATCTGGAAGTGCGCACGCATCACTCCAATACATAAAGGAGGAGATGTACTAGATCCTAACAATTACAGACCCATATCTATTATATGTTCTATTGCTAAAGTGTTTGAAAAACTAATTTATAATCAACTCTCACATTTTCTTAGTGCAAACAATATATTATCACCATTTCAATCTGGCTTTAGATCTAACCACTCTACTTCTACTGCCCTTCTTAAATTCACCAGTGATGCCTTCTCTGCTGCAGATAATGGCAAACTTACAGGTGCAATATTTATTGACTTGACTAAAGCCTTTGACCTTGTTGATCACTATCTTCTTTTAGACAAGCTCTATGCTACTGGCCTGTCTAAAAACGCAGTATTGTGGTTTAGTGCATACCTCCATAATAGAAAACAATGTGTAATCATACATGGAAATAAATCTAATCTGCTAACTCAGCAAAGAGGTGTGCCCCAGGGCTTAACTTTGGGACCACTCCTTTTTTCGATTTACGTTAATAACTTACCATCAATTCTTAATAACTGTTGTGCTCAACTTTATGCCGATGACACCGTTTTATATACATCTAAACATGATCTTCCTCAAATTCAAGCGTGTCTTTAGTATGATTTAAAAATTTTACAGGATTGGCTTTTTCATAACAAATGATTGCTTAACAAAACTAAAACATATCTCATGATTTTTGGTACTAGACAAAAACTAAAATCTGAAACCAATTCTTGTGTAATAACTTGTTCTGACGGTACTCCTCTGCCTCAAGTTGAAAAATTTAAATATCTTGGTGTATGGCTAGATTCTGAGCTTTCTTTCAAAATTCATATTGGTCATATCTTACGTAAAGTCAATTATGGAATTAATGTTTTATATCGGTCTCGTAACTGCTTCACTTATAGTGTTCGCAGGAAACTCGCCTCTCAACTTATACTTCCGATTTTTGACTATTGTGATGTTGTTTACCAAAACTCTGTAAAATCAGACCTTTCCCGTCTTAAAACAGCTTATAACAGACACTGCAGATTTGTCCTTGGATGCCCTTTTCTCACGCATCATTGCACAATGTATTATGCCCTGAATTGGCCATCTTTAAATATAAGAAGACAAAAGCACTGGCTTCAACTAATATTCAAATGTATCCATTTCAATTACCTGTTTTATTTAAAACAGTATTTTGTTCCTATTACTTCAAATTATCATTTGAGGCACTCTGTTCAGCTTTATTTTTCTGTCCCCCGAGCCAAGAAGACAGTTGGCAAAAGAGCTTTTATGTTTAAAGCCACTTTAGACTGGAATAACTTACCTTCCGATATTAGATCCATCACTTAATTTGGGATGTTTAAGCATACCTTGTCTTCTTACTTTGTGATTGACTGCTCTTGTAATGTATGATGCTGACTCAATGTGAATTCTTTTTTAATTTTTATTTTTATTTAAATTAATTGTATTATGATTTTGTGATCCAAATACACACATATACATATATATATATATATATATATATATATATATATATATATATATATATATATATATATATATATATATATACACTTTATACATTCAATTTCAAATGTATTTCTGCCAATTTGATGTAGTGGTTGTAAAGTTCGGTATATTTCGGTTAATATTATTGTCTTTTTTTTGTGTGTGTGTTTGTGGTTCTGTATGTATTTGTTTGTCTAGTATGTATAATTGTACTTTTGTTCTTTTGTGATGGTCGTGATGTACTTTAGGACCCCCTTGAAAACGAGATGATGCATCTCAAGGGGTTTATCCTAATAAAATAAATTTACTCAACATAGATCTAAGTGAACAAAAACATCCTGCAAAGTTTGAAATATGAAAGTTCACCGTATATAAAGTTATTGTCTTTCAAAAGTAAGAGTCGACTCTGAGTCATTTTTATGAATCGTTAGAAGACCGAAGCTTTTTCTTTGACTAGATGACGTCAACTTGTCAAGTTATTTGAATACGATACGCCCACTTATTGCGCTCCAAGGCCAGGGGAAAACTTGAAAACATCATGGCGACGAGAACCTGTGTTCTGAAGTGCGACTCAAAAGCCAACTTTTTTAATCTGCCCAAGGAGGAGCATTTGAAGACTAAGTGGCTACAATTCATATATACAACTATACCACAGAAGTATAGTCCGAGCCTTGTGCTTTGTTCGCGCCATTTTGAAGACGATTGCTTTACCAACTTAAATGCAATCAAACTTGGATCCGCGAGCCGGCTGATATTGAAGGAAGGTTCAGTTCCAAGTGTATTTGCATCAGCTTCCTCCTCCATATCACAACCTAGTGTTATTAGGGGCCAAGCACTGAAGGTGCGGGCACCTATTGTATTTGTTCCCGTTCTTATTCTTCTTTTTCCGACTGGGCGTCTATGGCAGCCTATAGAACCGTTTGCGGGAAACTTATGAAAATTGGCACAGTGATAGAGGACAGCCCGAACTATCACCATAGCAAATTTGGAGTCTCCAACTCATTCCCTCTAGCGCCACCAGCTGTCCAAAGTTTCACTCATGTTTATGCTAATAACTTTTGAACCACAAGGGCTAGAAACAAAATTCTTTTTTCCTCTGATTCCTGGCCTCATGACGATTCGACTGCACCATATGATGTCATTTTCCGTCATAATAGTTTTCCCGCCATTTTGAATTTTCCGAAAAACCTACTTTTTCGAACTCCTCCTAGGCCGTTGCTCCGAATTTCACGAAAAATTAACCAGATCATCTCCAGACCTTGACAACCAAAAGTTATGGAATTCAAGTTGATTCGAATTACCGTTCTCGAATACCGCGCAAATAAATTTTACGTAGCGCTTGCGAAAACAGACGTAAGGCCGTATCTCCACAACGCTTTATCGGATTCAGACCAAATTTGGTACATGTCATCACAAGCATGACCTGAGGCTACATGCTGCGTTTCGGCGCAGCGCCACCTACTGGTCCGGAGATATGAAGAATTTATGTTTTTGCTTATAACTTCTGAACGGTTTGTCCAAAAATCACAAAAGTGGTCTCGTTAGATTCAGGGCGTCGTGCTGAGTTGACTGATATCCAATTTTCCCATATCGGCCATTTTGGCTGTCGGCCATTTTGAATTATGTGCTAAAATGCTGTATTTTATGAACGCATGAACGTATTGTTACGAAACTCAGTATGGGTCATCAGTACAACGCCCTAAAGCCGTAATAACTTTTGAATAAATTTGCCTATAGTAATGACACTGATCTCAATAGATTCCTTGGGTTATGCTGAAAACATAGATACCAATTTTGCCATAGTCAGACAAACTTCCTGTCCGCCATCTTTATTTTCTTTTAAAACCTACTTTTTCGAACTCCTCCTAGACCAAATGTCCGATTTTCACCAAAATCGGATCGTGTCATCTCCAGACCGTGCCGAGTAAAAGTTATGGATTTCGTGTCGATAGACGAAACCGTTTTTGTATACCGCAGTGGCAAAGTTGAGGCATGATGCCAAAATGACTATTCAGGCTTTATATCTGCAATGCCTTGACATATTGACACCAAACTTTGTAAGTGTCATTGTCACTTCACTCTGACCACATCACATCAGTTTCGTAACTGCGCCACCTATTGGTCGAAAGTGATAATCATATTTTTAGTTATTGTATGTGATTTTTCAACCATTTTGCCAAAATTCATCTTTAAATGTCTTCAATTGCTCCTTGCTGCAGTTGGTCTCTCACTTCCAGCCACTTTGGCATGTCTTGTCGTCTTGCTTGCGCTTGGCCCCGGTGATTGCTGCTTGCAGCTATATTTAATAATTGTTGCTTTTATGTTTTATGTAGCATGCTTGATAATTATTTTGTTTGTTGTGTAAGCACAGTTTAGCTTCGAGGTCTTCAATGACAATTGTATTGAGATATGTGAAGTGTTTGTCGTTGTTTTCGGAGTTGTCTTAAAGAATAGAGTAATACCTCGTAGTAACGTAACTGCATTTTTTTTTTTTTTTTTTTTTTTAAACGTTATGTTTATGCATCGGGCTAACGCAAACAAAGACTGATTGTGCTTTTACAATATGAACTCTGGGCTATGCTCGCTAACATAACATTAAATTCTTTATCTTATTTTATTTTTTTACTACGAACTACAAAGCAGTGGACTATAATCATTATTATAACACAATTTAATTGATAAAAGCATCATTTACTCCGTGTTAAACAATATAGTATACCAATCATATGACCAATCAACGCAGATTAGCGTCGCGCAAAGGAGGGGTTTGGAAAAATGAGTCGTTGAACGAATCATTTGGGAGTCAGTGAGCAAATCAGGTAAAAATAAATGCATATTATACGACAACAAAAGTGTTTTTTGTCATTACATGCATGTAAAACTTTTGTTGGGGATTCCCAAAACAACATTAGGGACATTTTAAATGTCAAAATAGGTGCCCTTTAAAAGGGCCATGGATACTTTAACCTACAAGTCCCTGTGCTTCCCTGAGACCATAAAAGATCGAGGAATGGAAGATGTGCCCAAGTACTATTATAGAGATGATGGCATGAGGATCTGGGATGCAATACACAGGTAGGTGTAGCAACCGTTCAGATCATGTACTAGTAGTGCAAAAGTACAAATTAGTCCACATACACTCCAATGAAAAGTTATTTACATTAATTTGTTTTCATTAATCTTTTTGATCTTCCTGTAGTTTTGTGTCTGCTGTGGTCGAAATCTACTATGACAGCGATGAGGTCGTTCAAAGAGACGTGGAGATTCAAGGATTTGTTAAGGATTGTCGCACTGGCATGAATAAATCTCACAGTGAGAACAGGTTTAACTTATCAAAGGCCTTGTTTACACCTGATCAATCGGATCACAAGAGGATGACGCTGTCACGACACACACACAAAAGGTTGATAGTCCAAGCGCAGTTTATTAAAGGGTAATCCGTACTCACAAGCAGTCCAGGCAAGGGTCGAAATCCAAAAGGCAATCCAAAAACACAAGACATAACCAAGCAACAGGAACGGAAGTGTGGGGACAATATACAAGGATTCCACACCAAGTGATCAAACAGACAGGGTATAAATAGGCAGATACTAACAAGGTGAGTGGGAACAGCTGAGTGTGATAATGAGTCCGACAAGGGTGATGGGGATTGTAGTCCAATAGTGACTGACACCTGTGGGGGGAAAGGACCTCTAGTGGCTACCCAGGGGACATCACCCAGACATTGTGACAGACGCTAAATACAGGTGTAAATGCGGTCTAAATGTTTTGAGCTTGTCCACTTTCGACCACTTCCATGGGTAGTTGAAAACGCATTTGACCGGATTGCTTTTTTGTCAATATCTTTCTCTATTTCACACGTCATCATTTTAAAGACAAATACAGAGTACAGTAATTATAGAATGGTTATTTTGTGAAAAAAGGGGGAAACCCCTAGCCTGGGTTTCCCCATACTGCCTTTGTGCAGCGCGATTTTATTCACGCTGAAAGGCAGTCTGGATACCATGGACCAGATTTTCACCTCATCTAGGGAACCAATCACAGAACGGGGAGGGAGCAGCATCTATGACGACATCTATGCGACACAACTAAGAAGTTTGTTTATATCTATGGATTCAACATGGCAGCAGACGCGAAGCTACCTTTTGATGCACGTCGCTGAACGTCATTGTTTACACAAAAATATCTTACCCATCGTCTTCTTCCTTGTCTAATTTCTGTCGCTCTACATACGTCATCTGGTATAATGGAAACGATTGGCTATGAGCTACGTACAGGCGCATTTGATAGACATTCTTAGCACCCAATAAACGGCGCCGGGCATTCGTAAACCACGCCTCAAATACGAGAAAATGAACATGTGGTTCCCAGACCCAAGTCTCAACGAGAATTGGGTCTGGCGTTAGCCAGGCTAGGAAACCCCCAAAAAGCTATTAAAGCTTTTAGAAGGGGGCCCAATAACAACATACAACATATAATATACAAACAAAAAACTCAATCCATAAACACAGATAAACAAATATATAAATACAACAAGACACAAACACTACAAACAAACAGACGATCCCAGCACAAGTATAACGCTTACAAAGTGTTCAAAAAGTGTATGTTAAAAGCAATTTTTCCTTAAAGGGATACTCCAGTTACTCGAGTAGTGTAACTCGACCTAGGACGGTGACACAAAACAAAATGTTGCGCTTTTCTAAGCGTGTAAAATGGATAACTATATTGTATGGCGGAATACCATAGCAAGTGCTTGGGAGCACTTCGACTTGGCGCAGTAATAATACCCGTATAATGTTTTTCTGTAAAGACTGTATTTTTTTCAGGTAGCTCGTAAAAGTATTACACCAATATGACATTACAATAATTTAAATGAGGCTCAAACAAGGTTTTATATAAGATGACAAGTGCTGACTGTGGAAGAAAATTTCTTACTTTAAAAAATAATCCAACGTATTTGGATATTTTTTTTTATTAACTGATCAATATGATATTTAAATTGTAGACATTCATCAATAAAGACTCCGAGAAATTTAGTGGTGTTTACGTGACTCTCAGTTCTTCATTAGTTCTTGAGTAGTGCATGCTTTGACTCGTTAGTTTGTGCTGAAGAAATTATTCATTTAAATATTACTACATGATTATTCAGGCTGTTATTGTAACGTGTTACTACACACATGGTTGTTCTGTATCGATAGATCACACTCTTTATTTTACAGGTTGTGAAAGTTTGCTGTGTTGGAGACAGTTTTTCGTTTTCATTGTTGCAATAATGAATGACACACTGTGGGTGTAAGTTAGTTGGAAACAGAAAACTTTTCAGTTATTTCTAAACAAAAATCAAAAACAAAAGGTATTAGGCAACACTGCTATTGTGTAAATGCATGGAATGAACTGTCATAACAAGTTCATTGCACATGGCATATAGCCGGAATAAGGAAATAATTTTTTTATGGTAACGCTTTAGATTACAGCCCGGAAAGTACTGCGTAATTAAGACGAATTTACAGCGTAACTTTCTGTAATTATAGTGTACCTATGAAGTACTTGCATGCAAGTATAAGGGAACAATATGTAAAGTTTGGGGAATACAGGGATAACAACCAGGAGATTTAAAAATATATTTATACTGCAAGTATTATAGAACTAAGGGGTACTTATTCTACTATCAAGGTTTCCGAGTCAGTGATATTAGATTGTGTGTATGTATTTTTATTGTACATAGCCTGTAACATGGAACAAGAGGGTAACAAGCACTACATTAAACAAGAGTATCTTTCACCAATATTTCAGCAAACGTTGCAATTGTTTTAGTTTTCAGTGCACTTTTGTTAAAAATATTACTGTATAAATGCATAGATGCACCCTGTAATTTTTTAAAAGCCTATAGTATTGGTACACCATTATTACAAAAATATATGCAGTGTATGTTCTTGCTAAATTGGTCCCAAATGTGATTGTTGTATCATAATAGTAGAATAAGGACCGCTTAGTTCTATAATACTTACAGTATAATTTTTTTTAATTCTTCTGGTTGTTTCCCCTTTATTATCCAAACTTTACATGTTGTTCCCTTATACCAGCCCGGTCTCACCCCAAAACGTCATATACTGACGGGTCTTGACCATACGTCAACATACGACGAAAAGGGTACCCCTATAACGTCAATATGAGACGCAGACATAAGCGCACCAGCAGCGCCTCCTAGCGATACCCTAACGCATACCTAAACCCAACCATACCCGAATCGTCACACATGGACGTTAAAGGGTACCCTTTTCGTCGTATGTTGCCGTATGGTCAAGACCCGTCAGTATGTGACGTTTTGGGGTGAGACTGTGTTAATTATACATAAGGTACACTATAATTAGGCCTACAGAAAGGTACACTGTTAAATCGCTTTAATTACACAGTAGTTTCCGGGCTGTAATCTAAAGCGTTACCTAATAGGTAAATACTATTCATTGTAAACATTAAAAAAAAGAGAAAAACCTAAAAAATAATAATAACTAGGCCTACATTACCGTCACCCGATTCACCGGGGTGAGGATTGGGGTTGATCCATTCATAAAGCAGCTGTTTTTTGTTTTGTTTCTTTTGATGTGCACAAATAAGCGACAGGTAAGATTTTCTTATTCCTGTTGTGTAGCCTACATCTTTAAAATGCAAATTACAGCGAAGCGCAACAGCTACGGGACTCGGCGCCGGTCAAAAATGAATTGATCTCTTCTTGTAAATACCACACGATCTTGGTTTTTAACAATAACAAAAAACTGATATTTTTACCCTTTGTTTTGACCCACATTTACTGTACATTGCGGGAGGGCATTTTGAACGTATTATATCCAAATTAAATTGTAGCCTATATACACTCTTATATTACTCTTTAATTTTATATCACATTATCCATTAATGCTATTATTAAGGAGGTGAATTTTAAATAGTAATTGGAAAACGTTATCAGAGATTGTCTGCACAGGAATACCTCTACATTTATCCCTGTCTCTAGTTCAGAAACTTGATATAGATCACATCTGCAGGTATGCACATGACATTTTTGATTGATGGACCAATTCCACATTATAATGACTTGACTTGACTTGACTTGTCTAATGTCACAGGAGGCGGAGAGTAGCGCCGGAAGTGAACTTCATATAAAGGTGCTCAAGAATAAACTGAGGATCCAGAGTTTGTACATCTTTCATTCAGGCAAAATGTTGACCTACAAGGTGACTGTTTCTACTAGTAAACAGATTATTGCTGAGAAAACGAACCGCATTTTCCTGACGCTGGTAAACTCAAAGAATCAGAGCAGTGAAAAAGTCCTGGTCAACAAATCCTATTTTGGTGTTTTTGGTGCTTTTGAAAAGGTAAGAATTTTAAAGACTTGATTATTTTTATTTTAAGTTATTATTATTTTATTTTTATTTTAAGTTATTATTATTTTTTATTTCCTTTATTATATAGGATACATTACTGGTCAAAAACTTGGAAACATTAGTTTTAATGTTTTTGAAAGAACTCTCTTATGCTCACGAAGGCTGCATTTATTTGATCAAATGTAATGTGAAATAGGCTATTATTACAATTTAAAATAATGGTTTTGTCTTTTAATATACTTTAAAAGTATAATTTATGGCTGTGATCATCCTTTTCAGCATCATTACTTCAATCTTCAGTGTCACAGGATCCTTCAGAAATCAGTAATAGGTTATGCTGATTATCAATTTTAGAAACAGTTGTGCTGCTTAATATTTTTTAATAGCGTGAAACTTTATTTCAGGATTCATTGTTGAACAGAAAAGTTAAAAGGAACAGCATTTGTTTAAAATAGAAAGCTTTTGTAATGATATGCCCGTTTTAATTCTATATTCGTGAATTTTTTTAATCAACACACAGTTTCATACATAAAAGCAACATTTCGAGCAAAAAAAATGAGAAAATCACGTGTTAAAGAGTAAAGACTACATCTGCATCGGATTCAGAAACGTCCTAAAGCTCGTCCTGGCTCGACATTTCATTCAGTAATTAAAAAGCCGTTTTGCTATTTAATGTTGATAATGATCGTTAAGTTAAGTGTAACTGTAGGCTATACACTCAATTTCATAATATTTAGAAGGAAACTGATTCGGATAAAAAAAAAACTATTCATATTTTAACATTAATGAACGATCTCTTAAAAAATATATAATTTCGCTAAACATTTCATTAACTTTCGTGTACATTTGTATTAAACATGGACCTTTATGTTCATTAAAAAGGCTTTTTATGCTATTGTATGCTCATTTTTTAAATGTAAGCAACTATTTTAACCTCAATGACGTCATTGCGGTGTGGGCGGTCGCCTGCGAAAACCCAGACCACTTCCGGCAAATTTAGATTTGCTCTAACTCAGTTACAACTGAGAGTTGTCTGGGTTTTCCCAGGCTAGCGCAAAGGCCCATTTCGCCTGGCGGTGTGCACGGCAGATTTTGTAACAGCGCGCGCGGCTCCGCATCCGAAGATGAATGACTTCGAGCCGAATCTGGCCGAGCACGACCTTCTCATCACACCAGCACCCAGTTTGCGCGTCTAAATTAGTTGCTTACATTTAAAAAATGAGCATACAATAGCATAAAAAGCCTTTTTAATGAACATAAAGGTCCATGTTTAATACAAATGTACACGAAAGTTAATGAAATGTTTAGCGAAATTATAATTTTTTTAAGAGATTGTTCATTTAGTTGTATACATACATGTATTCCCATATAGGCTAGCCTACAAATATTTTGATCTAATGGCACACGTAATAATCTCAGGGTTTACTGGGTTTTACACGATTATTTTTGTATTGGTGGTGGTATACTAAAATAAACATTGTCACGTGCTTATCTTTCTTCTTCTCACCGATTCCTGATGTTTTAGAGGGCAATTACTCGAGTCACCCCCTGTCGTTTCAAAGAATAGTACAACGGCGAGCGCGTCAAGTATAAACGCCTCGACCGTTTGGAGAGGTGCGCGCGCTGTCTGCGGAGACTCGCACTGCGGAGCTAGGCGAAAGTATAAACAAGGCTTTACGCGCAAATGATTTTATAGTACTTTTTGTGCATGTTTGACGCGAATTCGCGTCTGCCGCCCGAGTTGAAAAATCGGAATTTCTGCATCAATTCGCGCCGCGTTAACCAATCAGGAGCCTGCTTGCTTCACGTGGCATAAAGTGGCATAGGATTATGATCGCTCCGATGCGGGACAGCAGGTCATCAAACTGGGCGCGGGACAGGCGGAAGTACCGCTGAAAGCGGCCGTCATCCAGGCGCAGCTCCTGGAGCAAATGGTGAAAAACTCGCCAAACTGGGTTCGCCTCCGAAGGGTCTGGTGGACCCAAATTTGGCGACGATGATCCCTACGCCACCGTTCTGCTCTCCAGAGCAAATACAGAGCGGTGACTCTCTCGATAAATGATCTTATCAACATCACACATCTTGTAAAAAGATGGCCGCTAACAGGTTTCGAAACTTTTGAAACTTTCGCCTAATTTCGCTTCAAACTTTTGTTTTTATGCGCGTCAAAGTGTCTTTGCATTGACTTAACATTGAAATCACTCGCGCCTGACGCACTATTCGCGTCCGACTGCAAATATCCATTTAAAAAAAAAAAATACAGATTCAAGTTTTCAAGATGAAGAAGAAATTCGAAACTTCAAATTCAGTTTTCTAAAATTAAAAAAGTGGAAAATTCAGATCGTACAGAAAGAAGGTCACAGGAGTCCGTGTATCATCTGATCATTTCATTTTGGAATGGAATAACGAGAAATGAAAAGACGGATCATTTATTCATTTTTTTTGTTTAGTTTAATAGATGGAAAATTAGGTTTCGGCTCAATTTCTCAATTTTCGTCTGTGGTTTACAAATCAGTTTATGGCTTTGATATTTCGCTCGCACATGTGGGCGGATCTAGAAACGCCCGCACCGCAAACCACTACTAAACCTATCCTAACAACCAATGCGTGTCCTATGCATGTAAAAACTAATTTTCGCGTATAAATTGCACTATAAACACACTGCATGCTATAGAGACGCATTTTAATTAAATTAAATTATCAAGTACACTTTACAGTTCTTTTTTAGTGACTAGAACTCTTGTGTAAGTGAACTATACTAACTAAGCATTTGTCACCACCACATACTATTCTTATTTCACTTTAGCCTACTTGAAGAAAATGTGGAAACCGACTGCACATATTTTTTGAAGTCTCCATAGCTTAAAATGGCAGATTAAAACCATGTTGAGAACAATAGTATTTAAGATGTTTGCAGAACACATTATCTAAGGATCTTAGAAAGATGAGACAATATAAAACATTTTAATTCTGTATGATGCTGTTTGTAATATACTTGGATCAAAATTAAGCAACATTTCAAAGTGACTGACATGTAAAAGTAGACCAACAATAATACAGTATCTTACCTGAAGTTGTTGAAGTGTCCTGTTGCTTACTTTTTCATTCGAATTTAATTCATTGCAAATTGAAGTCCAATAATTTTCTTGTTTTCTGTTGCTGAATCATGCTGTTTGTCCTCAATAATTGGCTGGTTTGACACTATCTTGCTTTAAAAGGGTCCTTTCAAAGTCACTGCAATTCTTTGAAAGTTGTCTTTTACCTTTGTCCATTGTTTGGTTGGGTGATTTACTCCAGTTCCACACAATGTTAATGTTTCTTAAGGGTCCAACCCTGGTTTTTGAAGCAACCTCAGGTCTGCACCAAGTGCACAACATTACTCTAATCGGCTTCACAGAGAGTAGCTAGTTAGTCTTAATTAACCTTAGTCTGCACCTCCCTAGTCGGGTACTTAATCTCAAATAAAGCAATGGCTCGGAAAGCCATTTTTTAAGTCCGTATTAATTTACGTAGAATTAGCCTAGTCCTCATTTATTTTAAACTCTGTCTGGGAGACCGCCCTTATATGTATAAGGAATTTAGTACAACACTGTTAGTTAAATGGAATTACTCAAGTAATCTTACTATTACATCTTAAGTAAGATTAGTACATATAGAGTATGTTAACTAGAATGGACTTTAAACTAACTTGATATTTATTACTTAATTTACTTGGGAAGAGTTAGCTTTACTTTTAGCCGATTATTAATTTAACTGTATGTATGACTGAAAGTAATTGTCTTCAAATGCTATTGAGCTTTAAATATTGTCATATTTTGTATGATCCCATACAGTAGTGAAATACATAGTGTAATATCTTTTGGTAACTCCTAGCAAGCTGTTTAGCCTTAACACTTAGGAAAACAAAGATATAATAAAAAGAAGACACACCACGAGTTGTTCACTGTCAATGTCGTTCTTGTTCTGCCTTTACTTGTCATAACCAAGATACATGTACAGGGCTCCACCTTGTAACAGCATACATCAGCATACATCAGCATATATCACACATAGCAATATTTACATATGATTTAACATTTAATTGTCATAAATATCAAAAATCTAAAAGGTGTGCATCATTCTTGACACCTAGATGAACAATGTACAGTATATACATGCCAGTATATAATGTGTCTAATAAAAGTTGTCATTAAAGGAGTTCTCCTTCGACATCTGTGTGGAGAAGGACTTTGGAGACATTGTTCAGGTGAAACTTGAAAAGGCGGCACGCTTGGTCAATTTTCAGTGGTTTTGTCGGCATATCACAGTGAAAGCACCCTATGGAAAATGCTTTGAGTTCCCCTATCAGCGCTGGATTGAAGACACAAAGGAAGTCCTTATCCGAGAAGGCACTGGTACGTGCATTTTAAATGAAGCATTATTATTATTATTATTATTAAGTTCAGTTGTTATTGAATCATGTCTTAAATGCTGTTGTCTTTTCTATGTGTACAATGTGTGCTATATTTCTCTGTGCATTCATTTAGCTCGATTGCCTCAGGATGACAACGCATTGCTTGGAGAGAAAAGACGAGGAGAACTGGAATCTAGACAGGAAAAATTCAGGTTTGAAGAAACAATTACATTCTTGAACAATATTCATTTGTTGCAGTTTTTTTCTTTATTCCTCCATAGATACAGTTCAGTTCAGTGTGCTTGACACAATAATTTGTACAAATTTGACGAGTTGCCCAATTCGTACGAATGGCCTCTCCCTGACCCCGCCCCTAAACCTAACCATCACATGGGTTTAGACAAATCGTACGCGTGAGGTCGTAAGAATTCGTACGAATTAGCCACCTTTTAATCACTCGTACGAATTGGTCGTGAGATAGCGTTGCATATACAGTATGTTGTCATATACATAGGTCCATAGCAGCAGTGTGTGTGTGTGTGTGTGTGTGTGTGTGTGTGTGTGCTCTTGTTTATGTGATTTATGAGGACACAAATTTGTATAATGATATGTGTATTACAACTTAAACATGGTTTATGAGGACATTTCACGAGTCCTCGTAATTCAAATAGCTTAAAAAAACATTAAAAAAAATGTTTTATTAAAAATGTAAAAATGCAGAATGTTTCCAGTGATGGGCAGGTTTAGGGATAGGGGCAGTGTAAGGGGAGAGAATATACAGTTTGTACAGTACAAAAACCATTACGCCTATGGAATGTCCTCACAAGTATAGCAAAACAAAATTGTGTGTGTGTGTGTGTGTGTGTGTGTCACACTCACGTTATTTTTCTTGTTGAAGGTGGAATGTGTGGCGTAAAGGCTATCCTATGAGCCTGGAGGGTCTTCCTGCAGAACTTCAGTTCGATGCAGCAAAAACTACTGAGTTCAATTTAAATTTCCTGAAAGCGTAAGTTTGTCATGGCCACAGTCCTTGTTGATCTGAAGCTGAGATTTTCCTCAGTTCTCCAGAATGAAAATTCGTTCATGTCTATAATTATACAGTATGCACTCTTTTTCAGGATTGGGGGAACCGTTCTTGACAAATTTAATGCTTTAATTCATTCCTGGAAAGACATCGGTGATTTTGAAAATATATTGGCAAATTTTGATATCAAGAATACTCTACTAGGTTTGTTTCTTTATTTAAACAAACACTTTATATCCAAAACCACAATTGTTGTGAGAACTAAATTTTCCCGTTTGAAATCTGCACAGAGAAAGTGATGCAAGACTGGAGAAAGGATTACATGTTCGGCTATCAGTTTTTGAATGGCTGCAATCCTGTCATGATCAAGAAGTGCACGGAGATTCCAGACAAGTTTCCAGTCACACATGAGATGGTGAAGGGCTTTCTGAAGAGAGGTGTCACTCTACAAGAGGAATTAACGGTCAGAAACATTAAGACATAAATAACTTGAACAGTCGGTCAGTTATCATATTCAAGACTGACTTGCTTGAATTCTGACAACCTTCACATAATTTAGTTTACATAAATGACTCAAATCAATATTATTTTAACCCATGAACTATTAGTTCTAATCTTTGCACCTGTGTACACGTTTACAGGCAGGAAACATCTACATAGTGGATTATGAAATACTGGAGGCAGTGTCAACACCCAAATCCCAGCACTTTTTGACTGCACCGCTCTGCCTGCTGTACAAGAACAGATTGGACCAAATTGTGCCAATTGCCATTCAGGTATCTGTCATATATAATCAGTAACATATGAAAACATAAATTAAAAAATAAAATGCTTTAGCTGTGAATTTACTCACTGAAGTAAAAATGTTTTTTTTTGTTTTTTGTTTTTTCTAAATCAGCTCAGTCAAACCCCAGGGGAAAAGAGCCCAATCTTTCTCCCGAGTGATAATGAAGATGATTGGATGCTTGCCAAGATGTGGGTGAAATCTGCCGACTTCATTGTACACCAGTTGGTCACACACCTTCTCAAGACACATCTGATATCAGAGGTTTTTGAAGTGGCCATGTACAGACAGCTCTCTGCAGTCCATCCTGTATACAAGGTACAAGTCTCTCAATACACAGTCATGATATTTAGATTCAGGGCTAAACTGAAGATTGTGTTTTCACATATGTCAATGTATTGATGAAGGGTTACTGGTTCTGATATCCTTGCCTTTTTGTCATCCATGGTTTAATGTTAACCAAAAACCTCCAGGGAATGACCTGGAAACCACTTTTGCTGTAAACCACTTTTGCTGTTTCAGGTTATGCTTTTAAATCAGTTTTTATGATTTAATGCACGTTTTAATGCTTCTTACAGTTACTGAAACCTCATGTTCGGTTCACAATTGCAATCAATAAAGGGGCCCGTGAACAACTCATCAGTGAAAACGGGGTCTTCAACAAGGTAGCTTTACACCTTATTTAATATATACACACATGAACAGCATATTCCATCAAAGCGATTCTATTCATATTTGATTATTTAGTCTTTGTCAGACCTAAGTAGTTCCTAAATTTCAAAAAGTCAAAGAGTAGGCTAAATAAGTGCTGAAAATATTTAGGCAAAATATGAACTGAATTCTTGATATCCACAGATTAGTAGCCTCACTGTAAATGGGATGTCTGAAGTGATTCGAAGTGCCATGGAGACTTTAACCTACGAGTCCCTGTGCTTCCCTGAGACCATAGAAGATCGAGGAATGAAAGATGTGCCCAAGTACTATTATAGAGATGATGGCATGATGATCTGGGAGGCAATACACAAGTAGGTGTAGCAACAGTTCAGATCCTGTACTACTAGTGCAAAAGTACAAATTACTCCACATACACTCCAATGAAAAGTTATTTACATTAATTTGTTTTCATTAATCTTTTTGATCTTCCTGTAG
This sequence comes from Phoxinus phoxinus, assembly GCF_949152265.1. Lineage (NCBI taxonomy): Eukaryota > Metazoa > Chordata > Actinopteri > Cypriniformes > Leuciscidae > Phoxinus > Phoxinus phoxinus. Next base: position 1,736,300 of record NC_136877.1, read on the forward strand.
TTTTGTGTCTGCTGTGGTCGAAATCTACTATGACAGCGATGAGGCCGTTCAAGAAGATGTGGAGATTCAAGGATTTGTTGAGGATTGTCGCACTGGCATGAATAAATCTCACAGTGAGAACAGGTTTAACTTATCAAAGACCTTGTTTACACCTGATCAATCGAATCACAAGAGGATAACGCTAAATACAGGTGTAAATGGGGTCTAAATGTTTTGAGCTTGTCCATTTTCGACCACTTCCATGGGTAGTCCAAAACGCATTTGACCGGATTGTTTTTATAGTGTGGACGCTCATGTCGTCGAATGCATTCGAACAATCACTAAAAAAAAAAAAAAACACTTCTCTCTGCCCTGCTTAAAAGTAAAAAATGTCCAATAATTTACTCAAGTAAATGTAACGGAGTAAATGTACATGCAATCTCATTATTCATTATATTATGCGGCAGTCAGAGCAGAAATAAAAGCTGCTGCTCTCTGTATGTTTTTCCGTCGTCTTTGGTCGTGTTCAAATGTAATTTAAGCAAGCTTATTTCGTCCATTAGATCGATAAATCTGATAAAGCCCATACATTTACCCAGCCATAGACACTCTCCTTGAAGAAATTAGGACAGAAGTGGTTGAAAGTGGATAAAAGAGACGTATTAAAACTCCAGGTGTAAACGGGAACGTGTCTCCATTAACTACTTGTGATCCAATCAACCAAAACCTCTTAATACCAGGAGTAAACAGGGCCAAAATATCAGTGTTGGTCTGTGCAAGCATGCATGATTGTTTGTATTCTTGTATATTCTATATGCATCTTTGTGTGTTTCAAGTCACCCTTAAATGTGTGCGCAAGTTAAATGCGTACTGCCATTGTTTTCAGAGTTTCCAGAGTCTCTGAAAACTCGAGAGGAGTTAGTCAAGTACCTGACCGTTGTGATATTCAACGCTTCAGCACAACATGCTGCCGTCAACTTTGGACAGGTAAGATTACACACTACATTACACACAACAAGAGCATCAAAAATTGCTAGGCAAAATTCTAGATAATATCTATAAGCTTATATCTATGTGTAAACTTTTATGTTCCAGTTTGACTGGTATGGCTGGATCCCCAACAGTCCAACCACCATGCGCAAGCCGCCTCCAGAACAGAAGGGCACAGTGGATATGCAGTATATCATGGACAGTCTGCCTGATCGTACATGTTCCAGCCTGGCTCTAGGAACATCTTGGGCCCTCAGTCAGTTCCAGACGAAAGAGGTTTGATGTCTGATTTGGATAGAGAACATGGCAGCAGTCTAATCTAAATCAATGTGAAAAAGAATTAACCTGTAACTAGCCAACTCTATCTCATGACCAATTAGTACAATTTGTCCTAAACCCCAGTGGCATTTTTGACATTTCTTCCAATCCTAACAGGCAAGCTTTTGCTCTTCTATAATGTCAGTAAATGGATGTCCTGTGTGTTTGGATAGATTTAAACTTAATGATCTAAAAGTTAGAGAAGTTGTATCTTGTTTCTGGAGCACATATAACAGTGACAATTAGTTTATGTTTTGATTAAGGTCACAGACGGGATAGTAAGAAAACAGGCCCAGTATTGTTATTATGTAGTAAAATTAGAAAGAGTTCTGTTCACTCACACTAATGTTATCAGCTCTCTGTAACAAATGTTCACCTTCAACTTAAAAACTTAGTAATTGGCTGTACAACTCAAATCAACTCATTATTTAAAAAAAATTGTTGAATCTTGTACAACTTATACAATTAAGCTGAAATTGGTTAAATTAATGGAAAAATATATGACTTATTGATCATATAATGTTTTACAGTGGTGTAATCAGCTCTGTTCAGCTGAATGTAAAAAGCATTTGCACTGATTCTGATCTCTGCTGATCTGCAGTTCTTAATCATGTTACCACATTATTTTACAAGTTCTTTAAAGAAACATGGCAAATAAAAATGCTCTGCAATGTCAGAATTCATTCCGAGAACAATATCATTCAGATTTCTCCTTTTCGAGGAAAATCGTGTTTTTAATGAAAATTCCCAATTCTTTGTTTGTTTTATAAGCTTGTCTGAGTGATTGACAGTAACCAAGGGGGTGGAGCTTAGAGAAGGGTCAGTTTACCTTGTAAAAAGAAAGAAAGATGTTGTTCTGTTTCTGAAGAACTTTCTTTTCCCCCCAGCTGTACTTAGGCGAGTATCCAGAAATGTGCTTCACAGAGCAACCAGTGAAGGAAGCCATCAAGACTTTCCGCAAGAACCTAGATGAGGTGAACAACACCATCAAGAGCCGGAATGAGGGATTAACATTTGATTATGGTTATTTGTCCCCAGACAAAATCCCCAACAGTGTTGCAATTTGAAAATATATTTAGCCAGGCCTATATATGTTTACGGCTAATGTGTGCTTGACATATAAGAGAAAAGAACAGCTCTACTTAAAATATTAAGTATTGTATTGTATTGTATTGTATTAAAACACAGATAATTCTGTCTTTTGAGTCGATTTATAGACATTATGTTTTATTAACTCTTCTTGTATTTTACTCTGTTAATGGGAAATAATGGATATTACTTTTTTAATGCCATCTGTGCATGTATGTATGTTATCTGAGGGGTGATTGTGGGTCTGGTTATTATGCTTTAAAGAGTTATTATATTGGTGTAAACTTGCATATTCATAACTCCATACAACGGTATTCATTTACTTATCTTTTGAATATTATTTATTAGTCAGATGATCTATTGTTTGTAGTATATTGTTTTGCTTATCATGCAAGATGTTTCATGAATGCTGTAAAGGAAATGTTTTCAGATGTTAATATCTCTGACAGCACTTCAAATATTTGTTACATTTAATTTTTTTCTGCTGAGAGCTCTCATATAAATAAAGCTTTAATAGAACAAAGAAAAATAAGGTTTTCCATTTTATCTTATATTGAGATTGTTTTCTTTGTGATCTTATGACAATTGTTTTCTTTTTAAATAACTTTTCTGTGAACAAATACAATAATTGAATTCACTGCTGGATGAGTGGCAGGAAACTTTGGTGTATTTATTTTTGTAACTTGAATAAAATAACAATGTTCTACACCTTGTGGAAAAGTACAATTAAGTGTATTTATTGCATACTTGAAAACAAACAAAACAATAAAAAACAAATTTAAAGGTTATTATTCAGGTTATATAATTGAATAGAGACTTTCATGGAGATATTAAATAGAATTGATTCATATTAAACATAATTAAGACACATAGTATTCTGTAGGAATACCCCTTCTTGAATATGTGTCTTTAAAAACACTACAATTTAAATAAGGTAGATTTATTTTTAACTTAAGAATTGTATTATTATTATTACTATATTTTAAAAGTATTTTTTTTAAAAATAAAAACCTTAACTGGTAGAGAATGATGCTAGCAACACCATAAGTAGCTCGATATGGGAAGATTTAGAATCAATATGTGGATTTGGAGTAGAATAAATGGAGCAAACAAATCCAGAACATAATGCAATGAGGCGTAGTCAAAAGGCAGACCTAAGAAGAAAACACAGCTATCAGTCAAACCAGGCAAACACAATGAAAACAGTAACCCAAGAGACGATATCCAGTAAACGGGCACAATGGTCATAATCATAATCATGAACAGAAGGCAATGGAATATGTTCGGTACTGCAGTGAAACTGGCAATATTTCATAGAGTATACATGGAAATGCCAGGGCTTAAATACATGAGACAAATAAGAAATGAGCAGGGAAGAACAGGGCCGGGTTTCCCGATAACGATGTATTATTATATATCTTAGCTCTTAAGAGCGCTCTCTACGTGCAAGGTTACGAACGCTCGTGGCAATTCCACGCGCGTTTCCCAAAAAGGCACTTAACATGAACGCGCGAGAACGCGTTTTACGTGCTACTTAAGAGTCGCTGTCCATTTGCGAAGTGCTGAAATATTCACGGGTTTCACGTGACGTCACACAGCAGTGTGGCCGCCATTTGTAGGACCGAATCCAAACATGCCGTCTATCTGCTGTGCTGTAAGCTGCGATAACAGCAAATCTCAAAGAAATGAGAAATTAACATTTTACAATATCCCCAAAAACCCTGAGCGTCGTCAGAGATGGATTGCTGCTATAAAGAGGGATCACTGGACACCTACAGAACACTCCAGACTCTGCAGTGAGCACTTTATTTCAGGTAAATAATGGCTAGGTTAGCGGTAGCGCTAGCTGTTCTAACATTAGCACTAGTTCCTTACCAATCAGCCTTTGCAGACAAATTGAATTAGTTAATGTGTAGCTAGCTAACATTTCCAGACAAAATAGGTAATCTGTGTCTCTGCTAACGTTAAAGGGATAGTTAACTTTAAAACGAAAATTCTGTCATCATATAACGTTACTCACCCTCATGTTGTTTCAAACCTGTATGAATTTCTTTCTTCTGCTGAACACAAAGGAAGATATTTTGAAAAATGTCAGTAACCAAACAGTTCCCAGGTCCCATTGACTTCTATAGTAAGAAAAAAATACTATAGAAGTCAATGGGACCTGGGAACTGTTTGGTTACTGACATTTTTCAAAATATCTTCCTTTGTGTTCAGCAGAAGAAAGAAATTCATACAGGTTTGAAACAACTTGAGGGTGAGTAAATGATGACAGAATTTTCATTTTAAAGTTAACTATCCCTTTAAGTTAACTATATCCACTGTTAGACAGTAACTAATTCTGAGTAGGTAATGTTAATTGGTGTCTCATCTTCTACCACTGCAGGCAAAAAAAGTGAAAATCCTCTGAACCCCGATTATGTGCCAAGTATTTTTGGCTACCTGTCACCTGAGCAACGGCAAAGAAGAATAAATTGCTATAAAAAATATGAGCAGACACAGGCTGTTAAAAGGAAGAGATGTACCAGTGATGTGTCAGTGTCACCCCATGATAACCTTACTGAGATTGAAATTGACAACACTGACAGCAGGCAGAGTGGGGAACACAGCTACTCTAAAGAACCTATCCATACTGAGAGCCGTGTAGCATGCACTGATGAAGCCTGTCGAGAAACTGTGAAGAAACTGACGGAAGAGTGTACCAGACTGAGCGCTGAGGTTCATCGGCTTAGGGACAGGGCAAGCAAGTTATCTTTCCAGCAGGAGGTGTTCAAAGAAAATGATGAGATGGTCCAGGACTTAACTGGACTTCCATCCTATTCCAAGATGATGGTCATCTTCACCTTCTTGTCAGGATTCCTAAAGGTGGGACCTGTGCTGACTCCTTTTCACTGCTTTTTAATGACTCTAATGAGAATGAGATTGAATTTACCTCTCCACTTTTTTACATATATATTTCACGTGTCAAAGCCAACTGTAAGCCGAATTTTTAACAGTACATTAAATGTCATGAACAGTAGGTTGTCTTCATTCATAGTGTGGCCCAGCAAGGAGCAGATTCTAATCAGTTTACCTATGTGTTTCAAAAACAGCAGTTACAGAAATTGTACTTCCATAATAGATTGTTTTGAAATTTTCATTGAGAAGCCCAAGAACATGAGAGCGCGAGCACAAACATATTCACAGTACAAACATCATAATACTGTTAAGTATTTGATCTCAATAACACCACAGGGAGTCATATCATTTGTTTCTACTGGTTGGGGGGGGCGAACAAGTGATAAGCATCTGACTGAAAACTGCGGCTACCTGGAAAACCTGTCACCTGGTGATGTCGTCTTGGGAGATCGAGGGTTTACCATAGGAGATGCTGTGGGCTTGTACAGTGCTCATCTCAAATTACCTGCCTTCACTAAAGGGAAACAGCAACTGCACCCAAGTGAACTTGAAACTACAAGGGGACTAGCAGCTGTTCGGATCCATGTGGAACGCGTCATTGGTCTTGTAAGAAACAAGTACACAATTTTGCAAAGCACAATACCCATCTCTCTTTGCCAGACTACAATTCCAGGAGAACTTACATCTCTGGACAAGATGGTCAAAGTCTGCTGTGCTTTGTGTAATATTTGCCCATCTGTTGTGCCCTCAGAATAGAGAGTAACATTGTGTTCCCAGTGTAACACATAATAATATGAATTGTTGTTTGTTTTTATACAATTATGTTTTATATTTGCAATAAAAAAACAGGTTTCAGTAAACTACATTGCTTTTATTCTATTCATTGTTAATTATTCATAATAATCAAATAATTCATAAAATAAGGTAAAATAATTACAACTTCATTAAAGGGATAGTTCACCTAAAAATGAAAATTCTGTCATCATTTACTCACCTTCAAGTTGTTTCAAACCTGTATGAGTTTCTTTCTTCTGTTGAACACAAAAGAATATATTTTGAAGAATGTCAGTAACCAGACAGTTGCTGGACCCCATTGACTTTCATAGTAGGAAAAAAAAAGATACTATGGAAGTCAATGGGACCTGGTAACTGTTTGGTTACTGACAATTTTCAAAATATCTTTCTTTGTGTTCATCAGAAGAAAGAAACTCATACAGCTTTGACACAACTTGAGGGTGAGTAAATGATGACAGAATTTTCATTTTTGGGTGAACTAAAATAATATTTGACGGTTACTGAAGTATATACATTTTTTTTTTTACCATGACTAGGCATGGTAAAAAAAAAAATGTATATACTTCAGTAACCGTCAAATATTATTTTAGTTTGTAATGCACAAGTTTCATGGAGATTATGTTGAAGGGACGCTGATGTAAATAAGGGGTGAAACTGATTAATCAAAAAACTTTTGTAAATATATACACGTCAAATAACTACACGTTTTCTTCTGCACTCCACACATTTCCATGTCTTCGGTACCCTGCTCAATTTAAGGCAAGACTTGTGAAAGTGCTTCCGCGTACATTGTCCAGATGTGCAGGTGATGTCATCTGTGTCAGAAGGTTTTCCACAGTAGCATCCCATTTCGGATGGCTGTTCAGTGGTTGTAGTGTGTGTAGTGTGTGTGGGAGTATGGCGTGGAGCTGTATACCATTTCCCCAGCAGTTCTGGTAGTACTCTAGTCTTGATGAATTCAACCACTTTGAGGTAAGCATTGTGGAAGAAAACAGGATCATACTTGATCCGCTGGATGAAAAACTCCTGCGGTGTCCATACAATAAAGTCACAGTAACTCACCATGGAAACATGCATCTGAACTTGCACTTGATACATGAACTTGTGGTCAGTCTTAAGCGCCATTGTCCCATCCTCTCTTATGCAGAGACAGAATGATGAATCTCTGCAGCTTTCGTTGAGTGAACGGTCCCTGCTGTTGAATGGGCATTTTATCTCCAGGACACCGTCACCATGGCAAGTGCATGTTACCATGCCGTCGGGTGATGCTCCAATCCAGGGTAGGTCTGGGTTGATGATGAATCCAGATGCTTTAACCTGGAATGTATACACAATATATAGATAAACAGTAAATAAATATTGATAGGCTGTACTTGTATTAATTGTTGAAAAACCTGGAAGTCTCCATGGTGATCTTGCATCATAGATGTATAGTGTGCCCTTGCTCTTTCCTCATTCACTTGACCCCATCTGACAAATTTAAATACAAACTGTATATTAAATTGTATTTGTCAGAATGACATTTACTGCCTATCAACATTTACCTTAATGTGTTGCACTCTGACCGCAAAACTGTCATAAATGCCTTTATGCTTCTAATTTGCTTGTAAACTGATTCTCCTCATTTACTTGTATTGAATGGCTAAAGAGGTTACATCATGGTAAGTAACCATGTTTAATTGTGCTTTATTCTATTTACCTTGTTGCCTCAGTGGAAAACTGAGAAGAGCGTGGATAGCAAATTCTTTTGATCAAGGATACCGGTCTGTTTGCTTTGGCTGCCTCGCAGAATACTGACCCTGTGACTCTCCCTGCCCTTTGATCAAACCATACCCTACTTTTACTTTGCTCCCTGGTCTCCTCCTCAACTACCAAACACTGGAGAAAGATTTGTTAGTTATTTAGTCAATTATCTAGATAGTCATGAATTTAAACTGCACAGGTAGAAATATTAGTTGTAATTAGTTGGTAACGTTTTTATACTTACCTGTTGATGTGTCAGATGTAGGTTATCAAAGACCTTGGCACTCTCAACCAGTAGCGTGGGCAAGTCCATCTCCAGCCAGGTGCTTGAATATATGTTTGACAAAGGAGTGGGCAAGTCCAGCTGCATCACCTTTGGCGTGTACCTGCAGTGGTGGAAGATGTATTCAGATATTTGACTTGAAAAAGTGATAGTCATCATTTACTCACCCTCAAGTTGTTCCAACCTTTTATACATTTCTTTCCTCTGCTGAACACAAAAGATGATATTTTAAATAATGCTGGTAACCAGACGGTTGACGGTAGCTACTGACTTCCATAGTATTTTTTTTCCCTACTATAAAAAGTCAATGAGTGCCATCATCTATTTGATTACAAACATTCTTTAAAATACATTTTTGTGTGCATATGCAAGATGTTGTAAGCATGATATTGTATATCAATTTATACAGGTTTGAAACAACTTGAGGGTGAGTAAATGATGACAGAATTTTCATATTTGAGTGAACTATCCCTTTAAAAAATACCATAGTAAAATATGTTGTGTCAGGTAAAACTGACACAAATCTCAGGTATATACTTCATTAAAGTATCATATGCATTATGTTATTGGATGCACTTATATTTTTATACAGTTATATTTCAACACGGTGTACCTGTGGGAGTGGCCCTCGATGACAGAAAGGATGGCACTTTTCTTTGGCTTTGACTCTTGCATTTCACTGTGATGAAGCATCTCAAAAAACACCCTGCACTCTTCATATGATGGTGTAATGTCAGGAAAACCAGGGCCTTGAACATGACGGGGCTCTTGTTTATGACAGAAACTGATGTTACGGATCTCTGCATATTGGACACCTCGGACAGACTCCATACTTGGCTGGGCCCATGCACAGGGCTTCTGGGTGCAAGCCTGCCCGTTATTGACATCAACAGAAGCCAAAACACAATACATTAGAGCTGCTGCATGAGAGCAAACCTCTCCTAAACCAGCCTTACAGGTGCAACGAGCCATGAGAACAGTCCCATCTTCCTGTACTGTTATCCAGGGGTGTGTTGGTGTTACACTGAGGCTTTGTGAATGCTTCACCTGGAAATTTAATAAAAGTAAAATTACTTTTAATTTTACATTATTATTGCATATTACAGGTTAGCTAGCTAAATTAAAACATGTAGTTTACAATTGGAACACGTATAACGTCATTCTAGACAGCTATCTATTTTTACATTACTAAACTTATGTATTGCTAAAATTACTAAATTTATATGTATGGCTGAATGATGTTGTTGTTACCTGCTTCAGTATGCTAAACTACTGCTCACTGTTTCTGCCTTAAATTAATACATTGTTTAAATTAATAGATTGTTTAAACATTTCTGAAATGCATAACTTGGACCCTTTTAAATTGTAATGTAGACCCATGCATTTTCTGTAAAGCTGCTTTGAAAATATATTGTCAAAAGCGCTTTACAAATAAATGAGAATTGAAAATAAAGGTGTCCAAACCTCACTAATAATACAGATGATGTGCTTTACCGACATTATTAGCAATTCAGTTCAGCAATGCAGCGATTACTCGTGTAACGTTAATATCACTTACCCGTCCTGTTATTAAGAACATTTTCTTCATCTCCAGATGATAGATTTTTGGATCATTAACCCATCCCGAAGTGAAGTAGAGGTAGGCTTCAGTGCTTTTAAATGCCTTGAGAGCTTCGCCGGTGTATGGAGAGGGATTGTGGACGAGGTAGATATAAATATCAGCAAACGTCAAATCTGGCAAGTTTTTACAAGACTTTAATGGAGTCAGCAGTTCGTTTGGCAGTAAATAAGGATCTATACCTAAAGTATCTATTTTATTTAAATACCGTTGCTTTTCGTCTGCAGTGAGGTGTGCTATTTTAGTGTGCGACATCTTTCCAATCACCATGGAGATACTACTCAATTTAACTCAAAGGTCCTAAAGATGGCGGCCACAACAAAAAAGTCACGTGACTGAAACCCATGAATAACCTTATATGGATTCCTATTCTGAACGTTTAACCTAATAATCGTCATCTGTTGTGGATTAGCAATCAAGACAAGTCTACATAAAGCACCTACAAGCGGAGGCACTGACAAAATGGCTGGGGAAAAAATAAAAAAATAGATACCTTTCAAAAAGATTACATTAAAGAGTGCCCTTACTTAACAGGGAGGACGATGAAGAGGTGGAGGAGGTGGAAGAGGAGGACGACGACTAAGATGGCATGGGACCACATGATGGCCAACCAAGAAATCGCCAATACATGGCTGGTTTTCCTGCACGTTATTGACAGATGTTTTTTGAATTCATCCAGTCTTTGAAGCATATTTTCCACATTACTTCTTTTATATATTTTGTTGTTAATTCATTTAATTTAGGTGTATATTTCTATCGTTTTCTTCCCTTTTTAATTATTTCATTTATAAATTCATGTAAAAAAAAAACGAGTAAAAGAAAGTGTACAATAAAGTACAATCAAAATATTATATTACTTACGTTGTAGTGTGTTAAATCTAGATAAAAGTGTAATCTGTCGGTTGTCCTGCAGGTGACCTCATAAATCTGTCTTCTTACGATGCACTTGGGGATGTACGATTACTCCAGAGCACTCGTAGTTCTACAGAGATTTTCAAGTGCTACTTAAGCTACGATGCTTTTGGGAAACAGACCATAATATTAAGATCAGTCGTACGATCGTTTTTACGATCAACTTAGGCTTACGATGCTTTTGGGAAACGCAGCCCAGGTCCATGACTATTACTCGGGAGAGGGCTCCCTCTGGTGGTCAGTTGAATAGGATTCAGCCTCAGCCATTACACACTCATGGGTTCCATTCCCAGGAAACACATAAGCTGATCATATGAATACCTGGGCTGTGTCCGAAACTGCATACTTCCCTACTTTAAAGTAAGTTTTTAATTGACCAGTAAAGTCGTTCTGGCTATTTTACGGTAATTTAGCGGGATTGCTGTGTGAAAGGGGCTAACGACTCTATTCTTTGTCCGGTAGAATCTGAATGCTGCGGATAACGACCCCACCGCGCCGCCGTACGACTCTCTCCTGGTGTTCGACTATGAAGGAGGCGGCTCAGACGCCGGTTCGATCAGCTCCCTCAACTCCTCCAGCTCAGGAGGAGACCAAGACTACGACTTCGACGATTAAGACTCTTTGTTTGTTTGTTTTTTTGGTTCATTTCTCTCTCTGCAAGAGATGGTTTAAAAGTGCAAAAATATGAGAATTTTTATACTTCGCTTTATGGTCTGGTGATTTGAATGTTTAAAGTTGGAACTGGAAAAATAGCACTGTTCACCTAGCCTGGGTTCCCCATGCTGCCTTGCGCGCAGCGCGATTTTATTCACGCTGCTAGGCAGCCTGGATTCCATGGACCAGATTTTCGAATCACAGAACAGGGAGGGAGCAGCAAGACGATGACGACGTCTATGCGACACACCGAAGCAGTTTGTTTATATCAACATGTGCACTGCAGATTTACCTTCTACCCTCATGTTTGTCTTGCACAAACGGCAATAGTCGCTGAACGCCATCGTGTACACATAAATCTATGAACCATCGTCTTCTTTCTCGTTGAATTTCTGTCGCTCTACATACGTCATCTGGTATAATTGAAACGACTGGCTATGAGCTACGTACAGGCGCATTTGATAGACAATCGTAGTGCCCAATAAACGGCTCTGGGCATTCGTTAACCACGCCTCAAATACGAGAAATACGAGAAACAATGGCAGTACGCATTTAACTTGTGCACACATTTAAGGATGACTTGAAACACACAAAGATGCATATAGAATATACAAGAATACAAACAATCATGCATGCTTGCACAGACCAACACTGATATTTTGGCCCTGTTTAGCCCGCTGCTGATAAGCATCCAGAGCGTTCATCTAACCAACCTGATTCCGCTCAAGAGATCAGTGGATAGAGCCCGCCGGGCCCCGTCCTCGGACTGTTTGCTGTTGCCCTTTTCTAAAGAAGAGTCCTTCTGCCTTTTGTTTTGAGCGTCGTCTTTAACGACTGGATTTCTGTTATTTGTCTGAAGAAGGAATTACTTTTGTTTTGGACTTCTCTCACCATTAAAAGAGACTGTTATTGTATCTTCGCTTTTGGGTCTTATCTTTCATTATAACAGAATAATCTGGCCAACATGGACCCAGCAAATGAGAGCCCTATTCAAGCAGCTGTTGAGATGCAAGGTGCCATGCTCGGCAGACATAATGAGGAGCTGACCGCCGCCCGTCGCGCGGTTGAAACGATGGCTGCTCAACTCGCAGATCGGTCTCTACAGGTCCATCAGCTCAGAAGTGTTCCTTCCAGGTCGTCGGAAGCCCCAGAGCCCAGAGTAAACAATCCCCCGTGCTATGCTGGTGAGCCCACTCAGTGTCGGTCGTTTCTCACACAATGTGGGGTTGTTTTCTCCCTTCAACCTACTACTTATGCCAGGGAGCGAGCCCGGGTGGCTTACGTCATCTCTCTCTTGACCGAACGTGCTCGTGAATGGGGGACCGCCGCCTGGGAGGTAATTCCACGGTAATTCCACTTCCTGCTCAGCTACTGTTCGGACGCTCTTGCTTACTGCTCCGCGCTTTGCTCTATCGCTTTTATATTTTTTATATTTTATCTTCTTTTATCAACTAATTTTAACCTCAGCAAATCAGCACAGTGCTCAAACGCTTGGATTACTACAAAAAAGCTGAATTATTTTATTCGACCAGCCTCCCACTGAAAGCTTACATTCCGGGGAAGAGAAAACACAACTGCATAAGGATAAGAGAAAATGCCTCTTCTGGAATCTACTTGCTGCACTAACTGCCACAGACTTTTACAAAGGATTGCAGTTCTTGAAACAAAGTTATTTGCGGGACCACCAAACCAGACGGAACACACAACAGAGCTCCGTCATGGACGCCCTCAGCATACAGCAGGTGAGCCCCATGAATCTACTGCTCCTCAACAGGCTATACTGAGTGTAGAGAAACAAGCCGATCGACTTACAAATCGATGGCACACACAGGGAGCGAGACCCAAAGGCACTCGAGACATCAGATTGTCACGAGTATCACATATTGCCGCAGTAGCATCCTCTACCCCAGATACGGCTCTGACAAGGATTGCAAACACTGGTCTCCTACCACCGCCTATACATCTTGAGAACAGATTTGAAGTATTAATGAATGTAAATGAGGAATCTCCAAACGTGATGAATGTGATCGAACACAGACTGGATAAGCCAGTAGCTAACACTGATGCTAACTTGCGCTCAAGGTCGAGCAGACAGCGGCACTCAGCGCAGAGCACAGCCGAGCACACGACTCTGATAGTAGGAGACTCCATTATCCGAAACACTAGTAGCAGGGATACAACTACGTGCTGCCTTCCACAAGCAACAATTTCTGATGTAAACAGGGAACTTGAGAACATTCTGATGAAACATAAGACTGCAAATCGACTCATCATTCATGTGGGGAAAAATGATATTCATAAAGAGCAGTCAGAACTCCTTAAGAAGGATTTCAATGAACTTCTTGAAACACTTAAAAGACTGAAAGTACAAACATTCATCAGTGGCCCACTCCCAGCAAGAGGAACAAACAGGTTTTCACGGTTGCTTGGGCTTAATACATGGCTCCAAAAAACCTGCAATATAAAAGGAGTGAACTTCATTGACAACTTCAATCTTTTCTGGAGTCAGAGGCAACTGTTCCAACAGGACGGACACCACCCAAACAAACTTGGTTCAAGAGTGCTAAAGGACAATATCTACTTCTCCCTCAATCATCCTTCTGCAGTGTGTGCCAATCCACTCAACCTGAATGGCACACACACACCTGGACACAGTATGAATGACCACAGGACTTCACTCCAGCACCTGAATGGACATGCGGTTGACACGTCACACAAGGACAATGATAACACCACTCAGCCACAACAACTTCTGCTCACGGACACAATCTCAGCTGAGCCCTGCCCACAGACAGACTGTGACATACTAGAACTGCTCCAAGATTCAACACCCAAGGACGACTTCCTGGAAAACAGCCAGGGAAACCAGGACAGCATATTACAGCCTCCGATAACACCAGAACAACAGCCCCTCTCACCAGACACGCTATCTCTATCTCCAGCATCTCCACTTCTGTGCTTCTCAGAGAGAATGGAAAAACTGGTCTATGCTGGAACCAAACTATCCCACTCTTTTGCAAGCCCTCAGATATCAACCAAAAAACGGCAGGCCCCAAAACCACCAAAGCCTGCGGGCCCCGCTCGCCCTCCCCCTCCTCCTGCAAGAGTTCTTCGGGCTCTGCCACAACGACAGGGGTCACACCCTCCTCCTTCTGCTCGAGGTGAACCAAAAACAACTGATACCAGCTCTCATTGATATGTGCTGGGTCCCCGCTATGATAACAGTAACTTTCTCAAATGTTTACAGAACAAGCGGGAACCCTGTGTGCCTGTATCTTTCTCCATTGCTGTTCGATTACATGATAGAAAGTCTAAGGCCTTCAAAAGCCGTACAGCAAACCCATCTAATCTGGTGCCTATTACACGCCAAACTAAGACTGCTGTGCGGACAAAAAGTAAGACTGTAAAGTTAGCACTCTTAAACATCTGCTCACTTAAAAATAAATCACTTCTAGTCAATGACTTAATAACCACATACAACCTGGATTTTATGTTTCTAAATGAAACTTGGCTAGAAGACAACTGCAGTGCAACTGTCCTCAATGAAACATCCCCTCCTAACTTCACTTTTATGAGTGTCTGCAGAACGGGTAGGAGAGGTGGGGGAGTAGCCGCTCTTTTTAAAGATGTCTATCCATGTAAGCAAATATCATTTGGTAATTACCCGTCTTTTGAATATCTGGGTATTGTGTTAAAAGGTGCTCCACGCATTTTACTAATCATTGTTTACAGGCCTCCAAAATACTCTTCAGCCTTTGCTGAGGATTTTACAGAACTGTTGTCAACCATTTCCTCAGAGTTTGACTGTTTTGCTATTGCCGGAGATTTCAACATCCACATAGACAATGCAGAAAACAATATGGCAAAAGAAATCAAAACTGTTTTAAAAACTTTTGATCTGACTCAGCATGTACATGGACCGACACACAATCGTGGACACACTCTAGATTTACTTATCAGTAAGGGTCTAAACATTTCATCGATTGTTATTAAGGATGTAGCACTGTCTGATCATTTCTGTATTTTCTTTGATATATTGATCTCTCCTGCCATTGAAGCTAGATCTGTGTCTGTCAAGAAGAGATGCTTAAATGAGAACACTAGTGTACTATTTATGAAGGCTATATCTTTAACACCAAGCATATCTGCTGACTCTGTTGATTTTCTCCTTGATTCTTTTAACTCAAAAGTTAAAAGTGTAATTGATGATATTGCTCCTGTGAAGGTCAGGAAGAGTGGTAGACAAAAGGCACCATGGAGAAACTCAACAGCAGTGCAAAATATGAAAAGACAATGCAGAAAAGCAGAGCGCATGTGGCGGAAGACAAAACTTGTAGTCCATTATAACATCTACAAAGACACCATCCATGCTTTCAATATGGAACTAGGCAAAGCTAGACAGACTTTCTTCTCAAATATTATTAACAGCAACTTAAACAACACACGCACTCTTTTTGCTACTGTTGAGAGATTAACAAACCCCCCGAGCCAGATTCCCAGTGAAATGCTCTCAGACAGCAAGTGCAGTGAGTTCGCTTCTTTCTTCTCTGAGAAAATCAATAATATCAGAAAGGTGATCAGCACATCCCTGAGTTGCACTGGGGTCAGACAGATCAGACCACAACCTGAGAAAGTAGTTACTATGTCTGATTTCAAAGAAATTGATGGCAAAATTTTGGAAGAAACCGTACAGCACCTTAAAACATCAACCTGCGCCCTTGACGCTCTTCCCACATCTTTCTTCAAAAGTGTGTTAAACAGCTTAGAAGCAGATCTCCTAGAAGTGGTAAATGCCTCACTTCTCTCTGGAAGTTTTCCAAACTCCCTGAAAACTGCAGTTGTCAAACCCCTCCTAAAAAAGAGTAATCTTGATAAGACTATATTAAGCAATTATAGACCGATCTCAAATCTTCCTTTCATTGGCAAGATCATTGAAAAAGTTGTTTTCAATCAGCTGAACAAATTCTTAAGCTCGAATGGATACTTTGACAATTTTCAATCTGGTTTCCGATCGCATCACAGCACAGAGACAGCGCTCATAAAGATAATTAACGATATTCGCTTAAATACTGATACAGGCAAATTATCAGTGTTGGTACTGCTCGACCTCAGTGCTGCATTTGACACTGTTGATCACAACATACTTCTTGACAGGCTGGAAAACTGGGTGGGTCTTTCTGGGATAGTCCTAAAATGGTTCAGGTCATACTTAGAAGCGAGAGGTTATTATGTGAGTATAGGAGACCATAAGTCTGAGTGGACATCCATGACATGCGGAGTTCCTCAAGGCTCAATTCTTGCGCCACTCCTATTCAACCTGTACATGCTTCCAATGAGCCAAATAATGAGAAAGAACCAAATCTCTTACCACAGCTATGCAGACGACACACAGATCTATTTAGCCCTATCGCCAAACGATTACAGCCCCATTGACTCCCTGTTCCAATGCATTGATGAAGTAAACAGCTGGATGTGCCAAAACTTTCTTCAGTTAAACAAAGACAAAACTGAAGTCATTGCGTTTGGAAACAAAGATGAAGTTCTCAAGGTGAACGCATACCTTCACTCTAGAGGTCAAACAACTAAAAATCAAGTCAGGAATCTTGGTGTGTCTCTAGAGTCAGACCTTAGCTTTAGTAGTCATGTCAAAGCAATAACTAAATCGGCATACTATCATCTAAAAAATATTGCAAGAATTAGATGCTTTGTTTCCAGTCAAGACTTAGAGAAAATTGTGCATGCTTTCATCACCAGCAGGGTGGATTATTGTAATGGACTCCTCACTGGCCTTCCCAAAAAGACCATAAGACAGTTGCAGCTCGTACAGAACGCTGCCGCCAGGATCCTGAGCAGAACCAGAAAATATGAACATATCACACCAGTCCTCAGGTCTTTACACTGGCTCCCAGTCACATTTAGGATTGATTTTAAAGTATTATTACTGGTATATAAATCATTTAATGGCCTAGGACCTCAATACATTGCAGATATGCTCACTGAATATAAACCCAACAGATCACTGAGATCATTAGGATCACATCAACTAGAAATACCAAGGGTTCACTCAAAGCAAGGAGAGTCCGCTTTTAGCTATTATGCCAGCCGCAGCTGGAACCAGCTTCCAGAAGAGATCAGGTGTGCTCCTACAGTAGCCACATTCAAATCCAGACTCAAAACACATCTGTTTAACATTGCATTTACTGAATGAGCACTGTGCCACTGTTCGTCCGACTGTTTGCACTGTATTTTATTTTATTTTATTTTTATTTTTTTACTCTAAACTGTTTTAATTATTCTTATTTCTTTTGATTATTTTAATTTCTTCTATGTAAAGCACTTTGAATTACCATTGTGTATGAAATGTGCTATATAAATAAACTTGCCTTGCCTTGCCTTGCCTTGCTCCGCTCGTGGGGAGGAGGCTTCCCGCATCCTTTCCTCTCTTCGCCAGGGGAGACGGACTGTTGTGGATTATTCCATTGAGTTTCGCACCTTGTCGACCACTTGTGGATGGAATGAGCCAGCGCTAGTCGCGCGTTTCTTAGAGGGACTAAGTGCCAGCATCAAGGATGAAGTTATTGCTCGCGAACTTCCTACCCGTCTTGACTCGCTGATCGACCTGGCCATCCGTGTAGAGAAGCGTTTTTTTCGCCTCTCAATCAGCCGTGTCATCCGTCTCCACTACCCTTTCTGCCAACTCTGAGCTGGAGCCCATGCAACTCGGTGGTCTCCGCATTTCCACCAAGGAAAGGGAACGCCGCGTCAACAATCGCCTGTGCATGTATTGCGGGGCGGCCAACCATTATGTATCTGCTTGCCCAGTAAAAGCCAACGCTTGCCAGTAGAGGAGGGGTTACTGGCGAGCGCTACTTCTCTGATCTCTCCATCCAAGTCATGCACCATCATTCCCATTACCCTGCACTGGTCTGGTTCCTCCGTTTCTTGTAACGCTTTGATAGACTCTGGTGCCGAAGGGAATTTCCTTGACGAAGCTTGGGCGCGCAAACAAGGTATTCCCCTGAGGAGACGCGAGGAGACCACTCCCCTTTATGCCCTAGATGGTAGTTCCCTTCCTAGGGTTCATCTGCGGTCCATTCCCCTATCTCTCACTGTGTCAGGCAACCACCACGAGACTCTTTTCTCTTTTAGTTTTTCAATCTCCCTATTCCCCAGTAGTACTAGGACACCCCTGGCTAGTTAAACATAACCCCCACATTAACTGGTCTAATAGTAGTATTCTCTCATGGAATCTGTCTTGTCATGTCGAGTGTTTATTGTCTGCTAATCCTCCTGTGTCCACTGTCTCTTTGTTTCAGGAGGAGCCGGGTGATTTGACTGGGGTTCCGGAGGAATATCATGATTTGCGGGCGGTTTTCAGCCGGTCTCGGGCCACTTCTCTCCCCCCTCACCGTCCCTACGATTGCAGTATTGATCTCCGTCCCGGTACTACTCTGCCCCGCGGAGGGTTTTTCTCCTTGTCTGCTCCCGAGCGCGATGCGTTAAAGAAATATCTCTCTGAATCTCTCAACGCCGGTACTATAGTTGCTTCCTCTTGTCTGGCTGGCGCAGGTTTTTTCTTTGTTAAAAAGAAGGACGGCTCTTTGCGCCCTTGTATAGACTACAGGGGGCTCAATGACATAACCATTAAGAATCGCTATCCCTTACCGCTTATGTCATCTGCCTTTGAGTTGTTACAAGGGGCAAAGGTTTTCACTAAATTGGATCTGCGCAACGCCTACCATCTTCTCCGCATCAAAGAGGGGGACGAGTGGAAGACTGCGTTTAACACTCCGTTAGGTCACTTCGAATATCGGGTTCTTCCGTTCGGGCTGGTCAACGCCCCCACTGTTTTTCAAGCTTTAATCAATGACGTCCTCAGAGATATGCTCAATATTTTCGTCTTTGTGTATCTTGACGACATATTGATCTTCTCTCCCTCTCTCCAGGTTCACGTACAGCACGTACGCCGGGTCCTTCAGCGTCTCCTAGAGAATCGTCTTTTTGTTAAGGCTGAGAAATGTTCTTTTCACGCACGGTCGGTTACTTTTCTCGGTTCTGTAGTTTCGGCAGAGGGCATCAGTATGGACCCCACTAAAGTTCAGGCGGTCACTGATTGGCCAGTTCCTGACTCTCGTGTGGCGCTTCAGCGATTTCTTGGTTTTTCGAATTTCTATCGCTGTTTCATACGTAACTTTAGTCAAGTAGCTGCGCCCCTTACCGCCCTCACGTCAGTCAAGTCGTGCTTTAAATGGTCTAAGTCTGCCCAAGAGGCTTTTGATCATTTAAAGTCTTTGTTTACCTCCGCTCCTATTCTTGTGACGCCAGATGTTACGAGGCAATTTATAGTCGAGGTTGACGCGTCTGAGGTGGGGGTCGGAGCCATCCTTTCCCAGCGCTCTTCTACTGACGACAAGGTTCACCCTTGCGCTTTTTTTTCCCATCGACTCTCCCCCGCGGAACGCAATTACGATGTCGGTAATCGTGAACTGCTCGCCATCCGTTTGGCTTTGGGGGAATGGCGGCAGTGGTTAGAGGGGTCTACAGTTCCATTTGTTGTCTGGACGGACCATAAGAACCTA
This sequence comes from Phoxinus phoxinus, assembly GCF_949152265.1. Lineage (NCBI taxonomy): Eukaryota > Metazoa > Chordata > Actinopteri > Cypriniformes > Leuciscidae > Phoxinus > Phoxinus phoxinus. The sequence goes on from NC_136877.1 coordinate 1,756,158, forward strand.
GAATACATCCGCTCCGCCAAGCGACTAAACGCACGTCAGGCTCGCTGGGCTTTGTTTTTCGGTCGTTTCGATTTCACTATTTCGTTTCGTCCAGGCTCTAAGAACATTAAACCCGACTCTCTCTCTCGCCTCTTTGATTCCACAGACGCTCCCCCGACCCCTGAAGGGGTCATTTCGTCTGGTCGAGTAATTGGTGGAGCTATCTGGGGAATCGAGAGATTAGTTAAACGCGCTCTGTCCCGTCGTTCCACGCAATGTTCCTAGGAATCTTCTGTTTGTACCCGTTACGGCGCGCTTAGCGGTGTGTTGTGTGTATATGTGAGTGTGTATGTAGTAGTTTTGAGTTTTCAAAGTTGTATGGACATTACTTTGTGTACGCTGGGCTGGGGACGCGCTGATTTTTCAACTTGATAAACTGATTGCTGTTTGATCACGATTTCTATGAGCCGTGCAGGGCTGGGGATAACCACTGGAGTTTAGTGTAGTGACGTTTTGGAGTTTTACTTGTGTATCGCCATTTGTCCTAGTGGGGGCGTACTGAGTAAATTTATTGAACTTCTTTAAATTCTTATTTACATAATGGTTATATTTTTCTAAATTGAAATGTCAAAGTGATGTTTTTCCATAAAGTTATATGTTGTGTTTTTTGTGTGTACGTTTTCTGAATCACATGTACGCATATTTGAGAAATTACTGTTTTTAACACAACATTTACACTGCAAGTGTTAATGCACAGATCTAATCTTCAGATTTTTTTTTCTGTTTATGTTAGGCCTATATTGTATCCAATATCGGTGTTTATATTAATCCCCGCCCAAAATGTAGGCTACCGTCGGAGATCCTGGTTGACCCTCTAGTTTCAAATGGCCGTGCTTTATAGCCAATATCATTTATTTACATAATTCACGTCGGGTGGTACCATGATTATATGCCAGCATGCCCTAGTGGAAAAAAACCTATACCAAAATGTATTTAAAATACATTTATTTCATACTCCGTCCATTAACATATTTACTGACATATCACTTGAGAATGGCTGATTTAAATATTATTATTATACTTTTTTTGGAGCACTTCTTAATTACACAATGCACATTTATTCTTTGTCACGGATACACCAGGTTCCATCTAAGCAAGGTATGCATTGTTTGAAATATAATTATAATTGAAATATAATAACAAACTGTTGGGACACTGTTTAGAAAGTCCATAGACCTGTGTCAACAGCCCTACAACCTAACGTCCCAATCACAACTGCCAATCATGTTAAAAACAGCTTCACTGTGAATTTAAAATTTCGTTTTAAACTTATGTTTTTACGCGAGTCAGTTGCACTCTTGATGCGCGAATGGACACAAAGTGGTCAAGCGTGTACTGATCCACTGGTCCGACACGAATGTCGCGTGGTGTCGCGACGCCTCCCCACATTTGTACGCTGATGGGCGTTCCTCTAGTTTACCGCCATAGCGGTAAACTAGAGGAACGCCCATCGCTAGTTTTGAGCCAGCGGCCAGTCTAGAACAAAGGACCCGCGAGACTTTCCCCCGTCTCCATGTGCTTGCTTCTATTGGATAGCCGCGTGGCGTTCAACGGAATTAATTTGCATAAAGATGGGCATCATTTTCTCAGCAATAATCTGTTTACAAGTAGAAACAGTCACCTTGTAGGTCAACATTTTTCCTGAATGAAAGATGTACAAACTCTGGATCCTCAGTTTATTCTTAAGCACCTTTATATGAAGTTCACTTCCGGCGCTACTCTCCGCCTCCTCTGACATTAGTCAAGTCAAGTCAAGTCTCAAGTCAAGTCATTATAATGTGGAATTGGTCCATCAATCAAAAATGTCATGTGCATACCTGCATATGTGATCTGCTATATCAAGTTTCTGAACTTATAGAAGATACAGGGATAAATGTAGAGGTATTCCTGTGCAGACAATCCCCTTTCTCTGATGAGGTTTTCCAATTACAATTACTATTTAAAATTCACCTCCTCAATAATAGCATTAATGGATAATGTGATATAAAATTGAAGAGTAATATAAGAGTGTATATAGGCTACAATTAAATTTGGATATAATACGTTCAAAATGCCCTCCCGCAATGTACAGTAAATGTGGGTCAAAACAAAGGGTAAAAATATCCGTTTTTTGTTGTTGTCAAAAACCAAGATCGTGTGGTAATTTAATTTTCAACTGAATCCCAGACACTCAATTTACAAGAAGAGATCAATTCATTTTTGACCGGCGCCGAGTCCCGTAGCTGTTGCGCTTCGCTGTAATTTGCATTTTAAAGATGTAGGCTACACTTTTATTACTGAAATACTGGAAAGTATTTAATACGACTGAGCACGTGAGGAACGCACTCCCGGGTTCGTATGATCACAAAACCTTCCGTGAATAAATCACCATCCGCAATGCATGAATTTTATCATGACTTGCCATATTTATTTTTACAGACGTCCACATGAGAAACAACTACCGTCCGAATTATCAACACCCATCTTTGTACGCTATTATTTATTCTCGTCAAAACAAAAACAAAAAAAACTTCTGTGTATTCATGTGTGCCTGTATAGACACTGGCTTTAGCCTACATGTTAAAAACAAACAAATAAAGAGATAAATAAATCTAGTTTGGTTACACTTACAGCTTATGAATAATCACATAGGCTAGGCTACTAATACCTGAATCATTAACTTTGTTTATATCCTATTTTGCGTTTAAGGTGAGACTCGAACCTGCGAAATTTGGGTTAAAAGTCTGATTCTCTAACACTAGGCCACAACTGCCCACAGTAACTCCAGAAATAATATGAAAGTGTAAATTCATACATTTACTAACAAACACCTGCTAGCATGTAAAGTTGTTATTCACTCATGAGTTCACGTGACTCTCAGTTCTTGAGTAGTGCATGCTTAGACTCATTAGTTTGTGCTGAAGAAATGATTAATTCAGATATTAGTACATGATTATTCAGGCTGTTATTGTAACGTGTTACTACACTTGTTCTGTATCGATAGACCACACTCTTTATTTTACAGGTTGTGAAAGTTTGCTGTGTTGGAGACAGCTTTTGGTATCACTGCGCAATGTGACGTCGTAGTGACGTCTTTTCCATGTAATTTTTGGACGTCCAATTTTCGTCCATTTATGGGGTGGTTTTGTAACGCCAGGCGACGTCTTTTTTCAACGTCTACCTCACGTCTAATGTTGACGTCGGCGGGACCTCCATGTAAGGGCTATTTATAGTCCAAAAGTGGTCGTTTGTGGACGTCTTTTCAACATAAAATTTTGACTTATTTAACACGTCATTTTTATACAACTTATATGTAGTCCTATGTTTCAAGAGGGTGGATGACATGTTTTCTGTATCATGTATTCATTTTCCTGTAACTTTGTTTGGCTCAGCAGTTTGAACTGGAAATGCATTACACCTTTGTATGTTTATCACCTGCTGCTGAGACAATCAAATGGAGTTTTTGGAAAATGATCTTGAACAGTATGCCACCTTCTGAAATAGAACTAGATAATTTTCCAAAAACTCCATTTGATTGTCTCAGCAGCAGGTGATAACTTGAGACACATAGTGTAATGCATTTCCAGTTCAAACTAGCTGCTGAGTCAAACTAAGCTACAGGAAAATCAACTGGCACAGAAAACATGTCCTCCACCATCTGGGAAACATGGGACTACTACATACATACAACAGTATAGTTATACACATTCAAATAAATCACAATTCAATATCGCTTTTTCAAACTTTATTAAAAAAAAAAAACAATATGCCCTGAATGGCATCAAACAAAGACAATGTATTGGACTACTTTAAACTATTTTAATTCTCATCACGGCATAGGCTCATCAGGGCATTGCGAATCCTCCACCTCCTATTCTCTGTGGCGCGTGCTTGAGGTGCTCAGACACGTTCCCCTTGATGAACTCCTCAGTGGCTGCATTATCGCTTTTCATGATCCCCTCTGCACAAGCAGAAATAGAAATGACTCAAATATATTCAAAGGCAATCTGCAGTCATACACTTACACATGTGTAAGCAAAAATATATTTCCTGTGCATCCACTACTGGATTAATGCAAAGCCATCTCCCACAACTGTTAACTGTAACAATTAGGCTGTCTACAAGACTAAGCAGACTGGATTTTTTTTTAGAAAGCTTACATTGTTTAATGTGTGCATTAGAATGTTAACAGTGTTTTAATCAGCCTGTTGTGCTTAGTGCAATTTACAAAAGCTGGTTCTGTGCTTGGAAACATATTGGACTCCATAGAAATTACTATTGAGAAAAGTTTTGCACAAAAAGTTTTTTTTATATTCTGGATAATACAACACAATTATATATTACAGTATATAATTGCATAACAACATATTACATGTTATACTTGTCAGAGAGCAGACTGTTCAGTTGGAGGCTGCTTCAGCTTCAAAGTAATAAGGACTGCCACAGGAAGTCATTCTTGTAATAAATGACTCACCTTTGTGCCATGAGAGGAGAACAATATTTTGAGAATTGTGACTATTTACCATCTTTTACTTTCAACTTTGCTTTTGTTTCTGTCTTAATGCTGTAACACCTCTTGTGGATGAATAGTCTATAATTGGCATTGCTTTTTTTTTTTTTTAAGTCAGAAGGGAAGGAAATGTTTTGTCCAAAGTTATTATTTATAGACTGGTCAACATGAAACTTGGGCTTACCTTGTATTGCTCTATAAATCTTTGTACCCTCTAAAGGGCGCTTCCCCCTTTTCCCCTTGCCCTTCAAATTAAATTGGGCCATGAGGCTGTTGGTAAAGAGGCTAAAGAAAAATACATTGCAATAAATTAATGTGAAGGATATACAGTGCTATGCATAAGTTTAGACACCCATGCTAAAGTTTCCTAAAAAGATGAATAAAAAAAATAATCTTTTGGAAATTGATCTTAATGCCTTAATAAAAAAAATGAGGAAAAGTCCAACCTTTAAGGACACCATTTTTCTTTGTGAATGAATATGTATAAATAAATGTTCTTCCTTAAAATACAGGGTGCATAAGCCAGGACACCCCTATGTTAAATTTCCATAGAGGCAGGCAGATTTTTATTTTTAAAGGCCAGTTATTTCATGGATGCAGGATACTATGATCCTGATAAAGTTCCCTTAGCCTCTGGAATTAAAATCACCCCACATCATCACACACACGTCACCCTTACCTAGATATTGGCTTGGGGTACTGTCCATAAGATCATCTCTCAATCCAAATCAAACCAGCTATTAGGCGAACTGAAATAAAACCATGCCAATCTCTAGGAATGGTGACGTGTGTGTGATGATGTGGGGTGATTTTAATTCCAGAGGCTAAGGGAACCATGAAATAACTGGCCTTTAAAAATATAAATCTGCCTGCCTCTATGGGAATTTAACATAGGGGTGTCCTGACTTATGCACCCTGTATTTTAAGGAAGAACATTTATTTATTTACAATACATTATTCGTTCACAAAGAAAAATGGTGTCCTTAAAGGTTGAACTTTTCCTCTTTTTTAATTAAGGCATTACGATCAATTTCCAAAAGATGATTTTGTTTATTCCTCTTTTTAGACAACTTTAGCATGGGTGTCTAAACTTAGGCATAACACTGTATGTAGGAACAACATTTCATATGCAATTAACCCTTTACACTACTTGATCAGTGTCGCCTAGGGTGGTCCTGCTTTCATCCCTCTACTTTTTCTTTGTCAAGCACAGTTGGTCTATCTCACAATGCATTTGGTTGTGAACTTGTATTTTCATTTAATTTTCACCTATTCGGACATGCTCAGATAGAAGCCAAATGAGAACATGCAAAAAAATATTGTAGATACCTGTCCAAAACTTTGTGGGCACAGTCCTTGGTGTTCCACCCACCAATTCTGGAAATTTGCAGCACCTGTTGGAATAAGTCCATAATAAACTTGACTGTCACTTCCCAGAGGGATCTAACAGTGTGCGAGTGCACTGTATTATTTTATTCTAGGCTATCCATTACTTTAAGACTTGTAAAACCTACCAGGGTATCAAAGGCCTGTGCATCAGAGAGGCTTTGCTCCTGTAAGTCAAAGTCCTCCATGGTGTCCATCCTCTCTAAATGGACAGCTGAAGAGGCAGGCTGCGTTTCCTTGAGGCGATGGCGGATGTCGACCAGTGGGCTCAGGACCTTTTTCTGGAACACTGAAATAAACACATTTGTTGATTACAATGCTCCAATTAGAATAGCAAGGGTAGCTAGCTCACAATTGTTTTTGTAATCAGCTTCAGTGTTTGTTATTAGTACAGCAGTGTTGGAGAAAGAAACAAAAGTCCAAAGAAATGTAATCATCTGACATGATAGAAACCAAGCCACGGCTATAATTGAAAAGTGGTTTCTGTGGACAGAGAGAACAGTGCAGGAAGAGAGAAGGTGGTACTATTAAAAATGCCTTCTCCACTGCCAATAGATCAATACTTACCACCGCAAGGCAATGGAAAGTTCCATCTCCCAGTCTCAGTCACTGCATCTGCACCACAAAAAAATCTGTTTTAGAATTTATCAAATAATGAAACTTAACAGATTTATTAGAAAAATCTGCAATATTATAATGATTAGAGGAACATCTATAAAACTTGCTGAACTGCAAAGTACTTAGATGAAAACTGCTTCCTTAATTGTGAAAAAGAAAAGAAAAAAAAAGCTAAATAATCATAATTGAGCGCAGTATAAACACAGCTGACAACTCACCTAGCCTGTCATGGCGGCTGAGATCACTGCGCTGTGCTCTTTCATCATGTCTGGACCTGGCCGAGGGACTGGGGGCATTGCTACGGGATCGGTCATTACATCTCACTCCTTAGAGCACATGAAAGACAAAAAAAATGGGTTACACACCTTAAAGTTTTCATTCTCCATCACCCAAAAGTTACAGGATTAGTTCAATATAAAGAAAAAAAATCCTTAGAATTTACTCACCAAGATGTCCATGTATGTCTTTCTTCAGTCAAAAAAGAAATTAAGGTTTTTCAGGAAAACTTTCCAGGATTTTTATCCATTTAATGGACTTCAATGACAACCAACTATTGAAATGTTCAATGAAGGTTTAAATGTCTGTTTCAATACAGCTTCAAAGTCTCTACACGATCCCAGTCGAGAAATAAGGGTCTTATTCAGCGTCATTTTCACACAAAAAACACTTTTTAACCACCAATGCCTGTCTTGTACATCTCAGAGATGCGCCATGCATTGCGTCATCACGTTGGTAAGGTCAGGCGTCAACATCATCTAAGTTATTTGTCTGTGAAATATGCCAATTCATTTTCTTCTCCAACTTCGAAATTATTCAACATCTTTGTTTTAATTTATTATTATTTGATTTTTTTCATAACCTTTCCAACATGATGATGTAATGCGTGACACATCTCAGAGATGGTACAAGACAGGCATGTGTGCTTAAAAAGAATAAATATAATCTTTTTTTTAGAAAATGGCAAATTGTTTAGCTAGATAAGACCCTTATTTCTCGACTGGGATCATGTAAAGACTTTGAAGCTGTATTGAAACAGACATTTGAACCTTCATTGAACATTTAAATAGTTGGTTGTCATTGAAGTCCCATTAAATGGATAAAAATCCTGGAATGTTTTCCTCAAAAACCTTAATTTTTTTTCGACTAATGACAGACAGACATGGACATCTTGGATGACATGGGGGTGAGTAAATTATCAGGTCATTTTTATTTGAAAGTGAACTAATCCTTTAAGTGTTGCAGTGTTATATAGCTTCTAGAGCATAACGTTATACAAGCACATTAGGAGTTTGTATGACCCTGTACCGTGGTAAAAAAAAAAAAAAAAAAAATCATAATATCTGACAATATTAGAAATTTGAATGTTATGGAAAAAGCCCCTAAAACAGCCAAAACGAGTTAGCTTGATTTAAAGGTAGCAGCTAACTGGCGTTAACGTTAGTTACGGTAGCAAAAAGCTAACGTTAGTCAGTCAGAACTCCATGCCATGCTGCTATCGGTAACGTATACGTGCAGTTGTGTCCCAAATTGTTCAAATAGACATGTTATCTTGTGTACAGCTAAAATAAGATCGAAACTGAACATGAACCATGAGCAGCAAGCTAATGTAAAACGAAAAAATGCGTGCTGTGCATGCTAACGCCCTTGACCATTCGCAGCTTTATTGTAAGACAATAACGCCAAAGACTATACGTACACATGGACATTGAAATAATTATGCTGACCGAACTTACCTTCAATTTCGAGGAAACGGGTTCATATTGTATAATATATACAGTCATGGCCAAAATTGTTGGCACCCCTGGTAAATATGATCAAAACTGGCTGTAAAAAATAAATCTGCATTGTTTATCCTTTTGATCTTTCATTCAAAAATTTGCCAAAATTCTAACCTTTCATTGAAGCAAGAGAATTGAAAGTGGGGCTAAATCACATTATGAAATAAATGTTTTTCTCCAAAACATGTTGGCCACAATTATTGACACCCTTTTATTAAATACTTTTTGCAACCTCCTTTTGCCAAGATAACAGCTCTGAGTTTTCTCCTATAATGCCGGATGAGTTTGGAGAACACCTGACAAGAGATCAGAGCCCATTCCTCCATACAGAATCTCTCCAGATCCTGCAGATTCCCAGATCCATGTTAGTGCTTCTTCTCTTCAGTTCAGCCCACTCATCTTCTATAGGGTTCAGGCCAGGGACTGGGATGGCCATTGCAGATCTTGGTTTTGTGCTCAGTGACCCATTTTTGTTTTGATTTTGATATTTGTTTTTGGATCACTGTCCTGTTGGAAGATCCAAACATGGCCCGTTATAAGATTTCTAGCACAGTCTGTTAGGTTTCGATTTTTTATCTGTTGGTATTTGATCCAATCCATGATGCCATGTATCTGAACAAGATGTCCAGGACCTCAGGCAGAAAATTAGGCCCACAGCAGTAAAGATACAGCAGAGTATTTCATTTTACACATGGGGTACTTTTTTATCCCTGTGTGCACCAAACCCATCTTAAGTGTTTGCTGCCAAAAAAGCTATTTTTGTGGTTCCTCTGTCCATAGAACTTTTGAAAAGTACCTGACAAAACTGGCACTTCAAACGGGACGGGTTCTATGGTCAGATGAAACAAAAAAATAGCTTTTTTGGCAGCAAACACGTAAGATTGGTTTGGTGCACACAGGGATAAAAAAGTACCCCATGTGTAAAATGAAATACTCTGCTGTATCTTTACTGCTGTGGGCCTAATTTTCTGCCTGAGGTCCTGGACATCTTGTTCAGATACATGGCATCATGGATTGGATCAAATACCAACAGATAAAAAATCGAAACCTAACAGACGGGGCTAGAAATCTTATAACGGGCCATGTTTGGATCTTCCAACAGGACAGTGATCCAAAAACAAATATCAAAATCAAAACAAAAATGGGTCACTGAGCACAAAACCAAGATCTGCAATGGCCATCCCAGTCCCTGGCCTGAACCCTATAGAAAATGAGTGGGCTGAACTGAAGAGAAGAAGCGCCAACATGGATCTGGGAATCTGAAGGATCTGGAGAGATTCTGTACGGAGGAATGGTCTCTGATCTCTTGTCAGGTGTTCTCCAAACTCATCCGGCATTATAGGAGAAGACTCAGAGCTGTTATCTTGGCAAAAGGAGGTTGCAAAAAGTATTTAATAAAAGGGTGTCAATAATTGTGGCCAACATGTTTTGGAGAAAAACATTTATTTCATAATGTGATTTAGTCCCACTTTCAATTCTCTTGCTTCAATGAAAGGTTAGAATTTTGGCAATTTTTTGAATGAAAGATCAAAAGGATAAACAATGCAGATTTATTTTTTACAGCCAGTTTTGATCATATTTACCAGGGGTGCCAACAATTTTGGCCATGACTGTATATTATACAATATAAAATAAAACAATTAATAACTTGATTATAGGCTACTTTAACTAAAATAAAAACTGTTAAATTCTCTTATTTCTCGACTCGTCTTGTTTTTTATAAAAAACAACAACAACAAAAACATATGGGGCCCTATCTTGCACCCAGCGCAATTGACTTTGAACACCGACGCATGTATCATTCCTATTTTGCACCCGCGCACAGCGGACTTTTCCCTCCACAGACGCACGTTGGTAAATTAGGAAATGAACTTGCGCTCGCGGGGGCGGTTCAGCGCAAAGAGAAGGCGTGTTCCGGCGCAAAACTTCCATGGTGCTATTTTCCAGTTTTAGAAAGCAATTGCGCCATTGACCAGGGAAAAAACAGTCTAAAGACAGTGGCGCGTTGCGCGTTAGTGATATGGTATTTTAAGGGCGCGTGCTTGGCCATAATGTTAACGCGCATCCACTTTGATTCTCTAATATAAACAGACTCAGCAGTTTTCATTTTTGCAAATCATACATTATTACAAGGAAAAATATTAACACACGAGGGAAATCATTGTTGTGTCCGTGAAGATGTGAGAAAAAGATCTATCTAGATAAAAAAAAAAAAAAATCTAGATTAGGCTACACATTTACTACCCAAATTATACGCCTGTTTAACCGAACCTAATTTGTGTGGTTTCTCCATCATCCCCAATGTCACTTCTCTGTGTTTTACAGCCCTGACGAGAACGTCGGTTTCCTCGGCTGTGAACCGCTCCTGGCGTGCGCCGGCAAATCCGCCGTTATAATAGCGATCCGCCATGGAACAAGCGCATCTGCTCTTAAAGGGAATGTGAGAGGGCGCTCTGATTGGTTTATTTCACGTTACGCCCAAACCACACCTATGAATAATGAAGCTACTTCAGACCAACCCCTTTTAGATTTGCGTTGGGCGCAAGAGTCATTTATCCCGCTGGGAAAATAGCAACAGCGCCGGGATCCGCCCACAAAGTTACTTGCGCTTTGCACTTTGACACTTGCGTTTCAGATCGTTAAAATAGGGCCCATGGTCTATCAAATAAATAAATAGTCATACAGATAAAAAATCTTGTTTCTTTATAAATAATCTGTATTCATATGTATTAATCATGTTGATAGGCTCTATTTGTAAAACAAATTTACTGCAACTGCCATAGACGTCTAAATAACGTCCAAAAAAACCCAGATTAGTCAAATGTTGAAAGTCAAAATGACGTCCAAGTTGGGTCATGGATGGACGTCCAAATAGTAGACCTAGTTTGGACGTCAAATAGATGTCCAGAATTGGTCGGACCGACGGACCCAATATAGACATGATCTGCACGTCTATCCGACGTCCAATGTGTATATCACAACTGCCATAGACCTCCAAATAACGTCCAAAAAAAAATAAGCCAGATTAGGTCAAATATTGAACGTCAAAATAACGTCCAAGTATGTTCATGGTTGGACGTCCAAATAGTGGACCTGGTTTGGATGTCGAATAGATGTCCAGAATTGGTCATGGACCGACGGACCCAATATAGACATGATCTGCACGTCTATCCGACGTCCAATGTTTAATGGGTCATCGTCGCAAGGATGAGTGACACACTGTGGGTGTAAGTTACACACTGTGGGTGTAAGTTAGTTGGAAACGGAAAACTTTCAGTTATTTCTTAACAAAATTCAAGATTTTCAAGAAAAACACAGAGGTATTAGGCAACGCTGTACAGTGTAAGTTATTGTGTAATCCAATGCATGGAATTAACTGTCATGTGAACCAACACTGACCCCCAGGCAAAATGAAGCAATGAGATGTATCAGTATGATTATACAACTTAAAAAAGTAGTCAAAACACAGAACATCTAACAGATCATAGGTTAAGGTGTTTATGTTTTACAATCAGCCTGTTCTCACGTAAATGCGTCTCTATTGCAGGCAGTGTGTTTATCGTGCAATTTTTACGCGAAAATTAGTTTTCGCATGCATTTGATACGCACTTCATTGCGTGTAATAGACACGCACCCCACACCACTACTATCTAACCAACCCATGCGTAGGAAAACGTAAAAACTAATTTTCGCGTATAAATTACACGATAAACACACATGCGTGCTATAGAGACGCATTTAGTGTGATCGGGTTGTTTACAATAGTATGGGCTTATTTTTAAACAAAATGTCAATCTTCATCTTTATATCAGAAGATAAAATACAATACAACAATCTTCAAGATATGTAGCACGCCCGCCGTCCGACTGGCGTTGCTGCAGTAAATGAATTCTGTTTGGTAAAACAATGAGACAGACAAGTTGTGCTGTTATCAGTAACGAGTCGCTCTTGTAATGGCGGCTTCTTCTCCGCGACTCATAGTTACCCTCATAGTCTCCGATCAGCACATTGTCTCCCCCTACTGTCCACTGAGGGTATTACGCATCACAAGTCCAGCATATTAACAGTAATTGAAACAATATCATAAACATAATAAAATAAATCAAATACATAAAGAAAAATTTCATTATTCCTGTGACTATACATACAGGGTGTCACACTCTCCCCGACAAAAGAAATGGCTCCAAACAACACTGACCCTTTAACTCTTTTAAACAGTTTACTTAATAACACAAACCTTCTCCTCACATTGTAACCAATTTCAAGATTTCTGTGTCATTGTGTAATATATGTGTGAGTCTTAACCCTGTTTTCTTGTAGGAACTAATTCTCTAGTATCCACTAAAGGCAGCATAAGGTGTTAAGGTAGGATAGGACCCTATCTGATAAGGAAATGTAGGTGAGACGTGAGCACAAGTCACACATACTGGCCCCTGTACCCTAGAGTAATACGGTAACTGCTGTGTCTGCATAAATTGAGCAGCCCCTATCTCCGTAGGCAGTTCATAATTGGGCTGACCCAATTAAGGCCAATTTATACTTCTGCGTTGGTGCGCGCAGTAGGTACGGCGTAGCATACGCATAGACGTGTACCATACGCCGTACCCTTCGCCGTACCCTGACGCGCACCTCCTCAAAAATGTAACTACACGTCGCGACGACGCGGACCGCAAGATCTGTGATTGGTCGGCTTGGTAGCATTGCGTTTCCTCCTACGCGTTTCCGGCGTGTTCTTCTGCACCGTCCGCCATTTTTAAATTCAGAAGTTCTGTAAATTCAGAAATTTCACTAAAATTGACTGTTTTTCCAACTCGATAAGCTCCAGCTCCAAAATGATCCGCTCTCTTTCAGTCGCCATTGCTTGTATTAGCCAAATCAAAACAGCCACGAGGAATCTATACACAGTGGAACATTAAAACCGGCCCCGCCAACTAGCGTTTCGGCGGTGTAACTGCAGAGCAACGCAGACATAAACGCAGAAGTATAAATGCTCACGACGGCGTCGCCTACGTGCGTAGCCTACGACGTACACTACGGCGTACACCCGACGCAGAAGTATAAATCAGCCTTTAGGGGTAAGTGAAGACCCTTGTGGGTTTTCTTTCTCTGCTTAATCTTCTCACATATCCATCTCCTGCGGCTTTTACCATTGGACTAACCATTTGTCTTTCTTCCAACACAGGTACCATGTCTCCCAGCTCATCATTCATCCCCTCAGATTCTGTTGCAGAAGGTAAGTCATTCAATGAGTGAGTTGCCACTGGCTCAGGAAAGTATTCTTCCTCTACTCCTAGAGTGATCTCTCCATGCCTCGCAGGTCCATCCTCACTATTTCTCCGTCTCCAACCTCCTCTTTCGTAAGTGTCAGGTATAGTCCTTCTCTGCTTAGATCTCTTCTGTTCAGAGGAGCGCAACCAGTAGTAAGCTCTCGGAGCGTCACTGTCATCTGAACATGAATCACTTGAATTTGCTTCTTCAGGTTCTCTTGCTGATTTTAACAATCTTTATTTCCTTCCCTTTGGTCTACATGACTCATCAGCTCCCGGAGGTGGCGGGTCTACAGGTAGGTCATTAACCAGGTGAAGCAGGTTCCGATGCAAGGTACGTATCATTGCTGGATTTTGGCCTCCACTGGACTCAGGGTACACTTTATAGACCGGTCCGTCTCCTATTCTTTCTTTGACCATGTGCACTGTTCTCTCCCAGTATGATCTTAGCTTTCCAGCCCCGCCCCGTTCACTTAGGTTACGAACCAGAACTCGATCTCCTGGTTGCAGCACCCCGAAGGTGCTGGTCATAGTATTTCTTGTCCCGTGCGCTTGCTTGTTTACTGTAGTCCGTGGCTAGTTTATATGCATCATCCATCCATTGTGCCCACTTCTCTGCATAATCTTGAGATGAGTATTGGTCATCCTCTGATCTTAGACCAAACAACAAGTCAACGGGCAGGCGCGGGTGACGTCCGTACAGAAGGAAGAATGGAGAGAACCCTGTCGCTTCATGCTTAGTGCAATTATAAGCGTGCACTACCTTCGGGAGGTGGTCTTTCCATCTATCCTTTTCCTTCTCTTCCAGCGTCCTCAACATTTGTAGCAGAGTGCGATTGAAACGTTCTGCTGGGTTTGCTTATGGGTGATAGGGTGTTGTTCTAGAGTTACTGACACCTGTTAACCGCTGCAAAGTCGCAAAGAGATGGTTCTCGAATTCACGGCCTTGGTCGTGATGAAGCCGGCAAGGAGAGCCAAATCTTGGGATATAGTCGTTAAATATCCTCTCAGCCGCCGTCCTTCCAGACTTGTCTCTTGTCGGGTACGCCTGGGCAAATCTGGTAAAATGGTCCACCAGCACCAGAATATATTCATATCCACCCCGACTCCGCTCCAGGTGCAAATAATCAATGGACACCAAGTCCAGTGGACAACTTGAGGTAAGACTTCCCATCGGAGCTCTGATCCGCACCACAGGTTTCTTTTGCTTCACGCATCGGCACTGCTGGGTGACATAGTGCTCGATCTCCTTTTTCATAAAAGGCTAGTAGAATCTGCTCCTTCCTAAGTCCAGAACTCGTTCCGTCCCTACATGACCCATGTCGTTGTGCAACTGTTTCAAGGCCAACTGCTTAAACTTAGCTGGAAGAACAAGTTGAGATCTGTGATTGGTCTTACGATAGAGCAGTCCCTCATCAAGATAAAGTTACCTCCACTCATACAATAGTCTCTTTAGGCCTCCTTTAGAAGTTTTCGTCATTTCAGATGTCAGTTCTCCACCACTCTCCTTTAGTTCTATCACATTACCAACAACAGGATCTTCCCTCTGGGCGACTTTCAACTCAGAGCGGTCAAGTGTCGTGAGACTCTCTCCAAACTGGCACTCTGCATTCTCTTGACGTGCATTAAGAGCCGCAACCCAGGCAACTTCATTCTCTTGGTCAGCCCGACTTCCTTCCCATGTAGCCCGGACCACCTCCTCTGTGAGAACTTCGGTACAGGCGGTCATAAACTCATTGATATCAAGGGGGCAACGAGAGAGCATGTCCGCGTCCGCATTCATTTTGCCTGGTCTGTAGCGAATGTCAAATCTGAAGTCTGCCAATTCTCCCCAAATGTCCAACAGCGTTGAGTTTAGCCGTTCTGAGGACATACGTCAACGGGTTGTTGTCTGTGAAGACTGTAAAGTGTGGCGCATAGAACAAATAATCGCGGAACTTCTCGCAGACAGCCCATTTAAGTGCCAGGAACTCCAGCTTTCCGGAGTGGAGTCTATAACTTCTCTCGGCAGGAGTCAACGTTCTGGAGCCATGGCCAATAACTCTGAGTCTGCCCTCTTGATATTGGTACAGCACAGCCCCGAGCCCCTGTTCGGACGCGTCTGTATGGAGCACAAATGGGAGTTCAAAGTTTGGGTAAGCAAGTACTGGGGCGGGGGGGGGGGGGGGGGTGAATGGGGGGGGTTGTAAGAGCCCCAATGAGTCTCTCCATCACACCTTGGTGCACACTCATCCACTCTACTTTCGCACGGGATGGTAACTGGTTCCCTCTTTTCTCAGTTTTACCAGACTTATTCTGCCCCCCAGAGGCTACTGATCCCCGAGACTGGAGGAGTTTGTACAGTGGCTTAGCGATCCGTGAAAAGTCCTGGATGAAGGTGCGGTAGTAACTGAAGAACCCCAATAATCGCCGCAACTCCCCGACAGTAGCGGGCTTTTGGTCTTTCAGGGAGAGGACTGCTTCTAGATCTTTTGGGTCGATGCGGACAACTAGCCTCCCCACATATCTGACCACTTTCTTGAAGAGCTCGCATTTTGCTGGCCTCAACTTTACTCCATGATGCCGCAGTACTCTGAGGACTCTTCTTGGCACCTGAACATGGTCACTGAACGTTTTACCAAAGCAAAGTATGTCGTCGAGATACGGGATATATAATTCATCTCTGAGCGAGTCCAGCATCCCCTCCATACTCCTCTGGAATGCCACTGGTGCATTAGCCAATCCGAAGGGTATGCGCACCCACTCATATAGCCCCCAAGTGGTTGTGAATGCCGTAAGGTGGCGATATCCCTCCGCCATGAATCCCTGATGGTAGGCCTTTCCCTGATCCAGGATTGAAAACCATCAGTAGCCTCCCAGGGTATCAATGAGGTCCTGGATCCGGGGAAGTGGATGTTGGTCTAGGACTGTCTTCTGGTTTAACAACCTGTAGTCTATGCACAGTCTTAGTGTGCCATCTTTCTTCCGAACGCACACCACCGGGGCTGCATATGGAGACTTCGACTTGACTACCCAACCTCGAGGTAGTAAGTCCTGAACGTATTCCTTCACCTCCTTATATAGGGGTTTTGGGATGGAGGCATAAGCTCGCTGAACAGGGATGTCGTCCTTTAGGTTAATCGTCATCTGTAAGCTTGAGATGCACCCAATATCATAATCTCCGCGAGCAAACACGTTGGATTCTTCATACAGCATGTCTTTGACTAATTTCTGCTGTTCTTCTTCCAGGTGACTTACATCGACCAGCGGGTGTCACAAGCTGTCTGCCCTGTGGACGTCCTCATGTTTTTGGGAACCTGGTTCTTCTCCTCTGCTCACTGCTAAGTCACCTCTGTTTACCACGTCTTGCTGCTCCGTTTCGATAATGCTTGATATTGGCTGAATACTTCCTAGAGGTGTACGTCGCCTGATAGTGACTTCACAAGCAGAAGGGTTTCCCAGGGGAATCCTAACATAGGGCCGGTCCGTCCCCTCTAATTCCAGCAGACCTTCTCCCACGTCTAGTTGAGTTAACAATGCACTCTCCTCACTGGACTCGAACAGTACTACTGGCTCTGAACATTCCAAGCCAACTGGAACTTCACACTTAATATGAGTCACCTGACCGGGTGGTACAACAACATCTCTAGGGCTAACTGTGACAATAGCCCCGGGGTTCACATGGGGTTGTTCCTGAATGAAGCTCACTATCGCGTTGGCTTGTTCGCCTTTGATGTCCAGGGCCATCTTTAGGAGTTCTGCAAAAGCACATAGACCCTGCTCAGTGTCATTCTTTCCTCTTATTATCTCCTCGACCACATTAAACCCCAGCATTGGCCGCTCTAACGGCATCTTCCCCACAAGGAAAGGCACTTGAATAGCCAAACTTGGATCATCATTCCCGGGCAGGTTCACTGTCAATTCTACCCATCCCTCGAATGGCAATGGTTCTCCATTAACAGCTGAGACATTGAAGTCGCCCTCGTCGACTATTTCTGACAGTGGTCGCAGAGCTTGATCCGGTAAGTATTTACTCTTTCAGTTCCAATCGATTATACTAACTTGTGCTCCTGTGTCCAGTAGAGTGGTTACTGCGAACCCATGAATGTGGCACTTGAGGGTGGCTTTCTTTCCAATGAGCTGGGCTACTCGGTCACAGGAACTTTGTCTTTGATTTAGTGGATCAGCCAACCTACCCATCCGAGCTTCTTTCTCCTTAGGCTGGGGCTGTGGTTGCTCGGTCACTGTTCGCCCCTCATCAGTGGCCGCTGGTCGTTTCCCGACCCCTTCTCCCTTCTTAGTCAGCCCACCGTACGATGCCCTTCCTCACCACACACAAAGCAATGACTGCAAGAGGTAACATCCTTGTTACTACATTTGGGACACATTTGTCGTCGTTGCCTTCGCTGCAGCTGGGAGTCGATGACTTTGCACTGACCTTCTGTTGTTTTCGTCTTTGCAAGTGATTCAACAGTCTTTGTAAGAGCTTCAATTTGTGCACTCAACCGACGAATCGTCTCAGTTTGGTCGTTTTGTCTACTGCAATCTGCGTCTTTACCTCGGCTGGACTAACACTGGACGCTGAGGGCATTCGACACTCGCTGCCGTGCAGCTTGTCCCAACCGACGTTGTCTTTCACTCTCGTCACTGGCTATCTGTGTTACTTGGCGCAGGAGTGCCTCATCTGTCACCAGGCGGTTCGTAAGCAGGGGTTTCAATTCAGTGCGGAACTGGTTGTACTTTGCACCCATGCCCTGATAAATCGTCCTCAGAAACACATTTTGAGTTGTTTGTTCATCATACTCCAGGTCTGTGACAGCTTGTTTGGACAGAAAAATTAGTTTCTGTTTCAGTCCAATCAGTCTATACAGGAATTGTTGAGGAGTTTCATTGTCATTCTGTTTTCCGCACATTAACTCCTGAAAGAGCTCAGAGCTACTTCTCTCATTCAGATGCGACTGAAGGAAACTCTTTAATTCTAGGATTGTCAGTCCCTCCTTGTTTACTAACATGTCCTTAAAGTTTCATGGCTTTATAACTCTCAAGACCCCTCTGATGATGTCATTTTCACTGTGGTTAGCTGCCAGTCCCTCATCTATTTGCTTAGTTACACTTGTGTAACTTATATAAGAAGTACTGTCACCAATCTGCCCTCCTTGAACACTCTCTGTGCTGAAATGGCAGTAGCTGAAGGTCACGTAGGGAGATCATACTTTCCCTTTTTCCACTGCTGGGCTCACCAGCTACATTCACAGGTAAGCTACCGCTACTTTTGGGAGATTCTGCTTTACTTTGGTTAACCTCAATCTTGTATTGTGCTAATTTTCGCCCTAACTCTTCATAGCAGTCTACCAATCGGTTATACTCCATCGGCTGTGTCTGTGTGTCAGTGGTGTGTGTAAGTTGTTGTGGTGGTGTAAGTGACACAGTGTCATGCAAAACCGTTTTTACATTCTGTTTCTGGATTATCACATCGACATTGTCTTTTAACAGTAACAATTGAGACAACCCTCCATCTTCTAACTCCAGCAGAAAATCACTGTTCATGTACTCAACAATGTACTCAAAGCAACACTCCTCATCAGTTATATCCAACCTGTGCTTTCCTGGTGCTGCAGTTGGCTCCAGACAATCCACCAGGCTGATCAGTTCATCATGGGTGAGTTGATGAAGTCTTTTCTTGATTTCCCAAACTGTTGATTTTCTCTCGCTCGAAGTCATCTTATCGACAATCCAGCTGCTGATGGGTTCACACTTGGCTGGTACCACACTGCACTACTCCGCCTCAGCCAGGAAAGCCTTTCACCACCGTGCTTTGGTTCTCCTGCCACCGTTGAGCTGCCCTTCATGGTCCTCACGCTGATCACCCGTCACTCAGCCCTTCTGTGGTTCATTTGAATTGGATCCGCATACCAGCAGGTGGCGCTAGATCCCGGACGAGCCCCCAAAATCTGTAACACGCCCGCCGTCCGACTGGCGTTGCTGCAGTAAATGAATTCTGTTTGGTAAAACAATGAGACAGACAAGTTGTGCTGTTATCAGTAACGAGTCGCTCTTGTAATGGCGGCTTCTTCTCCGCGACTCATAGTTACCCTCATAGTCTCCGATCAGCACATTGTCTCCCCTTACTGTCCACTGAGAGTATTACGCATCACAAGTCCAGCATATTAAATGTAATTGAAACAATATCATAAACATAATAAAATAAATCAAATACTTAAAGAAAAATAGAATTATTCATGTGACTATACATACAGGGTGTCACAGTAGGCCTAAATCTTCAAGTGTGTAATGGATTGTAACCTTAAACAGTCTTTTTGTGGTGGAACAAGCAATGCTATATAGAAATAGTTAGCATCTTAATTTAATCTTTGTTTTATTATTTTATTAGTTCATTAACTAATTGTTAACTCAGCTAATTTAATGTAAAGAGCTGTGTACTATAATTACTAATTAAATAAATGTCAACTAGCCTAAATGCATTGTTGCCGTAGACTAAATTTTTCTATTAATTTAAGCAATAGTCGACTAATCTCACGTTTATATCAATTTATGCTTAAATAGTGAGTGCATGGAGGAATATAGCCTATTCCGTGCACAAGCGCATATGTGGCGGGGGGGATCGGACATATGAGGGGTAGTTACAAGGGGGTTTCCTAAAGGATTAAATAAATTAACAAGATTGCACAATTTCACACTCCGACTATGCCACCTTGGAAATTTCACCCAAAGAATTAACATTAGCCCCTACAAAAGGCATACACAGGTTCGTATCACCAATATGAGTCAGAGACACGGGTCAACATACCAAAATATACTTTATTGACAATTCTTAAAAGAGAACAATCATACAAACAATTGTATTTCAAAAAGAAATCAATAAAGAAAAACAACTTATACAAAATTACTTATCAAATAAACAAATCTAATGCAATGGGAAAGAGCAAATAAAATAAAACTAAAGAAAACCACAAAGAAAAAATTATTAGAATTAAAGAAAAAGGCAATAGACAATTCAGATACTTAGGAACGATCCTAAAAGTCAAAGAGTTCACTACAAATTAAAAAAAACATAAGTTGGAAACAAAAGCCAAAAACAATAAACTGAAAACCAAAATTATTTTGGAAACAGAACAGCACTGCAGCTGTGAATGATGGGTGTTGAACTTAGCAATAATTCGGACGGTAGTTGTTCCTCATGTGGACGTCTGTAAAAATAAATGTGCATGGCACGTCATGATAAAACCACATAAAACTCATGCATTGCGGATGGTGATTTATTCACGGAAGGTTTTGTGATCATACAAACCCGGGAACGAATTCCTCACGTGCTCAGTGCACAATTGTCTGTTGTAAATAAACTGTCAAATGCTTGAATAATAAGAATAAATTAATATTTAATAATAATATTCCTATTTATTATTTGATTGCTTAAATGCTCTGTATAAAAATTGACACGCTGTAGTTCTACCAGAAAGATTCAGGAGAATAAATACTGTGACTAAACATTTATTAACCCTTTAGGCGCCAGAGGTTGTTTCCTAAAACGTTCGATTTTGACATCATAATTTCAAAAGGTTATATCTTAAAAGTGATAAAAGATTGAGACTTTCTGTAAATTAGAGAAATATTAAGGATGACCCAAAGTTTATGTAGGGATTAGATTTTCCCATCTAATTTGCATATTATTACGTCATATGGTGGCGGCCATCTTGGATTATAGAATTTTCATGAAAAGTCAAAAGTTTAAATGATAAAATGCAGCACTTCTTTCCCCCCAAAATGTCCCTCACCTTCTGTATGCTATATTGCACAATACTGAATGCTCAGGTAAATAGTAAGTAGTAAACATCCTGGTGGTGTTGGGGAGGATGGAGGGAAGAGACCATTCTGGTGGAGGTTGGGAGGATGGAGGGAAGGGACCATCCTGGTGGAGGTTGGGAGGATGGAGGGAAGAGACCATCCTGGTGGAGGTTGGGAGGATGGAGGGAAGGGACCATCCTGGTGGAGGTTGGGAGGATGGAGGGAAGGGACCATCCTGGTGGTGGTAGGGTGGATGGAGGGAAGAGACCATCCTGGTGGAGGTGGGGAGGATGGAGGGAAGAGACCATCCTGGTGGAGGTTGGGAGGATGGAGGGAAGAGACCATCCTGGTGGTGTTGGGGAGGATGGAGGGAAGAGACCATCCTGGTGGTGGTGGGGAGGATGGAGGGAAGAGACTATCCTGGTGGAGGTGGGGAGGATGGAGGGAAGAGACCATCCTGGTGGTGTTGGGAAGGATGAAGGGAAGAGACCATCCTGGTGGAGGTGGGGAGGATGAAGGGAAGAGATCATCCTGGTGGAGGTGGGGAGGATGGAGGGAAGAGACCATCCTGGTGGTGGTGGGGAGGATGGAGGGAAGAGACCATCCTGGTGGAGGTGGGGAGGATGAAGGGAAGAGACCATCCTGGTGGAGGTGGGGAGGATGGAGGGAAGAGTCCATCCTGGGGGAGGTGGGGAGGATGGAGGGAAGAGACCATCCTGGTGGAGGTGGGGAGGATGGAGGTGAAGGGAAGCGTCAGCATCTGCGATTTTTCCATCTAATTTGCATATTATTACGTCATATGGTGGCGGCCATCTTGGATTATAGAATTTTCATGAAAAGTCAAAAGTTTAAATGATAAAATGCAGCACTTCTTTCCCCCCAAAATGTCCCTCACCTTCTGTATGCTATATTGCACAATACTGAATGCTCAGGTAAATAGTAAGTAGTAAACATCCTGGTGGTGTTGGGGAGGATGGAGGGAAGAGACCATTCTGGTGGAGGTTGGGAGGATGGAGGGAAGAGACCATCCTGGTGGAGGTTGGGAGGATGGAGGGAAGGGACCATCCTGGTGGAGGTGGGGAGGATGGAGGGAAGAGACTATCCTGGTGGAGGTGGGGAGGATGGAGGGAAGATACCATCCTGGTGGAGGTGGGGAGGATGGAGGGAAGAGACCATCCTGGTGGAGGTGGGGAGGATGAAGGGAAGAGACCATCCTGGTGGAGGTGGGGAGGATGGAGGGAAGAGACCATCCTGGTGGTGCTGCGGAGGATAAAGGGAAGAGACCATCCTGGTGGAGGTGGGGAGGATGGAGGGAAGAGACCATCCTGGTGGAGGTGGGGAGGATGAAGGGAAGAGACCATCCTGGTGGAGGTGGGGAGGATGGAGGGAAGAGACCATCCTGGTGGAGGTGGGGAGGATGAAGGGAAGAGACCATCCTGGTGGAGGTGGGGAGGATGGAGGGAAGAGACCATCCTGGTGGTGGTGGGGAGGATGGAGGGAAGAGACCATCCTGGTGGAGGTGGGGAGGATGAAGGGAAGAGACCATCCTGGTGGAGGTGGGGAGGATGGAGGGAAGAGACCATCCTGGTGGTGGTGGGGAGGATGGAGGGAAGAGACCATCCTGGTGGAGGTGGGGAGGATGAAGGGAAGAGACCATCCTGGTGGAGGTGGGGAGGATGGAGGGAAGAGACCATCCTGGTGGAGGTGGGGAGGATGAAGGGAAGAGACCATCCTGGTGGAGGTGGGGAGGATGGAGGGAAGAGACCATCCTGGTGGAGGTGGGGAGGATGAAGGGAAGAGACCATCCTGGTGGAGGTGGGGAGGATGGAGGGAAGAGACCATCCTGGTGGAGGTGGGGAGGATGGAGGTGAAGGGAAGCGTCAGCATCTGCGATCTCAGACGTGTGTAACGATCTTTTATGCCACAAGTATAAGAATATGTTTGGATAGATGAGAAGGTAATAAGCAGGCCCGGATTGGCTAATCGGGAGCACCGGGAGAATTCCCGGTGGGCCGGTCTGTTTTATTGGCCAAGAGGGCCGGTGTTGTCATGGCACTGGGTTGAATGCTTTAGGCTCCAGTCACAGCGCAGCCCCACTATTTTATTATTATTTTATCGCAGCCCCACAAAAAATAAAGTCAGTTGTTAGAGATGTGCGAACAAAAAATAAGAGATACAAAACATGGATAATAGGTGCAAAGGCGGCGCTGAAAAGGCCAGAATAATAAAAAATCTCTAGAAACTCAAGCGACCAAATAGCCTACGAGTCAGAGCGTGAGGTCTCCGATTTGTAGCCTATAACGTTGTGAAATAATTGCCTAATATTAACTCTAATTTGGTGCTGCAATGACTCGCATATCGCGACGATAACCGCCCTCATCATCTGAGCTGCTTCAGCACTCAAACACCGCTCGTCGGCAATGGCAAAATGTTTGAGATGACCGATCAAAGCAAGCGGGATTATGTTCACAGAAGCGCGAGCCGCGGCCGCGCGCGAATCCCAACGCGACGCTTCACAAGATAAGATGCAAGTGGCTAAACTAAACAGCTGTTTAACGATAGAAGTAATAGAAACCGACATAAATAATCAGTTTGCAAAGACTGTCAATCAAAGCTCAGCTTCGGGAAGGATACAGGTAGCCTAAAGATAAAGAGACTGAGAGAAGATCACGAGAGAAGGAGATGGAGAGTAGAGAGGAGAGCAGGTAGAGGAAGAGCCTATTGCATACTGTGCCCAGAATGAGAATAACTTTATTACAATGAATTCATATTTAACACAGATAGGTATACATAGCCTATGTTCTTTGACAATGCCAGTGGAAAAAATTATATGCCCCTGCCCTGAACCCCATAGCAAGATCACTTTTGGGACCTTTGTATTTATAAAACCCTGTGTAGGCTACGGCTATTGCACTGAATATAAAATTATATTTTTGAAAAATACAATGAATTACAAGGCTGTACAGAACAGTGCTATTGCAGACTTATATACTGAGGGTTTAATTACATTATTGTATTAGTCAGTCGGAAACTAAAGTGGGCCGGTCTAAGGCATGAAACTCCAGGGCTGAAAATGAGTCCCACTCCGGCCCTGGTAATAAGTGATGTAACAATTGAGTCTTCCCGGCAGAACTTATGCCAAAGCTTTCATTTCTCTCTATTTTATCTCCATGAATAGAATAGAGAATGAATAGTATTAAAATATTATTTAAAAAAAATGAAAAATGAATTTCCCTATTCAGTTTATGCCATGTGCAATGAACTGGTTATGCCAGTTTATTACATACATTTACACAATAACAGTGTTGCCTAATACCTCTGTGTTTTTCTTGAAAATTTTGTTTAGAAATAACTGAAAAATTTTCTGTTTCCAACTAACTTACACCCACAATGTGTCACTCATCCTTGCAACAATGAAAATTAAAAACTGTCTCCAATAAAAAAAAACTTTCACAACCTGTAAAATAAAGAGTGTGATCTATCGATACAGAACAACCATGTGTGTAGTAACACGTTACAATAACAGCCTGAATAATCATGTACTAATATCTGAATTAATATTTTCTTCAGCACAAACTAACAAGTCAAAGCATGCACTACTCAAGAACTAATGCAGAACTGAGAGTCACGTGAACTCATGAGTGAATAACAACTTCACATGCTAGCAGGTGTTTGTAGTAAATGTATGAATTTACACTTTCATATTCTGTCTTGAGTCACTGTGGGCAGTTGTGTTAGAGAGTCTGACTTTCAACCCGAAGGTTCAAATCTCACCAACTCAAAAAGGATTTAAACAGTGAAGTAGGCTAATTATTAATTCAGGTATTAGTAGCCTTCCTGATTATTCATGAACTGTTATTGTAAAGTGTAAAGAGTTTTGTGATCATACGAACCCGGGAACGCATTCCTCACGTGCTCAGTCGCATGATTTTCTGTTGTAAATAAACTGTCAAATGCTTGAATATTATGAATACATTCATATTTAATAATAATATTCATACTTATTATTTGATTGCTTAAATATGCTGTTTAAAAATAGGCAAATAGACACGCTGTAGTTCTACCAGAAAGACTCGGGAGAATAAATACTGTGACTAAACATTTATTAACAGCCCTGCAAGCAATCAAGTTCTTTGGCGTAGGCCCCGTTCATAGCTTGCAATCCGAGGGTCCGGACTCTGCATATCCTGAAGACGAAGGCAGGGGCGCTTTTCTTCCTTCTTTTTGTTCTTAGCAGCTCCCATTTGTTAAAGGGGGAGCAGTGGTGAAATATTAAATACTTTCCAGCACTTCAGTAATAAAAGTGAAGCCTACATTTAAAAATGCAAATTACAGCGAAGCGCAACAGCCACGGGGCTCGGCAGTGGTCAAACATGAATTGATCTCTTTTGTAAATTGTCAAGGGAGAAGCGCATTGAGAGTGATAAAGTTGCTCCCGCTGCTAGCTCATGGACAGCTAATGCTCACGCTCTCCGTCTCTGCGAGATTCGGAAGGGAATGATTCAGATTTCTATCGGCACAGCTACTAGAAGACTGACAGCTGTCAGACACGTCACATCTACAGTCATCAAGCTCAGTGTGAGCCTGCGCAGTTTGGTCAGCCATCAGGAAGAGAGTGCTTCAAATTGACTTAACTTTTCTCCGTTGAAATCTATGGGGTCACTGTGTCCACATTGAGATAAAGCCTTGATCAGAAGCCATAAGTAAGTCATTTGTAATTTTAACGATTGCAGTTTCTGTGCTATGATGTGGCCTGAATCCTGACTGAAATTTTTCACAGACATCATTTTCTTGCAAGAAAGAACACAATTGAGCGGACACAACTTTTTCTGGTGTTTTAGACATAAATGGAAGATTTGAAATGGGTCTGTAATTTGCTAGATTATTTGGATCTAATTGTGGTTTCTTAATGAGTGGCTTTATAACTGCCAGCTTGAATATTCTTGGAACATGACAAAGATAGAGACGAGTTAATAATATTGAGAAGAGGCTCTTCCACTACAGGTAACACTTCTTTCAGTAGATTAGTTGGTATTGGATCTAATAAACATATTGTTGGTTTAGATGCAATGATACAGGACATTTATTCCTGTATCTTCTATAAGTTCAGAAACTTGATATAGCAGATCACATATGCAGGTATGCACATGACATTTTTGATTGATGGACCAATTCCACATTATAATGACTTGACTTGACTTGTCTAATGTCACAGGAGGCGGAGAGTAGCGCCGGAAGTGAACTTCATATAAAGGTGCTCAAGAATAAACTGAGAATCCAGAGTTTGTACATCTTTCATTCAGACAAAATGTTGACCTACAAGGTGACTGTTTCTACTTGTAATTATATTTTACACACTTCTCATGTTATGAGATATTTGTTCGCTGAGAAAACGAACAGCATTTTCCTGACGCTGATAGACTCAAAGAATGAGATCAGTGAAAGAGTCCTGGTCAACAAATCCTATTTTGGTGGTTTTTGGGGTTTTGAAAAGGTAAGAACTTTAAAGACTTGATTATTTTTATTTTAAGTTATTATTATTATTTATTTCCTTTATTATATAGGATACATTACTGGTCAGAAGTTTGGAAACATTACTATTCTTAATGTTTTTGAAAGAACTCTCTTATGCTCACCAAGGCTGCATTTATTTGATCAAATGTAAACAGTGTGAAATGTGAAATATTATTACAATTTAAAATAATGGTTTTGTCTTTTAATATACTTTAAAAGTATAATTTATTCCTGTGATCAAAGCTGAATTTTCAGCATCATTACCTCAGTCATCAGTATCACATGATCCTTCAGAAATCATTCTAATAGGCTATGCTGATTTATTATCAATTTTAGAAACATTTGTGCCGCTTAATATTTTTTAATAATGTGATACTTTTTTCAGGATTCATTGTTGAATAGAAAAGTTAAAAAGAACAGCATTTATTTAAAATACAAAGCTTTTGCAATGATATGTCCACTTACATTTTTTAAATCAACACATGGATATGGGCAAGTTTCATTCAAAAAAGCAAAATGTTGAGCAAAAAACTGAGAAAATCACGTGTTAAAGATACATCTGCATCGGGTTCAGAAACAGTCTTCTGACCAAACGTCCTGTTTTCCCAGGACATGTACTGTTTTCACGTCCTGTCCTGGCCGTCCTGCCTGTTTTTTATAAAGTGATGAAAATGTCCTGGTTTTCATTATTTTTCATTGGGCCATTTAAGCGTGTACTTTAAATTGACTGGCACTTGCTTTTGCACACAAAACATATGAAACCGGCTTGTTTTAATCAGCGCATTCCTCAATCCTCAACGGCTCCAAGCAGAGATTGCATGTCAGAAAACAGGTGTGTGTGTGTGTGGGTGTGGGTGTGGGTGTGTGTGTTCATCTCAGCCTCATTGGTCTGTTACTGCTCATTAATGTCAGAATATTTGAAATGACCAATCAAATCAAAGTAGGCGGACTTTTTTTTTTAGCAGTGCGACTCGACGCTTCAGTTTACGGTCAAGTACGAGATAAGATGTAAGTAGCTAACAGCCTAAAAAAAAAAAAAAAGCCTAGAAAATTCCCGTGTTTTCGTTTCGGTCGGGTTCCGTGCATGACCTGCAAAGCTGGCAAATAAAGGTGCTCGCGACCTAGACGCCACATAAGGAATGTATAGGCTACAAGAGAACATCAGGAGGATGTTTTTTACTGAAATAGTGTTGGTGATTTTTTTTTTTTTTTTTTACCTATGGCCATGAAAAGAAATAGTGTCATGTAAAAGGTAAACTTTTTAAAAAAAATACTATTTTATTGTTGCGAGCCAAACGTTGAATGGAAAGGATGTATTACTTTGTGTATTAAAGTACAATAACATAGTTGCAAGGTTGTGAATGCATTTGTCAAGTATATTTTGACGCATTTACCCCATAAGGTAAATTTAATTTTTAAAGCCTATACAGCCTATAACCACGCCTCTCAACCCCCCCCCCCCCCCCCTCCTCTTTTCTGAAAACTAAAATATGGTCACCCTAGAAACAGTCCTAAAGCTCGTCCTGCGTCGACATTTCATTCAGTAACATTAGACCGTTGTGCTGTTTAATGTTGATAATGATCGCGTTATTTTCTACATTCATTCTAATATAGCTATTTGCAATAATCCTTTTTTTGCATATTTTTTTCGGGCAAAGTATTGACTCGGGTCTTCGTTCAAGTTTCATTTGTTTACTGAAAGTTCTTGCACACAAAACAGAAAATAAACAATAAATAAACTCTATAAAAACTGTGTTCTGACCATAGACAGCTTAACTGTGGAGAGAGTCAGCAGCATTAAATTCCTGGGGGTGCATATCACAGAGGATCTTACCTGGGCCACCAACACCATGTCACTCTCCAAAAAGGCACAACAGCGCCTACACTTTCTCCGCCGGCTGAAAAGAGCAAGCCTTCCTACACCTATCCTTAATACATTTTACAGGGGCACCATCGAGAGTGTGCTGACCAGCTGCATCACTGTCTGGTACGGAAACTGTAATGCTGCTGACCGCAAGACCCTCCAGCGGACAGTGAACACCGCTGCCAAGATCATTGGTGCCCCTCTCCCCTCCATCCAGGACATTTTTCTTATACGACGCTCCAGCAAAACCAACAGCATCGTTAAGGACTCCACCCATCCCTGCCACAGTCTCTTCCAGCTCCTACCATCAGGAAGCCGGTATCGGAGCATCAGAGCCCTCTCCGCCAGACTGCTCAACAGCTTTTTCCCCCAGGCCGTGAGGGCCCTGAACTCAAAAACACCCCGCCATCTTCTGAAACCCCATGCAAACTAGGGCTGTCACTTTTGTGAAAAAATCCTGTTCGATTTTTGAGACATAAGTGTTCATTGAATCGATTGTAAAATCGATTTTCCATGTCTAAAGACTTTTCCATTTTCCAACCAAATATAGGCAAATCCACGGACGACTAACAGGCATTAGGACGAGCGTAAAGAGGGCGCTTGAGATGTGCACAAGTCAGCAATATTTCTGATGATTTATTGGCGTGAAGTTTCGTGCACAATGACAAACAGGAGTGCAACATTCAGGGATTGAAATTAACACCCGCCAATCCGCCAAATGTGGGTAAAAATGAACTTTGGTGGGTAACGCTGTCAAATCACGAGCCAATTTGGCGTGTTTCTATGATTACTCACTTTGCCGGGGAAGTTCGTGTAGCCAAATCTGTGCGGATTTAGCGCAAATATGCAACTCGTGAGTCATCATGATATTGTAACAACCAACGGAGTTCAGGGGGGCAGAGACCAGCACACTCGGATAGCAGATAACACACAATACTTTATTAACTGTTAAAACACACAATCACATAAAACACATTACCCCCCTTTTAGTTGCTTATTGGTCCACAGGCAGATGAGCTCAACGTCTGGCGAGGAAGAGTCACAGGAAATCCCCTTTATCAATTTCGTCACTTGACAGACAACATCAGTCCCTCCAGTCTCTCTGTTTCGTACTGTTTCTGAGTGCATCGATCAGGAGCTCTCCTAGCCTGCAGTCGTTCCCTAACTCTCTGACACATTTACCCCCCACTAACTGTCTGTCTTCACCGCCGGAGACACTAATTATCCCGAGCGGCCGTTAGGCGTTTCCCCACAAGTGAGAGCTCCCCCGACTCTCTCTCCCGAGCAGTACTCAAAACGTCCTTAAATAATCCTCATCTCCTCCCACCTCAGCTGTATACGTTAATTTAATTAGGCAATACCCATTCATTGAGATGAAGGGGGGCGTGTACATTAATCACCCCTAAATTCCCATCATTTCCTTCTATTCATCACACTACCCCCCTCCCAAGCGAAAAAGACTCGTCCTCGAGTCAAGCAGATAATTCATAGTCCAAAAACCGGGCCGGTACCCTCCTGGCCCGCGGCAAACGTCCCTCAGTAAATCCATTATTTGTCCCAGACCAGGACTCACGGGCTACAGATCCACCAGGCGCAGCCACACCAGAGCGGTCACTAGAAGGGGCTGCAGACACATCCAATGTAGGGGCAGGTAACAGATTGGAAACAAAAGGCATCACAGCATCCAATCCAGGATCTGGATGCAGAACAGAGTCAGGAAGTAGAGCTGAATCAGCCAGCAGTGCAGGGTCAGGATGCGGTGCAGAATCAGTCAGCAGTGCAGGGTCAGGATGCGGTGCAGAATCAGTCAGCAGTGCAGGGTCAGGATGCGGTGCAGAATCAGTCAGGAGTGCAGGGTCAGGATGCGGTGCAGAATCAGTCAGCAGTGCAGGGTCAGGATGCGGTGCAGAATCAGTCAGCAGTGCAGGGTCAGGATGCGGTGCAGAATCAGTCAGCAGTGCAGGGTCAGGATGCGGTGCAGAATCAGTCAGCAGTGCAGGGTCAGGATGCGGTGCAGAATCAGCCAGCAGTGCAGGGTCAGGATGCGGTGCAGAATCAGTCAGCAGTGCAGGGTCAGGATGCGGTGCCGAATCAGTCAGGAGTGCAGGGTCAGGATGCGGTGCAGAATCAGTCAGCAGTGCAGGGTCAGGATGCGGTGCACTCCATTCCCCTCCAACACTCTGCGATTCCGGCCTTCCTGCAAATCAATTAAAAACGTATGGCTTAAGACGATTAAAATTCACAACTCGCTCAAGCCCTTTTTCTTTTGGCGCTATTCGATACAAGACATCCGTAACCCGCTCAATGACAACAAACGGTCCCACAAAATGCCTTTGTAACTTCGGACACAGCCCACGCTTGCGCACCTTATTTTTCACCCACACCCATTCCCCTTCTGTATAAAACTGATGGGAAACCTTTATATCAAAACATCGTTTCTGCCTCCCTGATGCTTTCAGTTGATGTACTTTCACAGCCTCTACTACCGTAGACAAGCTTTCAGCTACTTTCTCCACATAATCATTTGCTGACTCAAAATGTTCCGTCTCCCCCACAAATTTGGGTCAGGTTTTTAACCCAGAAGTTTGGTCAAAAAGAATAACCCAATATTCTGGGTTGAAATAACCCAGAAATTAGTTGGTCTCTTTTTAACCCAGGAGTTGGGTCAAAAATAACCCATTATGAGTTATTTTTGACCCAGGAGTTTTTAGTGGGAAAAGTTTTCATTATTGCGACGTGACATCTTTATCAACAATTGCTCACAAAATGATGGACAACTATTCAGATTTTAAAAAACTATTAATATTTTAACATTGTTAAAATTATTTTTATAATGACCGTGTTGATGCGCCCGACTCCAGGAGCGGGTCGGTAGAACTGGTTACAAGAATAGACTCAATTAGGCCTAGATAACTGGAGCTTATAATATGACAAAATGGTTTGAATTTGAATTGTGTACATTTGAATTATTGACTAGTGTATTCTAACAAAATTAAATATTATGTGGAATTTAAATAGTTCTGAATTTGTTTTCTTTAAATGAATATTGAACATTTGAAATTTAACGAATTTAAATGTTTTTATGGTTGAATTTTTTGTAGCCTATTTTCATGTGCATAACAGCAATTTGTTTTCTTTCTGAATTCTTAGACTGCAAATATCCATTTAAAAAAAAAAAAACACAGATTCAAGTTTTCAATATGAAGAAGAAATTCGGAACTTCAAATTCTGTTTTCTAAAATTCAGAACGCGGAATTCAAAGTTCATATCGTACAGAAAGTAGGTCACAGGGGTCCGTATCATCTGATCATTTCATTTCTTATTGGGAATGGAATAACGTGAAATGAAAAGACGGTTAATTTATAAAAAATTTCGTTTAGTTTATTAGATTTCGGCTCGATCTCAATTTTCGTTTGTGGTTTACAAATCGGTTTATGGGTTTGATATTTCGTTCGCACATGTGGGCGGTGCTAGAAACGCCCCTTTCATCTAATTGGTCAAACAGTGTGTGTGTATTTATGTATGTATGTATGTAGCTATGTATGTACGTAGCCTATGTGTGTGTATAATTGATGTATAACTATATTTTGTCAATTAATGATCTTTTAAAAAAAACATGATGTCCTAAACATTGTGAAACTTTTTATTTTGTTTTTATAAAAATATAAAAGTGACAATCTTGTAATAGATCATGCTTGAGTTACACAGACTTCAACATTCAGCAAGCAAAACACAACAATTGTAACAATAAAATTTTATTTAAAGTAAATTATCAAGTACACTTTACAGTTATTTTTTAGTGACTAGAACTCTTGTGTACGTGAACTAAACTAACTAAGCATTTATCACTACCACATACTATTCCTATTTCACTTTACTTGAAGAAAATGTGGAAACCGACTGCACATATTTTTTAAGTCTCCAGCTTAAAATGGCAGATTAAAACCATGTTGAGAATAATAGTATTATAGTATAGTATAGAATAAAAGATGTTTGCAGAACACATTATAACACTGTTAAATGGAATTACTCAAGTCTTACTATTAAATCTTAAGTAAGATTAGTACATATTATATGTTAACTAGAATTGACATTAAACTAACTTGATATTTATTATTGAATTTGCTTGGGAAGAGTTAGCTTTCTTTACTTTTAGTCGATTATTAACTTAACTTTAGTTTTCCATTTGCAAAAATAAGGCAATCGGTTTCCAAACTTCTTGTCGGTCAGTAAACTGAACTTGTTAGAATTTACAGTGTAGCAATATTTACATATGGTTTACCAGTTTATTATCCTAAATATCACAAATCTAAAAGGTGTGCATCATACCTGACACCTAGATGAACAATTGTCTTCAAATGCTATTGAGCTTTAAATACTGTCATATTTTGTATTTGATCCCATACAAATGAAATGCATAGCAAAATTTACATATGATTTAACATTTTATTGTCATAAATATCAAAAATCTAAAAGGTGTGTATCATTCTTGATACCTAGATGAACAATGTACAGTTGGTTTTATGACTGTAAGTCATTGTCTTAAAATCCTATTGAATTTAGAAACGTTTAAGTCGCATGCAACTTTAGAGACGGTCCCTAAATACGCGAATATCGAACGTCAAATCAACTTCATGCCAGTATATAATGTGTCTTTAAAGGAGTTCTCCTTCGACATCTGTGTGGAGAAGGACTTTGGAGACATTGTCCTGGTGAAACTTGAGAAGAAGAAACACTTTGTGGATTTTCAGTGGTTTTGTGGGCATATCAAAGTGAAAACACCCTCTGGAAAATGCTTCGAGTTCCCCTATCAGCGCTGGATTGAAGACAAAAAGGAAGTCTTTATCCACGAAGGCACTGGTACGTGCATTTTAAAAAAAGCATAATTTTTTTACATTTTAAAGTTGAGTTGTTCAGTTGTTATTGAATCATGTCTTAAATGCTGTCTTTTCTATGTGTACAATGTGTGCTATATTTCTTTGTGCATTCATTTAGCTCGATTGCCTCAGAATGACACCGAATTGCTTAGAGAGAAAAGAGGAGGAGAACTGGAAAATAGACAGGAAAAATTCAGGTTTGAAGAAACAATTACATTCTTGAACAATATTCATTTGTTGCAGTTTTTTCTTTATTCCTCCATAGATACAGTTCAGTTCAGTGTGTGTGTAACCCCTCCACCCGGGTCCTTCTCACCCCGCTCCCGTGCCGGTCTCGAACCCGGGTCTCCAGCATGAGAGTCAGGCGCTCTAATAAGGAGGCTAAAGACTGAAGCCTATTGAGATCAGAGGAGTGAGGTTTACTCGCACAGCAACTACTGGCTGGCCACCGTTACACTTGACACAATAATTTGTACGAATTTCACAAATATAGGCTGTGCATGGAGATCGATATAAGATTTAAACTCTCTTCGATACAAAGACATAGCCTACCCTGTGTGAGTTAGGGCTGTCAATCTTCCTCTATAATACTATCCGAATTCCATTCCTTATTTTATTTAATATTCAAATAATATTTGAATATTAAATGCTCAAATTCATCCTATTATTAATATTTACGACATTACACAGGCTTATGGATCGTCAATGCCACTATAGCATTTGGTTGTTGTTACACGTTCTGTCCACTAGAGGGACAGCTAACATTACAATAAACATTTTTTATTTTTATTTTTTTAATATTCGAAATATATTAATCGATATAAGATTCAAACTCTCTTCAATACAAAGACATAGCCTACCCTGTGTGAGTTCCTGTGTTTAAGGTTGATCAGATTATATGAAGATCCAAACGATTGCAGATGTGACATTGATACAACTTAACAGTTCAACAAACGAAATATGAATATAAGTGATGTTAATTTTTAACACAGTTGTCATTGTCAGTATTTTTACAACAAAATAATAGCTCCAACGAAAGCCACAGCAGTGTTTGTGAACGAATCATTATAGTCAATGATTCAATGATTCATTCATAAATACAGCCACTTGCTTCGTTACCGAATGAATGACTCGATGACTCGATCGATTTAAAAATCGATTTAAGGGGGCACATTATGGGGGTACGCAGAAGGATGTTAAAAGCCTCATGGGGTAGCCTACAATTGTAAAAAGTTGGAGAACCACTGGGACTGGGTTAAGGAATATAACAAAATAAAAATCAACATCAAAGCACAATACACATACCAAGGGCAGAAAGTAGGCCTAATATACAGAGGTCCCTTACAAAGTTAGGTTAAAGATACAAATAAAGAGGGATTCAAACAAATAGCATATCAATAACAATGTAGAATTTACAGACTGTGAGCTGAAGAGTAATATTCAGATAAAAATGTGTTTTTGAAGAAGAGAAGGGTGGATGTTTGACGGATGTCTTGAGAAAGAGCATTCCACATCCTCGGAGCCACTACACTAAAAGACTCCCATGGTTATCAGACTATTGAAACCGACTGAATATGACAGAGCCCCACCTAAGATATCTTTCATTAGCCGCCACTGTATACTTAGGTCCGTAGCGTGTGTGTGTGTGTGTGTGTGTGTGTGTGTGTGTGTGTGTGTGTGTGTGTGTGTGTGTGTGTGTGTGTGTGTGTGTGTGTGTGTGTGTGTGTGTGTGTCAGTGTCAGTCACACTTATGTTGTTTTTCTTGTTAAAGCCGGAAGGAGGAGCCCGCAGGATTCCCTATGTGCACCGAGGGTCTTCCTGAAGAAGTTGACTTCGATGCAAAAAAAAAATTTGATTTCTATTACAATGTTGTGAAAGTGTAAGTTTGTCATGGCCACAGTCCTTGTTGGTTTGAT
Organism: Phoxinus phoxinus; assembly: GCF_949152265.1. Taxonomy (NCBI): domain Eukaryota; kingdom Metazoa; phylum Chordata; class Actinopteri; order Cypriniformes; family Leuciscidae; genus Phoxinus; species Phoxinus phoxinus. Next base: position 1,791,688 of record NC_136877.1, read on the forward strand.
ACTGAGATGTTCCTCAGTTCTCCAGAATGAAATTCGTGCAAATAGTGTTCATGTCTATAATTATACAGTATGCACTCTTTTTCAGGGGTGTGGGAACCGGTCTCAGGGCTTTGGGAAACTACGTTGTTGACAAAATTAAAGGTTTAAATCATTCCTGGAAAGACGTGACTGATTTTGAAAAGATATTGGATGATTTTGATATCAACAACACTCTACTAGGTTTGTTTCTTCATTTAAACAAACACTTCATATCCAAAATCACAGTTGTGAGAACTAAATTTTCCCCCTTGAAATCTGGACAGAGAAAGTGATGCAAGACTGGAGTGAGGATTACATGTTCGGCTATCAGTTTTTGAATGGCTGCAATCCTGTCATGATCAAGAAGTGCACGGAGATTCCAGACAAGTTTCCAGTCACACATGAGATGGTGAAGGGCTTTCTGAAGAGAGGTGTCACTCTACAAGAGGAAATAACGGTCAGAAATATTAAGACATAAATCACTTCAACAGTCGGTCAGTTATCATATTCAAGACTGACTTGCTTATATTCTGACATCCTTCACAAAATTTAGTTTACATAAATGACTCAAATCAATATTATTTTAAACCATGAACTATTACTTATAATCTTTGCACCTGTGTACACGTTTACAGGCAGGAAACATCTACATAGTGGATTATGAAATACTGGAGGGAGTGCCAACATCCAGCGATCTGGTCTTTTTGACTGCACCGCTCTGCCTGCTGTACAAGAACAGATTGGACCAAATTGTGCCAATTGCCATTCAGGTATCTGTCATATATAATCAGTATCAAATGAAAACATAAATTAAAAATGAAAATGCTTTAGCTGTGAATTTACTCACTGAAGTAAAAATGTCCATCTTGGCTTTATTATTCCTAAATCAGCTCAGTCAAACCCCAGGGGAAAAGAGCCCAATCTTTCTCCCGAGTGATAATGAAGATGATTGGATGCTTGCCAAGATGTGGGTGAAATCTGCCGACTTCATTGTACACCAGTTGGTCACGCACCTTCTCAAGACACATCTGATATCAGAGGTTTTTGAAATGGCCATGTACAGACAGCTCTCTAAAGTCCATCCTGTATACAAGGTACATGTCTCTCGATACACAGTTATGATATTTAGATTCAGGGCTAAACTGAAGATTGTGTTTTCACATATGTCAATTTATTGATGAAGGGTTACTGGTTCTGATATCCTTGCCTTTATGTCATCCATGGTTTAACCACTTTTGCAGTTTCAGGATATGCTTTTAAATAAGTTTTTATGATTTAATGCACATGTTTAAATGCTTCTTACAGTTACTGAAACCTCATGTTCGTTTCACAATGGCAATCAATGCAAAGGCCCGTGGAAACCTCATCAGTGAAGGCGGGGTCATCAGCAAGGTAGCTTTACACCTAATTTAATATATACACACATAAACAGCATATTCCATCAAAGCGGTTCTATTCATATTTGATTATTTAGTCTTTGTCAGACCTAAGTAGTTCCTAAATTTCCCAAATACAAAAAAAAAAAACACCAGAATAAAACTTCACCCATAATCCCCTAGATGGTCACTTGAGTAGGCTAAATAAGTGCTGAAAATATTTAGCCAAAATATTAAATGGATCCTTGATATCCACAGATTAGTAGCCTCAATACAAATGGGACGAATGAAGTGATTAAAAGGGCCATGGAGACTTTAACCTACAAGTCCCTGTGCTTCCCTGAGACCATAAAAGATCGAGGAATGGAAGATGTACTATTAAAGTACTATTATAGAGATGATGGCATGAGGATCTGGGAGGCAATACACAAGTAGGTGTAGCAACAGTTCAGATCCTGTACTACTAGTGCAAAAGTACAAATTACTCCACATACACTCCAATAAAAAGTTATTTACATTAATTTGTTTTCATTAATCTTTTTAATCTTTCTGTAGTTTTGTGTCTGCTGTGGTCGAAATCTACTATGACAGCGATGAGACCGTTCAAGAAGATGTGGAGATTCAAGGATTTGTTGAGGATTGTCGCTCTGGCATGAATAATTCTCAGAGTGAGAACAGGTTTAACTTATCAAAGGCCTTGTTTACACCTGATCAATCGGATCACAAGAGGAAGATGCTAAATACAGGTGTAAATGGGGTCTAAATGTTTTGAGCTTGTCCACTTTTGACCACTTCCAGAGGTAGTCAAAACGCATTTGACCGGATTGTTTTTATAGTGTGGAAGCTCATGTCGTCGAATGCATTCGAACAGTCACAAAAAAAAAAAAAAAAAAAAAAAAAACGCCTACTCTCTGCCTACTGGACAATCTTTTTATGGGCAATGTGGAATTGTTAATGATTCTTTTAGATTGAGACCAGTTACTGAAAGTGGAGTTTTTAAATGTATTAGTGAAATAAAAATAGATAGGCACCTGGGATTGACAATATTCCTGCAACACATTTTTTTAGGGACTCTGCTAGACTAATTGCTCCTTTTGTATTATATATGCTAAATTTATCAATTGAACAAGGAAAAATACCAAGTGATTTTAAATGTGTGTAGAGTTATACTATTATATAAAAAGGGTTGTAAGTTAAATATGGTTAATTATAGGCCTATTTCTATTAATGGAATGGAAAAAAATAGTCTATGACCAGATAAAAAAAATATATATTAGTAAAATCAATATATTGTGTGAATTACAGTCAGGCTTTAGGTCTTTACATTCAACTGAAACTTATATATTATATATGACTGGCAAAATAAGGAATAGCGGCCACTCCATGTCGGCCATGGTGGCTACGGAGAGGCATCTCTGGAAAAACCTGGCTGACATCGGGGAGAAGGAGAAAATGGGCCAGTTTCTCCTTCTGAGCTTCTTGGCACATCCGTCGATGCGAAGGCTCGCTCCACGGCTTTTAAGACCTTTATACGCCTTAAACAACGAAGGGGGCTGGCCCATCCTAGTCTGAGGAGTGGAAGTGAGACCAGAAGGTGAACACTGCCTCTCGCGCTATCCCTCCTTCAAGCTGTAGAGCGTGGAGGAGGCATGAAGCCAGAGGGAGAATAGAAGATCCCAGGAAAGTAATTAGAGTAATCTCTCTGAGCGTTCTAGAGTCCCATGGGCTAAATAACATCTGCCTCCTTACCTCCCCATGTGTTATGCCCTTTCACTATGAGTGCCTTCTTCTAGTTATGTCAATTTTCCTTTCAGGCCCCTGGGTTGGAAGTGGTCACTGCTTTTGAGCTAGAGAGTTGTTAGGCTTCCTCTCGCTATAGAGAGCAGTTCTATTAGAGGCCTCCACTCTTCTGAGCTCCAACCATTATTGTGTGAGGCTGCTAGCCCTGTTATGTAGCTTCCTTGACAGGCGTAGGACATTGTGTATTCCTCCTATGAGCTCAGACATAGGCTAAGTGGTTAGGCTCTCTGTGAGCCTCCTTGGCCATTGTGAGTGTTGTTAGGCCTCCTCTCGCTAGAAAGATTTATCTTACTAAGGCGTCCGCTCCCTTGAGCTCCACTAGGATAGCAATTGCGGGTTGTAAGCTATCTGTGAGCCTCCTTGCAAGATATCCTGAGCGTGGGGCTTAGTTAGGCCTCCTCTTGGTTTAAAGTCATCATTTTGAGGTCTCCGCTCCTAGAGCTCGACCAGGCAGTTTGCTAAGTTGTTAGGCTCTCATTGAGCCTTCTTGGATACTAAGAGCATTGTCAAGCCTCCTCTCGCTAGAGAGAGTTATCTTTATTTAGGCCTCCGCTTACCAGAGCTCCGCTAGGATCGCAATTGCGAGTGGTAGGCTCTGTGAGCCTCCTTGCAAGATGTCCTGAGCGCGGGGCGTTGTTGGGCCTCCTCTTGATTTAGAGAGTCGTGATACTGAGGTCTCCACTCCTAGAGCTCGGCTAGACAGTCAGGTAGTATGGTGGGTCGTTAGGCTCTCTGGGAGCCTCCTTGGCTACTGCCCTCAGTGTGGAGTGTTGCTAGGCCTCCTCTCATTAAAAGAGTTATTGTATTGAGGCCTCCGTTCTTGAACAGCTTTGAACTATGATCGTGTTGCTGGGGTGCACCTTAGGGATGAGGAATCCTTTGAGTCCTCTGACTTAGCTCAGGCAATAGGGAAATCATCCCTTCAGCATGGCGGCGTGGGTATCCTGTTCCCCATAATGTCCTCTAGAAGATGCAACGTGAGTTCCCTTTCAAAAGGGAGCGTCTCAGGTTACGCATGTAACCATGCTTCCCTGAGAAGAGGAGCAAGACTCTGCATCCCTTTGCCATGCTTCTAGTATTCCTGTCAGGCCTAATTACAACTAGACAAGGCAAGGCAAGCCAAGTAGCACATGTCATACACAATGGTAATTCAAAGTGCTTTACATAGTGTACAACTAGCGTAAAAACAAGCAATGCTAGAATATGTTGTGTATGCGCGTGAGGGCGCCGATGTGATCACTGGAAATTTGTCCTTCTAAGAGAGGAAACTGTTACTCTGTAATTTATGGTCAAACAGACAGAAGCAAGAGACATCATTCAAAAACTGTAAATCTTTTGTAAAAGAAAGAAAACGTCTCGGGTTACGACTGTAACCCTTGTTCCCTGAGGAGGGAACGAGACACTGCGTCGTTGAAAACGACTCTTTGGGGACGCTCCCTAAGCGTGCGCCTCTGAAGTATGAATGAAACTAATCCAATCCTGATTGGTGTTGCGTCGTGACGTAACATGTGACGGCATAACCGGATGCATAAAAGTGTCGCCGGCGCACACACACATTAGCCTCGCGATGAAGCAAGCCGCTCCCAGGCGTTAAGGGGCGTGGCAAGACGACGCAGTGTCTCGTTCCCTCCTCAGGGAACAAGGGTTACAGTCGTAACCCGAGACGTTCCCTTTCGTAGGGAACTCGCACTGCGTCGTTGAAAACGACTCTTTGGGGAACGAATACCCACTAGGCCACGCACCGAAAAAGCCTGTCCTAGAGTGAAGTTGATCTCAGGCACTTAAGCTAGGACGAGAGCACTCGTGCGCCAGACGCACTAAGGAGGTGAAGACAATAAAACCTGATGAAAGTGTGCAGGGTAGCCCAACCAGCTGCCTCACAGATCTCCTGGAGGGGCACTCCCGAACGGAGGGCCCTAGAGGACGCCATGCCTCTGTTAAAATGAGCCCTTACGGCCAAAGGTGAAGGCAAATTGCGCACCTTGTAGGCCTACTTATGGTTTGTTTGGATGCCGGGAGCCCCTTATTAGGTGACCCAAAACACACTAACAGTAGGTCCGACCTCCTCGAAGAAGAGGACCCCTCAAGGTAAATACTCGGAACCCTGACTGGCAGAGCAAAGGAACCTCTCTTCTTCTGCCGACACATGAGGTGGAGGATGAAATGCTCGCAGGACCATGGACCTAGCCATGTTAGAATGCACTTAAGGCACATAGCCGGGTCTCGGGTGCAAGATGGCCTTAACTCTGCCGGGGGCAAAACCCCAAGCAAGCTGGCGTTAGTGCCAGGGCTTGGAGATCTCCCACTCTCTTAATAATTTTAAGAAACAGCTAAGAGAAAGGCTATCTTGAACGTGAGGTCCTAGGCGAAGCCGACTGGAGGGATTCGAAGGGAGCCAGGGATAGCCCTTCGAGAACCACCACCAGGTCCCAGGAAGGACCTGACCTCCATGTACCATGGAGAAATAGTATGACCCGTTGGTGCCTCCCCAAAGGCCCATCACTCAGTGGTGCATGGACCGCCGAACTGGCAGCCACGTACACCTTAAGTGTGGACGGGGAGAGACCCGCAGAGAAACGATCTTGAAGAAACTCCAGAACTGAAGCCACTGGGCAGTTAACTGGATCTAACTCATGTTCTCTACTCCAAGTGGAAAAACCTACCACTTGAGGCCATATAATCTCATAGTAGACGGAGCCCTAGAGCAAAGTATGGTTTTGACCATCCCAGCTGATAGACCGGCATCTAGGTGCTGGACCCCCGCAGGGGCCAGACCCACAATTTCTACAGCTCCGGGCGAGGGTGGAATATTGTGCCCTCCGCCTGAGACAACAGATCCCTCCTCAGAGGAATCTGCCACGGCGGAGCTATCAGAAGTGAAAATATGTCTGAAAACCATACTTGGGCCGGCCACAACGGGGCTATCAGAAGAAGTCCCTCCTGACGGACCCTCTCCAGAACTCCCGGGAGCAGAGCGATCGGGGGAAAAGCATACAGGCGAAGCCTCAGCCAAGCCTGTACCATGGCATCCAACCCCAGTGGGGCTGGATGAGTGAGGGAGAACCAAAGTGGACAGTGGGACGTCTCTCGAGACGCAAACAGATCCACTTCCATTGGTCCAACCTCTGCCATATCAACTTCACCACCTCTGGGTGAAGTCTCCATTCCCCGGGCCTCAGCCCCTGCCTCGACAGGATGTCTGCTCCCTGATTCTGAACCCTCGGGACATATATTGCTCTAATAGATAATAATTTCCCCTGGGACCATAGATTAATCTGATGCGCCAGTCTGGATAGAGGGCGCGATCTGAGTCCCCCTTGTCGGTTCAGATAAATTGATGTCTGGGAGGAAGCTCCTCGGAGCCCTGAACACAGCCAACATCTCTAGGCAAAATATATGCCAAACATGTTGATGGTTCTGCCACAGACCCCTGGCAAAGCGGCCATCCATGACCGCGCCCACGCCAGTGAAGGAGGCGCCTGTCGAAACGGTTTTCCGGCGACATGACGCTGCTAACACTGGCCCTTGGGACAGGAACCAAGGTTTCTTCCATATTAATTAGGGAAACGAAGGCATCGGCGCGTAACCCTGATTGTTCGGAACGGATTCCCCCTTGGGGAAATCCCCTTGGCTATCAGCCACCACTGAAGGAGCCTCATGTGTAGAAGGTCCAAAAGGTATTATGTTGGACACAGCTGCCATGAGGCCCAGCAGTCTTAGAAATTGCTTTACAGTGATGGCCTGGCCTAGCTTTATCCCGGATGCCATGGCCCAGATGGACTCGATACACGCGGAAGACATATGTGCCCACATTGTATCTGAGTTCCATACCACGCCCAGAAACGTAGTTTTCTGAGCTGGTACCAACACGCTTTTCTTCGTGTTGAGTCTCACCCCCAAGCTCGGGAATACGGCCAAGGACGACATCTCGATGCCGAACTGCCATTGCTCGAGACTGAGCCAGAATGGGCCAGTCGTCGATTCAATTAAGTGTGAGGATGTCCTGAAGCCTCAGTAGGACCAGAGCTGCATCCATACACTTGGAGCTTTTGTGAGGGGAGAGTGCTAGGCCAAACGGAAGAACCCGAATTTGGTACGCTTCGCCCCCGAAAGCGAACCTCAGGAACCTCCTGTATATTGGAAGGATGGAGCACGGAAGTATGCGTCTTTTAGACCTATCGTGATAAACCAGTCCTCGGACCTGATTTGATTCACGATGAGCATCTTGAACCTGAAGCTCCTCAGAGAACGATTTAAGTGACTCAGATCTAAAATCGGCAGGAACCCTCCATCCTTCTTTGGAACTATAAAGTACCGACTGAGAAATCCGGACTCCCTGTCTGGAGGAGGAACCCATCATATGGCCTCTCTGACCAGTAAAGAGTATACTTTTTGTTCCATCACCCAATCCTGCTTATACGCAGGACCCATGCAGATATGTTGGGTAAGCGTTTGACACGCTTCAACAAAATCTATTACGGGAACCAGCCCCTTGAGGCTGGTTTCGGGTATTCTTTGAGCATTGTTCTCGACCCCCTGAAGCAGATGACCGGCAGGGATTAGTCGAGACCGATTTTGTAACCATAGTCAATGCCCTTTTTCAAGCTTTTTGGAGCGAACACAACAGTATGCGTTCGCTGGAAACTGATGTGGCCCGAAGCGTCTTGGACGGCGGGCAACCACATAGTTTTCCTGAGGGCTCCGCTGTGAGAACAACCTCAGTTGCTCTACAACGGGGGGGAGGGAAAGGGTCTAATTTTTATTTCAGGTAGAACCTCTTTCCTGAAGCCCTCTTGCCTGAAGGACGGCCCTCAGGTCATCCTTCTGATCAAAAGAGCGAGATAAATTTATCTGTTGCCAAACTCCAGAGGGAGGGGCTCTAGAGGAAGGAGTGGGGTTTATCCCATGACTTAGATAACTCATTATACAAGTCAGGAAAAATAAATAAATCAATAAAAATGGTAAGCTTCGGCGCTGATGTTGTGATTGTTGCTGCAGGAAGTGTTCACTTATTTCCTTTCTTAGTTATTTATTAAGCGCTTCCTGTCTAACATGTGGCCAGTTAATTTTCATCTGGCCACAGCACGGATCACAACACGCTATTAAGCCTCGATGTTGAAGATTTTTTATTTTAACATCGGGTGCTTGTCATGGGCAGAAGAAGCCGCATCGCGGGCTTAGAACCATTCGAATGAGAAAGTGCCGCAGCAGTCTCACTCTCATCAGCAAAATTAATATTTTATTATTTATTTTATTTACGAACCCCACGATCTGAGTCGCGGACCTGAACAACGGAGAACGTGAGCTGGCGAGTCTAATTCACGTTCATCCGCCTCGATGCTGAACACACCCACTCCCTCAGAAGCAGATAGTTCAAACATCAGGTTCTCATCACGGGCAGAAGAAGCCGCAGCGCGGGCTTCTGCACCATGAACGGGAGCCCCAGAACCTTTAAATAGGGAATGAGAAAGTGCCGCAGCAGTCTCATTCTCATCTGCAAGATCCTATCGCGAACCCCGCGATCTGATTCGCCGCGCGCGAGCTGTGTGAATTTAACTCACGCTCACCCGCCTTAATGCTGAACACATCCACTCCCTCAGAAGTGTATAGTTCAAACATCATGTTCTCATCACGGGCAGAAGAAGCCGCAGCGCGGGCTTCTGCACCATGAAAGGGAGCCCCAGAACCTTCAAATAGGGAAAGAGAAAGTGCCGCAGCAGTCTCATTCTCATTTGCAAGATCCCCGTGAACCCCGCGATCTGAGTCGACGCGCCGCCTCAACGGACGCGGGACCCGAACCGCGGGGAACGCGAGCTGGTGAATTTAACTCACGCTCCTCCGGCCGCCTCGATGCTGAACACATCCACTCCCTCGGAAGCAGATAGTTCAAACATCGAGGTCTCGTCACGGGCAGAAGAAGCCGCAGCGCGGGCTTCTGCACCATGAACGAGAGCCTTAGAACCTTCAGATGAAGAATGAGAAAGTGCCGCAGCAGTCTCATCCTCATCTGCAAGATCCCTTTGCGAACCCCGCGATCTGAGTCACCGCGCCGCCTCAACGGACGCGGGACCTGAACCACGGGGAACGCGAGCGCAGTACTGATAGGGAGTGTTTCACAGAGATCACAGACAGCCCCCTCGAGAGCTGCCCGTGAGTGTGTTACACTCCAAAACAATTCACACACAACTGATGCGTGTCCCCACTCGTAATATATTTTGGGCAGGGGTGCACACATCTAATGAATTGCTCACTCGCCATAATACAGTGACTGGATCAGACAGACAACACCAAATAAGACAGACAAAAACAGAGAGCGCTTGCTGAAGAGCGAAAGCTAATGTGTGTGTGCGCCGGCGACACTTTTATGCATCCGGTTATGCCGTCACATGTTACGTCACGACGCAACACCAATCAGGATTGGATTAGTTTCATTCATACTTCAGAGGCGCACGCTTAGGGAGCGTCCCCAAAGAGTCGTTTTCAACGACGCAGTGCGAGTTCCCTACGAAAGGGAACAAGCAGGATGCCAGTCTCTGCTGCCTCGGTTTCCTTTATGGAGCGCTGTACACTGAACCAAATTTTTCTTTCGTTTTGTCAATCTGTAATTATTTAAGTGAAATATGTGTCTTGTTTAGGGCTATATGTTGCATATTACCTAACATTAATTTTCACTTAAATGTAGGCCTACTACTTCACGGTTGGTGACGTATCCTTGGAAAAGCTAACGTCAGCATATTGCCATTGCGACTTACCAATGATGATGACTTGACAGCTGAGCGTACTGTTTGAATCCGTGATTGGTTGACTGCCAAATTAAAATATTAAACAGAACAATAAAATAACTTTATTAACCGGTTAATGGCCATTTCAAATTAGCGTATCTGTTCAGAACGATTACATTTGATTTGCGTTTCTGGTTTTGTTCCTGTCAAAGTTTAGTTTTTTTTCCAGTTTTCATTCCTTGAACCGGTTCGGAGCCCTGCTTAAAGGACAATTCCGGTGAAAAATGAAGCTAGGGGTAATTAACACATGGTTACCGAGTCGATCGTTCTCTGGGATGCGTTCTCATGATACTTGAATGTAAAGAGTTGTATCTCTAAAAACAGATTAGCTTATAATGCTAGTATATGGGGCATAGGATAAGTAAAAGTAAATAGGATTTACGTTTGTGAAATCAAACGTTCGTGGCTCGACTAGTCGAGACTGTTTTCCACGATGGCTCCTAGCTGTATACGCGTAATGTACTGTCTTTATAAAGTATCTTCTTATTAAACTGTCTGTACACTTACAAAGTTAGAGCAGAAATAAAAGCTGCTGCTCTCTGTATGTTTTTCCGTTGTCTCCGGTCGTGTTCAAATGTAATTTAAGCAAGCTTATTTCGTCCATTAGATCGATAGATCTGAAAAAGCCCATACATTTACCCACCCATAGACACTCCCCTTGAAAAATTAGGACAGAAGTGGTTGAAAGTGGATAAAAGAGACGGATTGAAACACCAGGTGTAAACGGGAACGTGTCTCCATTAACTACTTGTGATCCAATCAACCAAAACCTCTTAATTCCAGGAGTAAACAGGGCCAAAATGTCAGTGTTGGTCTGTGCAAGCATGTATGATTGTTTGTATTCTTGTATATTCTATATGCATCTTTGTGTGTTTTAAGTCACCCTTAAATGTGTGCGCAAGTTAAATGCGTACTGCCATTGTTTTCAGAGTTTCCAGAGTCTCTGAAAACTCGAGAGGAGTTAGTCAAGTACCTGACCGTTGTGATATTCAACGCTTCAGCACAACATGCTGCCGTCAACTTTGGACAGGTGAGATTACACTACATTACACACAACAAGAGCATCAAAAAGTGCTAGGCAAAATTCTGGATAATATCTATAAGCTAATATCTGTGAGTAAACTTTTATGTTCCAGTTTGACTGGTATGGCTGGGTCCCCAACAGTCCTACCACCATGCGTAAGCCACCTCCAGAACAGAAGGGCACAGTGGATATGGAGTATATCCTAAAGAGTCTGCCTGATCGTGAATGTTCCAGCCTGGTTCTAGGAACAACTTGGACCCTCAGTCGGTTCCAGAAGAACGAGGTTTGATGTCTGATTTGGATAGAGAACATGGCAGCAGTCTAGTCTAAATCAATGTGAAAAAGAATTAACCTGTAACTTGCCAACTCTATCTCACGACCAATTCGTACAAATTCGTACGATTTGTCTAAACCGTGGGGTGGAGTCAGGGGTAGGTCATTCGTACGAATTGGGCAACTTGTGAAATATGTATGATTTAGCAAAAATCTTACCAATTCGTACGAGTGAGGTCATATGAATTTGTACCAATTAGCCACCTCGTAAAATTCGTACGAATTATTGTGTCCCTTCCCACTTTTAAAGTCCCACTTTAAAAAGTCATCATGTTTGGGCAGTAACAGAATATTTATCTATTCACTTAATGGTGTTACGCATTTAAAATGTTACATTTTAGGTGCTCCTATCTGTTATAGTCCAGTATAAATCTGTTCATTGCACACCGCAATTTTAGTGTGCTTGCAAAGATGTATCATCATGTTTGGGGAGTAACAGAAAATGTATATATTCTTTTAATGGTGTTATGTATATAAAATATACAATATTAGAAGCTCTGATCTGTTATTGTCCAGTATAAATCATCCTAATAATAACGGCGCTGTTCAATTTTATTCTGCATGCAAAGAAGAGGGCAGCAAAAAACTGAGAATGAAACTTCTACTGGTACACTAAATATAATGTGCCAAATTCACACTTTTATATCCACACATTTTAAAATTCAAACCAATGTTAAATAAGTAATTCATATGTTTCAAATCACATTTTACGCAATGTATTCTGTAGTGCAATAAATTTCTTCTAATCCTAACAGGCAAGCTTTTGTTCTTCTATAATGTCAGTAAATGGACGTCCTGCGTGTTTGGCTAGATTTAAACTTAATTATCTAAAAGTTAGAGAAGTTATATTTATCTTGTTTCTGGAGCACATATAACAGTGACAATTAGTTTATGTTTTGATTAAGGTCACAGACGGGAGAGTAAGAAAACAGTTCCCAGTATTGTTATTATGTAGTACAATTGGTTCTGTTCACTCACACTAATGTTATCAGCTCTCTGTAACAAATTTCCACCTTCAACTTAAAAACTTTGGCTAAAAACGAATTGGCTGTACAACTATTTTTACAGTGCTGTAATCGGCTTCTCTCTCTTCATCTGAATGTAAAAAGCATTTGCACTGATTCTGATCTCTGCTGATCTGCAGTTCTTAATCATGTTACCGCATTATTTTACAAGTTCTTTAAAGAAACATGGCAAATAAAAATGCTCTGCAATGTCAGACTTCATTCCGAGAATAATATCATTCAGTTTTCTCCTTTTCGAGGAAACTCGTACTTTTAATGAAAATCCCCAATTCTTTTTTTTTGTTTTATAAGCTTGTCTGAGTGATTGACAGTAAACAAGGGGGCGGAGCTTAGAGAAGGGTCAGTTTACCTTGTAAAAAGAAAGAAAGATGTTGTTCTGCTTTCTGAAAAACTTACTTTTCTCCCCCAGCTGTACTTAGGCATGTATCCAGTAACGCGCTTCATAGAGCAACCAGTGAAGGAAGCCATCAAGACTTTCCGCAAGAAACTAGAGGAGGTGACCGACACCATCAAGAAGCGGAATGAGGGATTAACATTTGATTATGGTTATTTGTCCCCAGACAAAATCCCCAACAGTGTTGCAATTTGAAAAGATATTTTGCCAGGCCTATATATAGGCAGGGCTCTCAAGTGTCACGCATTGAGCGTGACAGTCACTCATTTCAGTCTTTTGTCACGCACTCCCGCCACACATTGTATTTCTCACGCAGAAAAACTATTTATAATATATTTAATATGCCGGAGCGCACAAAATGTATCTGGCCACGCCGCTGTCACTATGGAACCAGCAGGAAACAACCGCGTCTGTCTCCACTGGAGTTTTTAGTTGAGCCTGCCACTTAACAGCCAATCAAAAAAAAGAAAGGGGCTACACAACAGCCAATCAGAAAATAGCACTATTGTATCTGGGTAAGATTTAACGTAACAACCAATGGGGAAAAAGCATATCCTGGAATTGTTCACGTGATCTTCCGAAAGTTTCGTTCACCCACAGAGGAATACACTGGATCTCCTCATGATCTCCTGTTTTAAAGTTACAACTTGTTTGACACAAACAATGACAACTTGACTGCTATTAGAGAATGTTTCCCAGATAATTACCCAGATAAAATGTTTCCCAGATAATTACAGGGATTGTCACTCTTGCTTGTCTTCAGAACTTGAGAGCCCTGTATAGGGTTTACGGCCAATGTGAGCTTCACATATAAGAGAAAAGCTCTACTTCAAATATTAAGTATTGTAAAAGTATTGTATTGTATTAAATCACAGAGCATTCTGTCTTTTGAGTCGATTTATAGACATTATGTTTTATTAACTCTTCTTGTATTTGACTCTGTTAATGGGAAATAATGGATATTACTTTTGTAATGCCATCGGTGCATGTATGTATGTTATCTGAGGGTTGATTGTGGGTCTGGTTATTATGCTTTAAAGAGTTATTATATTGGTGTAAACTTGCATATTCATAACTCCATACTACGGTATTCATTTACTTATCTTTTGATTCATTTATTAATATTATTTATTATTCTGATGATCAATTGTTTGTAGTATATTTTTGCTAATCATTTGACTTAGTTTTTTTACCTTACAGATTTTGAGTTGATTATCTTATACACATGCAAGATGTTTCATGAATGCTGTAAATGAAATGTTTTAAGATTGTGAATATCTGACAGCACTTCAAGTGGTTGTTACATTTGCATTCTTTGAGCTTTAATAGAATAAAGAGAAATAAGGTTTTCCATTTTATCTTATATTGAGATTGTTTTCTTTTTGATCTTATGACAATTGTTTTCTTTTTTTAAATAACTTTTCTGTGAACAAATACAATCATTTACTGCTGGATGAGTGGCAGGAAACTTTGGTGTATTTATTTGTGTAACTTGAATAAAATACTGTTTTACACCTTGGAAAAGTACAATTAAGTGTATTTATTGCATACTTGAAATACAATTCCATTGCATTTCCATTAATTTATTGCACACTTAAAAAAAAAAAAAAAAAAATTAAAGGTTATTATTCAGGTTATATAATTGAATAGAGACTTTAATGGAGATATTAAATATAATTAATTAATATTAAATTAATTACATTAAATTAACATAATTAAGACACATAGTATACTGTAGAGATACACCTTCTTGAATATGTCTTTAAGTACACTACAATTTAAAAAAGGTAGATTTATTTTTATTTTTAACTTAAGAATTGTATTATTAATAAGAGTGTATGCAGTGACAGACTGGGTAAATTATAAAAACAGACAGAAGCAATCTAATATAACTACAACCAATTGACCACATAGCACGAACTGTACAAAAACACACTTTATTTAATAAAGAACAAATAAATGAAAACACACCATTTAGAAGATGATCGGGCTGGGACAGAGCTAATTAGCTAACATTTGCCTGTTTTACACAACATGCAATTAGATAGTTTCAAAGTACAACAAAACTGATGATCAAACTGAAAACCCACAATCTGCCATTTCATCGGCTGAATGAGCCTTACTCCTAGCTGCTACCTCAAATACAAAGTGAGTCTCTGAATGCTGTCGTCGTTCTGTTGTAACGTCAACCGTCCACCAGTGTTGCCAGATCAAGCTGTTGAATTCCAGCCCAAAAACTGTTCAAAAACCGCCAAAATGCACACAAAACCGCCCAAAATATGTTATCAGTATTTATTTCAGTATTTTAACTTCCACGTTTTCTTTCCTATGTTACGTTACATTTACATACAAGAAATAAACACCGGCTGCCAAAGCATACATAAATAAACCGTTTTAGGTGCATTAGCGCCACCTCCTGGACTGGAGTGTTGCACTCCTTATAAATAAATGATGCCATCAAAACCTTACGGCGAAATGACAATATCCTCCACACACTCGTTTGTAAGGCGGCCTCCTGTATTTTTGCTAGTCGATTTTGTTTCATCCAGTGATGATGGGTTTTAACTTCATTGAGGTGATTTTGGGTAACTGCACAACTGACAGATGACTTTGAGCGCACCGCCAACGGTGTGTGTGTGTGTGTCTAACCATAGCGACAAAACGACCAACTTTCGGACCCCGCACGTAATTTTGTTTGTAAAAACTTAATTATGTATTTAAAAGTTGCAGAATCGGCAGAGATAGGCAGGCAATGCAAAACAAAATCGTGGGGGGAAATAGTGGGGGGGACAAAACTTAGATTTTAAAACGTGGGGGGGGGCATGTCCCCCCCACGTATAATGGCTCCTACGCGTATACATGCATTACTGTTCTCCAGTTGACATTCGCTTATCGCGATCTCTGCACTGACACAGCTCGGTTGGATTTACGCTGCTCACCTTACGTGTCTGCAGGAGGACAAATCGCCAGATTAGCCTCCGCCAGGCGTGACAGTTGTTTTTCTACCAAGTTCAGCTGTGTTTGCTTCTGAGCCGCCCATGCTCTCGCATCTTCTCACCTGTTTCCCTTTCCTAGGCTGCCCGCCATGGATTTTTCTGAGTTTTTTGCCGGTATGTTGCTCTCTAAATCTGCCACTTCTCCTGGGAACAGCCTATCACGGGCCTGCCTGGCCACGTGTGGTGCGCTGATTGCCACTGAAGGATAACAAATTTTAGGAATCTTTTTCAGATATACTTTCTTACCTAAACATCACGTTGAAGAATACTGATTTTAGCATTTAAGGTATAGATGAAGATTAAGTCAAGCAATTCAAGAGTTCTGACATTAGCTTTTGTCTTTATGCACTTCCTGACCATTAAGCTCAAGGTACAGTGTCTCTATGATAATGTTAAGGTTTGAGCAATCAAGTCAGGATGATTGGATTAGCAATACAATGAGAAGGGTATTCCTGCACAACGGGAGTGGCTGCAGTTTCAGGACCCCAGTTCTAGGACCGCAGTTCCAGGACCCTAGTTTAATGTGATAGCGCCACCTACAGAACTGGATCACCAAAAACACAAATTTAACCCCTTTCGCGGCAAAGATCACATTGTTGATCACAACAGATTGTTGTTCAACATTCATTACTTGTTAAAACATCACACTCTTAATTTTTTTATCTGGAAAAACTGAGCATCATTAGAAAGATTTAAGACTCGATAGTGTTTATGATAAAACTCAAACAGCGAACACAGAGATCTGGGTCTCCTCTTCCTGATTTGCGTCAGTAATGTACGCAAGTCTCATTCGCTGTACAGCTGTCAATCATCTCACGTGGTTCAACGTGTCGTGACAGTAGGCTAATCTTGCCCTTCTGCATGACGCGGTCCTGCTATCCGTGATAACAAAGCTAAGACACATCTCTTCACCTGAAACAAGAAGCTAATAAATGCACAATTTCGAGTATATGTGGTTTGTGTGTGATTTTCGTGCGATTTTGGGTATTTTCATATGAATTAAGAATGTTTACAGTATTGCCAAGCAAGGTGTAGCCATTAGCTGCATATAAATTGCTTTATTATACCATATTTCAACATCTTTTTTTGACTTACAACCATTTTAAACCGCGACCGGAATATGGTACAAATACTCGATGGTGGTTTAAAGTGAGCTTTAAGTAACGTTAAAAGTTTAATATTAATATTTTAAATTGTGTCGTGTAGCTTGATGCTACTTGCTCTAACTTTAATCCACCTGCTGCAGGAGCTTTTCTATTCCATAATCTTATTTGTTAAATATATATATTTTATTCTAATGAGACTTAGGATCAAGGTGGATCTTGATACTATGTACTAAACTAAACCACCTGGATCCTAGAACTGCGGTCCTGAAACAGCAGCCGCTGCTATTTCATCCAGTTTGGTAGGTGGCGCTGTCACAAAAAAAACTAGGGTCCTAAAACTGCGGTCCGAAAACTGGGGTCCTGAAACTGCAGCCTCCGGTTGTGCAGGAACATACTACTGAATACAATAGCTGATTTTCTCGGTTTCTAGATAACCTGATATACAGGGTTTTCACTGGATAGAATCAACTCCTCCTTACTTTCCAGTACCAGAAGTCCCTCCCCTTAGAAGGTATATCATTTCAATGTATACTGTTTAGTTTTTTAGACTGATTTTGGAACCCACAGCCGTGTTCAATAAATAACAACTTCTGAACGCGATCCCAACTGTCTCACTGGTCCTTGCTTCGATGAAAGAAAAACTTTACCACAGATGGTGCCTTGTGACCCGGATATAGTTCCAGCTTCCTCACTTGAATCCAGATTGAAAACTTCAAGCAACAAAGAATGAACTTTTCCAGACTGAATCTCAACAAAGATCTCAACTGACTGAGCTCCAGACTGAATCTTGAAACCTCTCAACTAAAGGTTTGCTGCTCTATACAAAAGAACCTTTGCAGACCCGTACAAATGTGATCCTCTGTGCCGTTCAGAGAAGAGTTAACATACAGCTGCAGGGTTTGGTTAACTAAGTTTATCCTCTAAAGTTTTTCTTTTAGAGATGAAAGTTATCCTCATCCTCAGTTCTCAGGCAGGGAAGATTAGCATTACGTGCTAGTTAGTTTGTTTATCCTTTGTTTCACAGAGAAGGTTAGCATTACATGTTAAGATTTGTGTGTATCCTCTTGCTAGAGAAGGCCTGTCCTTTGTAAGCTAGAGAAGATTAGCGTCATGTGCTAATAAGATTGTACCCTCTGTTTGTAAGACAGTAGAGAGAAGTTTAGTGTTTGTTCGTGTGGTAACAAAGAAACATCACAAAATGGTTAGAAGGAATGCTAAGCTGGTTCCCACTAGAGTGCGGATCGGGCCGAATTTTTCAGTCCGAGCCCGGCCCGCGTCCGACAGAGCAGTAACCAAACCCGACCCGAGCCCGACAGGCATAAAGATATTTATGTTCGAGCCCGACCCGAGACCGGCAGTTAAAATCCCATTTTTTTCTCATACTAATGACAATTGTACGTTTGTTTGTGTGGAAAGCCCGCTTTTATAAAGCAACTGTAGGAAGGCAATCGGAAATGTCAACAGGATGAGCGCATCAGCGCGCGGAGCAACAAGCGCTCTTAACACCTGGCGCGCGCACATTATGCACGTGTTTCGTTGTCACGGCTACATAAACAAATGTCCGCTCCGCACACAGGAAGACGGATGTTATGGTAATATTTTACATGTATTTTAATCACAAAAACGAATGTTTGCATCAAGTGAAAGCATCAGGCACATCGGCTACATACATAATAAGCTGTTTTAAATTTAAAATGTTCAATGCCTTATCGCGCTGATGTGACCGAGCCCGACCCGAACCCGAACATCATTTCTAAATAACTGTCCGAACCCGGCCCGGCCCGTCGGGTACCGGCGGGTCCCGTCGGGCTCGGGTCGGGTATCCATCCTCTAGTTCCCACAACTGAAAAAGGTGGTCGGGCGACTCCTTTGTGGTCAGACAGTGAATTCAAATCACTGTTAGGAGTACAAATGAACCTAATAGTCACTGAGAAAGTTAGACAAGAACTAACGCAGAAATATGAGATTCATCCAGACAAGACTTGGTCGATAGATGAGTGTAAAAAGGTGCTTGGAGCAAGTATCCGCAAGAACAATGTGAACGGCATTCTCTGTTGCCAAAGAGAATTGGGTTTATCACTAGACAAAGAGAACAAAGAGCTACGAGCTAGAGTTTCCTTTTTGACTAAGAAATTGAACCGCAACAAAGCTATAGCAAAAACTGATGTGGAAGTTAGTCAGCCTGATAACATTTATCCTGATTTACAAGTGTTTTTTGAAACAGATGTAGCTCTCCAATCAGTAACTGATGTGCCTGTAAATTCAGTTGAAGTGTGTGGAGCCAGACAAAAGGCTCAGAATAGGGGAAAAGGGGTTGACACAGTTCCATCTGTAACCTCCGTACTGCAGCCACAAGCAGTCATTTCAACGTTAGCTCCTAAAGATATAGAGAGGATATCTCAGAGCTTACCTCCAGCACGCACAAATTTTTCTGAATTTATCAGCAAAATGCGTCTATATGACATGGCGGTAACAGAAGTCACACAGTTGATGTCACAAATTTTAACTGAATCTGAATTCAACAGTTTTGAATCTGCTGTTACTTCTGAACTGCTACATGCCAGTAAAGATGAGTTGAGAGAAGGTGTCTTGAAAATTCTAAAGAACATTGTTGGACCACACATGGACTGGTCAAAGCTCACTAATTGTGTACAGAAGAAGGGTGAATCTGTTTGTGAGTACACAGGACACTTCTGTCTGACAGCTTGCAGTGTACAGTGGAATTGCAGACACGCCAGAGAAGGTGCTAGGTGATAATGGTCCCCTAGTTCGCACATGGTTTCAGGGTCTTCTGTCAGAACATAAAAATGCACTGCCTTTCTTAGACTTAACATGGTCCAACAGAACCCTGGAAGACAACCTGGACAGTTTAGTCACGTGGGAACGAGATTCTGATGTCCAGGCAAGAGTACAAGTTGCAGCAGCAGTTACTGTTAAGGTCAACTCAGAGAAGCCAAAGAAACGCAAGAGTCCTAGAGAAGCCAGTTGTTCTTACTGTGGCAAGCACGGACATTTTGGAAAAGAATGTAGAAAAAACAAGCATAACTTAAGACAAGTTAACAATGTTATACAGCTTTTACTCCATTTGTTTTCTACTTTGAAGCAACCCCTCCCCTCGTCATTGGACTCGTGGTTGTTTCCCCCTTCTACAGGGACAGGATAGGACACACGGACAAGTGAGGTGCCCTGGGAAGAACTGAACGCAACAGGCGTTCGGGGGCCAACCCAGGGTGAAGATTCCCTCTTAGGCCTTCCCCTCCCCTAGTCCATCCCTACCTCACTGATTCATAGGTGTCTCATGAATTAAGAATTAGGCAAAGAAGGAACAACAAATAGCAGACTCAGATTGAACAGAGGATACAACCAGTCTTTACAACGAATACTGCTCTGTTGCCGTTTTCTCTTTTGTTTTTCTTTTTTTTCCTCTGTGCAGATACCACATGGCTGTCCTGAGAGTGAGACCCATATGCACCGACCTCCTCACCTGCGTATGAAGCCACAAAACTTCCAGAAAACGACTCGACCCACTGCTGAGCCAACTATCACAAAGAAAAAGGAAAAAAAATACACAACGCAGAGTACTGGACGCAGAGACGTTCCGTATGTCAACAGTGGAACCTTCAGTCATCCATCGAACATGATCAAGATTGTCGTACTACTAACTTTTGGAGCTTTAATCCCGTCTCACAGGGTTAATGGATCCAACAGAGAACTTGAACAAAATCCAACAAGACATTCTTGATCTTTCAGCAAAATTCCACCAGATGACTGAAAGGTTCACGAACCCTAATTGCATGTTTGTTTCTGTGTCCGCATGTAATTACAGAAGAACTACACAGAATAAGTTATAGGTGCCTGTAACTTACACAAGTTACAAGAATGAACTTGCTATGTGCCTGTAACGATCACAAGTTACAAGAATGAACTTTTAGTGTCTAAATTTGTATATTATGTGAGAGTTTTTAAGAACTCTCAAACGGGGGACTGAAGGATAACAAATTTTAGGAATCTTTTTCAGATATACTTTCTTACCTAAACATCACGTTGAAGAATACTGATTTTAGCATTTAAGGTATAGATGAAGATTAAGTCAAGCAATTCAAGAGTTCTGACATTAGCTTTTGTCTTTATGCACTTCCTGACCATTAAGCTCAAGGTACAGTGGTGCCTTTGTCTCTATGATAATGTTAAGGTTTGAGCAATCAAGTCAGGATGATTGGATTAGCAATACAATAGCTGATTTGCTCGGTTTCTAGATAACCTGATATACAGGGTTTTCACTGGATAGAATCAACTCCTCCTTACTTTCCAGTACCAGAAGTCCCTCCCCTTAGAAGGTATATAATTTCAATGTATACTGTTTCGTTTTTTAGACTGATTTTGGAACCCGCAGCCGTGTTCAATAAATAACAACTTCTGAACGCGATCCTAACTGTCTCACTGGTCCTTGCTTCGATGAAAGAAAAACTTTACCACACCGCGAAGGACCTTCACCGGTTCTGCGTGGTCTGCTTGGGCCTTAAGCGCGCGGAAGAGGCTTTGGAGAACCCGGAGAACTGCAGTCATTGCCTGATGAAACAAAGAAAAAACTCCTGCGACTCCGCCTTAAAGTTGCCGTGACCAAGTATGTCGAGCCCGGCTTTTCTGACCCAGACGGGGGATACTGTTACGACGACGCGCTACCGAGGGCCTCCCCGGGCGCGATTTCTCTTATCCAGCCCGGGCAACCTCCCGCTCATCGACAAACCAGCCGGTTCTGGTGATGACAACGAAGCAGGCCTTCTCGGGTCTCGGGTGACGAGGAGGCCATCCCGCCCTCTGGCGTTCCCCAGGCCAAAACCCCTACAGCCTTGCCTCAGTTCATCCTCCTGGAAGTGTCTGAGCTTGCCTCAACATTGAGTGGCCGGCTCCACCGACCAGGAAAGGGACATTTATGACGGGAAAGTGCTGGGACCCCCTCCCGGTCCGAGGAAACAACTCTTCCCCATCCTCCCAGCGTGCACAAAGCACATGAGGCACAACTGGAGTGACCCGCTCGATCTTAAACACGGTCTTGCGGGTCTAGAGGTGAAGGATATGGCGGCTCTCGGCATGGGTGATCCCCCCGCTATCGAGCCATCGACCGGCAGGCACCTCAACCCAGTCCAGGGCGTGCTGCTTGCTCACCCGAAGCCGGTCTTGCCTAACAAGATGGACCGTTTTTCTGCCTCTGTGCACCAGGCCACTTATAGATCCTCGGCCTTGGCTGTCAAAATAGAAACCCCTTTAAAATGTAGTATTGTTCATAAATGTTTTTGCCTTCAACATGTGTTTATTGATGGTTAAATTCATCGTTACCTTCTTTGTTGTGGGTAAAGAAAAAGTTGCTGTTATTATTGTCTCCTGTAGAGGGCGTTTACCATGTGTTGAATTAAGGTACTGCACCTGGTGCTTCAGAGTTAAATAAACTTTGCCGGAGCCTGCAGCCAGAACTCCTGTCTCACAGCGTTTATTTTATTACTCTACAAGTGAGCAAAATCTATTCAAAATTGGTCGAAACTGATGTTTAACACCGTGTTTCAAACATGTAATGTATATGTTGATTTTTGATGAGTTACTGTGAAAGACTGTTAGTTTTATTAATACGCATGCAGTAGTAATGAGATATATGTCGGATTACACGCGAGTGACTAATATGTGAATTTGAAGTGAAATGAGAGAAAATACTCATGTGGAAAGAGTTTAGGAATGTTTCTAAAGTGTTTTATATGTTCAATGAATGGAAATACTTTTGACACCTCTGCTCCCCATGTGGTCTTCCTGTAAAACAAGAAAAACGTCTCGGTTACGTATGTAACCCTCGTTCCCTGAAGGAGGGAACGGAGACGTAGGTTGTGACCGACCAATAGGAATCTCGCTAGAGAGCCGATCTACTTCGAGTGAAACTAAACGAGCCAATACACATTGGCGTGCAATCATTTGCATCAGCTGCGCAGCCTCGCAGCGAGGGTATATAACGAGCAGCTGGTGATTGCACTGTAGTTTTTTGCTGAGGAGCCAAGCCGATAAGCTGGCTGCCCCGGCGGGCGGCAGCAGATGTGGCGACAGGACCTACGTCTCCGTTCCCTCCTTCAGGGAACGAGGGTTACATACGTAACCGAGACGTTCCCTATCAGTCGGTCACTACTACGTAGGTCGTTACTGACCAATAGGAATCCCTACCAAAGCGCCACAGCTGCTGCACCCCATCCAGCGCCCTGTGCAAGCCTCTACACCTGCTTGCCTGGAAGGACGATAGGAGGCGGCTTACACAGAGTGAACCTGTCACTGTTGTTCCGTGATAACCCATACAGTGAGATTAACACTGGGAAAGCGTGCCCGAACTGAAGGAGGGGAACGCTGCGGAAGCCACATTCTCAAGGAGTTAAGTTGAGATAACATATGGACTAACCCGAGGGTTGTACAGCATATGAGTAATGGGAGACTTAGCCCAAGGGAAAGACACGGGCTTCCGTTTAGGAGCAGCCGTGGAGAATATACACATATGGGATCCCCGTAGGGTCACACATATGGGACCCAGCCTATATCCGGTTCTCAAGGATTCAGCAGATACAGGCCTGGCACCGGACGCTCCGCCATGTCCGGACCGAGGGTGTTTGGAGGACTCACAGGTTTTTCACACTGGAGAATAAGGGTGCACAGTAGGGTGCAGCAAGCCGACAGAGCCGGGCCTCTCAGTGCTTCTACCCGTCTAGGGTGAGAACACGGGAGGAGACCGGCTCTACACGTAGGCTATAGTATCTAGCGAACGTGTTAGGTGTCGCCCAGCCCGCAGCTCTACAGATATCTGTTAGCGAGGAGCCACGTGCCAGCGCCCAGGAGGATGCAACACCTCTCGTGGAGTGTGCATGCAACCTAAGCGGGCAGGGCACGCCTTGAGCTTGGTAAGCCAAGGCGATGGCATCCACTATCCAGTGGGCCATCCTCTGCTTGGAGACAGCCTTCCCTTCTGCTGGCCTCCGTAACAGACAAAGAGCTGGTCTGAGGTCCTGACGCTTTGAGTTCTGTCCACGTACATACGCAGAGCGCGAACGGGACAGAGCAAAGCCAGGGCTGGGTCTGCCTCCTCCAGGGGCAGCGCTTGCAGGTTCACTACCTGGTCCCTGAAGGGAGTGGTAGGAACCTTGGGCACATAGCCAGGCCGGGGTCTCAGTACAACATGGTTGTCACCCGGCCCGAACTCTAGGCACGATTCGTCGACCGAAAATGCCTGCAGGTCCCCTACCCTACCAGTGCAACCAGCAGCAAAGTCTTCATGGAGAGAAGCTTTAAGTCTGCTGATTGCAATGGCTCAAAGGGAGCATCCTGAAGTGCTCGAAGCACCAGGGAAATGTCCCAAGAGGGTATGGAGGGGGGGTCGAGGAGGATTTAATCGTCTCGCCCCCCTAAGGAACCTGACGACCAGGTCGTGCTCCCCAACTGTTTTGCCATCCATGTGGTCGTGATAAGCTGAAATAGCGGCAGCATGTACTTTGAGGGTAGAGGGAGACAGCCTTCGCTCCAACCCTTGCTGCAAGAAGGAAAGCACGGACCCTATCGAACATCTTCGGGGGTCTTCTCGGCGAGAAGAGCACCACTCGACGAACAGGTTCCATTTCAAGGCGTACACACGTCTCGTGGACGGTGCCCTTGCAGAAGTGATGGTGTTAAGTACCTCTGGGGGCAAGTCACCTAGAACCTCCGCATCCAGTCCAGGGACCAGACATGGAGTTTCCAGAGGTCTGGACGCGGGTGCCACAGGGTGCCCCGTCTCTGAGTCAGAAGATCCTTCCTCAGAGGAATGGGCCAGGGAGGGACTGTCACGAGAAGCATGAGTTCTGGGAACCAAGTCCGGGTGGGCCAATAGGGAGCCACCAGAAGGACCTGCTCCTCGTCCTCCCTGACTTTGCACAAGGTCTGTGCAAGTAGGCTCACTGGGGGAACGCATATTTGCGGAGGCCCCGGGGCCAGCTGTGTGCCAGTGCACCCGTGCCGAGTGTTCCCTCGGTCAGGGAGTAAAACAGCTGGCAGTGGGTGGTTTCTGAGGAGGCAAACAGGTCTACCTGAGCCTCCCCGAACTCTCTCCAAATCAGCTGAACCGCCTGGGGGTGGAGTCGCCATTCTCCCGGGAGCACAGCTCGTGATAGCTCGTCGGCCACACGGTTGAGCACACCGGGGACATACATGGCTCGAAGCGACCTCAGATGCTTCTGACTCCAGAGGAGGAGATGGCGGGCAAGTTGCGACATGCGACGGGAGCGTAGACCACCTTGTCGGTTGATGTACGCAACGGTCGTTGTGTTGTCCGTACGGACCAGCACGTCTCTGTCCTGTAGCGGCCTCTTAGGCGGCTCAGAGCGAGATGTACTGCTAGCAACTCGAGGCAGTTGATATGCCAATGCAGTTGGGGAGCCGTCCACACCCCTGACACTGCATGCCCAGGGCCGGATTAACCATTAGGGCAACTGGGCAATTGCCCAGGGGCCCAGGACATCTAAGGGGCCCTGGGCACCGTCAAATATTATGTCAAATATTATGATTAAAATGTCTCCACGATCTGCTTTTGAAGAAATATCGTAGGATCGTGCATTCTATCAGTTTGCAGTTCTGGCGCCTCCGTCTCAACATAGGCTACTGTACAGCGCGACGTATATTCACATGAAATGCAGTGGAACGGGACACTGTAGTTTATAAAAAATAATTATTTCCATGTGCTTTAAAGCCTTGCCGGTTAAACATGTCATTCGCTGCTGATGTGCTGTTCTAACGGAGGCTTTTCTGAGCGCAATAACGTTACACCCCGACGCGCACATGCACCAAAAGCCTGTATAACAGCGCCTGTTACTGGACTAAGGCCGGTGACACACTGGATGCGTGGCGTGAGCGTCTCAGCTGCGTGGCGTGTCCGTTTTTATTTCGGCTCCCATGTTAACAGGTTAGAGCTTGCAGACTGCCTGCGTGAGACGCGCGTCTCAGGCGCGGCACGAGCCGCGCGGAAAACGCGTGCATGCTAGAAATAGAACCGACGCCTATTTTTCACGCGACACGCAAGCGTGTTGGAAGCGTTTCCAGGCAAAATTGAATAGGAAAATATGTTTATATGTCATTTTGTACACAATTACATATTAATTAATGACATTTTAATGTTTGAAAGTCTATAGGTTGACATAAATTCAGATATAAATGTAATTTAAAAAAATATATATATATATCGATTTTCAAATATTGCAGCTGTCAAACATAGTCTATTTTTGAAAATCTGATTTTGGAAGGTGTAGGTGTGTGAAAAAAGTTTAAACTGTTGTCGTGAAGCCTGGTCTGTCGGTGGCATCCCTCTGTCACCTACAGCAGCAGCAGCGCGCCAGCGCCGCGTCAGGCACGCTTCTGGTGTGTAAAGACACAGAAAACGCGACGCATCCGCCACGCAGCTGACACGCAACAGAAACGCCACGCTCACGCCACGCATCCAGTGTGTCACCGGCCTAAGTTATCTTTCGAGTCTTATTGATTGCTCTAATACTGTCAAATACACACAAGGTTTACATAAACAAAGTTGGTTATGTCTAAAGTGAAAGATCAGTAGAAAAAAATAAGAAACAAATCTGCTTGTCAAATGCGTGTATATTAGACTCGTCGCGGGCAGATCTTAAAGAGACAGTAGCCCTAATAGTAAACTTGCATCCGCTTGTCCTTAAAGGGATAGTTATCCAAAAAAATAAAAATGTCATTATTTACTCACTCACTCTAATGTTGTTCCATACATGTATTAATTTCTTTCTTGTGCTGAACACAAAAGAAGATATTTTGAGGAGTGTGGCTAACCGGGCGGTCGCTGGTCCCCGTTGACCATAGTAGGAAAAAAACTATTATGGAAGTCACTGGGGTACATCAACTGTTTGGTTACCCACATTCTTCCAAATAACTTTTATTTTCAACAGAAGAGGGAGACTTATTTGGGTTTGAAACGGCTTGAGAGAGTAGGCTAAATGATGACAATTAAAAATTTCCCTGTTAATAAAACAACAAAATACAAAGAGCAAATCCATCACTCTTGACTGAGAAATTTAATAGTAGCTTTAATAAGAATCAATGTACAATTTATACAGTGAAGTCTATGTTGTGTTTTATTTTCATATTTCATATAATTTAATGACTTTCTTCAATGCTGTTAAATACACATACTGTAGCTGAAAAAATAAAGCACCGTTTACTTCATTTGTATATTAAGTTAAGGGGGGGGGGGTCCTACAAGTCATTGTGCCCAGGGGCCTCTGAACTCTTAATCCGGCCCTGTGCATGCCCGTTGTACGTGGCACCCCAGCCGGTGGCAGAAGCATCTGTGAATACCAGTGTTGCCACAGTTACTTTGAAAAAGTAATCTGATTACTGACTACTGATTACTCCTTTAAAAAGTAACTTAGTTACTCTACAGATTACTTGATTTTAAAAGTAACTAAGTTAGATTACAAGTTACTTTATTAGTTACATTCAGCAGCTGCGGACCACACCCCCGCCGCCTCAACATAAAAATGACAACCGGTTTTGCCAAAACGTATAATATAAAAAAACTTTTTTAATATAAAAAATTAAATAAAGACAGTCTTTCTTGACTTCACTTAACATAAATAGGCTACTTGTTTTTCAAAAATATAAAATAAAGACAGTCTTTCTTGACCTATAGTGTTTTTTTTATAGTTAGATAGCACTTTGTCGCCACCAGATTGTACATCGAACCTTATTATTGCCATCTTTAGCTGACACAAACTCAAAATAGTGACGGGGTGATGCGGTGGTGACACGTTCGTAACATGTAAGGGTGGCGCTGCCAATAAAGCACCTAAAAGCTATATAGCAAGAAGACATTTTAATTGTTTATTAATAAATAAGTATTTTCTGTCAGTGTCGGCTGCAAAGATGAAGTTGTCGATGCTGACTCGCGATCTTCACTGTAGTGAACGTGCCAGAGAGAAATGCACATTTTTGTTCATTTATGAGACGCGCTCCAGCACGCGCCGGCACCTCCGTGTCGTGATTATCTATTGTCTGCTATATTTACTTCTTATTCATTAAATCCAGGCAATTGGTCGATGAAACATTGATTAAAATTAAGATACAATTAATACAAAACGAAATACACTTTAAAGAAATGCTTTGTGCTTTCTGTTTGAGGTCTGTGAAAAAGCACTAAGTCTTTTAGTGCCGCTTTCAGACCGGTCACGTCGGTAACGAAGAACAGTCACGTCCGTAACATTGCACGAAAAACAAAAAACACGAAAAACAAAATAAAATTTATATTTCATGTTCTGTGGAGAGCCAACCCTTCTTCATCCGGTGGGTATTACTGTTGGTTTGCGCAGTGTCAATTTATCTCATATTAAATATAAAACGCATGTGTGTAGACTGATATTTTTCTAATGTATGTATTAATGTATGTATGTATTAATGTATTATTAAGGGAGTATGAATATATAAACAGACGTTTCAATATATTGGTATTAAATGCATTTTCTGAGAATTTATATTTCAAGTTTTTTACTGTCCATAATGTCCAGAATTGCCCAATTTTAAAGAATTTATCCTCAACTAGTTTTGTGGTGTAGGTCTACGTATTTTATAATGTTGACTTCAAATAATAATAATAGTAATTTAAAGATGTGGTAGCATTGGATCTGGATCGCGATTCTGCCTTCTCACACCGCGACACAGGTTCGTGGATCTGAGTGTCGCAATTTCGGTTTCATATTGCATTACAGCCCTAATTTTTACTAAGGAAAATGACAAAAATAGTAACGCACAGTGACTTGGATAAGTAACTTTAATCTGATTACTGGATTGGAAATAGTAACGCGTTAGATTACTCGTTACTGAAAAAAGTGGTCAGATTAGAGTAACGCGTTACTAAGTAACGCGTTACCGGCATCACTGGTGAATACCACAGCATGCCTGGACACCTGTTCCAAGGGCACTCCTGCCCGTAGGAATGAGGGATCTGACCACTGGCTGAAGGTCTGGCGGCATGCCGGTGTGATTGCCACCCGGTGAGTGCCGTGATGCCACGCCCATCTCGGGACTCGGCCTTGCAGCCAGTGCTGAAGCGGTCTCATATGTAGCAGTCCGAGCGGGGTTACCGCTGCTGCCGCTGCCATATGCCCCAGGAGCCTCTGAAAAAGTTTCAGTGGGACCGCCGTCCTGCCTTTGAACATGTTCAAGCAGTTCAGCACCGACTGGGCGCGCTGCTCTGTGAGGCGCGCTGTCTGTGCGACCGAATCCAACTCCATACCGAGAAAAGAGATCCTCTGCACAGGGGCGAGTTTGCTCTTTTCCCAGTTGACCTGAAGGCCCAACTTGCTGAGGTGCCTGAGCACGAGGTCCCTGTGTTCGCATAACTGATCTCGAGAGTGTGCTAGTATGAGCCAGTCGTCGAGATAGTTGAGGAGGCGAAAGCCCTGTTCTCTCATGGGAACAAGGGCCCCCTCCGTGACTTTCGTGAAGACACGGGGAGACAGGGACAGCCCGAAGGGCAGGACCTTGTACTGGTATGCTCGACCCTCGAACGCAAAGCGCAGAAACGGCCTGTGTCGAGGAAGAATCGAGACATGAAAGTACGCGTCCTTCAGGTCGATCGCTGCAAACCAATCTTGGGGACGGATGCATCTGAAAATGCGTCTCTGCGTGAGCATTTTGAACGGTAGCTTGTGGAGGCTCCGATTCAAAACTCGCAGATCCAAGATCGGTCGTAACCCACCACCGTTCTTGGGTACAATAAAGTAGGGACTGTAGTGTCCTGACCTCATATCGGCTGGAGGGACCGGCTCTATCGCGTCCTTCGCCAGTAGGACTGCGATCTCCGCACGCAAGACATGGGCATCGGCTGCTCTCACTGTAGTGGAGTGGATGGCCCGAAACTTGGGGGAATGCCGGGCAAACTGAATCGCATAGCCGAGCCTGATGGTCCGAATGAGCCAGCGAGACGGACTGGGGAGCGCTAACCAGGCTCGCAGAGACCGTACAAGCGGGACCAAAGGGACTGTAGGCGTACCCGGAGTGGGGCAGCGAGGTGGAACACAGGGACGCGGCCCGTGAGGCTCTCTTGGGGAGGCGGTCCGTAGCGTGGTCTATGTGTGCTGTGCAGCACTTACCTGGTTCCACGAGGCAGGAGGTGCAGGAGGCGGCTTGGTTGCGTTCTCGAACCACACACTGCGCTGCCCGCTGGCGACAGAAGAGGCGGATGAGGGTGGTGAGGATTTTCTCCTCCCACTACTCTCCAGACCCTCTTCAGACCCAGAGATAGAGGATCTGCTCTTTTTTTTTTTTTTTGAGAACCACTGTGACTCCAGTGGGGGAACAGAATTTTGACTCAAAAGATTAGTTTCCCAGCCCTCTACTGGGAGAGAGCAGCTCCACCCATCTCCGGGTCACCCGTCTCCAGTGATTTTCACCGACCACTTAAACAGTGGTTGAGACGGGTGGTGTCATCCTCCTGCAGCGGACATAGTAGAGCAGGCTGTGCCGGAGTTCTCTCTTTTTTGCAGGGGATGACACCCTTGGCGACGAGTAGAGTGAGGTGCAGCCCACGAGGTACTCTGGTGGTACGTCAGGGGAAGCGCTTCAGTCTGCTGCTGACTATGGAGAACTGCTGGGCCAGTTCTCAACAGTGTCGCTGAAAAGGTCACCTTATGAGATGGAGCATCGAGAAAGCGTACTTTGACAAGCTCTCACACCTCTACAAGGACAGCCAGGGGGGCTTCTGGACCACCAAGGTGGACATCGTCTGATCGAGGGCCAGCACTGTGACTTGAACACGGTCAGTCGACAAGCGCAGCTCAACCCCGCCTCAGAACTACCCTCGTGCAATAAGAGTGCCTTGGCCTGGCATGCAGGGTAGAGGTGGCCTGCCAGAGGCACGGCCACCCCACTATCGAGGGTAGTGAGAGAGGTGAAAACTTTATGCAGAATTTGGCACTTTTGGCATTCCATATTTTTGGCACCAATATAGCTCCATACTGTTAAGTTTTCAATGCACGTCCGAGAAAGACCCGGGAAAGCATGGCTGTCCGCTCTGAATCTGATTCAGCATAAGCACACACACTATTACAGTGGGAACTTAACATCATCCTCATTTCCAGAACGAAACAGCCCCTCTCTCCGATGTAGCAATCGACATCTGCCCTCAGCTGGAGCCTTGAATGAAACGCTAGGTTCCTCCATTTTTTTTTTTTTTTTTGAAGGACCAGCAATCTCATCCAGAAGCTGCACAGCTTGTGATGCACTAGAGAGGGAGGGGCCCTAGGGGGTTGGTTCCCCGAAGGAGAAGCCCTCAGCTCTCAGGATCACCCAAGCTATTCTACTGAAGTAGACCTCTCCTGGTGGCCACCAGGGAGGGCGCTACAACGGAGAATAGACATGGGGACCGCGCACCTAGAGCGCCGAGCGAGCGCTGGGTCGCCGTGACAACCCGTGCTGCAGCCTGGCAGCTCGACGGCACACGACACGCTGGTGTCCCAGAGTGTCGAGCAGACCTGCAGCTGTGCTTTCACACACAAGCAGCGGCTGGCCAACAACAGAGGGGACTCAAGCTTTCCGGAGAAAGCAGAGTCAACCGGCGTGCCGACGTGGTCATGTTCCCGTGCGAAAACATGAACCACCCACGAACACAATCTCACATGTTTCCCAGGCATGCGAGACAGTGATCGTGGCCGTCAGTGAGGACAGGAAACGACCGCATCCAGAAACACACGGGTGGAATGTCATCTTTAGAAAGACGCAACTCACACCCATGTAAGCTCTTTCAGGTGAATGCTCTTCTTGGTACTGAAGCAAGCAGTGGAACGGTCGCAGCGGACACAGACAGAAATGTGCAACCTGTCGTGCGCTGTCTCTCTTCACGGCGGTCTTACCAGCCGTAAGAACGGCTATTTAACGCTCTTGGCGTACCGTTACCAGCTGTGAAAACAGCTTTTTTGTTTTGCTCAGAAACACAAAAACAAAAGAGAAAAGAAAGTCGACCCCACTGCCGCGCTGTATCGCCCGCACCAGACACGAGAGATCTTCCTGAAGAGCTTGCTCGTTTGTTTGATCACTCAATATTAGATAGATTAAACAGCATCGGTTGGCTCCGAAGCAAAAAGCTACAGTGCAATCACCAGCTGCTCGTTATATACCCGCGCTGCGAGGCTGCGCAGCTGATGCAAATGATTGCACGCCAATGTGTATTGGCTCGTTTAGTTTCACTCGAAGTAGATCGGCTCTCTAGCGAGATTCCTATTGGTCGGTCACGACATACGTAGTAGTGACCGACTGATAGGGAACTTGATATAAGAGCCATCTGATTTTTGACTTCATAACTAAAAATATGCAACCATTCTCATGTTTCCTTCCGCAAGCTTATACAGGGAAATAGTGGAGGGAAAATCCCTATGTGCAGGAAAAACTTGATAAATCATCGCAAAGCATGAAATAATCACTGCTTGAAAACCTCAGGGCATCGAACTGTGTAGTACAGCACAGCCCCAGTTACAGGCAATGGTAGGAATTTTGTCAAAGCATTCCAAGAATTTGGAAATATGAATGCAGAAGGACACACAGATTGTGTGCAGTTTGCAGATATTAGTGCGGTTCCTCAGAAAATGTCCAACAAGAGCTTAACTTTTTCTTGCCGCCACATCATCGATGTGCTGCGCACACACTAAATCTCATTGCCACACACTGTAAAGAAAATCCATGAAATGTATGTTTAAAAAACCCAGCATCTGTGGTTGCGAGAAATTCACCGTAAAAAAAAAAAAAAAACGTATAGCAGCATTTTAGGTTTTACAGACTTAACCTAAATTTACAGTAAAAAAAAAAAACATATTTCATTATCTGATATAATGTCAATTTATTGACCCGTTGAAGTATTAATATATGTTTGTACCAATTTAATACACTGACATCCACCAATCACAGTGGTAATAAGAGTCACATGATTAATCAAAGCTCATCATAAGCATATTTTCCGCAAGTAAGTTTATACTAATATATGGAAGCTGCACAGTGTCACTCACACAAACACTACACACCATCATGGTAACATACATAAAAATAAAAATAAATGCAATAAACATGACTTTAACAACAATAAATGTAAACATAAAACCATAATGTACATAACTGATTAGGAAAAAAAAAAGACTATAAAGAAACTGTTATTTCAACAAAAATACATCAAATGTGAAGTGTCACACAGGGAATTGTGGAAATGTCAATTTACGTTTTTTTTACTGTAAATTATAGAATGACTTTTCACTTCCAAAAACTGTAAATGTAATGGTATTTTACTATAAAATTACATTAAATGTACGATTAGATCTATCACAGCTATTTAACGTATATAATAGAGAAACTTTCTGTTAACCAATTAACAGTATTTGGAATATTTTTATTAATAATTTTTTTTTACTTATTAATTATTTTATTAATAAAAAAAAGTGATATTACATGCTTTAAAAAAATATGATTATGTAAAAAAAAAAATATATATATATACACTGTATATATATATATATACACTATAAAAAATGCTGGGTTGTTTCAATCCAATTTTGGGTAAAGTATGGACAAACCCAAACGTTGGGTTAAAAATGTAAATTAAAAATTTAACCCAACGGCTGGGTTTGTCCACATTTTATTCAAAATTGGGTTGAAACAACCCAGCATTTTTTAGAGTGTACCATTTTTTAGAGTGTACCAAAAAAAAACATTTTTTGTGAGGTTTTTTGCTTTTTTTGTAATGTTTCGAATGAATAGTATTATAAATATTCTGCCTGTATTGTGGATTCAAAGGGCATGTCATAGTAAATTGCCCCATTCATCCTCGTCCAGTGGTGAGTTTTGTGCACAGTATTAGTTCTGATTCATCACCACTTACCTCTCTTGTGTGCCTTACTGCAACATTACTTTCCATTTCTGTCAACACCCTGATCGACTCTAGTTCAGCTGGCAATTTCATTTCCGGGGAGCTCTGCTTCTCAAGCTCAAGAAAAGGTTCAATAAAGTCTGTTACAAGGTCCATTCCACAATAGGGAAGCCACTATGCCAGGAACAAGTGCTCAGTGATTGACCAGTACTATAGTGAGTGGGTCTCCTCCACGTGGAAAACATCAAATCCACCGCTGAAATCATCTTAGGGCCCCTGGCTTGTCAAACACCATCCAGTTCTGTCCTAGACCACCAGAAAAATCCTGAAGTGGGGCAAAAACAAATGTCCTAGCATGCTTCCCACTCTCCTCGAGCCAGCCAGTCAAGACCCTACCTGTCCTTTCCACGTCGATACAAACCCCATTAGAGAAGCAATCTGTGGACATACCTGCCTGCTGCATCCCCTTCAGTGACGTGTTCTGCCCGAGACGAGCCTCCCAATTACCACCTCACAGACCATGGGACTGCGCCCTTGACCTCATACTGGGCGAGCCAGTGCCCCGTGGCAAAATATATCTACTCTCCATCCCTAAACAGACATGCTGGAGTATATTCAGGAGGCTCTCCAACAGGGATACATCCATCCTTCCACTTCCCCTGCTGCTTCAAGCTTCTTCTTCGTGGCCAAGAAGGGCGGAGGCTTGAGGCCCAGCATTGATTACTTCCCCTCATCCCAACAGCCCTGGAACATCTTAGAGGCGCTAGCATCAACAACATCCTACAAACTCATCCGGATTGGCGAGGGAGATGAATGGAATATGATTGGAAGACTGCTTTTGTGACCCCTACTGGCCACTATGAATATTGCGTCAAGAACTTGCTCCTTATTCCAGGACTTAATGCGCAAGGTGCTCCAGGAGTACCTCCACCGGTTCATGCTAGTCTACATTGATGATATCCTTGTATACTCCGGGATACTTACAACTCTCCAGATAAATCGCACTATCCGGATACAGTGAATTTGATTGTGGTAGGATGAGAAGTATAAACATATACCATCCTATTGGTTTATACGTGATCCATCGCACCTGCACATGACACAAATCACGTCACACTCCAGCAAGGACATAGGATGAATCAATCAGGAAAGTATCAATCAGGATTATGTGTTATTTATTTATTTATTTTGATTAATCACTTGAATTAATCATTAATTTTGACTGCACTAATGTTTATTGTATATAGACAACCATACAAGGGTTACTAAGCGTGCCCTGGGTACAGCAATTTTCTTGTCCGTTACCCTCACAGATTTCTGCAGCTAAGCTTGGATGTACATTTACATTCCAATAAAGGTTATTGATAACATGCCTCTGAATTAGGGCTGTAAACGATTAATCGCGATTCATCTAATCCAAAATAAAAGTTTGTGTTTACATAATATATGTGTGTGTATTGTGGATAATTATGTTGTATATATAAATACACGCACATGCATGTATACTGTATATTTGAGAAATATTTGAGTATACATATATATTTTTATATGATTTATATTATATATAAATAGAACTATTTTATATATAAATGACACATTTTTCTTAAATATATACAGTACATGCATGTGTGTGTATTTATATACATTATACAAAATAATTATACACAATACACACACATATATTATGTAAACACAAACTTTTATCTTGAATTCGATTAATCGCGATTAATCGTTTACAGCCCTACTCTGAAGTTTGACTTCTTGCACCATTACATTACTTATAGGCAACTAGTCATCAAATCGTCTGCTCCATGAAACACATTAATGCACATATATGTTTCTTTAATGTATATGCATTGTACTAAAATGTGTTCATTTTCAATGGGCACTTATGCGGCTGAAACAGGTAGCCTAGTGCATCCCAAATTTTTCAACACTAACATTTTAATATAACATTATAGTCATTATGGCCTTAAGAAAAATGTGTTTTTTGAGGAGCTGGGGTAGTGCACTAGAAGCCTCTTTGGCGCGGCCTAAGCTTTTTTTCCCTTACATTACATTTACTTTTTTACTTTAAGTAGTTTTGAAACCAGTACTTTTACTTGAGTAAAAAGCTTGAGTTGATACTTTAAATTCTACAAAAGTATTTTTAAACCCTAGTATCTATACTTCTACCTGAGTAATGAATGTGAATACTTTTGACACCTCTCCTCCCCATGTGGTCTTCCTGTAAAACAAGCAAAACTTGATATAACAGCCATCTCCACTGATTTTTGACTTCATAACTAAAAATATGCAACCATTCTCATGTTTCCTTCCGCAAGCTTATACAGGGAAATAGTGGAGGGAAAACCCCTATGTGCAGGAAAAACTTGATAAATCATCGCAAAGCATGAAATAATCACTGCTTGAAAACCTCAGGGCATCGAACTGTGTAGTACAGCACAGCCCCAGTTACAGGCAATGGTAGGAATTTTGTCAAAGCATTCCAAGAATTTGGAAATATGAATGCAGAAGGACACACACAGATTGCGTGCAGTTTGCAGATATTTGTGCGGTTCCTCAGGAAAATGTCCAACAAGAATTAAACAATTATTAATTCAGGTAGCCTACCTGATTATTCATGAACTGAGTAGTATATATGCCCCTGCAAGTGTCAAAATGATTGATGGCCCTATAATGAATGATGATTGATGGCCCTAAAATAATAACCTTGACCTCTTGACCTTGCCACGCCCCCAGCCCTACCGTTGACCTTGACCTCTCTATGGTAGTGTCGCCTTTGACCTTGGGTTTAATTGGATAATTGAAATAATTGGATAATTGAATAATAGGAATGTCTATGGCGAGTAATGTAAAAAACGATGTTTTTAACTCTGACACAATATAATGGAAGTTATGAGGGTTATTTTTGAGCTCTGATATGAAGTTGGGTCTGCGTGTCACATGGAGCGCTTCCTCCACGTTCCAGCATCGGGGGTTTGCTGGGGACAGCTGAAGTGAGAAAAATTAGGTTTTCTAATAATTAAATATTTTCACAAGATTTCAAACTAACTAAAGTTGAAAAACATTCTGTTATTTAAAAGAATATAAATGAAATGATTATGTCGTTCAATTTAAAAATGAACATCTTTTCTAAATTTACTGAAAGACAGTGCACCAATTATTTTAGTTAAAAAATAAATTCAACCATCTTACATTTTTTAAAAGAGTTGAAGAAGTAGTTCGATGTCCATACCATATATGAAATTATACAAATATACAAAAGATCCCAGAGTGTTTCTCTCTCACACACCAGCGTTAGAGTCTCCGAGTCAGAAGGTTCTGGATGTGTTCAGTGACCAGGATGGGGGACATCGTGATTGTTTTGCTAGTGCTAAATTTATTTCAAAGTATAATCTTAAAAGGTATTTATAGTTAAAGGTCCCATGACATGAAATTTTCACTTTTTGAGGTTTTTTAACATTAATATGAGTTCCCCTAGCCTCTATATGGTCCCCAAATTTCTAGAAATTTCAATCGGTGTAAATCGAGCTTTTGCTCTCTTTCTCTGCCTTTGAAAAAGTGGAAGCTCAATCGGGCTGATCTTGAATCTCCTCCGTATGACGTCATACGGAGGAAATGTTACCTCCCCTTTCTCTGCTTTGCCCGCCCAGAGAATATTTCCCGCATGAGAAAATGAGCTTGGAAGTAGGAACGCGTGCACACGAGTTTAGTTTGTCCACGGGAGATATCATGGCTTTTGAGCGAGTGAAGCATAATAATTGCTCAATAATTGGATGTACAAATGAACACCGAAGCCTTTTTTAGTTCCTTCATCCAAGCCCCAGAAGAACCAGTGGATTCATTTCATATCCTCTGGAAATGCGCCGACACAACTCCCCAAAGTTGTGCATGTCTGCGGCAAACATTTCACCGACGACTGTTTCCTCAACTTGGGTCATAGAGCTGGCTTCGACGAACGTCTGAAAATAAATCGATCGAGCTAACGTTACCAAGCAACACTTTCTGATGTGTAATTGTTCAAGTTCAGACAGGTAATCTTTCTCTCAAATCGTTCAATACAGCTGTTTATGCCTCAGTAAGTCAAGCCAGTGACTAAAATATACACTTCACATCGTTTCTTTTAGTAGGATGAAAATAATCGTATTTAAATTGTGAATAAATTATATACAGAAAGCGATCAAAGAACAATCTTTGTAGGAATCGCGCGCACGCGTTCCTATCCTAGCTCATTTTCTCATGGACACAGCGCGATCGAGTTTATCTGGACACTTGCCAAACTCCTTATGAAATCAATGACGCACGTTACACTGCACATGATCGCTCTTACTGTATTTACATCATCGTGTTTGCATTGGTGAAAGCATTAGAGAGAGTGCAGAAACTGCGTTGCAATGATAAGATCTTCATTCTCGCGATCAATAACAGACTCGCTTGCGCAATGCTCATCACGGCAACATTTTATGTGATGGGAATAGATCTAAATACTTTTAAAACTTCTGACGATTTGTTCATCTCGATAGCTGTAATAGTAAAAACGTATAATAACTGTAGTAAAAGTATTCGAGAGTTTCACATGTAATAAGTAGCTATTTCATATGCAAGCATGTCAGCCAATCACAGCAGTGGCCGGTTACACCGAAGTCTCACACAGACACGCCCCTTCAAACAGAGCGTTCAAATCAGAGGCTAAAATTGGGCTAGGAAAAATGCCTTTTGTTTCTAAATTATGACTATTTTTTATCTAAAAAACATACTAACATTATAAGGGCAACCCAGGAAACATTATAAAATAATATAATAACCCCATGTCATGGGACCTTTAAAAGTTTCAATTAGACCTTTTAAATTAAAATAAATATTTAAAGTCTTAATAAAAACAAATCTACATCTGATGACCTGTGGAAAAACCTTGACTTGAACTTAAAGTATATTTTTTATTTATCAGGCGGTAAGTAACAAACTTTGACATTTGAAGTGTCACGAGAGAGAGAGAGAGAGAGAGAGAGAGAGAGAGAGAGAGAGAGAGAGAGAGAGAGAGAGAGAGAGAGAGAGAGAGAGAGAGAGAGAGAGAGAGAGAGGGAGAGAGAGAGAGAGAGAGAGAGAGAGCAATAAGGAAAACATTTAGAACCTGTGATGCCTCAGGGTGTCCTCATTGACAGGATTCTTATAAGGTCCTTCCAATCACCACCACATCTTCAGAGGAATAACTTCCTTCACAATCATTAATGACAGCTTCAGGATATAGGGTGACAGACCAGATGAGCCTCTGTGCATCATGTCACAGCACATGTAATGTTAGGGCCCTTTCTTGCACCCAGCATACGCCGGCGCATGTATCAATACTATTTAGGAACCCAACCTGATATCAGAGCTCAAAAATAACCCTCATAACTTCTATTATATTGCTTCAAAGTTCAAAACAGTTTATTCACTTTTTATATAAACAATATGGGTCAAAATGTGTTAAATGCTAATATTCATTTTTATGCTGATGATACTGTCATATATTGCAGGGCATCAACTCTTTTACAAGCAATTGCAAAATGCATTTATTTAAGTCCAAAAAACCCTTATGAAGCTGAAATTAGTTTTAAATGGAGATAAGACCAAACTTATGTTGTTTACTAAATCCAGGACCAGGCCACAACGCCTCCCTCTGATTGTCATTATGGGGGGGATATATGCTCTGGACTATGGAGATATTTTATATGTGCATACTTCTGCACAGAATTTGCATATGATTGACACAGCTTATCATACTTCATTGAGGTTTATTACAAATTGCAAAGCGCTGACTCACCACTGTGAGCTATACTCTCGGGTTGGATGGCCTCCTCTAGCCACCCGAAGGCTATGTCAACACTTTCACTTTGGTACACGGCATAAGTATTTGGTATATGGCAATTCTTGGTCTGCTGCCAAGCTACCTATGTGTTATCATACAGAAAAGCAATGGGCTTTTTTATGCTCTCTGTGCCAAAGACTCGTACGGAAATGAGAAAGAAGGCATTTCTGTATTCTGCACCTTCAGCATGGAATACGTTACAAAAGTACTTAAAACTCAGTGAATTAATCTTGCTAAATGCATTTCAATCCAAAATGAAAGACGTAGAGTCAGATGCCTTAATATGTAAATGTTTTTAGAGTTTTTATACCCAAGGTCAAAGGCGATACTAACATAGAGAGGCCAAGGTCAACGGTAGGGCAGGGGGTGTGGCAAGGTCAAGAGGTCAAAGTTATTATTATAGGGCCATCAATCATTTTGACACTTGCAGGGGCATATATACTACTTATTGTAAAGTGTAACCAAACTAGATTTATTTAGGCCTATCTATTTATTTATTGTTTTTTACATGTAAAGTCAGTGTCTATATACACTCTAAAAAATGCTGGGTTGTTTCAACCCAATTTTGGGTAAAATATGGACAAACCCAGCCGTTGGGTTAAATTTTTACATTACATTTTTAACCCAACATTTGGGTTTGTCCATATTTTACCCAAAACTGGGTTAAAAACAACCCAGCATTTTTTAGTGTAGGCACACATGAATATACACAGAAGTATGATTTATTATTATTATAATTATTATTATTTTTTTGGACAAGTCTGAGAATAAATATAGCATACAATGATGGGTGTTGAACTTAGCAATCATTCGGACGGTTGTTGTTTCTCTTGTGGACGTCTGTAAAAATAAAGATTAAACCGCATAAAACTCATGCATTGCGGATGGTGATTTATTCACGGAGAGTTTTGTGATCATACGAACCCGGGAACGCGTTTTTCACGTGCTCAGTCGCACGATTGTCTGTTGTAAATAAACTGTCATATGCTTGAATAATAATAATACATTTATATTTAATAATAATATCCTACATATTATTTGATTGCTTAAATATACTGTTTAAAAATAGAAAAAATAGACACGCTGTAGTTCTCTCTTGCATTTTAACTCTCAAAATGATTAATGTCAATTAAAAAGTGGAAATTAGCTTTTTTACAATAGGTGATCATAAAACTGCATGGTTTACGTTTTTTATGTTTATAACTATATATAATAGGCTACATATTTTCCCTTTACAGTAGTCATTTTCACTATTCTTCACTTTTATATGAATTATATTATTAAGAAGGTACATTTTAAGTAGTAAATGTAATTAGTGGCAAGTAGTAAGCTTGTCTGTACCACAGGAATACCTTAACATTTATACCTGTTTTTTCTATGAGTTCAGACATTTTTGTATATATGCAGGTATGCAGGTATGCACATGACATTTCTGACAGATCAAACCCACATTATAATGTCACAGGAGGCGGAGAGTAGCGTCGGAAGTGAACTTCATATAAAGGTGCTTCTTGGATCCAGAGTTTGTACATCTTTCATTCAGGCAAAATGTTGATCTACAAGGTGATCGTTTCTACTAGTAGACAGATTATCGCTGAGAAAACGAACAGCATTTTCCTGACGCTGATAGACTCAAATGATCAGAGCAGTGACAGAGTCCTGGTCAACAAATCCTTTCTCGGTGGTTTTGGCATTTTTGAAAGGGTAAGACCTTTAAAGACTTGATTAATTTTTATTTTGAGTAATTATTCTTTTTTTATTTCCATTATTATATAGGATACATTATTATATAGGATACATTATTCGCGAAGGCTGCATTTATTTGGTCAAAGGTAACAGTATTAGTATTAGCCTATGTGAAATTACAATTTAAAATAAGGGTTTTGCTTTTAAAATACTACGTATAATTTATTCCTGTGATCAACAATTTTCAGCATCATTACTTCAGTCTTCAGCGTCACATGATCCTTCAGAAATCGATCTAATAGGCTATGCTGATTTATTATAAATTTTAGAAACAGTTTAATATTTTAAACTGTTTTCAGGATTCAGTGATGAATAAAAAAGTAAAGAAGAACAGCATTTATTTAAAATAGAAAGCTTTTGTAATGATGTGCCCATTTTATTCTAGCTTCATGCTTTATTCTTTTTTAATCAACACATGGATGTGGGTAAATTTCATTAAAAAAAAATGTGTGCAAAAAATAAATAAATTCTGAGGACACCAAACAGTCCTAAAGCTCGTCATGGGTCGCCATTTCATTCAGTAACATTCTGTGTGTGTGTGTGTGTGTGTGTGTGTGTGTGTGTGTGTGTGTGTGTGTGTGTGTGTGTGTGTGTGTGTGTGTGTGTGTGTGTGTGTGTGTGTGTGTGTGTGTGTGTGTGTGTGTGTGTGTAAAATAGTTTATAATCTTCCCCTCCGCGGCAATGTTAGAGGAAGTTTTCCCAGGACCTATATTCCCTGTTCTCTCCATCTAGAATTTCCCTCCCCCTTTTTAAAACCATACAAAAATGATTTACTGTCCACAGGTGTGCTCAAGTCAATGTTTGTCAGGACAGGGTCCATCAGGTTGTAATCATTACAGTAATATTAGTGATGACCCAAAGAATATTGCAAACTTTTGAGAAAATTTTCCCAACGCTGTCTCACGACCAATTCGCATGAATTCATTCTAATTTGGCAATTCATAAAATATGTACTATTTAGCAATGCCTCAGACTAAAAGGCTTCAGTCATTGGACAAAACGGCATCGCGCCTCGAAAAAGCACGTTTGCACGTGCTTTTAAAAAAAAAGTTAGATGACATATTTCAATTAGCTAGCTTGTATGTTTGTAAACAATTGTGAAATTAAAGCATTCTTTCGAGCTATGAACAGCGTACATGTGGCGCCACATGGGGAGGGGCAGTGCGAACCTCCAAACTCCACCTGAGTCCGTTTCGCCCGATGCCTTTATGTCTGAGTCCGTTTCGCCCGATGCCTTTATGTCTGAGTCCGTTTCGCCCGATGCCTTTATGTCTGATGCCGTTTCGCCCGATGCCTTTATGTCTGATGCCGTTTCGCCCGATGCCTTTATGTCTGAGTCCGTTTCGCCCGATGCCTTTATGTCTGAGTCCGTTTCGCCCGATGCCTTTATGTCTGAGTCCGTTTCGCCCGATGCCTTTATGTCTGATGCCGTTTCGCCCGATGCCTTTATGTCTGAGTCCGTT
The DNA here is from genome assembly GCF_949152265.1 of Phoxinus phoxinus. Classification (NCBI taxonomy): domain Eukaryota; kingdom Metazoa; phylum Chordata; class Actinopteri; order Cypriniformes; family Leuciscidae; genus Phoxinus; species Phoxinus phoxinus. Next base: position 1,834,514 of record NC_136877.1, read on the forward strand.
TCGCCCGATGCCTTTATGTCTGATGCTTTTTTGTCTGAGTCCGTTTCGCCCGATGCCTTTATGTCTGATGCCGTTTCGCCCGATGCCTTTATGTCTGATGCCGTTTCGCCCGATGCCTTTATGTCCGATGCTGTTTCGACCGATGCCTTTATGTCTGATGTCGTTTCGTCCGATGCCTTTTAGTCTGAGTCCGTTTCGCCCGATGCCTTTATGTCTGATGCTTTAAATTGACTGGCGCTTGCGTTTGCACACAAAACATATGAAACCGGCTTGTTTTAATCAGCGTGTTCCTCAATCCTCAACGGCTCCAAGCAGAGATTGCACGTCAGAAAACGTGTGTGTGTGTGTGTGTGTGTGTGTGTGTTCATCTCAGCCTCATTGGTCTGTCACTGCTCGTCAATGTCAGAATATTTGAAATGACCAATCAAATCATAATATCGCGAGCGGGCGGGGGCGCCGTGAGCGCTGAGCGAGCAGGAACGAGTAGTGAGTTGTCCTTTGTCGATAAAGATGGATAAAGTAAAAAAGCTTTCTGGGCTAAAAATAGAAAAAGAAAGAGAGAAAAATGAGATGGCATTGATGCGCCATATATATATATATATATATATATATATATATATATATATATATATATATATATATATTTATTATTATTATTATTATTATATATTTTTTTGTCTTAATAGCCCATAAAACTCGTACATCGGAGACCCGTTAGTTTTTTTTATTTGTATTAATTGGCGATGCTGGGTTAGTGCCGGTGTAATCCATTGGTCAAAAAAAAAGTCAGTGTTAGTGTTTTTTTCTGACATTTTTCGTGAAACACGTACATCAGCGGCCAATTGACACTGGGCTGAACCAATCACATCTTTAATGTAAAGTATAGAAATTAGTACAAAACTAATTATGAAAGTTTCCTTTATTTTGCAGTGTATTTGTTTTACAATATATGGCTATTACTATAATGGGATTAATATTATAACTATTATTATATAGTAGTGTAATGTAGACAGACACATCTAAAAGAGGTTCGCATTTTTCTTAATTTAATTTGCACACTGAATATGCGTTGGAGCTTTTAATTTTGAACTCTCAAAGTGCACCAGATTGATGAATTTAATATTAAAAAGCTCAACATTTTCTTATGGGGGCATGCCCCCGAACCCCCCCAGAGGGACAGACTTCAATTTCATTAATAAGTAGGTACTTATTTAATCTGTTAACTCTCACTCGTTCCTCACTCATTATATTGGACACTTTTTTTCTTTGTTTTTTGTTGTTGTTTGTTTGTTTGTTTGGGGGGTGGGGGGCGCCTAATTTGTTGCTGTTTTTTACTATTTTTTAAAAATACTATTTTATTGTTGCGAGCCAAACGTTGAATGGAAAGGATGTATTACTTTATGTATTAAAGTACACTAACAGTTGCAAGGTTGTGAATGCATTTGTCAACTATTTTTTTGACGCATTTAACCCCAAAAGTTTCTGAAAACTAAAATATGGTCACCCTAGAAACAGTCCTAAAGCTCATCCTGGGTCAACATTTCATTCAGTAACATTAGACCGTTGTGCTGTTTAGTGTTGATAATGATCGCGTTATTTTATACATTAATTCTAATATTTGCAATATTAGAACTCGAATATTCTCGAATAGACTCAGGTCTTCGTTCAAGTTTCATTTGTTTACTGAAAGTTCTTGCACACAAAACAGAAAATAAACAATGAATAAACTCTTTCTTTCGTTATTTGAGGAAGTGCGCAATTCTTAAAGGCGCTAAAGACAGTTCCAATACTAAAACAGAGCAAACCATTACAACTTAAACTGGGGGGTGTTCAACGAATGTACATAAATAACATGAACCTAAACTATACTTAAACATTTAAGCCTTTTGTGTTAAATTTTAATTATTTCAATTATGACTCTTACATCCCCAGCCCCTAATAGTATAGGCAGGCAAACTATATCAATTACAAAACTTGATTATCTAGTCTAGAGCCATAAGTCTTGAGTATTTGAAGAAACGCTTCCATTTAATCTAGTCAGACAGCTTCTTCTAGATAAACATTGTCAACAATAAGAATTGACATTAAAATGAAAGAAAAGACGGATTCACATAACTAATAACGCCCCAGTCAAGTCAAATAAATGAAAATAAAAGTGTCTAAAACACTCGAAACAACATCGGAGATCATAAGTGTAACGTCTCGGTTACGTATGTAACCCTCGTTCCCTGAAGGAGGGAACGGAGACGTATGTCGTGACCGACAAATAGGAATCTCGCTAGAGAGGCCAATCTACTTCGAGTGAAACTTAACAAGCCAATACACATTGGCGTGCAATCATTTGCATCAGCTGCGCAGCCTCGCAGCGCGGGTATATAACGAGCAGCTGGTGATTGCACTGTAGTTTTTTGCGTGACCGACAAATAGGAATCCCTACCAAAGCGCCACAGCTGCTGCACCCCATCCAGCGCCCTGTGCAAGCCTCTACATCTTCTTGCCTGAAAGGACGATAGGAGGAGGCTTACACAAAGTGAACCTGTCACTGTTGTTCTGTGATAACCCATACAGTGAGATTATTGGATAACACTGGGAAAGCGTGCCCGAACCGAAGGAGGGGAACGCTGCGGAAGCCACATTCTCAAGGAGTTAAGTGGAGATAACATATGGACTAACCCGAGGGTTGTACAGCATATGAGTAATGGGTGACTTAGCCCAAGGGAAAGACACAGGCTTCCGTTTAGGAGCAGCCGTGGAGAATATACACATATGGGATCCCCGAAGGGTCACACATATGGGACCCAGCCTAAATCCGGTTCTCAAGGATTCAGCGGATAAAGGCCTGGTACCAGACGCTCCGCCAAGTCTGGCCCGAGGGTGTTTGGAGGACTCACAGGTTTTTCACACTGGAGAATAAGGGTGCACAGTAGGGTACAGCAAGCCGACAGAGCCGGGCCTCTCAGTGCTTCTACCCGTCTAGGGTGAGAACACGGGAGGAGACCGGCTCTACACGTAGGCTATAGTATCTAGCGAACGTGTTAGGTGTCGCCCAGCCCGCAGCTCTACAGATATCTGTTAGCGAGGAGCCACGTGCCAGCGCCCAGGAGGATGCAACGCCTCTCGTGGAGTGTGCATGCAACCCGAGCGGGCAGGGCACGCCTTGAACTTGGTAAGACAAGGTGATGGCATCCACTATCCAGTGGGCCATCCTCTGCTTGGAGACAGCCTTTCCCTTCTGCTGGCCTCCGTAACAGACAAAGAGCTGGTCTGAGGTCCTGACGCTTTGAGTTCTGTCCACGTACATACGCAGAGCGCGAACGGGACAGAGCAAAGCCAGGGCTGGGTCTGCCTCCTCCAGGGGCAGCGCTTGCAGGTTCACTACCTGGTCCCTGAAGGGAGTGGTAGGAACCTTGGGCACATAGCCAGGCCGGGGTCTCAGTACAACATGGTTGTCACCCGGCCCGAACTCTAGGCACGATTCGTCGACCGAAAATGCCTGCAGGTCCCCTACCCTCTTGACAGAGGCCAGAGCAACCAGCAGCAAAGTCTTCATGGAGAGAAGCTTTAAGTCCGCTGATTGCAATGGCTCAAAGGGAGCATCCTGAAGTGCTCGAAGCACCAGGGAAAGGTCCCAAGAGGGTATGGAGGGGGGTCGAGGAGGATTTAATCGTCTCGCCCCCCTAAGGAACCTGACGACCAGGTCGTGCTTTCCAACTGTTTTGCCATCTATGTGGTCGTGATAGGCTGAAATAGCGGCAGCATGTACTTTGAGGGTGGAGGGAGACAGCCTTTGCTCCAACCCTTGCTGCAAGAAGGAAAGCACGGACCCTATCGAACATCTTCGGGGGTCTTCTCGGCGAGAAGAGCACCACTCGATGAACAGGTTCCACTTCAAGGCGTACACACGTCTCGTGGACGGCGCCCTTGCAGAAGTGATGGTGTTAAGTACCTCTGGGGGTAAGTCACCTAGCACCTCCGCATCCCGTCCAGGGACCAGACATGGAGTTTCCAGAGGTCTGGACGCGGGTGCCACAGGGTGCCCCGTCTCTGAGTCAGAAGATCCTTCCTCAGAGGAATGGGCCAGGGAGGGACTGTCACGAGGAGCATGAGTTCTGGGAACCAAGTCCGGGTGGGCCAATAGGGAGCCACCAGAAGGACCTGCTCCTCGTCCTCCCTGACTTTGCACAAGGTCTGTGCAAGTCGGCTCACTGGGGGGAACGCATATTTGCGGAGGCCCCGGGGCCAGCTGAGTGCCAGTGCGTCCGTGCCGAGTGTTCCCTCGGTCAGGGAGTAAAACAGCTGGCAGTGGGTGGTTTCTGAGGAGGCAAAAAGGTCTACCTGAGCCTCCCCGAACTCTCTCCAAATCAGCTGAACCGCCTGGGGGTGGAGTCGCCATTCTCCCGGGAGCACAGCTCGTGATAGCTCGTCGGCCACACGGTTGAGCACACCGGGGACATACATGGCTCGAAGCGACCTCAGATGCTTCTGACTCCAGAGGAGGAGATGGCGGGCGAGTTGCGACATGCGACGGGAGCGTAGACCACCTTGTCGGTTGATGTACGCAACGGTCGCTGTGTTGTCCGTACGGACCAGCACGTCTCTGTCCTGTAGCGGCCTCTTTAGGCGGCTCAGAGTGAGATGTACTGCTAGCAACTCGAGGCAGTTGATATGCCAATGCAGTTTGGGAGTCCGACCCCCGTCCACACCCCTGACACTGCATGCCCGTTGTACGTGGCGCCCCAGCCGGTGGCAGAGGCATCTGTGAATACCACAGCATGCCTGGACACCTGTTCCAAGGGCACTCCTGCCCGTAGGAACGAGGGATCTGACCACGGGCTGAAGGTCTGGCGGCACGCCAGTGTGATTGCCACCCGGTGAGTGCCGTGATGCCACGCCCATCTCGGGACTCGGCCGTGAAGCCAGTGCTGAAGCGGTCTCATATGAAGCAGCCCGAGCGGGGTTACCGCTGCTGCCGCTGCCATATGCCCCAGGAGCCTCTGAAAAAGTTTCAGTGGGACCGCGGTCCTGCCTTTGAACGTGTTCAAGCAGTTCAGCACCGACTGGGCGCGCTGCTCTGTGAGGCGCGCTGTCTGTGCGACCGAATCCAACTCCATACCGAGAAAAGAGATCCTCTGCACGGGGGCGAGTTTGCTCTTTTCCCAGTTGACCTGAAGGCCCAACTGGCTGAGGTGCCTGAGCACGAGGTCCCTGTGTTTGCATAACTGATCTCGAGAGTGTGCTAGTATGAGCCAGTCGTCGAGATAGTTGAGGCGGACGCCCTGTTCTCTCATGGGAACAAGGGCCCCCTCTGTGACTTTCGTGAAGACACGGGGAGACTGGGACAGTCCGAAGGGCAGGACCTTGTACTGATATGCTCGACCCTCGAACGCAAAGCGCAGAAACGGCCTGTGTCGAGGAAGAATCGAGACATGAAAGTTCGCGTCCTTCAGGTCGATCGCTGCAAACCAATCTTGGGGACGGATGCATCCGAAAATGCGTCTCTGCGTGAGCATTTTGAACGGTAGCTTGTGGAGGCTCCGATTCAAAACTCGCAGATCCAAGATCGGTCGTAACCCACCACCTTTCTTGGGTACAATGAAGTAGGGACTGTAGTGTCCTGACTTCATATCGGCTGGAGGGACCGGCTCTATCGCGTCCTTCGCCAGTAGGACTGCGATCTCCGCACGCAAGACATGGGCATTGGCTGCTCTCACTGTAGTGGAGTGGATGGCCCGAAACTTGGGGGGACGCTGGGCGAACTGAATCGCATAGCCGAGCCTGATGGTCCGAATGAGCCAACGAGACGGACTGGGGAGCGCTAGCCAGGCTCGTAGAGACCGTACAAGCGGGACCAAAGGGACCGTAGGCGTACCCGGAGTGGGGCAGCGAGGTGGAACACAGGGGCTCGGTTCGGGAGGCTCTCTCTGGGAGGCGACCCGGAGCGGAGTGTGAGTGTGCTGCGCAACACTTACCTGGTTCCACGGGGCAGGAGGTGCAGGAGGCGGCTTGGTTGCGTTCTCGAACCGCACACTGCTGCCCGCTGGCGATAGAGGAGGCGGATGAGAGTGGTGAGGATTCTCTCCCCCCACTGCTCTCCGGGTCCTCTTCGGACCCAGAGATGTAAGAAACTGCTCTTTTATTGAAAATTTGGGTACAGCTGGTTTTGAGGCCAGCGGCAGAACACAAACAAAACGAAACTGAGGATTTTCCACCCGGCCCTCTTCCGGGGGAGGGAGCGATGCGATCATCGTCTCCTGGAGAGCAGTCCCTTCCATCTATGGGTCGCCCGTCCTAGGGCCGCTTTCCCCTAGACTTGCCGGTCTTCTTGGCGGGGCCCTGGACGGGCGGGGCGACCTGCCTGCGACTGGCTCCACGGCGCCGTTTAGGTGGAGGCTGCTGCTGCGGCGCGGGAGCAGGGCCAGACGCAGGAGGACGCCCCCGGCGACGAGCAGACTGAGGGGCCGCGGGCGGTGGGATGGAGGCAGCAGCTGACCGTCGCGGCAGGATGTGTCTAATGGCCTCAGTCTGCTTTTGTACAGCCGAGAACTGCTGGGCGAAGTTCTCGACCGCGTCACCGAAGAGGCCGGTCTGGGACACGGGGGAGTTAAGGAACCGGAGCTTGTCGGTCTCCCGCATGTCGGCCAGACACAGCCAGAGATGGCGTTCCTGGACCACTAGTGTGGACATCGCACGACCCACTGACCGCGCAGTGACCTTCGTCGCACGAAGCGCGAGGTCCGTTGCGGTGCGAAGTTCTTGGAGAACCAGTGGGTCGTGACCACCCTCGTGCAGGTTCCTCAGTGCCTTGGCCTGATGAACCTGCAGCAACGCCATGGCGTGCATGGCAGAGGCAGCTTCCCCACAGGCCTTGTAAGCCTTGCCGGTTAGGTCCGACGAGTATTTACAGGCCCGGGAAGGAAGACACGGTTCTCCACGCCAAGTGGAGTTAGGGCACAGTTGCATAGCAACAGCTCGCTCCACTGGCGGGACACGCGTGTATCCCTTAGCTGCCCCGCCATCAAGGGTGGTGAGGGAGGAGGAGCCACCGGAACGGTTTCTGGCAGTAAAAGGTGCCGTCCATGTCCCAGTGAGCTCCTCATGCACCTCCGGGAAGAAAGGCACTGGGGTGGGTTGCTGAGAACCAGCACGTGCCATCCCGATACCAATCGTCCAACCTCGAGGGTTCGGGACACGGTGGAGGGTTCCACACGAGCCCGACCCTGTTGGCGGCCCGGGAAAGCATGGCCATCATCTCCGGGTCCGTCTCGGGCACCGCTGACCCACCCGAAGGGGGCAGCGGCGCCGAGTCGTCATCCGCGGAGAGGTCTGACCCACCCTCCGATGCAGCGATCGACATCTGATCGTCGCAGGGAGCCCCCAAGGAAACGACTGGTACACACCTCGTGGATGGTCCAGCACGTTCCGTTTGCGGCTCAACTGGCTGCGGAGCATGAGAGGGGTGAGGGTCCCTAGGGGGTTGGTTCCCCGAAGAAAGCACGCTCACCGTAATCCTCAGGTCTCCCGCGCCACTACCCGAAGCAAGCCTCTGAGGAGGATTGGATCGAGGCAGAGGCACGGGGACTCCGCCCCTTTGCAGGGACAAGAGTCTCGACCGAAGCTCCGAGATGGTCATCATCCCACAATTGGTACATGACTCATCCGCGAACGCTGCCTCCGCGTGTTCAATGCCCACGTGCAAGTGATCCAAAGAAGAGGCTTTGTAGAAGTTCACACTCTTGCAGATAAGCATTGAAGTGCTTGGCTCCGAAGTAAAAAGCTACAGTGCAATCACCAGCTGCTCGTTATATACCCGCGCTGCGAGGCTGCGCAGCTGATGCAAATGATTGCACGCCAATGTGTATTGGCTTGTTAAGTTTCACTCGAAGTAGATTGGCCTCTCTAGCGAGATTCCTATTTGTCGGTCACGACATACGTCATAGTGACCGACTGATAGGGAACTGTAGTTAACTATACACTCAATTTCATAATATTTAGAAGGAAAAAGTCTGCCTATAGATAGAGATTGAGCGCTCTCTGAGTCTGGATAACGATATATTCTTCATGCAAAGTTTATTGGCTAATGTTTTGTTATCAACTTATAATTATTATTTGTAGTGCATTGAATTTGTTGGAGATTGCATGTTTTAACAGTCAAAACCCAGTATTTATCTGATACCAGACACAGGATAGTTTTTCTTCTTGTCATCTTTATTTATTAAATCTCTTACAAAAAAGATGGCAACATATTTTCTTATAACTCTTATATTATGTAGTAGCACAGCGAGTGACATGTTATCAGCACAAGTTAACGTATATTCAGCTCTCCTTGGTCAGTTATTACGATCTCAGTCCAACTTAAGTTCAGTGATGGTTCATTTTTGTTGTAAAAATGTATTAATTTAGTGAATTTATAGCCGCTCTGGAGAAAACAGATGTCATCGTCCAGCTCAGTTCAGTTCTCATACATAGGCCTAATGGTGTCAATGCAGATCAATAGCCTAACATTGTTGAATATTAAATGTCCGCAACTAAGCAAGCCAAAAGCCAAGGCGACACTCTAACGCAGAGTTTGCACATCGCTTGTGTGATATCCTCACCTTCATGGTTTAAAACGGAAAAGTTTACATTATTGCGACGTGACATCTTTATCAACAATTGCTCACAAAATGATGGACAACGATTCAGATTTAAAAAAAACTATTAATATTTTAACATTATTTTAATTATTTTAATAATTACCTTGTTGATGCGCCCGACTCCAGGAGCGGGTCGTTAGAACTGGTTACAAGAATAGACTCAATTAGTGAAAAAATGCTTTTGTTTTGATAGCACTTATAAGATACAAGTTGCCAGTTCAGGGTGCTGACCCACCAAAGACTGTCCTATTAGAGACGAAAACGAAGATGTACTTGCTTTCAGGGAATAACCCATTTATCAAACAGTGTGTGTGTATTTATGTATGTATGTATGTATGTATGTACGTAGCCTATGTGTGTGTATAATTGATGTATAACTATATTTTATGTCAATTAATGATCTTTAAAAAAAACATTTCTAAAACTTATGTCCTAAACATTGTGAAACTTTTTATTTTGTTTTTATAAAAATATAAAAGTGATAATGTTGTAATAGATCATGCTTGAGTTACACAGACTTCAACATTCAGCAAGCAAAACACAACAATGGTAACAATAACATTTTATTTAAAGTAAAATATCAAGTACTCTTTACAGTTATTTTTTAGTGACTAGAACTCTTGTGTACGTGAACTAAACTAACTAAGCATTTATCACTACCACATACTATTCCTATTTCACTTTACTTGAAGAAAATGTGGAAACCGACTGCACATATTTTTTAAGTCTCCAGCTTAAAATGGCAGATTAAAACCATGTTGAGAATAATAGTATTATAGAATAGTATAGAATAAAAGATGTTTGCAGAACACATTATAACACTGTTAAATGGAATTACTCAAGTAATCTTACTATTAAATCTTAAGTAAGATTAATACATATTATATGTTAACTAGAATTGACATTAAACTAACTTGATATTTATTATTTAATTTGCTTGGGAAGAGTTAGCTTTCTTTACTTTTAGTCGATTATTAACTTAACTTCAGTTTTCTATTTGCAAAAATAAGGCAATCGGTTTCCAAACTTCTCGTCGGTCAGTAAACTGAACTTGTTAGAATTTACAGTGTAGCAATATTTACATATGGTTTACCAGTTTATTGTCCTAAATATCACAAATCTAAAAGGTGTACATCATACCTGACACCTAGATGAACAATGTACAGTTGGTTTTATGACATTAAGTCATTGTCTTCAAATGCTAATGAGCTTTAAATACTGTCATATTTTGTATATGATCCCATAAAGTAGTGAAATGCATAGCAAAATTTACGTATGATTTAACATTTTATTGTCATAAATATCAAAAATCTAAAAGGTGTGTATCATTCTTGATACCTAGATGAACAATGTACAGTTGGTTTTATGACTGTAAGTCATTGTCTTAAAATGCTATTGAATTTAGAAACGTTTAAGTCGCATGCAAGTTTAGAGACGGTCCCTAAATACACGAATATCGAACGTCAATTCAACTTCATGCCAGTATATAATGTGTCTTTAAAGGAGTTCTCCTTCGACATCTGTGTGAAGAAGGACTTTGGAGACATTATCCAGGTGAAACTTGAGAAAAAGAAACACTTGGTCAATTTTCAGTGGTTTTGTGGGGATATCAAAGTGAAAACACCCTCTGGAAAATGCTTCGAGTTCCCCGGTCAGCGCTGGATTGAAGACCCAAATGAAGTCATTATCCACGAAGGCACTGGTACGTGCATTTTAAATGAAGCATTCTTTTTTTTACATTTTAAAGTTGAGTTGTTCAGTTGTTATTGAATCATTTCTTAAATGCTGTCTTTTCTATGTGTACAATGTGTGCTATATATTTCTTTGTGCATTCATTTAGCTCGATTGCCTCAGAATGACACCGAATTGCTTAGAGAGAAAAGACGAGAAGCACTGGAATATAGACAGAAAAAATTCAGGTTTGAAGAAACAATTACATTCTTGAACAATATTCATTTGTTGCAGTTTTTTCTTTATTCCTCCATAGATACAGTTCAGTTCAGTGTGTGTGTAACCCCTCCACCCGGGTCCTTCTCACCCCGCTCCCGTGCCGGTCTCGAACCCGGGTCTCCAGCATGAGTCAGGCGCTCTAATAAGGAGGCTAAAGACTGCAGCCTATTGAGATCAGAGGAGTGAGGTTTACTCGCACAGCAACTACTGGCTGGCCACCGTTACACTTGACACAATAATTTGTACGAATTTCATGAGTTGCCCAATTCGTACGAATTACCTACCCCTGACCCCGCCCCTAAACCTATAACCATCACGTGGGTTTAGACAAACCATACACGAGGTCGTAAGAATTTGTATGAATTAGGCAGCTTTAAATCACTCGTACGAATTTGTATGAATTGGTCGTGAGATAGCGCTGCATACCTACAGTATGTTGTCATATACAGGGGTGGCTGGCCAATAGAGGGTGAAAGTAAAAGTAGAAATTGGGATTTAGCACTCATTAGCATGAAGAACAAATATAGGCTGTGCATGGAGATCGATATAAGATTCAAACTCTCTTCGATACAAAGACATAGCCTACCCTGTGTGAGTTAGGGCTGTGACTGTCAATATTCCTCTAAAATACTATTCGAATTCCATTCCTTATTTTATTTAATATTCAAATAATATTTGAATATTAAATGCTCAAATTCATCCTATTATTAATATTTACGACATTACACAGGCTTATGGATCGTCAATGCCACTATAGCATTTGGTTGTTGTTACACGTCCTGTCCACTAGAGGGACAGCTAACATTACAATAAACATTTAAAAATGGGTGATCGCGTTTTTTTATTAACATTAAAAACAGCGGAACAAAATAAATGACTTTAATTTGGCAACTTTAATGGACATTTTTCCACTGATCAGTTGTCTGATGTTGTGTCAGAGTTTCACAACTCTGTCAGTGATTGTTGCGCAGCTAGGAATCGTGTACCATTGGCTCAAGCTCGTGAATAAAATCTTTAAATCCAGACCCCTGCGTGATGTTGATCGGTCTCATATCTTTACAGATAAACCGTGTCAGTTTGTCTGCAATATCCATTTGGCAGACAGCTGGTAAGCCCCGTGATGAAGAGAGAGGCAGAAAAGAAGTCATTCTTGGCTGTTTTAGCAGCGGTTCCTTGGACAGATCACCTAGCTTGTCAGGGATAGCGTTGTCAGATGTGCCCTAACCCCTCATTTACACTGCATACCTGTGCGGCGTATTACGGCTCCGACATGGTTTTATTCCGTCCTCCATGCGGTGACAACTCACACCAGGAGCATTTCAGAAGCCAAGCGACTGGATGCGCGAGACCACGTGATTTGCCTGTCCGACGTGTTTTTTCTTGATTTTGGGGTTTCTAGCTTACAGTCAATGGTTTCTACCAAGAATATATTGGTGTGCAATACAATTGGGAGTCTGCAAATGGTGTTTATTTTGAAATTGACAGGGTTGTTTTACTTAATTTCCGGTGCGACTTGGACGCACGTCCGTCAAAAATAGACTTGGCGCCTATATTTAGCGAAGCGGCGCGGAGAGCCGCTTCTGGGAAGCTTCTGAAACACGCCGCGTCGCGGCCGGTGTAAACACAAGCATTGACTAGAATAGGCGCGATCAGCTCCGGTAGCCGTGTCGCAGCTATGGTGTCGTTCACGGCCCGCGTCGTGAAGCGCCAGTTTCGGCGTCTGGTCTATTTTTTGCGCGAGCCGGGAGTGATCCGCGTCAATTTTAATATTAAAATACCGCGAGAACACACAAACAAACAGGGAAACAGCGAGAGAGAGAGAGGCAGGCAGGAGTAGATAAGTGAAAATGGATGATGTCAAATGTCTCGCACTGAGAAACAGGAAGAGGAAAATAAATGTAATAAATTTGAAGAGAGGATTTATATTTCAACAGTATATCTACACTACTGTCTACCATATTCTCTCTCTGGCTGCGTGTGTGTCTCGACAACGGATTAATAAAAGAAGTGTACAAACTTCTTGGTTACAGAAACATGGTGTATTCATTTTATGAGGTTATTTACTTACCCATGATGTAAAAAATAGCTCTGAATAAACAACAACTGAGCAGAAGCGCTTGTCGACCTCCGCGAAGAATACGCGTCTGGTGTGAACAGGCATGCGCCGGACCGCGCGTGATTTTCCGTTCCGCGCCGCTTCCGCGTCCGGTGTGAACCCAGGCGCTCTTGACGCGCAAATGGACACAAAGTGGTCAAGCGTATAACTAGACGCGGCAGGCGCGAATTTGACGCGCTTTTCGCGTCCGGTATTTGTGCTTTTCCCATTTATGGTTTGAAATCCAAACACCTTCTACACATCGCTTCTCAAATTGTCAGGAGTGGTGATCTCCGTACTCCGTTTCCGTGGAGACATAGCTCGCCGCCATTATTGACAGTACGATGCAGCGTGGATAACGTGCACAATTGTGTTACGATTCAAAAACTGTATTGTTTATCAGACGAAACAAAATAATTTAATTTTCACATGCGTGTGTAAGCCAAGTTGGCGAGAAAGGAAAGATTGCATATAATAAAAAATAATAATAAAAAAGCAATATTCGAATAGTAACTTCAGCATTCGAATAGTATTGATTTTTTAAATATTAGAATTATATTCGAATTTCAGAATTCGTTCCAACAGCCCTAGTGCGAGTTGTGTTTAATGTTGATCACATTATATGAAGATCCAAACGATTGCAGATGTGACATTAAAACAACTTAACAGTTCAACAAACGAAATATGAATATAAGTGATGTTCATTTTGAACACAGTTTTCATTGTCAGTATTTTTACAACAAAATAATAGCTCCAACGAAAGCCACAGCAGTGTTTGTGAACGAATCATTATAGTCAATGATTCATTCATAAATACAGCCACTTGCTTCGTTACCGAATGAATAACTCGATGACTCGCCACGTACTGGCGGTTTTGATTTAATATTTAAAAGCATCACTTCGTTTGTACCATCATTGCATTTTTCTCAATTGAACTTTTTTTTTAAATTTAAAGCATAAAAAAATGAACTAGAAAAAATCGATTTAAAGGTATAGCGGAGCATTTTCTTTTTCCGGGTGGGTAGCCTATACTATTGGTCCACCTAAGTGTCAATCATTCTGGTGATATGTTTACGTAAGGCCGTCGTACGTGCTCATCCCTATTCGCTTTCTGGTGTATTATGTGTGATGAGTTACGTTTCAGCCATTCCTTTGAAAATGGCTGAGGGTCGAAAGAGAAAAAATTTATACGAAGTGTATGATAAGAAGAGAAAGGCCGCAGAATATAGAAACAAGACCAGAGTGATTTTGGGTGAATATTTCACATGCTGGCGTGCGCTAAAAGCACATTTTGGGCTTCCCACTGATGCCGCAGTCGCGAGGATTCTACTAGACAGGTAAAGTTTGTCATGCTATTTGGAGAAATCCATTTAAAATCACTGCTAGTAAAAGTTAATGTAAGCGTTCCCTCTCGGGTGCAAATAGAGTGTTGCGCATGTGCATTTTTAAAAAAATTGGAGAGGGCGGGTCTTTTCTAAAATTAGGAAAGATCCTCCGCTATACCTTTAAGGGGGCAAATTATGGGGGTACGCAGAAGCATGTTAAAAGCCTCATGGGGTAGCCTACAACTGTAAAACGTTTGAGAACCACTGGGACTGGGTTAAAGAATATAACAAAATTAAAATCAACATCAAAGCACAATACACATACCAAGGGCAGAAAGTAGGCCTAATATACAGAGGTCACTTACAAAGTTAGGTTAAAGATACAAACAAAGAGGGATTCAAACAAATAGCATATCTCCCATGGTTATCAGACTATTGAAACCGACTGAATATGACTCAGCCCCACCTAAGATATTTTTCATTAGCCGCCACTGTATACTTAGGTCCGTAGCAGCAGTGTGTGTGTGTGTCACACTTATGTTATTTTTCTTGTTAAAGCCGGAAGGAGGAGCCCTCAGGATTCCCTATGTGCACCGAGAGTCTTCCTCCAGAAGTTCGGTTCGATGCAGCAAAAAACTTTGAGTTTAATTTAAATGGCATGAAAGTGTAAGTTTGTCATGGCCACAGTCCTTGTTGGTTTGATACTGAGATTTTCCTCAGTTCTCCAGAATGAAATTCGTGCAAATAGTGTTCATGTCTATAATTATACAGTATGCACTCTTTTTCAGGATTGTGGGAACCGTTGTTGACAAATTTAAAGTTTACTTTCAGTCCTGGAAAGACGTGACTGATTTTGAAAAGATATTGGATGGTTTTGATATCAACAACACTCTACTAGGTTTGTTTCTTCATTTAAACAAACACTTAATATCCAAAATCACAGTTGATTTTGGATTCACAGTTGTGAGAACTAAATTTTCCCCCTTGAAATCTGGACAGAGAACGTGATGCAAGACTGGAGAAAGGATTACATGTTCGGCTATCAGTTTTTGAATGGCTGCAATCCTGTCATGATCAAGAAGTGCACGGAGATTCCAGACAAGTTTCCAGTCACACATGAGATGGTGAAGGGCTTTCTGGAGAGAGGTGTCACTCTACAAGAGGAAATAAAGGTCAGAAACATTAAGACATAAATCACTTCAACAGTCGGTCAGTTATCCAATTCAAGACTGACTTGCTTGAATTCTGACATCCTTCACATAATTTAGTTTACATAAATGACTCAAATCAAAATTAATTTAACCCATGAACTACTTATAATCTTTACACCTGTGTACACGTTTACAGGCAGGAAACATCTACATAGTGGATTATGAAATACTGAAGGGAGTGCCAACATCCAGCAATCTGGTCTTTTTGACTGCACCGCTCTGCCTGCTGTACAAGAACAGATTGGACCAAATTGTGCCAATTGCCATTCAGGTATCTGTCCCATATATAATCAGTATCAAATGAAAACATAAATTAAAATTGAAAATGCTTTAGCTGTGAATGTACTCACTGAAGTAACAATGTCTTGCTTGGCTTTATTATTTCTAAATCAGCTCAGTCAAACCCCAGGGGAAAAGAGCCCAATCTTTCTTCCGAGTGATAATGAATATGATTGGATGCTTGCCAAGATGTGGGTGAAATCTGCCGACTTCCATGTACACCAGTTGGTCACGCACCTTCTCAAGACACATCTGACATCAGAGGTTTTTGAAATGGCCATATACAGACAGCTCTCTAAAGTCCATCCTGTATACAAGGTACATGTCTCTCAATACTCAGACAGACATGACATTTAGATTCAGGACTAAACTGAAGATTGTGGTTTCACATATGTCAATTTATTGATGAAGGGTTACTGGTTCTGATATCCTTGCCTTTTTGTCATCCATAGTTTAACCACTTTTGCTGTTTCAGGTTATGCTTTTAAATCAGTTTTTATGATTGAATGCACGTTTAAATGCTTCTTACAGTTACTGAGACCTCATGTTCGTTTCACAATGGCAATCAATGCAGCGGCCCGTGGAAAACTCATCAGTGAAAACGGGGTCATCAGCCAGGTAGCTTTACACCTAATTTAATATATACACACATAAACAGCATATTCCATCAAAGCGATTCTATTCATATTTGATTATTTAGTCTTTGTCAGACCTAAGTAGTTCCTAAATTTGCCAAATACAAAAAAAAAAAAAAAACTCCATAATAAAACTTCACCCATAAACCCCTAGATGGTCACTTGAGTAGGCTAAATAAGTGCTGAAAATATTTAGGCAAAATATTAACTGAATTCTTGATATCCACAGATTAGTAGCCTCACTACAAATGGGACAAATGAAGTGATTAAAAGGGCCATGGAGACTTTAACCTACAAGTCCCTGTGCTTCCCTGAGACCATAGAAGATCGAGGAATGAAAGATGTGCCCAAGTACTATTATAGAGATGATGGCATGATGATCTGGGAGGCAATACACAAGTAGGTGTAGCAACAGTTCAGATCATGTACTACAAGTGCAAAAGTACAAATTACTCCACATACACTCCAATGAAAAGTTATTAACATTAATTTGTTTTCATTAATCTTTTTGATCTTCCTGTAGTTTTGTGTCTGCTGTGGTCGAAATCTACTATGACAGCGATGAGGCCGTTCAAGAAGATGTGGAGATTCAAGGATTTGTTGAGGATTGTCGCTCTGGCATGAATAATTTACACAGTGAGAACAGGTTTAACTTATCAAAGGCCTTGTTTACACCTGATCAATCGGATCACAAGAGGATGACGCTAAATACAGGTGTAAATGGGGTCTAAATGTTTTGAGCTTGTCCACTTTCGACCACTTCCAGAGGTAGTCAAAACGCATTTGACCGGATTGTTTTCATAGTGTGGAAGCTCATGTCGTCGAATGCATTCGAACAATCACTAAAAAAACGCCTACTCTCTGCCTACTGGCCAATCATTTTATGGGCAATGTGGAATTGTTAATGATTCTTTTAGATTGAGACCAGTTACTGAAAGTGGAGTTTTTAAATGTATTAGTGAAATAAAAATAGATAAGGCACCTGGGATTGACAATATTCCAGCAAAAATGTTTTAGGGACTCTGCTAGACTAATTGCTCCTTTTGTATTATATATGCTAAATTTATAAATTGAACAAGGAAAAATACCAAGTGATTTTAAATGTGTTAGAGTTATACTATTATATAAAAAGGGTTGTAAGTTAAATATGGTTAATTATAGGCCTATTTCTATTAAATGGAATGGAAAAAAATAGTCTATGACCAGATAAAATATTAGTAAAAGCAATATTGTTTGAATTACAGTCAGGCTTTAGGTCTTTACATTCAACTGAAACTTGTATATTATATATGACTGGCAAAATAAGGAATAGCGGTCTATCCATGGCGGCCATGGTGGCTACGGAGAGGCATCTCTGGAAAAACCTGGCTGACATCGGGGAGAAGGAGAAAATGGGCCAGTTTCCCCTTCTGAGCTTCTTGGCACATCAGTCGATGCGGAGGCTCGCTCCACGGCTTTTAAGACCTTTATACGCCTTAAACAACAAAAGGGGGCGGGCCCGTCCTTGTCTGAGGAGTGGAAGTGAGACCAGAAGGTGAACACCGCCTCTCGCGCTATCCCTCCTTCAAGGTGTAGAGCGTGGAGGAGGCATGAAGCCAGACAGAGAAGAGAAGATCTCAGGAGAGTAATCCAGAGTAATCTCTCTGAGCGTTCTAGAGTCCCATGGGCTAAATAACATCTGCCTCCTTACCTCTCCATGTGTTATGCCCTTTCACTATGAGTGCCTTCTTCTCGTTATGTCAATTTTCCTTTCAGGCCCCTGCTTTTTAGTTGGCAGTTTTGTCAAGTTCTTAAGCTTCCTTTGAGCCTTCTTGGCTTCTGCTTTTATAAAAACTGCTCCTCAGAGCTCCGCCTGGGGCAGCATTGAGCTGTTAGGTACACTACTTGCTTCCTTGATGGGGTAACAATGTTGAGTTGTGAAGCTCTCTTGAGCCTCCTCGGGTGCTTTTTTGATAAGTGTTACTTGGCTTTGCGTCTCTAAGAGAATTGTACATTTAGGGTTGCGCTCCCCGGAGCTCTATCCCTTTATGCACTTCCGAGTTGTAGCTGCCCTGAGTACCGAACGCAGTTAGGCCTCTTCTCATCTTAGAGAGTCGGCATATTGAGGCCTCCATTCTCAGAACCAGATTTGGCCAGTAATGCTGAGTTGTAGGCTCCTGAGCCTCCTTTGGTGCATCTGGGTTGGGAGTGGTCACTGCTTTTGAGCTAGAGAGTTGTTAGGCCTCCTCTCGCTATAGAGAGCAGTTCTATTAGAGGC
Source organism: Phoxinus phoxinus (assembly GCF_949152265.1). Lineage (NCBI taxonomy): Eukaryota > Metazoa > Chordata > Actinopteri > Cypriniformes > Leuciscidae > Phoxinus > Phoxinus phoxinus. The sequence goes on from NC_136877.1 coordinate 1,852,899, forward strand.
CTCCACTCTTCTGGGCTCCACCCATTATTGTGTGAGGCTGCTAGCCCTGTTATGTAGCTTCCTTGACAGGCGTAGGACATAGTGTATTCCTCCTATGAGCTCAGACATGATTAGGCTCTCTGTGAGCCTCCTTTGCCATTGTGAGCGTTGTTAGGCCTCCTCTCGCTAGAAAGACTTATCTTACTAAGGCCTCCGCTCCCTTGAGCTCCACTAGGATAGCAATTGCGGGTTGTAAGCTATCTGTGAGCCTCCTTGCAAGATATCCTGAGGGTGGGGCTTAGTTAGGCCTCCTCTTGGTTTAAAGAGGTCTCCGCCCCTAGAGCTCGACCAGTCAGTTTGCCAAGTTGTTAGGCACTCGTTGAGCCTTCTTGGATACTAAGAGCGTTGTCAAGCCTCCTCTCGCTAGAGATAGTTATCTTTATTTAGGCCTGCGCTTACCAGAGCTCCGCTAGGATAGCAATTGCGAGTGGTAGGCTCTGTGAGCCTCCTTGCAAGATGTCCTGAGCGTGGGGCGTTGTTGGGCCTCCTCTTGATTTAGAAAGTCGTGATACTGAGGTCTCCGCTCCTAGAGCTTGGCTAGACAGTCAGGTAGTATGCTGGGTCGGCTACTGCCCTCAGTGTGGAGTGTTGCTAGGCCTCCTCTCATTAAAAGAGTTATTGTATTGAGGCCTCCGTTCTTGAACAGCTTTGGTCTATGATCGTGTTGCTGGGGTGGACCTTAGGGATGAGGACTCCTTTGAGTCCTCTGACTTAGCTCAGGCAATAGGGCAATCATCCCTTCAGCATGGCGGCGTGGGTATCCCGTTCCCTTTAATGTCCTCTAGAAGATGCAGAGTGAGATCCCTTTCAAAAGGGAACGTATCAGGTTACGCATGTAACCGAGCTTCCCTGAGAAGAGGAGCAAGACTCTGCATCCCTTTGCCATGCTTCTAGTATTCCTGTCAGGCCTAATTACAACTAGGCAAGGCAAGGCAAGCCAAGGTTATTTATATAGCACATTTCATACACAATGGTAATTCAAAGTGCTTTACATAGTGTACAACTAGCGTAAAAACAAGTTAGCAATGCTAGAATATGTTGTGTATGCGCGTGAGGGCGCCGATGTGATCACTGGAAATTTGTCCTTCTAAGAGAGGAAACTGTTACTCTGTAATTTATGGTCAAACAGACAGAAGCAAGACATCATTCAAAACTGTAAATCTTTTGTAAAATAAAGAAAACAAGCAGGATGCCACTCTCTGCTGCCTCGGTTTCCTTTGTGGATACACTAAACCAAATTTTTCTTTCGTTTTGTTAATCTGTAATTTAAGTGAAATATGTGTCTTGTTTAGGGCTATATGTTGCATATTACCTAACATTCATTTTCACTTAAATGTAGGCCTACTACTTCACGGTTGGTGACGTATCCTTGGAAAAACTAACGTCAGCATATTGCCATTGCGACTTACCAATGATGATGACTTGACAGCTGAGCGTGGGCATTTACTCAAGTTGGATGGATCCATTTGCATAGGCCGTACTATTTGAATCCGTGATTGGTTGACTGCCAAATTAAAATATTAAACAGAACAATAAAATAACTTTATTAACCGGTTAATGGCCATTTCAAATAAGCGTATCTGTTCAGAATGATTAAATTTGATTTGCGTTTCTGGTTTTGTTCCTGTCAAATTTTTTTTTTTTCAGTTTTCGTTCCTTGAACCGGTCCGGAGCCCTGCATAAAGGACAATTCCGGTGAAAAATTAAGCTAGGGGTAATTAACACATGGTTACCGAGTCGATCGTTCTCTTATATGCGTTCTCATGATAACTGAATGTAAAGAGTTTTACCTCTAAAAACAGATTAGCTTATAATGCTAGTATATGGGGCATAGGATAAGTAAAAGTAAATCGCTAGTTAATAACACTAACAAAATAGCCTCACACTAACACGGTAGCATAATGAGGGTCCCTACATGCAAACCGAAGCATTGAGAACTTTGTAAGTGTATAGACAGTTTAATAAGAAGATACTTTATAAAGACAGTACATTATGCGTATACAGGCTAGTCGAGTCACGAACGCTGTGCTAAGTGAGCTGGTAAATAGGAATTACGTTTGTGAAATCTAACGTTCGTGGCTCGACTAGTCGAGACTGTTTTCCACGATGGCTCCTGCCTGTATACGCGTAATGTACTGTCTTTATAAAGTATCTTCTTATTAAACTGTCTGTACACTTACAAAGTTAGAGCAGAAATAAAAGCTGCTGCTCTCTGTATGTTTTTCCGTTGTCTCCGGTCGTGTTCAAATGTAATTTAAGCAAGCTTATTTCGTCCATTAGATCGATAGATCTGATAAAGCCCATACAATTACCCACCCTTGAAAAATTAGGACAGAAGTGGTTGAAAGTGGATAAAAGAGACGGATTAAAACACCAGGTGTAAACGGGAACGTGTCTCCATTAACTACTTGTGATCCAATCAAGCAAAACATCTTTATACCAGGAGTAAACAGGGCCAAAATATCAGTGTTGGTCTGTGCAAGCATGCATGATTGTTTGTATTCTTGTATATTCTATATGCATCTTTGTGTGTTTCAAGTCACCCTTAAATGTGTGCACAAGTTAAATGCGTACTGCCATTGTTTTCAGAGTTTCCAGAGTCTCTGAAAACTCGAGAGGAGTTAGTCAAGTACCTGACCGTTGTGATATTCAACGCTTCAGCACAACATGCTGCTGTCAACTTTGGACAGGTGAGATTACACTACATTACACACAACAAGAGCATCAAAATTAAAAAATCTGGATAATATATATAAGCTAATATCTGAGTAAACTTTTATGTTCCAGTTTGACTGGTATGGCTGGATCCCCAACAGTCCTTCCACCATGCGCAAGCCGCCTCCAGAACAGAAGGGCACAGTGGATATGCAGTTTATCATGGATAGTCTGCCTGATCGTACATGTTCCAGCCTGGTTCTAGGAACAACTTGGGCCCTCAGTCGATTCCAGAAGAACGAGGTTTGATGTCTGATTTGGATAGAGAACATGGCAGCAGTCTAGTCTAAATCAATGTGAAAAAGAATTAACCTGTAACTAGCCAACTCTATCTCACGACCAATTCGTACAAATTCGTACGATTTGTCTAAACCCCAGTGACGGTTAGGTTTAGGGGTGGAGTCAGCGGTAGGTCATTCGTATGAATTGGGCAACTCGTGAAATATGTACGATTTAGCAAAAATCGTACCAATTCGTACGAGTGAGGTCATATGAATTTGTACCAATTAGCCACCTCGTAAAATTCGTACGAATGATTGTGTCCCTTCCCACTTTTATAGTCCCACTTTAAAAAGTCATCATGTTTGGGCAGTAACAGAATATTTATCTATTCACTTAATGGTGTTACGCATTTAAAATGTTACATTTTAGGTGCTCTGATCTGCTATAGTCCAGTATAAGTCATAATAATAACTGCGCTGTTGATTGCACACCTCAATTTTAGTGTGCTTGCAAAGAACAGGGCAGCAAAAAACTGAGAATGAAATTTCTACTGGTACACTAAATATATAATGTGCCAAATTCACACTTTTATATCCACACATTTTAAAATTCAAAACCGTGTTAAATAAGTAATTCATATGTTACAAATTACATTTTGCGCAATGTATTCTGTAGTCCAATACATTTCTTCCAATCCTAACAGGCAAGCTTTTGCTCTTCTATAATGTCAGTAAATGGACGTCCTGCGTGTTTGGATAGATTTAAACTTAATGATCTAAAAGTTAGAGAAGTTATATTTATCTTGTTTCTGGAGCACATATAACAGTGACAATTAGTTTATGTTTTGATTAAAGGAGAACTCCGGTCAATTTTAACATTGAGCTCAATTTTTTGTAAATTTGGAGTGCTGTCAATACAGAGAACAACGACAAAAATCGGTGTTGCCTACACAGTGTTATCCTATTTTTAAAATGTGCACCCTATTGACTTGAATGGGGCAAATTTTAAACCTGCTTTTCTCTTATCATCCTTGATGTGTCATTACAAGTGCCCAGCCATGTTGAGTGATTCCTTCAGAGTGAACACGGTGAATCTGACTGCATTAGATGTGAAAGATATTAATAAAAATGATGTTAATTCAACAAGCGCACAGACCTGTATTTAGTTCCTGTTTTCGGGTCGAAGTCCAAAGTAGTCGATTGTCAAATTCACGCGCATAGGTTTAGTTACCTATGATCACGCGCGTGAACTCGACAATCGACTACTGTGGACTTCGACCGAAAACAGGAACTAAATACAGGTCTGTGCGCTTGTTGAATTAACATCATTTTAACACGGTGTAGGCAACACCGATTTTTGTCGTTGTTCTCTGTATTGACAGCACTCCAAATTTACTAAAAATTGAGCTCAATGTTAAAATTGACCGGAGTTCTCCTTTAAGGTCACAGACGGGAGAGTAAGAAAACAGTTCCCAGTATTGTTATTATGTAGTAAAATTAGAAAGAGTTCTGTTCACTCACACTGATGTTATCAGCTCTCTGTAACAAATGTCCACCTTCAACTTAAAAACTAATTGGCTGTACAACTCATATCAACTCATATCAACTCATTGTTTAAAAAAATTGTTGAATCTTTTACAACTTATAAAATTAAGTTGAAATTGGTTAAATTAATGGAAAAATATATGACTTATTGATCATGTAATTTTTTACAGTGGTGTAATCAGCTTCTCTCTGTTCAGCTGAATTTAAAAAGCATTTGCACTGATTCTGATCTCTGCTGATCTGCAGTTCTTAATCATGTTACCGCATTGTAACGAGGTTCAATGTGAAAATGCAGGGAAGGAAGAAGACAGGGGTCGGCGTAACTGGGACACTCGTTTATTTAAGTCCAAAGTTCAAAAAGAAAAGTGCGCACAGAGCGCGTCCACTATGCGTTCAGCACAGCAAAAATAAATCATAAATCCAGATTCTCTCAATGTGAATTCTCCCAGTTTCAGCAGCATCAGACGAGGTCCCAGTCCAACTCTCTCTCTCACTCTCTCAATCCCGCCGGCTTATATCCGGTCTCTCCACGCCAATTACTGCAATCAGACACAGGTGTTCATCATCTGCACTTGACCTACTTACTCACCGCTCGGCTCCCTCCTCTCTCTCCCGCTACAGACTTCGCAAAACCACGCCCCCCTCGCCACATACCCCCACCGCCCGACTCAGGCCGGGGAGCCATCTGGCCTGCAGCCTCCCCCCCCCTCCTCCTGGAGAGAAAGTCGGCTACAGCCATCTGTACACCCGGCCTGTGGATCACCTGGAACTTAAAAGGCTGTAAAGCTAGATACCAACGAGTGATCCGCGCGTTGGTATCCTTCATGCGGTGGAGCCACTGCAGGGGACCGTGGTCCGAACAGAGGGTGAACTCCCGCCCCAGGTGGTAATAGCGGAGGGTGAGAACGGCCCATCTGATGGCCAAACACTCCTTCTCTATGGTGCTGTACATCGTCTCTCTCTTAGAGAGCTTTCAACTGATATGCAGCACCGGCCGCTCTTCACCCTCCACCTCCTGGGACAGGACCGCTCCCATCCCTCTGTCCGACGCGTCCGTCTGTAGGATAAAAGGGAGAGAAAAGTCAGGAGCATGCAAGAGCGGTCCGCCACACAGAGCAGCCTTTATCTGAGTAAAAGCCTGCTGACACTGCTCCGTCCACTGAACCGTATCTGGCACTTCCTTTTTAGTTAGATCAGTCAGCGGGCTAGCGATGTCCGAATAGTTAGGTACAAACCTTCTGTAATATCCCGCCAGCCCCAGAAACTGTCTAACCTCCTTTTTGGTCTTAGGTCTTGGACAGGTCGCAACTGCTGCTGTCTTGTCAATTTGGGGACGCACCTGTCCATGACCCAAGTGGAAGCCCAGATATCTAACTTCCACACGCCCAACTGCACACTTCTTTGGGTTGGCCGTGAGCCCAGCTCTCCTCAGCGTCTTCAGGACAGCCCGCAAATGCTGCATATGACGCTGCCAATCCCCACTATAGATGATGATATCATCCAGGTAGGCAGCGGCATATGCAGCATGCGGCCGGAGAATTCTGTCCATCAGACGCTGAAAGGTCGCCGTTGCCCCGAACAAGCCGAAAGGAAGAGTAACAAATTGGTGTAATCCAAACAGCGTTGTGAAAGCTGTTTTTTCTTTGGACATAGGAGATAAGGGGATCTGCCAATATCCCTTTGTTAAATCCAGTGTCGAGTAAAATCGAGCAGTACCTAGCCGATCAAGCAATTCGTCAACCCTTGGCATTGGATAAGCGTCGAATTTCGACACAGCATTCACCTTACGATAGTCCACACAGAACCGGATCGAGGCGTCGGTTTTAGGTACTAAAACTATCGGGCTCGCCCAATCACTGTTGGACTCTTCTATTACTCCCATGTCTAGCATTGCCTCTAATTCGCTTTGAACCACCTTTTTTTTGTGTTCCTGCAAGCGATACGGCCGGCTGCGTACAACCATGCCCGGCTTGGTCTCAACGTGGTGCTGAATGAGGTCCGTTCGACCAGGCAGGGGCGAGAACACATCAGCAAACTCTGCTTGTACTTTTTTTACATCAGCGAGCTGGGAGGGTGAGAAGTGGTCTCCACCAGGGGCCAGGGCGAGGGATTGAGTTTTGAAACTCGCTTCTGGACCGAGATCCTCCTCTCCGCTCACCACCGTCGCAAGCATCACTGATTCTACCTCAGACCATTTTTTTTAACAGGTTGAGGTGATATACTTGATGTGCTCCACCCCTATCTGTTCGAATGACCTCATAGTTGAGATCCCCAATTCGACGTGTGACCTCGAAGGGTCCTTGCCACTTGGCGAGTAACTTTGAACTAGAAGTAGGGAGTAATACAAGCACTTTATCTCCCGGTGAAAATTGACGAAGTTTAGCCCCCCTGTTGTACAGCCGACTCTGTTTGTCCTGTGCCTGCAACAAATTCTCCATTGACAGCCGCCCCAACGTGTGGAGTTTTGTTCTCAGATCCAGGACATACTGAATTTCGTTTTTACTATTAGAAGGTCCGTCCTCCCAAGTCTCCCTAAGGACGTCCAACACCCCACGGGGCTGACGTCCATAGAGAAGCTCGAAGGGGGAAAACCCCGTGGAGGCTTGCGGGACCTCCCGTACAGCGAACAAGAGGGGTTCTAACCACTTATCCCAATTTTTGGCGTCTTCCTGTACGAAATTTTGAATCATGGTTTTCAACGTGCGGTTAAACCGTTTGACCAGTCCGTCCGTTTGTGGGTGATAGACGCTGGTTCGAATCGATTTAATGCCCAATAATTCATAAAGTTCGCGAATTGTACGTGACATAAACGCCGTGCCTTGGTCGGTGAGAATCTCTTTTGGGATTCCCACCCGGGAGATTAGTTGAAACAGTGCGCTCGCAACAGTCTTTGCGGAAATGGTGCGAAGCGGCACTGCTTCAGGATACCGCATTGCATAATCCACCAGGACTAGAGCAAAGCGGTGTCCCCGTGCTGACCGTTCTAATGGCCCGATGAGGTCCATACCAATTCGCTCGAAGGGGACCTGCATTAACGGCAGCGGGCACAACGGTGCTTTTGGGTTGGCCGGTGGATTCACCAACTGACATTCGCGACAAGACGCGCACCACTTGCGCACATTCTCGTGAATGCCCGGCCAGAAAAACCGGGCCATGAGACGGTTACGTGTCGCTGCTTGTCCTAAATGCCCAGCCATTGGATTACAGTGAGCCACCTGAAAAAGCATTTCCCGGCGGCTTTTAGGTACTAATAACTGAGTTGTATCCTGTTTTGATTGGGTGTCTTGGGTCACCCGATACAACTTATCTTTTATAATTGTGAAATAAGGATAGGAGAGTGGTTGGTCAGGGTGGAGAAGCTGGCCGTCGATAGAACGGACCTGATCAAAAGCATGTTTCAGCGTTTCATCCTGAGACTGCTCCAGGGGAAAATCATCGCGCTCCGTAAGGATGGTTCTTTCCAGAGCGCTCTGTTCCCCTGAACCAGCTCCCAGAGATCCCGTGTCAGCTTCGCCCACCTGAGCAACCGCCTCCTTCCTCTTGTCTCTTTTGGACCAAGAGGCATCCGCACACAAAACCCCCAATAATTAATTAAATGCTGGCCAGTTGGTACCCAAAATTAGCGGATGCCGGAGATGCGGATTAATTGCCACCTCTACTCTATGCTTTTGTCCCCTGAATTGAATTTCCACAGGCATTATCGGATAATTCATCACCTCCCCGTGCACACACCGTACCTTAACCATGCGGCTGTTATCCAATGCCCTAGGTTGAATCAGGCTTTGATGGATGGAGGTTTGGTTACAACCTGAATCCACCAAAGCCTGATATGTACCCCCCTTGATACTTACTGGTATCTGGTACAGGCCAGCCTGATCGGGGGCAGCTTGTGGCGCATCGGGGACCCGGATCAGCGTCCCCACCTCCATCACTGGACACCGATCAATAAAGTGACCCGGATCCCCACAGCGCCAACAAGCCGGCCCAGACTTTCCCGCCGCCCTAGTGGCAGGAAGCAGGTCAAGAGATTGGCGTGGAGCGAGCGGTGGAGCAGCCGGTGAAGTGAAGGGTCCAGTAGGGGAGCCCCCTCCCCTGGGAGGAGCCCTGGGCAGTGGCACTGGATCCGCTGCCGTCCCTGTTCTCCATCGGGGAGCTGGCCTCGGCATAAGCCCCACACGAGACCTGGGAGGAGGGACAGGTTTAGAGAGGGGACATGAGAGAGAGGGGGGAGAGAGAGAGAGGGAGAGAGAGAAGCAGATGGCAGGGGTTCGCCGACCCCTGGGTACGCCACCATCTGATCCTCTGCCAGCTGGATGGCCTGGTTCAGCGACGTCGGGCGGTGGCACTGGACCCACTGCGCGGTCTTCCTCGGAAGCCGCGCCACGAACTGCTCCAGTACCACTCGGTCGACGATTTCCTCAACGTCGCTTCCGTCGGCCATCAGCCATTTGCGGCATGAGTCCCGGAGCTGTTGTGCCATGATGAAGGGCCGGCCGGACTCTTCGAGGCTCAGGGTCCTGAACCTCTGGCGATGTTGTTCTGGGGTCCGGCCGACCCGCTGGAGGATTGCACGTTTCAGATCTTTATAGTCCAGGAGGTTCTGGACTGGCAGTTGGTGTGCGGCTACTTGTGCTTCTCCGGAAAGCAGAGGGATGAGCTGCATTGGCCAGTCCTCGGAGGGCCATCCCCGGTCCTCCGCGGACCTCTCGAAGAGATCTATAAACGCCTCCGGGTCATCCTGGGGTCCCATTTTGTTGAGGGGCAACGGCAAAGTTGAATCCTTAACAGGGGAGGGGATGGCCCGAACCTCCCGGTCTACCCAGCTCCGGAACAGCTCGCGGTCTTCATGTTGAGCTCAGAGGAGCGCTTCAAATCTCCTGTCCTGCTCCTCCTTAATAGCAAGCAGATGTTGGTGCTGGTCCTGGTGAAGACCGGCGAGCGATGTTATAATGTCCGCAAACGGCGTGGCTGGCGGGGTCTGCATGGCGGCGGCGATCTTCTTCCCTCCCGGGTTTCGGCACCAGTGTAACGAGGTTCAATGTGAAAATGCAGGGAAGGAAGAAGACAGGGGTCGGCGTAACTGGGACACTCGTTTATTTAAGTCCAAAGTTCAAAAAGAAAAGTGCGCACAGAGCGCGTCCACTATGCGTTCAGCACAGCAAAAATAAATCATAAATCCAGATTCTCTCAATGTGAATTCTCCCAGTTTCAGCAGCATCAGACGAGGTCCCAGTCCAACTCTCTCTCTCTCACTCTCTCAATCCCGCCGGCTTATATCCGGTCTCTCCACGCCAATTACTGCAATCAGACACAGGTGTTCATCATCTGCACTTGACCTACTTACTCACCGCTCGGCTCCCTCCTCTCTCTCCCGCTACAGACTTCGCAAAACCACACCCCCCTCGCCACACGCATTATTTTACAAGTTATTTAAAGAAACATGGCAAATAAAAATGCTCTGCAATGTCAGACTTCATTCCGAGAATCATATCATTCAGCTTTCTCCTTTTCGAGGAAAATCGTGCTTTTAATGAAAATCCCCAATTCTTTGTTTGTTTTATAAGCTTGTCTGAGTGATTGACAGAAATGAAGGGGGCGGAGCTTAGAGGAGGGTCAGTTTACCTTGTAAAAAGAAAGAAAGATGTTGTTCTGCTTTCTGAAGAACTTACTTTTCTCCCCCAGCATTACTTAGGCATGTATCCATTGACGCGCTTCACAGAGGAACCAGTGAAGGAAGCCATCAAGACCTTCCGCAAGAAACTAGAGGAGGTGACCAACACCATCAAGAGCCGGAATAAGGGATTAGCATTTGATTATGGTTATTTGTCCCCAGACAAAATCCCCAACAGTGTTGCAATTTGAAAAGATATTTTGCCAGGCCTATATATAGGGTTTACGGCCAATATGTGCTTGACATAGAAGAGAAAAGCTCTACTTCAAATATGAAGTATTGTATTGTATTGTATTAAATCACAGAGCATTCTGCCTTTTGAGTCTATTTATAGACATTATGTTTTATTAACTCTTCTTGTATTTTACTCTGTTAATGGGAAATAAATTACTTTTGTAATGCCATCGGTGCATGTATGTATGTTATCTGAGGGGTGATTGTGGGTCTGGTTATTATGCTTTAAAGAGTTATTATATTGGTGTAAACTTGCATATTCATAAAGCCATACTACGGTATTCATTTACTTATCTTTTGATTCATTTATTAATATTATTTATTATTCTGATGATCTATTGTTTGTAGTATATTTTTGCTAATCATTTGACTTATTTTTTTTACCTTACAGATTTTGAGTTGATTATATTGTATACACATGTAAGATGTTTCATGAATGCTGTAAATGAAATGTTTTAAGATTGTGAATATCTCTGACAGCACTTCAAGTGGTTGTTACATTTGCAGTTCTCTCTAGAGAGAGGAACGAGTACTGCGTTGTCGTAGCAACGCATTGGGGAAAATCCTTTTCCACGAGAATACTGAAGCAAAAATTATCCTTAATTTTGTATCAATGTAAAACGCATTGCCACAGCATACAGACCTAGGCGAGACAGCTCGCGCGCCTATTGGCTGCTGTGCGGCAAATGCTTAAGCCAATCGAGCGAGCCCTTGAGTGACGTCACGGGCTTATGAACTCTGATTTTTAAAGCGAAAACAACCAGAGCGCATACACGGCAAGAAACGCAGTACTCGTTCCTCTCTCTAGAGAGAACCGAGGTTACGTTAGTAACCGAGTACGTTCTCTTACGAGAGATACTCTCTGTAAAGAATACTGTAAAGAAAATCCATTCAATTTATGTTAATAAAAAAACAGCAGCTTTGGTTGCGAGAAATTTACTGTAAAAAAAAAAATACTGTATACGGTAACAACATTTTAGGTTTTACAGACTTAACCTACATTTACAGTAAATAAACATATTTAATTATATGATATAATGTTAATTTAGTGACCCATTGAAGTATTAATATATGTTTTGTACCAATTTAATACACTGACATCCACCAATCACAGTGGTAATAAGAGTCACATGATTAATCAAAGCTCATCATAAGCATATTTTCCACAAGCAAGTTTATACTAATATATGGAAGCTGCACAGTGTCACTCACACAAACACTAAACACCATCATGGTAACATACATAAAAATAAAAATAAATGCAATAAACATGAATTTAAAAACAATAAATGTAAACATAAAACCATAATGTACATAACTGATTAGGAAAAAAAAAACTATGAAGAAACTGTTATTTCAACAAAAATACATCAAATGTGAAGTGTCACACAGGGAATTGTGGAAATGTCAATTTAATTTTTTTTACTGTAAATTATAGAACTGTAACCCTTGTTCCCCGAGAAGGGAACGAGACACTGCGTCGTCGTCGACGACACTTTGGGGAATGCCCCAGCATAGCGCGTCTGAAGCATGAATGAAATCCGTCTGATCCTGATTGGTGCTGCGTCATGACGCAGTAGATGACGGCATAACCGGAAAATACAAAGGGACGCCAGTACACACACACATTAGCTCTTTTGCGATGAAGCAAGCGCTCTGTCCGTGATAGGTGTGGCGACGAGACGCAGTGTCTCGTTCCCTTCTCGGGGAACAAGGCTTACAGTCGTAACCCGAGACGTTCCCCTTCGAGGGAACTCGCACTGCGTCGTCGTCGACGACACTTTGGGGAACGTAATGCCCACTAGGCCACACCGTAATCACGCCCGCCCTAGTGTGAAGCTGGGAACCAGGCACACTTAGGACGCGAGCACTCTGGCGCCAGGCGTCACAGGGAGTTGCAGACTGTAAAATCGTATGAAGGTGTGCGGAGTAGCCCACCCGGCCGTCTCGCAGATCTCATGAAGCGAGGCTCCAGAAAGGAGGGCCACCGAGGAGGCCATGCCCCTGGTGGAGTGCGCCCTCACGGCCATCGGTGAAGGCAAATTGCGCACCTGATAGGCCGTGGCTATAGCCTGGACAATCCAGTTACTGATTGTCTGCTTGCATGCAGGCAGCCCTTTCTTGGGTGAACCAAAACACACCAACAACTGGTCTGACTTCCTCCACTGAGAAGACCTCTCGAGGTACACTCTCAGGGCTCTGACTGGGCAGAGCAGATGAATTCTCCCCTCTTCCGCCGTCACGTGAGATGGAGGACAGAAGGCCTGAAGAACCACGGACCGTGCCACATTGGAGGGCACCTTGGGCACATAACCCGGTCTAGGATGTAAGATGGCCTTAACTCCGCCGGGGGCAAACTCCAGGCAAGTTGGCATTATAGCCAAGGCCTGGAGATCCCCCACTCTCTGCAGAGAGGTGATAGCGAGGAGAAAGGCCACCTTAAGGGTCAGGTTCTTTGCCTCAGCCGACTCCAGTGGCTCGAAGGCCGCAGTGGCCGCAGGCCTCATCCTCCGAACCCCACGGAGGAAACGTACAACCAGATCGTGCCTTCCCAGGGGCCCATCACCTTGTGGCCTAGCTTCACCCTGGAGACCATCGCCAGTATGGACTCCACGCGGGCGAGAGACATTTGTGCCCGCATCGTCGTGGAGTCCCATACAATTCCCAGGAACGTAGTCTTCTGGGAGGGTCTCAACACACTCTTCTTTGTGTTGAGTCTCAGCCCCAAGCACCTGATATGGGCCAGAACGACATCTCGATGCCGAACTGCCATCTCGCACGACCTGGCCAATATTAACCAGTCGTCGATGTAATTGAGTACACGGATGCCCTGGAGTCTCAATGGAGCCAGAGCTGCATCCATGCACTTGGTGAAGACCTCTGCTCCCCATGTGGTCTTCCTGTAAAACAAGTAAAACTTGATATAACAGCCATCTCCACTGATTTTTGACTTCATAACTAAAAATATGCAACCATTCTCATGTTTCCTTCCACAAGCTTATACAGGGAAATAGTGGAGGGAAAACCCCTATGTGCAGGAAAAACTTGATAAATCATCGCAAAGCATGAAATAATCACTGCTTGAAAACTTCAGGGCATCGGACTGTGTAGTACAGCACAGCCCCAGTTACAGGCAATGGTAGGAATTTTGTCAAAGCATTCCAAGAATTTGGAAATATGAATGCAGAAGGACACACACAGATTGTGTGCAGTTTGCAGATATTTGTGCGGCTCCTCAGGAAAATGTCCAACAAGATCTTTTTCTTGGCACATCATCGATGTGCTGCGCACACACTAAATCTCATTGCCACACACTGTAAAGAAAATCCATTCAATTTATGTTAATAAAAAAACAGCAGCTTTGGTTGCGAGAAATTTACTGTAAAAAAAAAAATACTGTATACGGTAGCAACATTTTAGGTTTTACAGACTTAACCTACATTTACAGTAAATAAACATATTTAATTATATGATATAATGTTAATTTAGTGACCCATTGAAGTATTAATATATGTTTTGTACCAATTTAATACACTGACATCCACCAATCACAGTGGTAATAAGAGTCACATGATTAATCAAAGCTCATCATAAGCATATTTTCCACAAGCAAGTTTATACTAATATATGGAAGCTGCACAGTGTCACTCACACAAACACTACACACCATCATGGTAACATACATAAAAATAAATGCAATAAACATGAATTTAAAAACAATAAATGTAAACATAAAACCATAATGTACATAACTGATTAGGGGAAAAAAAAACTATGAAGAAACTGTTATTTCAACAAAAATACATCAAATGTGAAGTGTCACACAGGGAATTGTGGAAATGTCAATTTAATTTTTTTTACTGTAAATTATAGAACTGTAACCCTTGTTCCCCGAGAAGGGAACGAGACACTGCGTCGTCGTTGACGACACTTTGGGGAATGCCCCAGCATAGCGCGTCTGAAGCATGAATGAAATCCGTCTGATCCTGATTGGTGCTGCGTCATGACGCAGTAGATGACGGCATAACCGGAAGATACAAAGGGACGCCAGTACACACACACATTAGCTCTTTTGCGATGAAGCAAGCGCTCTGTCCGTGATAGGTGTGGCGACGAGACGCAGTGTCTCGTTCCCTTCTCGGGGAACAAGGCTTACAGTCGTAACCCGAGACGTTCCCCTTCGAGGGAACTCGCACTGCGTCGTCGTCGACGACACTTTGGGGAACGTAATGCCCACTAGGCCACACCGTAATCACGCCCGCCTTAGTGTGAAGCTGGGAACCAGGCACACTTAGGACGCGAGCACTCTGGCGCCAGGCGTCACAGGGAGTTGCAGACTGTAAAATCGTATGAAGGTGTGCGGAGTAGCCCACCCGGCCGTCTCGCAGATCTCATGAAGCGAGGCTCCAGAAAGGAGGGCCACCGAGGAGGCCATGCCCCTGGTGGAGTGCGCCCTCACGGCCATCGGTGAAGGCAAATTGCGCACCTGATAGGCCGTGGCTATAGCCTGGACAATCCAGTTACTGATTGTCTGCTTGCATGCAGGCAGCCCTTTCTTGGGTGAACCAAAACACACCAACAACTGGTCTGACTTCCTCCACTGAGAAGACCTCTCGAGGTACACTCTCAGGGCTCTGACTGGGCAGAGCAGATGAATTCTCCCCTCTTCCGCCGTCACGTGAGATGGAGGACAGAAGGCCTGAAGAACCACGGACCGTGCCACATTGGAGGGCACCTTGGGCACATAACCCGGTCTAGGATGTAAGATGGCCTTAACTCCGCCAGGGGCAAACTCCAGGCAAGTTGCCATTATAGCCAAGGCCTGGAGATCCCCCACTCTCTGCAGAGAGGTGATAGCGAGGAGAAAGGCCACCTTAAGGGTCAGGTTCTTTGCCTCAGCCGACTCCAGTGGCTCGAAGGCCGCAGTGGCCGCAGGCCTCATCCTCCGAACCCCACGGAGGAAACGTACAACCAGATCGTGCCTTCCCAGGGGCCCATCACCTTGTGGCCTAGCTTCACCCTGGAGACCATCGCCAGTATGGACTCCACGCGGGCGAGAGACATTTGTGCCCGCATCGTCGTGGAGTCCCATACAATTCCCAGGAACGTAGTCTTCTGGGAGGGCCTCAACACACTCTTCTTTGTGTTGAGTCTCAGCCCCAAGCACCTGATATGGGCCAGAACGACATCTCGATGCCGAACTGCCATCTCGCACGACCTGGCCAATATTAACCAGTCGTCGATGTAATTGAGTACACGGATGCCCTGGAGTCTCAATGGAGCCAGAGCTGCATCCATGCACTTGGTGAAGACCTCTGCTCCCCATGTGGTCTTCCTGTAAAACGTCTCGGTTACGTATGTAACCCTCGTTCCCTGAGTACAGGGAACGGAGACGTGTCGTCGGGGGAGTTCCCTGACGAATTGGGATCACGCTAGGGAGACCATTTGCCTACGAGAGAATTAAAACGAGCCAATGAAAATTGGCATGCAGGAATGCATTCCGCAGCCCGCCTACCAGCGCGGGTATGAAAGGCGGAAGCAACGCATGCATAGTGCTTTTCGCTGAGGAGCCGAACGGTGTCCAGTCCTCCGCGAAGGTACAACAACATGGCGAAGGGACGACACGTCTCCGTTCCCTGTACTCAGGGAACGAGGGTTACATACGTAACCGAGACGTTCCCTTTCGTCCTGGGAACTCCGACGTGTCGTCGGGGGAGTTCCCTGACGAATTGGGATCCCTAATAAAACGCCATGGTGCTGGCCCCTTCCAGCGCCCAGCTAAGCTACCCTGCAGCAGTTTCTTGAATAAGTTGCGGGAGCTAGCTAGGAATCACACTGCTGTTCCACAAGACCCGCTCAGTGGATATTGGATAACACTGGGAAAACGTGCCCTAACCCCCAAAAAAAAGGGGAAGGGAACGCTGCGGAAGCCCCAGCCTGCCTGAGGAAGGCCTGGAATACACATATGTACTAGCCCAGTGGGATAGAGAAACATATGGCAGTCCCTGAGGTGGTCCCATCCGAGGAAGTGGGAGCGAACTCAACAGGGACGACAGAAAGAGTCTGTCAAGGGAAAGACACGGCTGAACTGCACGTGGCATCATGGGTCACAGTAGAGACCACTAGAGAACACCCAGTCTACTAGCAACTCCACTAGAGGTAGCAGACCTGGCGCTGGCGGTCCGCTACGCCAGGCACCGGAGGGGTGATGGAGGAACTCACGAGGCTCACCGACGTTGGGCGCCAACGGAGCAAAAAACGCACGTACCTGGCCGAAGCACAGGGTGGCGTAGCAAGCCGACACAACCTATTCCCTCGCACCACTGGCCGTAGCGAGCACTCGGGAGGAAAACAGGTTCCACACGCAGACTATAAAACCTAGCGAACGCGTTAGGTGTCGCCCAGCCCGCAGCTCTACAGATGTCTGTCAGCGAGGCGCCTTGAGCCAAAGCCCAGGAAGCGGCAACACCTCTAGTGGAGTGAGCACGCAACCTGGGAGGACAAGGCTCACCCAGAGACTCATACGCTCGGGTGATAGCATCCACTAACCAGTGAGCCAACCTCTGCTTGGAGACAGCCTTCCCCTTCTGCTGGCCTCCATAACAAACAAAGAGCTGATCTGAGGTCCTAAGCTTGCGTTCTGTCAACATAGACCCGCAGGGCGCGGACGGGACAAAGAAAGCTAGGGCTGGGTCTGCCTCCTCCTGGGGCAGCGCTTGCAGGTTCACTACCTGATCCGCGAAGGGGGTGGTAGGAACCTTGGGCACATATCCAAGCCGGGGTCTCAATACCACGTGAGAAGGCCCGGCCCGAACTCTAGGCACGATTCGTCGTCCGAAAAAGCTTGCAGATCCCCGACCCTCTTGAAAGAGGCCAATGCCAACAGGAGCACTGTCTTATTGGACAGGATATTAAACTCAACTGTTGACAAAGGCTCAAAGGAGGACTTTGAGGCTCTGTACTTACACCAGAGCTAGGTCCCAAGAGGGTACAGGGTGCAAAACGCGAGGTGGATTTAACCTCCTAGCACCCTTAAGGAATCTGAAGATCAGGTCGTGCTTCCCCAAAGATTTACCCTCTACTGCATCGTGATCTGCGGCTACTGCAGCAACATACACTTTGAGGGTGGAGGGAGACAGCCTTCGCTCCAACCCATCTTGCAGGAAGGAAAGCACGACTCCGATCAGGCAAGTTCGGGGGTCCTCCTGACGGGAGGAACACCAAGCGACGAACAGGTTCCACTTCAACGCATAGAGGCGCCTCGTAGAGGGGGCTCTAGCGGAAGTGATGGTGTCTACCACTGCCTGTGGCAGACCACCTAAAACCTCCGCGTCCCGTCCAGGGACCAGACATGGAGTTTCCAGAGGTCTGGACGCGGGTGCCATAGAGTGCCCCGTCTCTGAGAGAGGAGGTCCTTCCTCAGAGGAATCAGCTAAGGGAGGGCTGTCGCGAGGAGCATGAGTTCCGTGAACCAGTCCTGGTGGGCCAATACGGGACCACTAGAAGGACCTGCTCCTCGTCCTCCCTGATCTTCCACAGAGTCTGTGCAAGGCGGCTCACTGGGGGAAACGCATACTTGCGCCGGACCCGGGGCCAGCTGAGTGCCAGGGCGTCTGTGCCGAGGGTCCCCTCGGTCAGGGAGTAAAACCACTGGCAATGGGTCGTGTCTGGAGAGGCAAACAGGTCTACCTGTGCGGCTCCGAAGACACTCCAAATCAGCTGGACCGCCTGGGGATGGAGTCGCCATTCTCCTGGCAGGGGAGGCTGCCGTGAAGCTCGTCTGCCACACGGTTGAGCGCCCCTGGAACATGAACGGCACGAAGCGACCTCAGATGCTTCTGACTCCATAGGAGGAGGTGGGAGGCGAGTCGCAACATACGACGGGAGCGTAGACCACCGGGATGGTTGATGTACGCAACGGTCGCAGTGCTGTCCGTACGGACCAGTACGTGCTTGTGTCTGAGAAACCCCTTGAGGCGACACAAGGCTAGGCGTACTGCTTGCAACTCTAGGCAGTTGATGTGCCAATGCAGCTGGGGTCCCGTCCACAGACCCGAGACTGCATGCCCTTGTACGTGGCGCCCCACCCCATGGCTGAAGCATCTGTGACACCACAGTATGCCTTGACACCTGGACTAAGGGCACTCCGGCCCGAAGAAACGCAGGATCTAACCATGGGGAGAAGGTTTGGCGGCAGTGCGGGGTCACTTTGACCCGGAACGTGCCGCTCTGCCACGCCCACCTCGGGACTCGATCGTGACGTCAGCGCTGAAGCGGTCTCATATGTAACAGGCCGAGCGGCGTTACTGCGGCTGCCATATGCCCCAGGAGCCTCTGAAATTGTTTCAGTGAAACCGCTGTCCTGCCTCGAAAGGACCTGAGGCAGGTGAGCACTGACTGGACGCGTTCCTCCGTGAGGCGCGCAGTCCGAATGACCGAGTCCAGCTCCATACCGAGACAAGAGATCCTCTGCACGGGGCAGAGTTTGCTCTTGTCCCAGTTGACCTGAAGCCCCAACCGGCTGAAGTGCCGGAGCACTATGTCCCTGTGATCGCATAGCGAACGCCTAGTTCTCTCATGGGAACCATGGCCACCTCCGCGACTTTCGTGAAGACGCGGGGCGACAGGGCCAGCCCGAAGGGTAGGACCTTGTACTGACACGCTCGGCCCTCGAAAGCAAACCGTAGAACCGGTCTGTGTCGAGGAAGAATCGAGACATGAAAGTACGCATCCTTCAGGTCGATCGCTGCAAACCAATCCTGGGGACGGATGCATTCGAAAATGCGCTTCTGCGAGAGTATTTTGAACGGGAGTTTGTGCAGGGCCCGATTCAAAACTCGCAGGTCCAGGATTGGCCATAACCCACCGCTTTTCTTGGGTACAATGAAGTAGGGGCCGCAAACCCAGACCTCATCTCGGCAGGAGGGACCGGCTCGACCTCGTCCTTCGCCAGCAGGACGTCGATCTCTTTCCGCAAGACAGGGGCATCCACTGACTGCACACGGGTGAGTGGATGCCGCTGAACTTGGGAGGCCGGCGTGCAAACTGAATTGCATAGCCGAACCGGATGGTGCGGATTAGCCATTGGGACTGACACAGAAGCGCTAGCCAGGCTTCTAGAGACCGCCCCAACGTGCCCAACCGAACCACCGGCGTACCCACGGAGGGGCAGCGAGGTGGAAGACAGGGACCCGGCTCTGGTGGCGTTGTAGCGACCAAGAGCGGGGTCTGGGCGTCAAACTCGACACCAACCCGCTTCCACCGGGGGGCAGACGGCAGAGAAGGCCCGTGGGCGTTCTGCTGCGGGCTGCCCGGTGGCGAAGGGAGGGGGAGAGACGAGGAACGAGGCCCTGACTCCTCGTGTCCTGGTCTCTGCGCCTCCAGGCCCAGCTGCAGACCGTAGCGACGCAGCCGAGGCTGCGTCACTGCTATCCGCGAGCTGGGGAGAGGGGAGCGGGAGTGTCGCCGTTCGGGGCGGCACACACTGCCATTCTGACCCTCTCGGACGGAGGAGACAGGTCTTATTTTACTGCCAGTCTCGACCGTGAGGGGAAACGAGGAGCGAGGCACGGGGGCCTCGAGTCCTGGTTTCCGCCTCGTCGCCCAGCGAGAGACGAGAGTGACAAGGCCGTAGCCCTCACTGTCATCTAAGCGCTGGGGCCCGTGAGTGACTCAGAGGAAGTGAACTGCTCAAAATTTGGGTACCGCTGACTGGATGACCAGCGGCGGAACAGAAACGAAATTCTACACCCGGCCCTCCCCCGGGGGAAGGAGTGGTGATAACACACACTCCCGAAGAGCAGATATCACATACTCTGGGTCGCTCCTCTCAGGGTCGTTTCCCATCCTCTTGCTGAGGGGAAACAAACCCCGAGCGGGCTGGTTTAAAGGCGCTTCTGGACCACCAGTGTGGACATCGTCTGCCCGAGGGCCAGCACTGTGACTAATCACGGTCAGTCACAAGCGCAGCTCCACCCCGAGTCAGAACTACCCACGTGCACTGAATGTGCAGGGGTAGTGAGAGAGGAAAAACTTCTGCAGATTTAGGCATGTTTGGCTTGCCATATTGGCACCAAAATGCTTCCATACTGCCAAAAATTTTCACACTCACCCAGACACTTTAGAATAGCCCAGGAAAGTGTAGCTGTCAAGTCTGAATCTTCAGCATGAGAACATACTTTTATAGTAGGAACGCAGCATCATCTTCAGAGTATAACAGCCCTCTCTCCGATGTAGCGATCGACATCTGTCCTCCCCTGGAGCCCCGAATGAAATGCTTGGTCCCCCATGAGAAGGACCAGAATCCCATCCGAAAGCCTCGACGGCACACGGCACGCTGAGCGGCTCAAGCCTTTACGTGAAAGGGGAGACGAACAACGTGCCGACGTGGTCATGCACTCATGAGAGAACATGAACCACCCACGAACGCAGTCTCAACACACTGATTAGGCATGTGAAACAGTGATCGTGGCCGTCCCAGGCATGCAAGACAGTGAACGTGGCCATCATTTCGATGACACACGGCACGCTGGGCGCTCAAGCCTTCAGGCAAGGCGAACAACGTGCCGACGTGGTCATGCTCTCATAAGAAAGCATAAACCACCCACGAACACAGTCTCAGCATGTTTGCGATGCGCTAGAGGAGTGGGAAGCTCGTGAGGGTCTTTCACCTGACGAGACATACCGCACTGTAACCCCCTGTAATCACCAAATGCTCACAAGCCAAAGTAGTCCTCCCCTTTTTAGAAAAGGAACTAGATTGGGAAATAAGCAAAAGGGACTCAACCTCGTAGAGGCACACGAGTCTCGACCGCGCATCTAGAGCGCCGAATGACGCGCGCTGGGTTGCCGTGACAACCCGCGCTGTCAGCCGGCGCTCGACGGCACACGGCACGCTGAGCGGCTCAAGCCTTTACGTGAAAGGGGAGACGAACAACGTGCCGACGTGGTCATGCACTCATGAGAGAACATGAACCACCCACGAACGCAGTTTCAACACACTGATTAGGCATGTGAAACAGTGAACGTGGCCGTCAAATGAGGACAGGAAACAATCGCATCCAGAAACACACGAGTGAAACGTCATCCTGAAAAGGACGCGATCTCCACTCGTGTTGCTCTTTCAGGAAGAAAGTACTCTCTCAATTGTGCTGAAGCACACAGGGACCCAACGCGGCCACACAGCGGGGAAAACTGCAAGCCCGCTGTGCGCACTCAACCGTTTACCAGCTGTGAGAACAGCTTTTGAATTAACAGCGTGTAGACGCAGCCGGCAGACAGGAACCGCGCGGTCGCTGAAACGCCGTCTCACCAACACAGAGAGATCCCGTCCTGAAACAGCAGACTCGTTGAGCGCAAGATACAATCTTAAAACTCATTCACTCAGAGAGGACACAACCGGTCGGCTCCGAAGCTAAAAGCACTATGCATGCGTTGCTTCCGCCTTTCATACCCGCGCTGGTAGGCGGGCTGCGGAATGCATTCCTGCATGCCAATTTTCATTGGCTCGTTTTAATTCTCTCGTAGGCAAATGGTCTCCCTAGCGTGATCCCAATTCGTCAGGGAACTCCCCCGACGACACGTCGGAGTTCCCAGGACGAAAGGGAACAAGTAAAACTTGATATAACAGCCATCTCCACTGATTTTTGACTTCATAACTAAAAATATGCAACCATTCTCATGTTTCCTTCCACAAGCTTATACAGGGAAATAGTGGAGGGAAAACCCCTATGTGCAGGAAAAACTTGATAAATCATCGCAAAGCATGAAATAATCACTGCTTGAAAACTTCAGGGCATCGGACTGTGTAGTACAGCACAGCCCCAGTTACAGGCAATGGTAGGAATTTTGTCAAAGCATTCCAAGAATTTGGAAATATGAATGCAGAAGGACACACACAGATTGTGTGCAGTTTGCAGATATTTGTGCGGCTCCTCAGGAAAATGTCCAACAAGATCTTTTTCTTGGCACATCATCGATGTGCTGCGCACACACTAAATCTCATTGCCACACACTGTAAAGAAAATCCATTCAATTTATGTTAATAAAAAAACAGCAGCTTTGGTTGCGAGAAATTTACTGTAAAAAAAAAAATACTGTATACGGTAGCAACATTTTAGGTTTTACAGACTTAACCTACATTTACAGTAAATAAACATATTTAATTATATGATATAATGTTAATTTAGTGACCCATTGAAGTATTAATATATGTTTTGTACCAATTTAATACACTGACATCCACCAATCACAGTGGTAATAAGAGTCACATGATTAATCAAAGCTCATCATAAGCATATTTTCCACAAGCAAGTTTATACTAATATATGGAAGCTGCACAGTGTCACTCACACAAACACTAAACACCATCATGGTAACATACATAAAAATAAAAATAAATGCAATAAACATGAATTTAAAAACAATAAATGTAAACATAAAACCATAATGTACATAACTGATTAGGGGAAAAAAAACTATGAAGAAACTGTTATTTCAACAAAAATACATCAAATGTGAAGTGTCACACAGGGAATTGTGGAAATGTCAATTTAATTTTTTTTACTGTAAATTATAGAACTGTAACCCTTGTTCCCCGAGAAGGGAACGAGACACTGCGTCGTCGTCGACGACACTTTGGGGAATGCCCCAGCATAGCGCGTCTGAAGCATGAATGAAATCCGTCTGATCCTGATTGGTGCTGCGTCATGACGCAGTAGATGACGGCATAACCGGAAGATACAAAGGGACGCCAGTACACACACACATTAGCTCTTTTGCGATGAAGCAAGCGCTCTGTCCGTGATAGGTGTGGCGACGAGACGCAGTGTCTCGTTCCCTTCTCGGGGAACAAGGCTTACAGTCGTAACCCGAGACGTTCCCCTTCGAGGGAACTCGCACTGCGTCGTCGTCGACGACACTTTGGGGAACGTAATGCCCACTAGGCCACACCGTAATCACGCCCGCCCTAGTGTGAAGCTGGGAACCAGGCACACTTAGGACGCGAGCACTCTGGCGCCAGGCGTCACAGGGAGTTGCAGACTGTAAAATCGTATGAAGGTGTGCGGAGTAGCCCACCCGGCCGTCTCGCAGATCTCATGAAGCGAGGCTCCAGAAAGGAGGGCCACCGAGGAGGCCATGCCCCTGGTGGAGTGCGCCCTCACGGCCATCGGTGAAGGCAAATTGCGCACCTGATAGGCCGTGGCTATAGCCTGGACAATCCAGTTACTGATTGTCTGCTTGCATGCAGGCAGCCCTTTCTTGGGTGAACCAAAACACACCAACAACTGGTCTGACTTCCTCCACTGAGAAGACCTCTCGAGGTACACTCTCAGGGCTCTGACTGGGCAGAGCAGATGAATTCTCCCCTCTTCCGCCGTCACGTGAGATGGAGGACAGAAGGCCTGAAGAACCACGGACCGTGCCACATTGGAGGGCACCTTGGGCACATAACCCGGTCTAGGATGTAAGATGGCCTTAACTCCGCCGGGGGCAAACTCCAGGCAAGTTGGCATTATAGCCAAGGCCTGGAGATCCCCCACTCTCTGCAGAGAGGTGATAGCGAGGAGAAAGGCCACCTTAAGGGTCAGGTTCTTTGCCTCAGCCGACTCCAGTGGCTCGAAGGGGGCCTCAGCCAACCCTTCAAGTACCACCACCAGGTCCCAGGTTGGGACTCTGGAGCGAGCCGCAGGCCTCATCCTCCGAACCCCACGGAGGAAACGTACAACCAGATCGTGCCTTCCCAGGGGCCCATCACCTTGTGGCCTAGCTTCACCCTGGAGACCATCGCCAGTATGGACTCCACGCGCGCGAGAGACATTTGTGCCCGCATCGTCGTGGAGTCCCATACAATTCCCAGGAACGTAGTCTTCTGGGAGGGCGTCAACACACTCTTCTTTGTGTTGAGTCTCAGCCCCAAGCACCTGATATGGGCCAGAACGACATCTCGATGCCGAACTGCCATCTCGCACGACCTGGCCAATATTAACCAGTCGTCGATGTAATTGAGTACACGGATGCCCTGGAGTCTCAACGGAGCCAGAGCTGCATCCATGCACTTGGTGAAGATGCGAGGGGAGAGAGCTAGGCCAAAGGGAAGAACCCGATATTGGTACGCTTCGCCCCCGAAAGCGAACCTCAGGAACTTCCTGTGACATGGAAGGATGGATATATGGAAGTATGCGTCCTTCAGATCTATTGTGACGAACCAGTCCTCGAACTGGATCTGACTCACGATTGCTGGGATGGTGAGCATCTTGAACCTGTACCTCCTCAGAGAACGATTCAAGTGCCTGAGATCTATTATGGGACGCAACCCCCCATCCTTCTTGGGAACTAGGAAGTACCGGCTGTAGAACCCGGACTCCCTGTCTGGCAGAGGAACACGTTCTATGGCCTCCTTGACCAACAGGTATTGAACTTCCTGTTCCATAACCCGAACCTGCTCTGGGCCGACCACAGTCCAGAACACCCCGTTGAACTTTGGGGGAGGGGAACTGAACTGTAGTCTGTAACCCAGCTCTACAGTACGCAGGGCCCATGGAGATATATTCGGATGGCATGACCATGCGCCGAGATAATCTACTAAGGGAACCAGCCTCTCGAGGCTGGCCTCGGGTGTCAACCGAGACTCGTTCCCGACTTCCTGAAGCGGCTGGCCGGCAGGAAGCGGTCGAGAACGTTTTTTGGTGTGCGGACGCGTTCGCTGCCCCGCCGCAGGTCTTCCTAGAGGCGGCTGGAGCGACGTGCGTACGCGGGAAATCAGTGTGGCCCGAAGCGTGCTGGATGGCGGGAACACAGTACTGATTCCCCGAGAGCTCCGGGGGGAAGGCGACCTCGATCGCCCCGCCCCGGGGGGGGACAGCTCTCAGCGGTCCGGCCACAATTAGGACCGCTTGGAGGAAGCCTTCTTCGCCTGAAGGACGGTCCTCAGATCGACCTTAGGCTCAGAAAGCTTGCCACGAGAACGCCGCCTCCTTTGCCAGGCTCCCTCAGGAGGGGCGCGGGAGGCGACACTCTCTCTTTGCACATATCGGCACGAGGAGCTGGTAGATGGCTGAGGCTGTTTTGTGCACAGTATTAGTTCTGATTCATCACCACTTACCTCTATTGTTTGCCTTACTGCAACATTACTTTCCATTTCTGTCAACACCCTGATCGACTCTACTTCAGCTGGCAATTTCATTTCCAGGGAGCTCTGCTTCTCAAGCTCAAGAAAAGGTTCAACAAAGTCTGTTACAAGGTCCATTCCACAATAGGGAAGCCACTATGCCAGGAACAAGTGCTCAGTGATTGACCAGTACTACAGTGAGTGGGTCTCCTCCACGTGGAAAACATCAAATCCACCGCTGACATCATCTTAGGGCCCCTGGCTTGTCAAACACCATCCAGTTCTGTCCTAGACCACCGGAAAAATCCTGAAGTGGGGCAAAAACAAATGTCCTAGCATGCTTCCCACTCTCCTTGAGCCAGCTTGTCAAGACCCTACCTGTCCTTTCCACGTCGATACAAACCCCATTAGAGAAGCAATCTGTGGACATACCTGCCTGCTACATCCCCTTCAGTGACGTGTTCTGCCTGAGACAACAAGCCTCCCAATTACCAGCTCACAGACCATGGGACTGCGCCCTTGACCTCATACTGGTGAGCCAGTGCCCCGTGGCAAAATATACCCACTCTCCATCCCTAAACAGACATGCTGGAGTATATTCAGGAGGCTCTCCAACAGGGATACATCCATCCTTCCACTTCCCCTGCTGCTTCAAGCTTCTTCTTCGTGGCCAAGAAGGGCGGAGGCTTGAGGCCCAGCATTGATTACTGGGCATTGAACAAAATCATAATGAAATTCTGTTATCACTTCCCGTCATCCCAACAGCCCTGGGACATCTTAGAGGCGCTAGCATAAACAACATCCTACAACCTCATCCAGATACACAAGGGAGA
This sequence comes from Phoxinus phoxinus, assembly GCF_949152265.1. Lineage (NCBI taxonomy): Eukaryota > Metazoa > Chordata > Actinopteri > Cypriniformes > Leuciscidae > Phoxinus > Phoxinus phoxinus. The sequence goes on from NC_136877.1 coordinate 1,879,266, forward strand.
TGAATGGAAGATAAATGGAAGACTGCTTTTGTGACCCCTACTGGCCACTGTGAATATTGCGTCATGCGCTTCTTCCTTATTCCAGGACTTAATGCGCAAGGTGCTCGAGGAGTACCTCCACCGGTTCGTGCTAGTCTACATTGATGATATCCTTGTATACTCCCGCATACTTACAACACTCCAGATAAATCGCGCCATCTGGATAGAGTCAATTTGATTGTGGTTGGATGAGAAGTATAAACATATACCATTCCGACACCCTATTGGTTTATACGCGATCCATCGCACCTGCACATGACACAAATCACGTTACACTCCAGCAAGGACTTAGGAAGAATCAATCAGGAAAGTATCAATCAGGATTATGAGTTATTTCTCATTTTTTGATTAATCACTTGAATTAATCATTCATTTTGACTGCACTAATGTTTATTGTATATAGACAACCATACAAGGGTTACTAAGCGTGCCCTGGGTACAGCAATTTTCTTGTCCGTTACCCTCACAGATTTCTGCAGCTAAGCTTGGATGTACATTTACATTCCAATAAAGGTTATTGATAACATGCCTCTGAAGTAGGGCTGTAAACGATTAATCGCGATTAATCTAATCCAAAATAAAAGTTTGTGTTTACATAATATATGTGTGTGTATTGTGGATAATTATTTTGTATATATAAATACACACACATGCATGTATATATTTGAGAAATATTTGCATTTATATAATGCATATATTTTTATATGATTTATATTATATATAAATAGAACTATTTTATATGTAAATAACACATTTTTCTTAAATATATACAGCAAATGCATGTGTGTGTATTTATATAAAGTATACAAAATAATTATACACAATACACACACATATATTATGTAAACACAAACTTTTATCTTGAATTTGATTAATCGCGATTAATCGTTTACAGCCCTACTCTGAAGTTTGACTTCTTGCACCAGTACATTACTTATAGGCAACTAGTCATCAAATCGTCTGCTCCATGAAACACGTTAATGCTCAGTAGTACACATATATGTTTCTTTAATGTATTTGATTTGTACTAAAATGTGTTCATTTTCAATGGGCATATATGCGGCTGAAACAGGTAGCCTAGTGCATCCCAAAATTTTCAACACTAACATTTTAATATAACATTATAGTCATTATGGCCTTAAGAAAAATGTGTTTTTTGAGGAGCTGGGGTAGTGCACTAAAGGCCTCTGTGGCGCGGCCTAAGCTTTTTTTCCCTTACATTACATTTACTTTTTTACTTTAAGTATTTTGTATTTTATTTATAAAGGACAGCACACATTAATCAACATTACAGTAAATGTGTCAGTATTAGCCTACTGGCTAATTTCCAACTGTAGTCCTTTGGCAAGATGTTTTGAAGCCTTTAAAATGTTAAAATATACAGTAAACAGCATACATCAAGACATAATAAAGCAGCAAGTAAAACATAACAATTTGCACAACATAAAACCACACAGAACATCCAGAAACATTAAAACATCAGTACAGTTAATTGACAACGGACAGAAAACTTGGGAAGTATTAGCAGCAGGTTGAAGTATTACAGAATTAAATGTGCAATGCACTTTTTTTAATTAAAATGTTCACAAGTTTGATTTTTCAAGAGCCAGGCCTTAAGACTTCGCGTGAAAATATAGTAGTTGTTTTCTATTCTTATTTCAGTTGGTATGGTGTTCCATAATTGTGAAGCTCTTACAGAAAAACATGATTGGCTAAACGTGCTGGACCTAAAAGGGATTACACAATCTCCTCTTAGAGCTGATCTTGTAGTTCTGTTGGTGACATTTTTCTGCTTAATAAAAGTACCAAGTGGTGGTGGAGCTTTTCCATTTAAAATCTTAAACACCAGACAGATGTCACTATATTTCATTAAATTTTCCCAACTAAGAATTTCGTATTTATCCAAGATATTACAATGATGGTAGGTTTTGGGTTTCCTATATAACACTTTGTGAGTCTGCTTGTACAAAGAAAGGATAGGCTTTAGTGTTGTACATTTTGCTTGAGTCCAACTTGTCATACAGTAAGTCAAGTGAGGGATGATCATTGCATTAACATATAATTTTGCTGTTGTAGTAGTTAAGCAGTTTCTTATATACTTAAAGTTAGCCAAATTGTATTTAGTTATTTGCATAACTTTCTTCACTTGTTTTTTGAAGGACAGGGTGGAGTCAAGGATAACGCCTAGATATTTAACATGAGATGCTACTTGAAGGACCTCACCTTCAAGTAGTTTTGAAACCAGTACTTTTACTTGAGTAAAAAGCTTGAGTTGATACTTTAAATTCTACAAAAGTATTTTTAAACCCTAGTATCTATACTTCTACCTGAGTAATGAATGTGAATACTTTTGACACCTCTGCTCCCCATGTGGTCTTCCTGTAAAACAAGCAAAACTTGATATAACAGCCATCTCCACTGATTTTTGACTTCATAACTAAAAATATGCAACCATTCTCATGTTTCCTTCCGCAAGCTTATACAGGGAAATAGTGGAGGGAAAACCCCTCTGTGCAGGAAAAACTTGATAAATCTTTGCAAAGCATGAAATAATCACTGCTTGAAAACTTCAGGGCATCGGACTGTGTAGTACAGCACAGCCCCAGTTACAGGCAATGGTAGGAATTTTCTCAAAGCATTCCAAGAATTTGGAAATATGAATGCAGAAGGACACACACAGATTGTGTGCAGTTTGCAGATATTTGTGCGGCTCCTCAGGAAAATGTCCAACAAGAGCTTACATTTTTCTTGCCGCCACATCATCGATGTACTGCGCACACACTAAATCTCATTGCCACACACTGTAAAGAAAATCCATTCAATTTATGTAAAAAAAAACAGCAGCTGTGGTTGCGAGAAATTTACTGTAAAAAAATACTGTATACGGTAGCAACATTTTAGGTTTTACAGAGTTAACCTACATTTACAGTAAATACACATATTTAATGATCTGATATAATGTTAATTCAGTGACCCATTGAAGTATTAATATATGTTTTGTACCAATTTAATACACTGACATCCACCAATCACAGTGGTAATAAGAGTCACATGATTAATCAAAGCTCATCATAAGCATATTTTCCACAAGTAAGTTTATACTAATATATGGAAGCTGCACAGTGTCACTCACACAAACACTACACACCATCATGGTAACATACATAAAAATACAAATAAATGCAATAAACATGAATTTAACAACAATAAATGTAAACATAAAACCATAATGTACATAACTGAAAAAAACTATGAAGAAACTGTTATTTCAACAAAAATACATCAAATGGGAAGTGTCACACAGGGAATTGTGGAAATGTCAATTTACGTTTTTTTACTGTAAATTATAGAATGACTTTTCACTTCCAAAAACTGTAAATGTAATGGTATTTTACTATAAAATTACATTAAATGTACGATTAGATCTATCACAGCTATTTAACGTATATAATACAGAAACTTTCTGTTAACCAATTAACTGTCTTTGGAATATTTTTATTAATACAAATATTTTATTAATTAATAAAAAAAGGTGATATTACATAATTTAAAAAAATATGATTATGTAAAAAAAAAATTATTGGGGTGAATCGGGTGTTGTAATGATGTTTTTTGTGAGGTTTTTCACTTTTTTGTAATGTTTCAAATGAATAGTATTAGAAATATTCTGCCTGTATTGTGGTTTCAAAGGGGATGTCATAGTAAATGTCCCCATTCATCCTCGTCCAGTGGTGAGTTTTGTGCACAGTATTAGTTCTGATTCATCACCACTTACCTCTATTGTTTGCCTTACTGCAACATTACTTTCCATTTCTGTCAACACCCTAATCGACTCTACTTCAGCTGGCAATTTCATTTCCGGGGAGCTCTGCTTCTCAAGATCAAGAAAAGGTTCAACAAAGTCTGTTACAAGGTCCATTCCACAATAAGGAAGCCACTCTGCCAGGAACAAGTGCTCAGTGATTGACCAGTACTACAGTGAGTGGGTCTCCTCCACGTGGAAAACATCAAATCCACCGCTGACATCATCTTAGGGCCCCTGGCTTGTCAAACACCATCCAGTTCTGTCCTAGACCACCGGAAAAATCCTGAAGTGGGGAAAAAACAAATGTCCTAGCATGCTTCCCACTCTCCTCGAGCCAGCCAGTCAAGACCCTACCTGTCCTTTCCACGTCGATACAAACCCCATTAGAGAAGCAATCTGTGGACATACCTGCCTGCTACATCCCCCTCAGTGACGTGTTCTGCCTGAGACAACAAGCCTCCCAATTACCACCTCACAGACCATGGGACTGCACTCTTGACCTCATACTGGGCAAGCCAGTGCCCCGTGGCAAAATATACCCACTCTCCATCCCTAAACAGACATGCTGGAGTATATTCAGGAGGCTCTCCAACAGGGATACATCCATCCTTCCACTTCCCCTGCTGCTTCAAGCTTCTTCTTCATGGCCAAGGAGGGGCGGAGGCTTGAGGCCCAGCATTGATTACTGGGCATTGAACAAAATCATAATGAAATTCTGTTATCACTTCCCGTCATCCCAACAGCCCTGGAACTTCTTAGAGGCGCTAGCATCAACAACATCCTACAACCTCATGCAGATACACAAGGGAGATGAATGGAAGATGAATGGAAGACTGCTTTTATGACCCCTACTGGCCACTATGAATATTGCGTCATGCGCTTCTTCCTTATTCCAGGACTTAAAGGGTAAGTTCGGTATTTTACACTTAAAGCCCTGTTTACAGATTGTATCTGATGAAATAGAACGGTTAAGATAAAAATTTGACACATGCTCCTGTCCCGAGAATTTTAGGTTTAGTTCGCTCCCCCCCCCCACCCACCCCACCCCACCCCACCCCACCCCACCCCACCCCACCCCCACAATGGTTGTCTATGTGCACTGGAAGATTCCTTCCTAAAACACATTAAACTTTCGTTTACAAAGACGTGAAACTCATCGAGTGGTCAGGGGTGTTCACTGGTATGTGCACTCAAAAATCGCTGAAAAAGATGCATTCCAACAGGTTTTATCTTAGTTTTTGTCCAACTCCATTTAAGTATTGGATTCGCTGTGTAAGGTACGGTATAACTCCGCCGCGGGAAACGGAAATGGGGTTGTTTGTATGCTTTTTGTAGTCTTATGCAGTCGCGGACGCGGTATCGTAGGCTAAGCTATCTAAACATTTTTACAAGATCGAAGCTATCTGTGTCAACTTAAAAATGGATTCCGAGACATTTATATGGGAGGATGACGGTTTTGAGATCGATTTTGATGGACAGGGTTATAGGTTTGAGCCTGAATATTCAGAGGAGGAATTTCTGCAAAGAAAGGCAGAGTTTGAACGGCAGTTGACAACGGAGTCCAGTGTTACGCCTGTTGCCGAAGCTGCTGCTGTCTCAAGGCTTACAGGCACTTGGTGGTGTTCCTTTTGCCACGAATCTTCCCGCAATTCGGAACTGCACAAACTCGCCCCATTATTAGCTGTCTGTTTGTAATGCTTTCAATGAAGACAGCGATCTTCTGCTTGTTCTGTGTATATGCCCGTGGTTTGCTTGCAATTGGCAAAGGTGCATTATCGCCACCAACTGGGCTTGAGTGTCTATTATTCAAGCTCTCAACGGAAGAATCACGGGTGTGACGCGTTTGGCAAAATAGGTCCACAAAAGCTAAATAAACCTAAAATTCTCGGGACAGGAGCATGTGTCCAAATTTTTATCTTAACCGTTCTATTTCATCAGATACGATCTGTAAACAGGGCTTTAAGTGTAAAATACCGAACTTGTCCTTTAATGCGCAAGGTGCTCGAGGAGTACCTCCACCGGTTCGTGCTAGTCTACATTGATGATATCCTTGTATACTCCCGCATACTTACAACACTCCAGATAAATCGCGCCATCCGGATAGAGTCAATTTGATTGTGGTTGGATGAGAAGTATAAACATATACCATTCCAACACCCTATTGGTTTATACGCGATCCATCGCACATGACACAAATCACGTCACACTCCAGCAAGGACTTAGGAAGAATCAATCAGGAAAGTATCAATCAGGATTATGAGTTATTTTTCATTTTTTGATTAATCACTTGGATTAATCATTAATTTTGACTGCACTAATGTTTATTGTATATAGACAACCATACAAGGGTTACTAAGCGTGCCCTGGGTACAGCAATGTTCTTGTCCGTTGCCCTCACAGATTTCTGCAGCTAAGCTTGGATGAACATTTACATTCCAATAAAGGTTATTGATAACATGCCTCTGAAGTAGGGCTGTAAATGATTAATCGCGATTAATCTAATCCAAAATAAAAGTTTGTGTTTACATAATATATGTGTGTGTATTGTGGATAATTATTTTGTATATATAAATACACACACATGCATGTATATATTTGAGAAATATTTGCATTTATATAATGCATATATATTTTTATATGATTTATATTATATAGAAATATAACTATTTTATATATAAATAAAAAAGAATTCGTAAATATATACAGTGCATGCATGTGTGTGTATTTATATACAGTATACAAAATAATTATACACAATACACACACATATATTATGTAAACACAAACTTTTATCTTGAATTCGATTAATCGCAATTAATCGTTTACAGCCCTACTCTGAAGTTTGACTTTTTGCACCATTACATTACTTATAGGCAACTAGTCATCAAATCGTCTGCTCCATGAAACACATTAATGCTCAGTAGTACACATATATGTTTCTTTAATGTATTTGCTTTGTACTAAAATGTGTTCATTTTCAATGGGCATATATGCGGCTGAAACAGGTAGCCTAGTGCATCCCAAATCTTTAAACACTAACATTTTAATATAACATTATAGTCATTATGGCCTTAAGAAAAATGTGTTTTTTGAGGAGCTGGGGTAGTGCACATAAGGCCTCTGTGGCGCGGCCTAAGCTTTTTTTCCCTTACATTACATTTACTTTTTTACTTTAAGTAGTTTTGAAACCAGTACTTTTACTTGAGTAAAAAGCTTGAGTTGATACTTTAAATTCTACAAAAGTATTTTTAAACCCTAGTATCTATACTTCTACCTGAGTAATGAATGTGAATACTTTTGACACCTCTGCTCCCCATGTGGTCTTCCTGTAAAACAAGCAAAACTTGATATAACAGCCATCTCCACTGATTTTTGACTTCATAACTAAAAATATGCAACCATTCTCATGTTTCCTTCCGCAAGCTTATACAGGGAAATAGTGGAGGGAAAACCCCTCTGTGCAGGAAAAACTTGATAAATCATCGCAAAGCATGAAATAATCACTGCTTGAAAACTTCAGGGCATCGGACTGTGTAGTACAGCACAGCCCCAGTTACAGGCAATGGTAGGAATTTTGTCAAAGCATTCCAAGAATTTGGAAATATGAATGCAGAAGGACACACACAGATTGTGTGCAGTTTGCAGATATTTGTGCGGCTCCTCAGGAAAATGTCCAACAAGAGCTTACATTTTTCTTGCCGCCACATCATCGATGTACTGCGCACACACTAAATCTCATTGCCACACACTGTAAAGAAAATCCATTCAATTTATGTAAAAAAAAAAACAGCAGCTGTGGTTGCGAGAAATTTACTGTAAAAAAATACTGTATACGGTAGCAACATTTTAGGTTTTACAGAGTTAACCTACATTTACAGTAAATACACATATTTAATGATCTGATATAATGTTAATTCAGTGACCCATTGAAGTATTAATATATGTTTTGTACCAATTTAATACACTGACATCCACCAATCACAGTGGTAATAAGAGTCACATGATTAATCAAAGCTCATCATAAGCATATTTTCCACAAGCAATTTTATACTAATATATGGAAGCTGCACAGTGTCACTCACACAAACACTACACACCATCATGGTAACATACATAAAAATACAAATAAATGCAATAAACATGAATTTAACAACAATTAATGTAAACATAAAACCATAATGTACATAGCTGATTAGAAAAAAAAATATGAAGAAGCTGTTATTTCAACAAAAATACATCAAATGGGAAGTGTCACACAGGGAATTGTGGAAATGTCAATTTACGTTTTTTTACTGTAAATTATAAAATGACTTTTCACTTCCAAAAACTGTAAATGTAATGGTATTTTACTATAAAATTACATTAAATGTACGATTAGATCTATCACAGCTATTTAACGTATATAATACAGAAACTTTCTGTTAACCAATTAACAGTTGTTGTGGCAAAAATTCATCAAACAAACATCACTGCGTAAGGGAGACTCAGAGTCAAATTATAAAATTAAAAGTATTTATTCTTGCAAGAAGGAGCAGTCTAATACACAGCTGTTACCCTGTGCAGAAGAGTGACACACCCCCAGACAGACTGAACTAGCTTTTTATCCTAATCTTCAAGGCCTTCTCCGCAGAGCCCTCCCCCCACAGTAGTTTTCCATTCAGTAATTTTCCATAGACAAGGAAGCCATAACACTAGTTTCGATTCGTCACTAGAGCCAACTCCTAAGCCCTCCTTCACCAAATGGCCTTCTGACATCTAGGTCAGAGGTCCTTGTTCGTCTGTTCTCTGGAGTGTCTCTCCCTTCTGCCTCCCCAGGTACATAAAAAGAATCTTCTCTCACTACAAGTGAGAGTCACACATGTGACATTCTTTGAATCATCTATATTTTACTAAAGATCAATGAATATCATAAAACCGCCACTACAACTCCTCACTTTTTATCATTATTAATCACACATAATAATAATAAGAACAACAATAATAAATGCAAGTTCAAGTCATTACATCACATCATAAAAATCAGTCTCCTTGAACCTGTGAAGAAAAAGTTTAGAATGAAGAAGCATAAGGCTGTTTTTTTGTGGGGGAAAGCCCCATTAATTATTTAGCAAGCAAGTAAACAATTTACTAATGCCGGGCTCACTACCGCAGTCACACTAGTAAGGAAAAAGATTATAGCACAGTAGGAAAACAAACAGATAATAAATAAATAAATAAATAAATAAAAATAAAAAAATAAAAAAATCCCTCAGTTTCAAACCCTGTCCTTGTACGCCATCTCGTAACACGGATGACTGCTACTTTTAACCCTCTTTACATATCAATCGTTCTCAGAAAGAAAAAGAAAACATCAACACATTTAACTGTAATCTCTACTTGAATCATCTGCATAATTTTGTTCATCATCATCATCATCCAGATAGACTGTCATTTTCAATTGAACAGACATTCCAGTTTTCTCACATTCACCCATGAATAACAAAATTATCAGAATAACACATACAATCATAACTCCTGCACATTCAACATTTTCCCCATATCCATTTCCCTAACCATATTTTGTTCTTTTACCTTTAATTCAATCAGGCAGTGGTTCTACTTGATAAGCTTCAATAATCCCTATAATTTACATTAATTAATAGATCTTCTCTTCCTGAAAACATTTGCCTTAAATATTCTCTAATAAATCAGTAACCAATCAAATCATTTGTCATATACCAATATCAATACTAAGGCCTATTTCGATATAATCAAATAAAATCCTCAAAATCATCACAAAACCACATTCTTAAACCATTAGATTGGCCCACATCCTCCTCGGCCTGTTGGTGTAGGCCTGTGGAATTTTCAAAAATCATTATTTTTCATTTCATTTTCAATTATCATTAGACATTTCTTGCTTATTAGAGTCACAGTCCTTTTCCCCTGAAAAACACATATCGTTCACAAGTCAGTATTCATACATTTGGAAAAACAGAATCAGTTCAGCTTGATGCAATCCATCCTGACATTCTGCAAAAGGAAAATTTTAAAGTTATGCTCTGTACAAGGTGTAGCACCTTTCTGCCACAATAATAACAATCAGGCCAGGACAGTTAGCAAAATTCATCCATAGCCATTATTCAACACATTTTGCCCTGTCTCCCAATTCTGCATGCTCTCTGTAAAGCAAAACAAATTTTGAGGTTATTGTCAGATAGTAAAGTACGTACTGCCACGGCCTTGGATGCCCTTGCTTTCCTGTTGAAACAATCCAGACAGCAATTTTGTTAGGCAGAAAAATGGCTTCTTTCAGGGCTTTTACCCAATTACCCCTAGTGTTCTCCCAACATTTATTCCTAATAAAACATAAAGTATCCCCCTTTTGATGGTCGACACAACTCGATCATCAATTTAACATAACATTTAACATAGTGTCTTCGATAAAGTCTGCCATCAACACTAACCCAAACGTTGTCCCTCAGACAAACTTCCTCCAGGCATCTTTCTCTGCCTCTGAAACAAAATATTACATTCTTCACTTAAAAGTCACAATCTCATTTTCTTATCGAAGTATTTGAAGGGCAACGGCCCTCAGTCTCGCCACGTATCCTGCTTTTTCAGGTCTGTTGTTTGGTCTTGCAACCATTTTTAAAAGTCAGGTCGTGCTGTACAGACTTGGTCAATGTCAGTCAAAAAAAAAAACATTCTCCTCTTGTTTACGATAATCATAAATGGCTCTCTCTGGATAATTTTATATTGACTTAGCCAATGTGTCCCTTTGTTGTTGCCGTCAAATCTATAACTGTACAACTCCACAATTCCAATTTATATAAATACCTAAACTTATCCAAAAGTAATTCAAATCCACATCATAAATGACAAAAGTAATTACTACCAGACGGAGCGTGATCTTAAAGCTCGTCCCATGTTCTCTATCATCTTCTCATCAGATTCACTCAGCATTTGCCTTCTTTACAATTTGTCACTTGCCTTAACACATCTGTAATGAAAAAACACTCTCCAGAGGTTAAAGACACAATATACTCACTATTCAGGTGGAATAGCTGCCCTAAACTAACACAAGACATAAAGTGCTGTCCCCATCACACACACTTATGCTAGACACACATACAGCATATTAACTGCTCATTTACAATGTTCGCTTTTTTTTTTATATTAACTCTAAAAGTATAATATTTAAGGTTTAAATAAAATTTAACCTTCACATCTTTCTGTAGCTTTTATATAATTTTACATGGCCTTTCAAATGTTCTATCTGTTCATTATTCATTTTGTCTTTAGAAAAGTCAACTGGGTTGTTTTGGTTCATTATCATTATTTTGTTTAAGCTTGCCTTACCATGCCTGATAACAGAAAGACAAACAGAGTACCAAATCCCTTCCTCCACTCAGCAGTCTCTCTTTCACTATACACAAATAATCTTTTTTAACAGCCTCCTAAGACTGAAACTTAATTAATCATAGTCTAGAACCCTTAATAGTTCACAAATGTTAATATACAAATGTTTAACTCAAATTAGAACCATTACAACAATCTAAAATACATTATGCTATGACTATTTATAACGTTATCTTTAGTTTGAATACTTATATAAATTCTCAATTCACCTAACCTTTGTTATCCAAACTCTTACAAAACCTGTCTTAATCTATAGCTATCACCATGTCTAACCTTCAGGAGTTAAAACCATCTTATAGACATATTAGTTCAAAATCAACTTCTTTAATTTTCCTTGCCCATAAGGCAACCAACATGTTCCTGATATAAATTAATAAGTTATGTCACTGTCTCCCCAACAAATAATGACAATCAGATGGTCTCAGCTGGCTCTTGAAAGCACATCTCCCATCAGCTCTTTATCTATAATTTCCATCAGACTTGTCACAGTTGAAAACAAGCCATACAGTGAATTGCGAGGGGGGGTTTTCTCTGGTGAGTGGTATAGAGGAACTCACATTTTCTCGGTCAAACAATGCTCTGCTGACCCCACAATGCTCTGCTGACCCCAGTTGGCCTCTAGTAGTCAGCGCTCAACTCTCATACCTTTCTCACATATTAACACCTCCATCCGGAGATGCAGTGTCCGGGACCCCCTGCGTTAGGCTGTTTCCTGGCCAGGAAAATCATCCCGTCTTTGAGTAGTCACGTACCCACTGGTGACCCGCTCGCATCACACAATCAGTTCCCTTTCGAGGGAACTCGCGATGCGTCAATGACGCTTTGGGAACGCTTCTGCGTGATTGCGTCTGAAGCACTTATGTCAACTAGTCCAATGGCGAGAGTGGGCGTCACGGGCGGGTGACGTGACGACCAGGAAAGGATAAAGGACATCCGGTTTAGAACCGCGCTAGCTTTTGTGCCTCAGCAAAGCGCTCTGTGTCATACTGTCTGTCTTATTTATTGTTGTGTGTCTCAAGCATAGATATTATGGCGAACAAACAACCTTAGGTCGTGTGTTCCTTCCTGCCCTCTGTCTCTACGGGTGGGGATACACACGATGTATGTGTTGTTTGTTTGGAACGGAGCATGTTCTGTCAGCGCTCGAGTGTGCTGACGAGCATTGCGTGTTACTATCGTACTCGCTCCGTTCCCGCTTGTCACTCTTTGAGGAGGGTGTTCAGGCTCGCGTTCCTCGCAGTATCGGCCCCGTGTTGCCGAGGCAGCACGAGGTTGGTATTGCGGGGTTCGCAAATGGATCTCGCGGAGGGGTTAGAGACGGGCGCAGCCTTTTCTCTGCCTTTACCCGGGGGATCCAGCGCTCTCTCTCTGGGATCGGAAGCCCGCGCCGCGGCTTCTTCCGCCCTGGTTAGAGAGCCCGGTGTTTTAGCAGTCTATCTCTGAGGAGGTAGAGGTGCTGAGCATCGATGCATGTTCACAAGCACAATATATATATGGACAGGAGTATGGGGAGCAAACAGCTTTGGATCGCGTGTTCCTCCCTGCACTCGCTTCATTACGAGTGGGGACACACGCGAGTCATGTGTTGTTTGTTTGAGAGTGGAGAATGCACGGTCAGCTCTAGTAAAAGGGGACTGACAGTGTTCATTCATAAATTCCCGACGTGTAACATTTGCACTATCGAGAATTTAGCTCTTCTCCCGATGGCTTTCTTCTCGAGGGAAGAAAGTCATAAAGATTATTTGGCTCGGATCTCGCGTTTGCTGAGGCATCGCGTAGATTACGAGTCTGCAATAATAACAGTGGACTGGACTGGCTACGTTCATTCATGAACATTACCGACCTGTGTTCACTATCGGGAGTTTCCCCATGCTACTGTTTATTTAAAAGACTGCAATACGAATCCAGTGGACCTTATGCAAATGCAATGCATTGATTAAAGAGATACAGTGTATTGCAAGCTATGAATTTATGATTCTTTTATTGTATGTTGAATCTATTTTTATATATAAGCTATATATATATATGAAATTTGCTTTCAATCTGATATCAATAACGTATATATATATATTCAGCCTTTCATCCAGACTATATTATCTTGTCTGGTTGATTTTTTCTGTTTGATTCTGAGGAATTCAATAAGTGGGCTGTATTTAAATATATATTCAGCCTTTCATGCAGACTATATTATCTTGTCTGGTTGATTTTGTGCTGTTTGATTCTGAGGAATTAAATAAGTGGGCTGCATTTAAATTTGCTTATCTGACTTTCATTAGTTAGATTCATGCATAAGTTCAGCATTTCATCCAGACCGTGTAACTTGTCTGGTTGATCTTTTACATTTAATTTTGAGGAATTATATGGTAAAATTATGTGCTGAGCATCGGGTTAAGGGAATTTAATATTCTCAATCTCCTGTGTGCAATGAGTTGGAGTTTATTACTTCGTAAATGGGGCTGCTGGGCGGAGCAGCACTAGCCATTAACAAACTCCTTGTACAGGCAGAGTGCCATTTCCTGTGCTCCCCCTCAGAAAGATTGGGGACCAGAATGGCATTCTCTACAGAAGCCTTTAAAGCAGAAGATGGATCTGAGGACCGTTTTCTGTGAAAAAGGCTTCGCCCAAGGTCCTGATGCCACTGGTGTCAGACCTCTGAGGGCAACCCCGACCGGGGTGAAGCGGTGTACACCTCAGTATACGGTGCCCGCCCCACCTCGGTGCCCTCAGGAGGTCGTTCTGCCAACCCCGCCACCCTTGGTGCCTCGGGGCGCAGCGGTCTCCAGCGAGCACATGGCTCAGTGTCACCACGACACTGTGTCGAACTCGCACCCTCTGAGTGGGGTTCAAAAACAGTCAGTTCGGTCGTTTCCTGCCAGGATGCTTCAGGTCACCGAAGTGGCTGTTACAATAACACCAGAGGCCAGTCTCGAGGGACTGGTACCCTAAGTAGATTTTCTGACAGAGTGGAAGAATCTGCCGAATATATCTCCATGGGTCCTGCAGATAATAGAGAGAGGTTTCAGAATCTAGTTTCTTTCTCCTCCACCTCGTTACAACGGGGTGCTACTCGCGTTAGTACATCCATAGCAGGCTCTGGTAATGGAGCAAGAAGTAGAGTCTCTATTAGCGTATGGAGCTATAGAGGAGGTGTACTCGCCCGACAGAGAATCGGGGTTTTACAGCCGCTACTTTATTGTTCCGAAAAACGATGGGGGGTTGCGTCCCTTTTTAGATCTTCGTCTGTTGTATCGTGCAGTCATGAAACTCAAGTTCAAGATGCTCACACAAACAGATCGTGACTCAAATCAGATCCGAGGACTGGTTTGTCACGATAGATTTAAAAGGCGCTTCCTTCCATCCTTCCTCAACAAAGGAAGTTCCTGTGGTTTTCTTTTTGGGGCAAAGAATACCATTATCGGGTGCTTCCATTCGGTCTAGCTATCACCTCGCATGTTCACGAAGTGCGTAGATGCAGCTCTGGCCCCGCCAGGCTGCAGGGCTACGCATTCTGAACTACATCGATGACTGGCTGATTCTGGCGGAATCAGAGCAGTTAGCGGTTCGGCATCGAGATGTCATCCTCGCTCAGATGAAGAAATTGGGGTTGAGACTCAATGCCAAGAAGAGTGTGCTTTCTCCATTACAGAGAACCACTTTCCTTGGTGTGGTATGGGAATCAGTCACGATGCGAGCCACACTATCGCCCGTTCGTGTAGCTGCTATCCTCACAGCCACAAAAGAGTTGAAGCTAGGTCAGTCACGCACTGTGAAACAGTTCGAGAAACTGTTGGGCCTCATGGCAGCAGCGTCCAATGTGATACCCTTTGGCCTGCTGTACATGAGACCTTTGCAGTGGTGGCTCAGAACCAGAGGGTTCTCCCCGAGGGGAAACCCACTTTGTACGATCAAGATCACGCGGCGGTGTCTCCGCGCCTTGGTTATATGGAGGAAATACTGGTTCCTATCTCACTGAGCAGTCACGCATTATGAAACAGTTCGAGAAACTGTTGGGCCTCATGACAGCAGCGTCCAATGTGATACCCTTTGGCCTGCTGTACATGACACCTTTGCAGTGGTGGCTCAGAACCAGAGGGTTCTCCCCGAGGGGAAACCCACTTCGTACGATCAAGATCACGCGGCGGTGTCTCCGCGCCTTGGTTATATGGAGGAGATACTGGTTCTTTTCCCAGGTTCCGGTGTTGGGAGCTCTTTGCCATCGAGTTGCTATCTCGACAGATGCTTCCCTCACCGGCTGGGGAGCGGTAATGGGATGCCGCTCATCCCAGGGCCTGTGGAGGAGTCATCATCTTTTTTGGCACATAAATTGCCTGGAGATGATGGCAGTCTTCAATGCGTTGAGACTTTCCTCCCAGACCTGAGGGACCATCATGTGCTTGTCCGTACAGACAACACATCGGTGGTCTCTTACATAAATATGTAGGAGCAGACATCCTGTTGAGGCAGGGGCTGAGGCCCGGGGAATGGAGGCTCCACACTGAGGTGGTGGAGCACATTTGGGGGGTTTATGACCAGGCACAAGTGGATCTCTTCGCGTCTCAGGATACGACGCATGGTCCACTTTGGTTTTCCCTCACACACCCAGCTCCCTTGGGGCTGGACGTTGTGGTATGGACATGGCCGAGGCTACGTCTGTACATCTTTCCCCGATTACTCTGCTCCCAGGAGTTCTGGACCCGGACCCGGTGTCTCTCCTCGACGGCTCTCCCTTGGAGAATCTAGTAAGGAGGGACCTTCGATCTCAAGTGGATTGGGTGATCTTTCACCCAGCCCAGAGATTTGGATCCTGTGGGTTTGGCCTCTGAGGGGGCCCAACTCATTGACTTCTCTCAACTGAGGTTGTGGAGACCATACTTCACTCCAGAGCTCCCTCCACGAGGAAACTTTATGTATTAAGTGATGGGTATTCACTTCATTTTACGGGTCTTGGACAGTGGGGCCCAGTTTACTGCCCGATTGGTACAGTGCTGGAGTTACTGCTGGTTCGTTTTGCCGCAGGGTTATCCCCTTCCACACTGAAGGTGTACGTGGCGGCTTTAGTGCCTACCATGTCCCTTTTGGTGGTATTTCCCTGAGGGGGGGGGGGAACCTTTGGTTGTTTCCTCCGTGGTGCTTTTAGACCAGGACAGGAGTATGGCGGCTTATAAGCCTTATTATATATGTAGATATCCCTGTAGGATGTGGTATGCGGCAGGCTGGTCCTCTCCGCTCACATTCGTAAGGTTTTGCTACTTCGACCTGGGCGCTTCCCCAGGTTTTCAAATGCTCTTGTCTTAGTTGTGCAGTATTCACACAGACAGGTTCTGTTTCGTATGGCGTGTTTGGTATTCTCGTTCCCAAAGCGTCATTGACGCATCGCGAGTTCCCTCGAAAGGGAACGTCTCAGGTTACGACTGTAACCCTAGTTCCCTGAGAAGGGAACGAGACGATGCGTCACTTTGCCATACTTCCTACATCCCTGTGATCGTTTTGCTTCGGCCCTTTCGAAGCTAGCGCGGTTCTAAACCGGATGTCCTTTATCCTTTCCTGGTCGTCACGTCACCCGCCCGTGACACCCACTCTCGCCATTGGACTAGTTGACATAAGTGCTTCAGACGCAATCACGCAGAAGCGTTCCCAAAGCGTCATTGACGCATCGTCTCGTTCCCTTCTCAGGGAACTAGGGTTACAGTCGTAACCTGAGACGTTTCTTCAACAGAACTCAGCTGTTTTTTTTCTCTGGAGCTTAGGAAAGACACATTCAAGAGTCACCTCACCTCCATCTGGACTGCCTAATATTGTTAAGGGAGACAGGTTAACAACAACAGTATTTAATCACTCAAATCTGTTAGACATGTCCGAATCAACAAAATCTCAGTGACCAAAATTCACATCGTCTATTCAGTGTACATCTATAGTCATGGTGATAGGTCCTGTGTCACGGTGAAGGCTAAGATCAGACAAATACGTTACTGGTCCTAAAATAACAAAGTACAAAAATGTCACTTCTGTCATTCAGGTCTACATTATTATTTTAAAGACTTCTTTAAAGTCATTCAGTTTTACAAATCTAAAATATTTAAGTACAAATTGCCCTCTGAATGGCAATGATTTCCTTTAACATGATTTCTTTTAACATCTGTGTCTATAATTTTCAACTGAAACACTGTGCTTTACTAAATAGCTTATTGTCATGACAGGCTAAGATAACAGCCTTCTGACATTGAATGAGACAGAGACTCTGAGGCCTTCAGGACTTGGTACACTTTTTTGTCATACTAAACATTCTCTACTTTATCTTTTAATTCTGGCAGCTTAAGGCATCTTTGCCAGAAATTACATACGCTTTTCAATTTTAGAATAATTTTATAGTTGTCTTTTGCCCATACATCAGGGAATTTAGACATTACAAATTTCCACTCATATTGAGTCAGTTTCAGCCAAGTCCCAATCTTATCTTTTGAAACCAAAACATCTTCTAGCTGCTTCATGGTCAACACTACCAAGCTGTTTGTTTAATCAGATCCCTTTCTACATTTTTACATTTAGCAACAAATAGTTATTCTATTTCTCAATAACGTTTCATTAAAACATCTACATTTTAGTTGTCAGGTTTTCAATTACAACTTTATCTGACAATATTTTCCATATTTTCTCTTCTAGGGGTTTACCAATCTACAATTAGGATCTTCCAAAACATTTTTTTTTAAGCGTTTCATTATAAGACAATCATATTTTTAGTTACCTTTACTTTTACAAATATTTTGCTTATCTG
Source organism: Phoxinus phoxinus (assembly GCF_949152265.1). Classification (NCBI taxonomy): domain Eukaryota; kingdom Metazoa; phylum Chordata; class Actinopteri; order Cypriniformes; family Leuciscidae; genus Phoxinus; species Phoxinus phoxinus. The sequence goes on from NC_136877.1 coordinate 1,897,283, forward strand.
CAATTTACATCTACTGGTACTTTAGTTCTTTCCTTTTAAAAGGATTTCCTTACAACTTAAATCTTTCAACTTTCTTTTCTCTTTCAATCTACTTACGACTTCCATCTATCAACTTTCTTTTCTCTTTCAATCTACTTACGACTTCCATCTATCAACTTTCTTTTCTCTTTCAATCTACTTACGACTTCCATCTATCAACTTTCTTTTTTCTTTCATTTACTTAGCACTGCATTCACATTATCAGTTCTTTCTCAGACGAAAACTTTAATATCGTCTTCAAATCCTGTTCTACTTTCAAACCCACATTAATACGTCACTTTCACATTCCATCAACTTTCTTTTACACCTTTCTGAGTGGGCATTTACAGTTACTGCTAAATGCAGCTGACCACAATTAAAACACTCTCTGTCCCCTTGCCTATAGTTCGATCACCTTGAGCTTTCTAGCAGCACCAACTTACTGACACCCTTGAAGCAGTGTGTTCCAATCAGTTTGTAAACAGAGCTGATAAGCAGTTCTCTGTTCCTCTTACAGTCCACCAGTGGCGGATCACACTAGCCAAATCATAATCTTCATCATTATTTTTGGCAGAACATTAATTTTCATAAACTGCACGGAAATCCATAAATTGTTTTAACAAAGTTTTCACAAAGTTTCTGTTTAACTTTAACACTTGTCCAGGGAAATTATCCCCGACCCATAATTTCCTTTATAAAACAGACAATGTCTTTTTTCCCTCAATGACTTAATATCAACAAAATATCCGACATTTTACATTATTTAATTCCAAAATCTGTCTTTACATTTCTCTAATTCGGTATTATCATCAACACCAGTGATTACAATAGCAAGTACACATTTAACATCCGGAAGCCGGGCTGAATAAGCACGCGCTGTTGCTGTACTCCCAGCATAGCTGGAGTCTTTAGGTTCAAAAGATAATGGTTGTCAAACCAAAAATAAACATAATTTCACTCTTTATTTTACCACTAAAACATAGAATTGTTCCCCATTTTGCTTAATGAAACATTCATTATCTTTATATCATGTTAATCCCTGTTAATCATACTCAATACCTATTATTATTATTTTTAATCTGGACCTCACTTTTCATACCATTTCTTAATCTGACTTAACAGGCGTTCATAATTAGTTCCATAAATTTTATCAGAAATGTTATTTTCATAACATACATTTTCTACAGTTGTTTTCTTCTCAAAATGGTTAGTTTGCCGATTCAACAACTATTATCATTACTGTCTCTGTCCCACTTATCTCTACTGTTTTTACAGAAACCAAAATATCATATTACTCATATCTCAATCCTTCACAAAGACAGCCTTATTGCTGCTTGCTACTTCAACTTTTGTTACAAACAAAATCTTCTGACATCTAATGTCATGCATCCATCTAATGGATGAAAAATAAAAACCTTTTATCAGTTATATTCAATCTTACTATATGGCAATACATTCTACATCGACTTTTCTACATCAACTCATTGTCTTTTCACACTTTTACACACGTTGAACGCAGACACAACAACCTTTGTTTCTCACTGCTCTGTTCAACTGATTCCCGCACCATCTTTAATCTTGTGGTTCTCAATATCATACATTTCTGCCCTTAATTTGATCTCATTTGACAAAACACCGGTGTACCAAATTTCGCAAGCTTGCTTTTGAGACTTCCCCATATTGGCCGCTTATCTGTTCTCTGTGGATTTCTCTTTTACGCGCGTTCTCTTTATTTGTCAGGCGTCCCTGCCAAATCCGACCTTTCTTTTAACCCAGCCGGACGGGTTACACTATTAGTGTCCTCCTAATTACGGTTTACCAAAAAATCTGTTACGATTTTCTTGGCTCCCCCTAATTAGCCTCAGCACCCAAAAATAATTTGCTCCGTGGTGGAACAATTAATTTCCAGGTACCTATCTGTATGAAATGTCTTGGTCTGTCACAGTTCTCAATTAATTCCAGATTATTTATCTGCTTGAAATATCTTGTTCTGTCACAGACCTCAATTAATTTCAGATTATTTTCCTCGTATCTGTTTGAAATATCTTGATCTGTACGTAGATCTCAATTAATTTCAGATTACGTACCACAGAAAACAGTTCTCAGCCAATATGGTTCAATTTCACTCTTCCCCCAATTAAACTGAATTGAATTATACCTTCAATTACCTTCAATACCTTGAGTTCTTTGATTCCAGTGTCCGATCCCCCCGGGGCTCTGACATCGGCCGGCCTCTCTCTCTCAAGTTTACGAGGTAGAGCTGGAACTTACTCAGTCCAGGTGGCCAAACACCGTCCGATCTCAGGTCCAGGAGGCATCGTCCAAGGAATCCCACTATTCTGACACCAAATTGTTGTGGCAAAAATTCATCAAACAAACATCACTGCGTAAGGGAGACTCAGAGTCAAATTATAAAATTAAAAGTATTTATTCTTGCAAGAAGGAGCAGTCTAATACACAGCTGTTACCCTGTGCAGAAGAGTGACACACCCCCAGACAGACTGAACCAGCTTTTTATCCTAATCTTCAAGGCCTTCTCCGCAGAGCCCTCCCCCCACAGTAGTTTTCCATTCAGTAATTTTCCATAGACAAGGAAGCCATAACACTAGTTTCGATTCGTCACTAGAGCCAACTCCTAAGCCCTCCTTCACCAAATGGCCTTCTGACATCTAGGTCAGAGGTCCTTGTTCGTCTGTTCTCTGGAGTGTCTCTCCCTTCTGCCTCCCCAGGTACATAAAAAGAATCTTCTCTCACTACAAGTGAGAGTCACACATGTGACATTCTTTGAATCATCTATATTTTACTAAAGATCAATGAATATCATAAAACCGCCACTACACAGTCTTTGGAATATTTTTATTAATACAAATATTTTATTAATTAATAATTGTATTATTTTATTAATTAAAAAAGGTGATATTACATGCTTTAAAAAAATATGATTATGTAAAAAAATATATATATATTGGGGTGAATCGGGTGTTGTAATGATGTTTTTTGTGAGGTTTTACACTTTTTTGTAATGTTTCAAATGAATAGTATTAGAAATATTCTGCCTGTATTGTGGTTTCAAAGGGGATGTCATAGTAAATGTCCCCATTCATCCTCGTCCAGTGGTGAGTTTTGTGCACAGTATTAGTTCTGATTCATCACCACTTACCTCTATTGTTTGCCTTACTGCAACATTACTTTCCATTTCTGTCAACACCCTAATCGACTCTGGGTCAGCTGGCAATTTCATTTCCGGGGAGCTCTGCTTCTCAAGATCAAGAAAAGGTTCAACAAAGTCTGTTACAAGGTCCATTCCACAATAGGGAAGCCACTCTGCCAGGAACAAGTGCTCAGTGATTGACCAGTACTACAGTGAGTGGGTCTCCTCCACGTGGAAAACATCAAATCCACCGCTGACATCATCTTAGGGCCCCTGGCTTGTCAAACACCATCCAGTTCTGTCCTAGACCACCGGAAAAATCCTGAAGTGGGGAAAAAACAAATGTCCTAGCATGCTTCCCACTCTCCTCGAGCCAGCCAGTCAAGACCCTACCTGTCCTTTCCACGTCGATACAAACCCCATTAGAGAAGCAATCTGTGGACATACCTGCCTGCTACATCCCCCTCAGTGACGTGTTCTGCCCGAGACGAGCCTCCCAATTACCACCTCACAGACCATGGGACTGCACTCTTGACCTCATACTGGGTGAGCCATATACCCACTCTCCATCCCTAAACAGACATGCTGGAGTATATTCAGGAGGCTCTCCAACAGGGATACATCCATCCTTCCACTTCCCCTGCTGCTTCAAGCTTCTTCTTAATGGCCAAGGAGGGGCGGAGGCTTGAGGCCCAGCATTGATTACTGGGCATTGAACAAAATCATAATGAAATTCTGTTATCACTTCCCGTCATCCCAACAGCCCTGGGACATCGTAAAGGCGCTAGCATCAACAACATCCTACAACCTCATCCAGATACACAAGGGAGATGAATGGAAGATGAATGGAAGACTGCTTTTATGACCCCTACTGGCCACTATGAATATTGCGTCATGCGCTTCTTCCTTATTCTAGGACTTAATGCGCAAGGTGCTCGAGGAGTACCTCCACCGGTTCGTGCTAGTCTACATTGATGATATCCTTGTATACTCCGGGATACTTACAACACTCCAGATAAATCGCGCCATCCGGATAGAGTCAATTTGATTGTGGTTGGATGAGAAGTATAAACATATACCATTCCAACACCCTATTGGTTTATACGCGATCCATCGCACATGACACAAATCACGTCACACTCCAGCAAGGACTTAGGAAGAATCAATCAGGAAAGTATCAATCAAGATTATGAGTTATTTTTAATTTTTTGATTAATCACTTGGATTAATCATTAATTTTGACTGCACTAATGTTTATTGTATATAGACAACCATACAAGGGTTACTAAGCGTGCCCTGGGTACAGCAATGTTCTTGTCCGTTGCCCTCACAGATTTCTGCAGCTAAGCTTGGATGAACATTTACATTCCAATAAAGGTTATTGATAACATGCCTCTGAAGTAGGGCTGTAAACGATTAATCGCGATTAATCTAATCCAAAATAAAAGTTTGTGTTTACATAATATATGTGTGTGTATTGTGGATAATTATTTTGTATATATAAATACACACACATGCATGTATATATTTGAGAAATATTTGCATTTATATAATGCATATATATTTTTATATGATTTATATTATATAGAAATAGAACTATTTTATATGTAAATAACACATTTTTCTTAAATATATACAGTACATGCATGTGTGTGTATTTATATACAGTATACAAAATAATTATACACAATACACACACATATATTATGTAAACACAAACTTTTATCTTGAATTCGATTAATCGCGATTAATCGTTTACAGCCCTACTCTGAAGTTTGACTTTTTGCACCATTACATTACTTATAGGCAACTAGTCATCAAATCGTCTGCTCGTTAATGCTCAGTAATAAACACGTTGATGCTCAGTAGTACACATATATGTTTCTTTAATGTATTTGCTTTGTACTAAAAGTGTTCATTTTCAATGGGCATATATGCGACTGAAACAGGTAGCCTAGTGCATCCCAAATTTTTACTTTTACTTTTGACACCTCTCCTCCCCATGTGGTCTTCCTGTAAAACAAGCAAAACTTGATATAACAGCCATCTCCACTGATTTTTGACTTCATAACTAAAAATATGCAACCATTCTCATGTTTCCTTCCGCAAGCTTATACAGGGAAATAGTGGAGGGAAAACCCCTATGTGCAGAAAAACTTGATAAATCATCGCAAACCATGAAATAATCACTGCTTGAAAACTTCAGGGCATCGGACTGTGTAGTACAGCACAGCCCCAGTTACAGGCAATGGTAGGAATTTTCTCAAAGCATTCCAAGAATTTGGAAATATGAATGCAGAAGGACACACACAGATTGTGTGCAGTTTGCAGATATTAGTGCGGTTCCTCAGGAAAATGTCCAACAAGAATTAAACAATTATTAATTCAGGTAGCCTACCTGATTATTCATGAACCGAGTAGTATATATGCCCCTGCAAGTGTCAAAATGATTGATGGCCCTATAATGAATGATGATTGATGGCCCTATAATAATAACCTTGACCTCTTGACCTTGCCACGCCCCCTGCCCTACCGTTGACCTTGACCTCTCTATGGTAGTGTCGCCTTTGACCTTGGGTTTAATTGGATAATTGAAATAATTGGATAATTGAATAATAGGATTGTCTATGGCCTCGTGAGTATAATGTGTCCATTGATTTTTGAACTTTGACACAATATAATGGAAGTTATGAGGGTTATTTCTGAGATCTGATATGAAGTTGGGTCTGCGTGTCACATGGAGCGCTTCCTCCACGTTCCAGCATCGGGGCGTTGCTGGGGACAGCTGAAGTGAGAAAAATTAGGTTTTCTAATAATGAAATATTTTCACAAGATTTCAAACTAACTAAAGTTGAAAAACATTCTGTTATTTAAAAGAATATAAATGAAATGATTATGTCGTTCAATTTAAAAATGAACATATTTTCTAAATTTACTGAAAGACAGTGCACCAATTATTTTAGTTAAAAAATAAATTCAACCATCTTACATTTTTTTATAGAGTTGAAGAAGTAGTTCGATGTCCATACCATATATGAAATTATACAAATATACAAAAGATCCCAGAGTTTTTCTCTCTCACACACCAGCGTTAGAGTCTCCGAGTCAGAAGGTTCTGGATGTGTTCAGTGACCAGGATGGGGACATTGTGATTGTTTTGCTAGTGCAAAATTTATTTCAAATTATAATCTTAAAAGGTATTTATAGTTAAAAGTTTCAATTAGAATAAAAGTCTTAATAAAAACAAATCTACATCTGATGACCTGTGGAAAAACCTTGACTTGAACTTCAAGTATATTTTTTATTTATCAGGGGGTAAGTAACAAACTTTGACATTTGAAGTGTCACGAGAGAGAGAGAGAGAGAGAGAGGGAGAGAGAGAGAGAGAGAGAGAGAGAGAGAGAGAGAGAGAGAGAGAGAGAGAGAGAGAGAGAGAGAGAGAGAGAGAGAGAGAGAGAGAGCAATAAGGAAAACATTTAGAACCTGTGATGCCTCAGGCCGTCCTCATTGACAGGATTCTTATAAGGTCCTTCCAATCACCACCACATCTTCAGAGGAATAACTTCCTTGACAATCATTAATGACAGCTTCAGGATATAGGGTGACAGACCAGATGAGCCTCTGTGCATCATGTCACAGCACATGTAATGTTAGGGCCCTTTCTTGCACCCAGCGTACGCCGGCGCATGTATCAATCCTATTTAGGAACCCAACCTGATATCAGAGCTCAAAAATAACCCTCATAACTTCTATTATATTGCTTCAAAGTTCCAAATAGTTTATTCACTTTTTATATAAACAATATGGGTCAAAATGTGTTAAATGCTAATCTTCATTTTTATGCTGATGATACTGTCATATATTGCAGGGCGTCAACTCATTTACAAGCAATTGCAAAATGCATTTATTTAAGTCCAAAAAACCCTTATGGAGCTGAAATTAGTTTTAAATGGAGATAAGACCAAAATCCAGGACCAGGCCACAACGCCTCCCTCTGATTGTCATTATGGGGGGGATATATGTTCTGGATTATGGATATATTTTATAAGTGAATACTTCTGCACAGAATTTGCATATGATTGACACAGCTTATCATACTTCGTTGAGGTTTATTACAAATTGCAAAGCGCTGACTCACCACTGTGAGCTATACTCTTGGGTTGGATGGCCTCCTCTAGCCACCCGAAGGCTATGTCAACACTTTCACTTTGGTACACGGCATAAGTATTTGGTATATGGCAATTCTTGGTCTGCTGCCAAGCTACCTATGTGTTATCATACAGAAAAGCAATGGGCTTTTTTATGCTCTCTGTGCCAAAGACTCGTACGGAAATGAGAAAGAAGGCATTTCTGTATTCTGCACCTTCAGCATGGAATACGTTACAAAAGTACTTAAAACTCAGTGAATTAATCTTGCTAAATGCATTTAAATCCAAAATGAAAGACGTAGAGTCAGATGCCTTAATATGTAAATGTTTTTAGAGTTTTTATACCCAAGGTCAAAGGCGATACTACCATAGAGAGGCCAAGGTCAACGGTAGGGCAGGGGGTGTGGCAAGGTCAAGAGGTCAAGGTTATTATTATAGGGCCATCAATCATTTTGACACTTGCAGGGGCATATATACTACTTATTGTAAAGTGTAACCAAACTAGATTTATTTAGGCCTATCTATTTATTTGTTGTTTTTAACATGTAAAGTCAGTGTCTATATAGGCACACATGAATATACACAGAAGTATGATTTATTATTATTATAAATAAATAAAAATGTTGGACAAGTATGAGAATAAATATAGCATACAATGATGGGTGTTGAACTTAGCAATCATTCGGACGGTAGTTGTTTCTCTTGTGGACGTCTATAAAAATAAAGATAAAACCGCATAAAACTCATGCATTGCAGATGGTGATTTATTCATGGAGAGTTTTGTGATCATACGAACCCGGGAACGCGTTTCTCACGTGCTCGGTCGCACGATTGTCTGTTGTAAATAAACTGTCATATGCTTGAATAATAATAATACATTTATATTTATATCCTACATATTATTTGATTGCTTAAATATACTGTTTAAAAATAGAACAAATAGACACGCTGTAGTTCTTTCTCTAAATGTCAATTAAAAAGTGGAAATTAGCTTTTTTACAATAGGTGATGTGATCATAAAACTGCTTGGTTTACGTTTTTTATGTTTATAACTATATATAATAGGCTACATATTTTCCCTTTACAGTAGTAATTTTCACTATTCTTCACTTTTATATGAATTATATTATTAAGAAGGTACATTTTAAGTAGTAAGTGTAATTAGTAGCAAGTAGTAAGCTTGTCTGTACTACAGGAATACCTTAACATTTATACCTGTTTTTTCTATGAGTTCAGAAATTTTTATATATATGCAGGTATGCAGGTATGCACATGACATTTCTGACAGATCAAACCCACATTATAATGTCACAGGAGGCGGAGAGTAGCGCCGGAAGTGAACTTCATATAAAGGTGCTTCTTGGATCCAGAGTTTGTACATCTTTCATTCAGGCAAAATGTTGACCTACAAGGTGATCGTTTCTACTAGTAGACAGATTATCGCTGAGAAAACGAACAGCATTTTCCTGACGCTGATAGACTCAAATGATCAGAGCAGTGACAGAGTCCTGGTCAACAAATCTTTTCTTGGTGGTTTTGGCATTTTTGAAAGGGTAAGAACTTTAAAGACTTTTTATTTTTATTTTGAGTAATTATTATTTTTTTATTTCCATTATTATATAGGATACATTATTGATCAAATGTTTGGAAACATTACTATTTTTAATGTTTTTGTTAAGTCTCTTATGCTCACGAAGGCTGCATTTATTTGGTCAAAGGTAACAGTATTAGTATTAGCCTATGTGAAATTACAATTTAAAATAAGGGTTTTGCTTTTAAAATACTAAGTATAATTTATTCCTGTGATCAACAATTTTCAGCATCATTACTTCAGTCTTCAGCGTCACATGATCCTTCAGAAATCGATCTAATAGGCTATGCTGATTTATTATAAATTTTAGAAACAGTTTAATATTTTAAACTCCATCCATCCATCCATCTTCTTCCGCTTATCCGGGGCCGGGTCGCGGGGGCAGCAGTCTAAGCAGAGACACCCAGACTTCCCTCTCCCTAGACACTTCCTCCAGCTCTTCCGGGGGGACACCGAGGCGTTCCCAGGCCAGCCGGGAGACATAGTCTCTCCAGCGTGTCCTAGGTCTTCCTCGGGGTCTCCTCCCGGTGGGACGTGCCCGGAACACCTTTCCAGGAAGGCGTTCAGGAGGCATCCGGAACAGATGCCCGAGCCACCTCAGCTGACCCCTCTCGATGTGGAGGAGCAGCGGCTCTACTCTGAGCTCCTCCCGAGTGACCAAGCTCCTCACCCTATCTCTAAGGGATCGCCCAGCCACTCTGCGGAGAAAGCTCATTTCGGCCGCCTGTATCCGGGATCTTGTTCTTTCGGTCATGACCCAAAGCTCATGACCATAGGTGAGAGTAGGAACGTAGATTGACCGGTAAATCGAGAGCTTCGCCTTGCGGCTCAGCTCTTTCTTCACCACGACAGACCGGTACAACGACCGCATTACTGCAGCAGCTGCACCGATCCGTCTGTCAATCTCCCGTTCCATCCTTCCCTCACTCGTGAACAAGACCCCAAGATACTTAAACTCCTCCACTTGAGGCAGGAACTCTCCACCAACCTGAAGTGAGCAAGCCACCCTTTTCCGACTGAGGACCATGGCCTCGGATTTGGAGGTGCTGATTCTCATCCCAGCCGCTTCACACTCGGCTGCAAACCGTCCCAGTGCATGCTGAAGGTCCTGGTCTGTAGGGGCCAACACGACAACATCATCCGCAAAGAGCAGAGACGAAATCGTGTGGTCCCCGAACCTGACACCCTCCGGCCCCTGGCTGCGCCTAGAAATTCTGTCCATAAATATTATGAACAGAACCGGCGACAAAGGGCAGCCCTGCCGAAGTCCAACATGCACCGGGAACAAGTCTGACTTACTGCCGGCAATGCGAACCAAGCTCCTGCTCCGGTCGTATAGGGACCGGACAGCCCTTAGCAAAGGACCCCGGACCCCATACTCCCGGAGCACCCTCCACAGGCCGCCTCGAGGGACACAGTCGAATGCCTTCTCCAAATCCACAAAGCACATGTGGATTGGTTGGGCAAACTCCCATGAACCCTCCAGCACCCTGTAGAGGGTATAGAGCTGGTCCAGTGTTCCACGGCCGGGACGAAAACCGCACTGTTCCTCCTGAATCCGAGGTTCTACTATCGGCCGTAATCTCCTCTCCAGTACCCTAGCATAGACTTTCCCGGGGAGGCTGAGAAGTGTGATCCCCCTGTAGTTGGAACACACTCTCCGGTCCCCCTTCTTAAAAAGAGGGACCACCACCCCAGTCTGCCATCCCAGAGGTACTGTCCCCGACCGCCACGCGATGCTGCAGAGGCGTGTCAGCCAAGACAGCCCCGCAACATCCAGAGACTTGAGGTACTCAGGGCGGATCTCATCCACCCCCGGTGCCTTGCCACCGAGGAGTTTCTTGACTACCTCGGTGACTTCAGCTTGGGAGATGGACGAGTCAACCTCCGAGCCCTCAGCCTCTGCTTCCTCAATGGAAGACGTGACGGCGGGATTGAGGAGATCCTCGAAGTATTCCTTCCACCGTCCGACGACATCCCCAGTTGAGGTCAACAGCTGCCCACCTCCACTGTAAACAGCGTTGGTGGGGCACTGCTTCCCTCTCCTGAGTCGCCGGACGGTTTGCCAGAATCTCTTCGAGGCCAGCCGATAGTCATTTTCCATGGCCTCTCCGAACTCCTCCCAGGCCCGAGTTTTTGCCTCCACAACCACCCGGGCTGCAGTTCGCTTGGCCTGCCGGTACCCGTCAGCTGCCTCAGGAGTCCCACAAGCCAACCAGGCCCGATAGGACTCCTTCTTCAGCTTGACGGCATCCCTTACTTCCGGTGTCCACCACCGGGTTCGGGGATTGCCGCCTCGACAGGCACCGGAGACCTTACGGCCACAGCTCCGAGTGGCCGCTTCGACAATGGAGGTGGAGAACATGGTCCACTCGGACTCAATATCTCCAGCCTCCCTCGGGATCCGGTCGAAGCTCCGCCGGAGGTGGGAGTTGAAGATCTCTCTGACAGGAGACTCGGCCAAACGTTCCCAGCAGACCCTTACAGTACGCTTGGGTCTGCCGAGTCTGTCCAGCTTCCTCTTCCGCCATCGGATCCAACTCACCACCAGGTGGTGATCAGTTGACAGCTCCGCCCCTCTCTTTACCCGAGTGTCCAAGACATACGGCCATATTTTAAACTGTTTTCAGGATTCATTGATGAATAAAAAAGTAAAGAAGAACAGCATTTATTTAAAATAGAAAGCTTTTGTAATGATGTGCCCATTTTATTCTAGCTTCATGCTTTATTCTTTTTTAATCAACACATGGATGTGGGTAAATTTCATTAAAAAAAAAATTGTGCAAAAAAAAAAAAATTCTGAGGACACCACGTGTTAAAGATACATCTGCATTAGATTCAGAAACAGTCCTAAAGCTCGTCATGGGTCGACATTTCATTCAGTATAATTCTGTGTGTGTGTGTGTGTGTGTGTGTGTGTGTGTGTGTGTGTGTGTGTGTGTGTGTGTGTGTGTGTGTGTGTGTGTGTGTGTGTGTGTGTGTGTGTGTAAAATAGTTTATAATCTTCCCCTCCGCGGCAATGTTAGAGGAAGTTTTCCAGGACCTATATTCCCTGTTCTCTCTATCTAGAATTTCCCTCCCCCTTTTTAAAACCATACAAAAATTATTTACTGTCCACAGGTGTGCTCAAGTCAATGTTTGTCAGGACAGGGTCCGTCAGGTTGTAATCATTACAGTAATATTAGTGATGACCCAAAGAATATTGCAAACTTTTGAGAAAATTTTCCCAACGCTGTCTCACGACCAATTCGCATGAATTCATTCTAATTTGTCAATTCATAAAATATGTACTATTTAGCAATGCCTCAGACTAAAAGGCTTGAGTCATTGGACAAAACGGCATCGCGCTTCGAAAAAGCTCGTTTGCATGTTAAAAAAGTTAGATGACATATTTCAATTAGCTAGCTTGTATGTTTGCAAACAATTGTGAAATTAAAGTATTCTTTCGAGCTATGAACCGCGTACATGTGGCGCCATATGGGGAGGGCAGTGCGAACCTCCAAACTCCACCTGAGTCCGTTTCGCCCGATGCCTTTATGTCTGAGTCCATTTCGCCCGATGCCTTTATGTCTGAGTCCGTTTCGCCCGATGTCTTTATGTCTGATGCCTTTTCGCCCGATGCCTTTATGTCTGAGTCCGTTTCGCCCGATGCCTTTATGTCTGAGTCCGTTTCGCCCGATGCCTTTATGTCTGAGTCCGTTTTGCCCGATGTCTTTATGTCTGATGCCTTTTTGCCTGATGCCTTTATGTCTGATTCCGTTTCCCCCAATGCCTTTATGTCTGATGCTGTTTCGCCCGATGCCTTTATGTCTGATGCTGTTTCGCCCGATGCCTTTATGTCTGAGTCCGTTTCCCCCAATGCTTTTATGTCTGAGTCCGTTTCGCCCGATGCTTTTATGTCTGAGTCCGTTTCGCCCGATGCTTTTATGTCTGAGTCCGTTTCGCCCGATGCCTTTATGTCTGATGCCGTTTCGCCTGATGCTTTTATGTCTGAGTCCGTTTCGCCCGATGCCTTTATGTCTGAGTCCGTTTCACCCGATGTCTTTATGTCTGATGCCTTTTCGCCCGATGCCTTTATGTCTGAGTCCGTTTCCCCCAATGCCTTTATGTCTGATGCTGTTTCGCCCGATGTCTTTATGTCTGATGCTGTTTCGCCCGATGTCTTTATGTATGAGTCCGTTTCGCCCGATGCCTTTATGTCTGATGCCGTTTCGCCCGATGCCTTTATGTCTGATGCCGTTTCGCCCGATGCCTTTATGTCTGAGTCCGTTTCGCCCGATGCCTTTATGTCTGATGCCGTTTCGCCCGATGCCTTTATGTCTGATGCCGTTTCGCCCGATGCCTTTATGTCTGAGTCCGTTTCGCCCGATGCCTTTATGTCTGATGCTGTTTCGCCCGATACCTTTATGTCTGATGCCGTTTCGCCCGATGCTTTTATGTATGAGTCCGTTTCGCCCAATGCCTTTATATCTGAAACCGTTTCGCCCGATGCCTTTATGTATGAGTCCGTTTCGCCCGATGCCTTTATGTCTGATGCTGTTTCGCCCGATGCATTTATGTTTGATGCCGTTTCGCCCGATGCCTTTATGTATGAGTCCGTTTCGCCCGATGCCTTTATGTCTGATGCTGTTTCGCCCGATGCATTTATGTTTGATGCCGTTTCGCCCGATGCCTTTATCTATGAGTCCGTTTCGCCCGATGCCTTTATGTCTGATGCTGTTTCGCCCGATGCATTTATGTCTGATGCCGTTTCGCCTGATGCCTTTATGTCTGAGTCCGTTTCGTCCGATGCCTTTTAGTCTGAGTCCGTTTTGCTCGATGCCTTTATGTCTGATGCTTTTTTGTCTGAGGCTGTTTCATCTGATCCCTAATTGTATGAGACATGACATTGTTTTTCCTGAGACCTGAAGCTTTTCAGTCTGAGGCACGATGCCGTTTTGTCCAATGACTGAAGCCTTTTAGTCTGAGGCATGATGCCTTGTCTTCATATGACTGAGGTCTGAGGATGTCCAAAAATGTACACTGTACTCTACAAAGCTTTCGACACATTGGAAAACCAACTTTTATTTTAGGCACTTCAAAAAATTGGCTTTACCGACTTTACAGAATGTTTTAAAAATGGTGTACATAAACAGAAAAAGCTCAATCAAACTAAGTGGTATACTGTAAAAAATATGTCTAATAAAAGTTGTCATTAAAGGAGTTCTCCTTCGACATCCATGTGAAGAAGGACTTTGGAGACATTGTTCAGGTGAAACTTGAAAAGGAGAAAAACTATGGCCATTTTCAGTGGTTTTGTGGGCATATCAAAGTGAAAACACCCTATGGAAAACGCTTCGAGTTCCCCTGTCATTGCTGGATTGAAAATGAAAAGGAAGTGATTATCCGAGAAGGCACTGGTACGTGCATTTTAAATTAAGCATTATTATTTTAAAATGTTATGGTTCAGTTCAGTTGATATTGAATCATGTCTTAAATGCTGTCTTTTCTACGTGTAAAATGTGTGCTACATATTGCTTTGTGCATTCATTTAGCTCGATTGCCTCAGGATGAAACCAAATTGCTTGGAGAGAAAAGACGAGGAGAACTGGAATTACAACAGAAACAATTCAGGTTTGAAGAAACAATTACATTCTTGAACAAAATTCATTTGTTGCAGTTTTTTCTTTATGTGTCACTATATACAGTTCAGTCTGCTTGACACAATAATATTGTACACATAGGTCCGTAGCAGCTCTGTGTGTGTCACACTCACGTTAGTTTAGACTCTCATCACCTCCCTTCGTCACTCATTTGTTGTCACGGACACTAATTATGCTCAGCTGTGCATTACCATCCATCATTATCACCTGTGTACTTTTTGAGTTCAGTGTCGTCTATGTTAAGTTGTGTGTTGCTCACCGTTTGCCATTCTGTTGGAGCGTTTGTGAATAAAGCTGTGTATTGGATTGTATTCTTCTTCCAGCAACCACCCGTGACAGAACACCGGACCAAACAAGTGAACGCGTTTGTAGAAATTTTCTGTTCAGGTTTCGTGTTCAGTCTTTGCATTTTGACCAAGGATTCAGGTGATGCCAAAGAGAATTTGCCATTGTTTGGATGATCGTCCCCCTGCTAAACGTTGGTGCGTTGGGCTTAGACAAGGAGGATTTCTATTTATCTCAATGTACAGTACTTGAACTGGACGCTGACTTGGATATGTGCTCGGTTTTGGAAAGTTTTCCCTCTTTTTAACCAGTTACCTGAGTTGTAAATGCCATGTCGCTAATCACTCTGGAAAAGCAAGAAAATTGTTTTCTGGCAATACTGAGACTTTTTAGAGTAGGCTATTCCCCAAAACAGACCACTGGTAACATAAAACATATTTTAACGATTGATTGCAATTTATTGCATTTTTGTAAAAGAAAAACACAAGACAACTGACAAAAGTCTTACTTGTAATTGTCTCAGCACATTAAATTGGGCTGTGAGAATTTTTTTTAAAACACTTCACCTTTAAATGTAATTCTTGGTGTTGGTCACATTAGTCTAGGCCAGGGGTGCCCAATCCTGCTCCTGCCGATCAACTGTCCTGCACAGTTCATTTCCAAGTCTAATCAAACACACCTGAAGCAACCAATTAAGGTCTTCAGGATCATTTGAAAATGAAAGGCAGGTGTGTTTGATTAGGGTTGGAGATGAACTGTGCAGGACAGTCAATCGGGCAGTAGCAGGATTGGGCACCCCTGGTCTAGACGAAGAAATGCCAACAAGGATCAAAATAGCTCAAACTCAGAATCAGGTAATGCAAAAAACAATGTTAAATAAACAAACAGTCTGCTGCACACAAACAATACCGGACAATAAGGTAACTGAAAACACAGAGCATGTAAACAAGATAACCAAACTAAAAGACTAACTGGTGTGATGATAGACTTTTGGAAACTAAAGGGGCTTTCACACTGGCAGTTTAGTTTGGAACGATGTACAGTTTGCATGAAAAATCGCTAATGTGAACGCTGTCATGCGGACCCGGGTGCGCACTGGGGTACCGAACCCGAGACTACCTAGAGGAGGTGGTCTGAGTTCGGTTGCTCCCGAACCGTGCCGCGGATTGCGTGAATGTGAAAGCAACACGAACTCGGGTGCGCACTTGTTCGGGAAGTAAAGTGAATCACTAATTTGAACGCTCTCATGCGGACCAAGACCTCCTCGAAGAGGTGGTCTCATTACGATTTCAAATTAACTCTGGAGCAGTTTGTTTGTGGTGAGAACGTGATCCGATCTCGAACAGACCCAACTGCCAAAGACCTGCGCATTTTTGGACTAAACCAGCTGCCGTAGTCAGCTGCGCTGTGCATTATGTTAGCAACATTAATGCACGCCTTCTCCTGAAGTGACTTCCGATGCGCCTTCGCCGCGTGCAGTGCATTAAAACATTAGTTTCAGGCCGCATCCTCGCTTCAATTTAAAATGGTATTGTTTGCCTAAAGTGGTGTAGACAAACTATGATAAAATATGACCAGGGATACAATCAGCCCACGCAGTCGTCTCTCCATACTAGTAAAAAGCGGCGTGTTGTCTGCTGGATTTTCCTCCTCTTTGTTTACTTCCAGGAGTTCTGTTGGAATTTCCCCAAACGTTAATTCTCAACTATCCAAGTGCAGTTATGGAAATATGTTCAAGACACATCTGGCCAACGAGTGATGTGGATGTTGTCACATGACTGCATTTTGGTTTGTTCATCAACTCATCAACTGATTCGGACCAGAGCAATCAGTGTGGTGTAGCCTAGAAATCTAGACGCACCCTAGCGGCAGCAAAATGTATTTTGCAGCCAGGGCAGTCTAGCCACTCTCCATAGACCTTCTAGCTGCAAAAAAACTAAATTGGGTCAGGTCAATCACGTCGTGTATAGAGTAGGCGGGGGCGGGCTTAACATATGACGACAGAGTTGCGACGGCTGTCACTTGAAAACAAAGAATGGCGGCTTTGAATCGGCTTTGGCCGTGACTCTGCAGGACTTGGAGTTAAGTTTTTCTTTAAGAAAAGAGCAAAGAACGGCACTTAAGTCATTCTAAAAAAAGGAAAAAGTGTTCGGAGTTTTGCTGGACCGGATCTTTGCCGCTCTGACTACGTCACCTTCTTCGTTGCTCTGGTTGGTTGTAGCGCTATCCTATTGCGTGCAGAGGGATTTTGAGAGACAACCGCCCCTCGGATTAAGCCGCGTCTATGGAGAGTTGCCAGACTAAACATCTTGATGTAAGTCTGGCTTGCCAGGCTAAGTGTGGTGTGAAAAGGAACCAAAACGCCTGAAAAATGCCACAAAGTATTATTTTTCGCCCTTGGTCCGGACCAAATGAACCGAACTACAGATGTGAATGCACCCTAAGACAAAGGACCAGGAAGCTGACAGTAAACAAACTAAAAGTCCATGAAAGTGAAACTTAACATAAGTGTACATGACAGTGTAACGGTTTAAGTAAATGTTGTCATTTTTCTTGTTGAAGCTGGAAGGAGTGGCGCGAAGGCTACCCCAAGGGCATGGATCATCTTCTTCCAGAAGTTCAGTTCGATGCAGCAAAAACCTTTGAGTTGGATTTCAATTTCCTGAAAGCGTAAGTTTGTCATGGCCACAGTTCTTGTTGATTTGATAATGAGATTTTCCTCAGTTCTCCAGAACGAAATTTGTGCATATAGTGTTCATGTCTTTAATTATACAGTATGCACTCTTTTTCAGCATTGTGGAATCATTTCTTAACCAATTTAAAGGTTTCATTAATTCCTGGAAAGACATGGCTGATTTTGAAAAGATATTGGAATATTTTAATATCAAGAACACTCTACTAGGTTTGTTTCTTCATTTAAACAAACACTTTATATCCAAAACCACAATTGTTTTGAGAAACCAACAATGCAGAGGCACATTTTTTTCATACATGTAAAGCCTTTGACAGTTGACTAAATTTTCCCCTGTAAATTCTGGACAGAGAACGTGATGCAAGACTGGAGAAAGGATTACATGTTCGGCTATCAGTTTTTGAATGGCTGCAATCCTGTCATGATCAAGAAGTGCACGGAGATTCCAGACAAGTTTCCAGTCACACATGAGATGGTGAAGAGCTTTCTGAAGAGAGGTGTCACTCTACAAGAGGAAATAAAGGTCAGAAACTTTAAGAAATAAATCACTTGAACAGTCGGTCAGTTATCATTTTCAAGAATTGCTTGTATTCTGACATCCTTCACATAATTTAGTTTACATAAATGACTCAAATCAATGTTATTTAACCCATGAACTATTAGTTCTAAACTTTGCACCTGTGTACATGTTTACAGGCAGGAAACATCTACATAGTGGATTATGAAATACTGGAGGGAGTGCCAACATCCAGCGATCTGGTCTTTTTGACTGCACCGCTCTGCCTGCTGTACAAGAACAGATTGGACCAAATTGTGCCAATTGCCATTCAGGTATCTGTCCCATATATAATCAGTATCAAATGAAAACATAAATTAAAAATGAAAATGCTTCAGCTGTGAATCTACTCACTGAAGTAACAATGTCTTGCTTGGCTTTATTATTTCTAAATCAGCTCAGTCAAACCCCAGGGGAAAAGAGCCCAATCTTTCTCCCGAGTGATAATGAATATGATTGGATGCTTGCCAAGATGTGGGTGAAATCTGCCGACTTCATTGTACACCAGTTGGTCACGCACCTTCTCAAGACACATCTGACATCAGAGGTTTTTGAAGTGGCCATGTACAGACAGCTCCCTGCAGTCCATCCTGTATACAAGGTACATGTCTCTCAATACACAGTCATGATATTTAGATTCAGGGCTAAACTGAATATTGTGGTTTCACACATGTCAATTTACAGAGGAAGGGTTGCTGGTTCTGATATCCTTGCCTTTTTGACATCCATGGTTTAATGCTGTTAACCAAAAACCTCCAGGGAATGACATCACTTTTGCAGTTTCAGGTTTTTATGATTTAATGCACATGTTTAAATGCTTCTTACAGTTACTGAAACCTCATGTTCGGTTCACAATTGCAATTAATGCAGCGGCCCGTGAAAAACTCATCAGTGAAAACGGGATCATCAGCAAGGTAGCTTTACACCTAATTTAATATATATATACACACATAAACAGCATATTCAAGTCAAGTCAAGTCATCTTCATTTATATAGCGCTTTTAACAATGTATTGCTTCAAAGCGGCTTTACAGTGACAAACGGATAATTTAAGGTAACATAGATTGTTTTGGCTTTATAGTGGTTCTTGAATAAAGATATTTTCCAGCTAAAGTTAGTTTTGATTGATTCACTTCCATCGCAACGATCATTAGTTATTAAAATAGAGACCGCTAAGACGATAGCGGTTCTCTCTACACAGACTTTAAACACGAACCTGTGAGAAACGCTGATGGCACTAACGTGCGCATTAAGAATTAATTCAATAGTTGTGCGCATTTGAATATACTATGTGCGCAGGTTTGTAATTCCCTACAAACCAAGCCTTAACAAACTACTTGTCTGGCCTTAATTTTTTATACAGAATTTTATCACTTCGGGGTAGATACGCGAAACCAAAATTATCCCCAGAATGCTTTATCTGTAGAGTGGTAAAGGGATTCTCCATAGGGAGAGGCTAGTTGGCACTTCAGCACTGCGTTGTCATCGGGTCCAGGCGAAGGTCCTTCATCAGATCTGGATACGGCCTGGATCCGGCAGGCTGCGGTAAACCTCGGGATAAACAAAGACACTAAAATTAGCGTAGCTGCCATTCTTCTTATGATGTAACGAGTACATCAGGATTTAAGGGAAGTGTTCCCAGTTCCGGCTGACCTAATCTATGCAGCCTAACATTGAGTTATAGAAGTCTATAATGTGTTATGTGAATGCTAGGTCAAAGAGATGTGTCATTAATCTAGCTTTGAACTGACAGAGTGTGTCTGCTTCCCGGACAATGGTAGGAAGACTGTTCCAAAGTTTTGGTGCTAAAGGGGAAAAGGATCTACCGCCAGCAGTCGAATTTAAAATTCTTGGTATTATTAACTGGCCGGAATTTTGAGATCGCAATAGACGTGAAGGACTATAATGCGTTAAGAGCATATTGCTAGGATTCAAAGCAATTCTATTCATATTTGATTATTTAGTCTTTGTCAGACCTAAATAGTTCCTACATTTCAAAAAGTCAAAGAGTAGCCTAAATAAGGGCTGAAAAAATGTAGGCAAAATATTAACTGAATTCTTGATATCCACAGATTAGTAGCCTCTCTGCAAATGGGATGTCTGAAGTGATTAAAAAGGCCATGGAGACTTTAACCTACGAGTCCCTGTGCTTCCCTGAGACCATAGAAGATCGAGGAATGAAAGATGTGCCCAAGTACTATTATAGAGATGATGGCATGATGATCTGGGAGGCAATACACAAGTAGGTGTTGCAACAGTTGAGATCTTGTACTACTAGTGAAAAGTAAAAATTAGTCCACATACACTCCAATAAAAAGTTATTTTCATTCATTTTGTCATATTTTTCATCTTCCTAGTTTTGTGTCTGATGTGGTCGAGATCTACTATGAGAGCGATGAGACCGTTAAAAGAGATGTGGAGATTCAAAGATTTGTTAAGGATGTTTCCTTTGGCATGAATAATTCTGACAGTGAGTACAGTTAGTTGTAAACGCAGGTACAATTGCTTAATATGTGGGAGAGTGTTGCTATAGAGTGATTATATTGATTGCAATAGCTAGCACTTCAAAGTCAATACCAAATCAAAACTAGTTAGCACATTATTTGTAATTGAAAAGGTTTAATGACAAAATATGATTATGGTTACACTTAAAATAGTTACAAAATAGATGTATGAGATGCTAAAAACTTCTACCATTAATTGTACACAGCATATATGTAAAATGTTGCCTGAGATATAGAAAGAGAGGGAAAGAGAAAGTGTAGAGATTTAGAGACAAAGAAAAGAGAGAGAGAGAGACCCAAGAAAGGGATCCAAAGATATAGAGACAGAGCGACTGTTACAATCTTCTTTTATCCTTTCCCTGACCATGTGACTAAAACCCAAATGTGAGATGTTCAAACTGACCAATCAGATTATTACTTCCCCCATCGTACTAAAGGTGTGACGATTAGAAGACACCCAATGTCCACATATCTTGGTCTACAGGCCTTGAGCACTATCAGCACCTCTTTGTCTTTAGGAATTCCAAATGGTCCTTGGTGTAAGAAGGAGGGGGGTTGAAACAGTAAAAGCAAATGTCTTTGTTCATTTCAGTAAAGGCAAATATCTTTGTTCATTTTCAAATATCTTTGATTATTTTCAGCCGTACAATTACCCCCACCACAGCTGATGACTCTATCAAGTGGATTTGATCGGTTCTTATCAGTACATCCAAAACGTCTCATCCTCAAAAGAACAGGTACTTAAGCCGCGTTTCCACCGAAATTACCCGGAACAATTTGTCCCAGGAACTTTTTTCCCAGGAACTTTTTTTTGCCCCAGACCGGTTACTTTCTGCGTTTACACCGCGGTCTAAAGTACCGGGAAGATTATAAACTGCGCGCGACTGCTCCTCCCAGTCTGCGGCGGACAGTAATCAGTTTTGAGCGCCACATTTATAACAAGTATGGAGGAGATTCAAACTGTGCTGCAGTTGTTTGTGATGTATTGCGGACATTGAATGTGAGATGGCTGGGACGAACGCGCAGAAAATGTCCTGTTACACAAATACGCGTAATAAAGCCTGAACCTCGTCGTCGGTCCAGTTGTTTTTTTATAATTAAATTCCATATTTGCAGACAGACAACTCTTAATGCATGAAGCCACGAACCGCAATAGATTTTTTTAAATGCCGGTTAAAATAGAATGCTGCGTGGAGTCCTCCAGTCAAAATGCGGCGTGAACACAACCAATCAGCACGTTCAGCGCACAAGTCTCGCCCCCGAAAGTTCCTGAACTTTGAAAAAGTACTACCTCGCCAGCAGGGACTTTCTGAGGGGGAAATATTTACCCGGAACTTCATTTAGACCCTGGTTCC
This sequence comes from Phoxinus phoxinus, assembly GCF_949152265.1. Taxonomy (NCBI): domain Eukaryota; kingdom Metazoa; phylum Chordata; class Actinopteri; order Cypriniformes; family Leuciscidae; genus Phoxinus; species Phoxinus phoxinus. The sequence continues at coordinate 1,919,225 of NC_136877.1, forward strand.
TGCGGTGTAAACACACCGAGTACCAGCCCAAAGTTCCTAGTTCCTGGGGAAAGTTCCCGCGGTGGAAACGCGGCTTTAATCTGAGAGCAAACGATTGTTCTTCTTTCTGAGGCAGGACACATGATGTGAACTTGGGTAGAAGGGATCTTGTCATTTAAAAAACCATATAGTGCAACAAACAGCAAAAGCATACATATGGCATTTGTCATTGGTCAGAGGTTTAATATGGTCAGATACAAATTTGTCTCTGGCAAAAAGCCCTCAATTTGATGTACTTATAAAGCTAGTCACGAATAAAAGATCTTACAAGCTCTTATTTTTTTTTTCATTAAGAGTATAAGCAAAATATCAGTGTAACCAAACACCGAGATTAATTTGAATTAATGTCCAAAAACATTAATTCAAACAAGTCAAATGTGACATAAAACAAATACCCAGAAATCAAATAAGTTTCTGCAATGTTTCAAAAGCATTAATGAGAATACAAATATTTGTACTTGGGCAAATTTGAGAAATACTGACATACATTTTGATATTTAACTTGGTGAGACAAATTATTACTTAAGTGATTAAGTAAATCCAAAGAAATAACAAACAAACAATTACTGTATGAAATTCACAGTTATAATTCAGTCTAGATTTAAAGACTTGTATGCATTACATTTTGTGAGGCTGAATCGGATAAATGCTGATTTGACTGTGTGTGAAAATCAAATGATGTCATCTATGTGGCTGCACTGCAATGGATCCCAGGTTTCCTGAGCGTGGGGCTTAGTTAGGCCTCCTCTTGGTTTAAAGGGTCGTCATGTTGAGGCCTCTGCTCATAGAGCTTGGCCAGGCAGTTTGTTAAGTTGTTAGGCTCTCGTTGATCCTTCTTGGATACTGAGAGCTTTGTTAAGCCTCCCCTCACGGTATATTTATTTAATAGGAGTGTGACGAGACCCTTATCTCACGAGACAAGATGAGACACGAGATTGGATTCACAAGAACGAGACGAGATTTTTGCACAATATTTGATAGAAATCCTCAATGACAAAATTCATGACTGGAAAAATAGTCTGTGGGTGGATTTTGAAATGTTTTAATTAAATCATCTTGTAATGAATGTCATTTCAGTTCTACTTTATGAGTATGAATTATCAAATACATTGAAATACAACAATATACAAGCACTGTAAAGGTTTTACCACAAACTCAACTGACTGGCTTCTCTCAAGTATGATTTCACACGGGTCTCTTCAGACCTTACTGTGCATTATGAGCTTCCAGAACTTGCTATTGGAGGGAATGTGGCCAGGGCACCGGGGTTACACCCCTACTCTTTATGAGAAGTGCCATGGGATTTTTAATGACCACAGAGAGTGTCCCCATCACTATACTGGGGCGTTAGGACCCACACAGACCACAGGGTGAGCGCCCCCTGCTGGCCTCACTAACACCTCTTCCAGCAGCAACCTGGTTTTCTCAGGAGGTCTCCCATCCAGGTACTAACCAGACTCAGCCCTGCTTAGCTTCAGTGGGCAACCACTCTTGGGCTACAGGGTGATATGGCTGCTGGATAATTAACCCTTAAATGTGTGCACAAGTTAAATGCGTACTGCCACTGTTTTCAGTGTTTCCAGAGTCTCTGAAAACTCGAGTGGAGTTAGTCAAGTACCTGACCGTTGTGATATTCAACACCTCAGCACAACATGCTGCTGTCAACTTTGGACAGGTGAGATTACACACTTTCATATAATCTGCAGGAGTGTTAAAAATTGCTTGGCAAAATTCTGGATAATATCTATAAGCTAATATCTGTGTGTAAACTTTTATGTTCCAGTTTGACTGGTATGGCTGGATCCCCAACAGTCCTACCACCATGCGCAAGCCGCCTCCAGAACAGAAGGGCAAAGTGGATATGGACTATATCATGGAGAGTCTGCCTGATCTCGGACGTTCCAGTATGGCTCTAGGAACAGCTTGGGCCCTCAGTCAGTTCCAGAAGAACGAGGTTTGATTTTGATTTGGTCTGGATTCACTTTCCACTTAAAATTGTACCAAACATGACGGCAGTTTAGTCTAAATCAATGTGAAAAAGAATTAACCTGTTCCTAACTGAGGGTACAGAGCATAACCCTCGGATCATTTTGATCCGAAACTATATATTTTTTAAATTAAAAAAATTGAGTGTTAATTTGAGGGGTCCAAGACCCTGGGACTTTTGTTGGACTTGAAACATGAATACACAAAACAATTGAATGAATTTGAGGAGTCCTGTGAATTCAAAAAAAGCTTCATAGAGCTAAAAGGCCATCTAGTGGCAAGAGTCATGACATGTCATGTTATATATTTTTTTTCACAAGAGGTCGGCAAATACACCCAATGTATATTTTGAGCTGAAAAAAAAGGGTCATGCATAAATTGTTATTTTGAATTTAAGTTGAAATAATGTGAGGAATATGCTTAAAATTGCATTAAAAAATAGAAGAAAAAAAATATCAGAATTAAATAAAATAAGCTTTCTGGGGAAAAAAAACATAATTTTGAGAGAAATGCCAAAGAAACTTATAGGCTCAACTTATATGCTCTATGTAGGCTCAAACACATTTTAAATTCTTCTTATTGTTGTAGATTGTTTGCTTGCTACAGTGTATGTTTTCTGCGGCACTGCCAACGAATACTATGTATTTTAAGTCAGGTAGAGCAATTAATTTAACTGAACCTTTGCTAAGTACCATTTTAAAAACATCATCATGTTTGGGGAGTAACAGAAAGTTTATATATTCTTTTAATGGTGTTATGTATATAAAATATTAGGAGCTCTGATCTGTTATTGTACAGTATAAATCATAATAATAACTGCGCTGTTCAATTTTATTCTGCATATAAAGAAGAGTGCAGCCAAAACCTGAGAAGGAAACGTCTACACTATATATTATGTGCCACATTCAAACTTTTATGTCCACACATTTTAAAATTCAAAACAGTGTTGAATAAGAAATCCATATGTAATACAATTCTTCCAATCCTTACAGGCAAGCTTTTGCTCTTCTCTAGTGTTAGATAATGGATGGTCCGGTGTGTTTGTATAGTTTTAAACTAAATTATCTAAAAGTCATAGAGATAATTAATCTTTTTTCTGGAGCACGTATACAGTGACAGTTAATTTATGTTTTGATTATCCATAATATGGATTATGATTTGAAAATCCCCAATTCCTTTGTTTGTTTTATAAGCTTGTCTGAGTGATTGACAGAAATGAAGGGGGCGGAGCTTAGAGAAGGGTCAGTTTATCTTGTAAAAAGAAAGAAAGATGTTGTTCTGCTTCTGAAGAACTTACTTTCTCCCCAGCTGTACTTAGGCGAGTATCCAGACACGTGCTTCACAGAGCAACCAGTGAAGGAAGCCATCAACACTTTCCGCAAGAACCTAGATGAGGTGACCAACACCATCAAGAGCCGGAATAAGGGATTAGCATTTGATTATGGTTATTTGTCCCCAGACAAAATCCCCAACAGTGTTGCAGTTTGAAAACATATTTTGCCAGGCCTATATATAATGTTTACGGCTTATGTGTGCTTGACAGAGAAAAAGAGAACAACAGCTCTACTTAAAATATGAAGTATTGTAAAACACAGAGTATTCTGCCTTTTGAGGCGATTTATAGACATTATATTTTATTACTCTTTGTATTTGACTGTTAAAGGGAAGTAAGGGATATTACTTTGTAATGCCATCTGTGCATGTATGTATCTTCTCTGAGGGGTGATTGTCTGGTTCACGCCAGGAAAGCAAAACACTTTATTTGACTAAAGAGCTAAGCTTGTGTTATAATCCATTTATTATTGTCTTTTTTTATTTTATTTTCTTTAATCATATAAACTTATATCCATATATGGTATTAATTTACTCATCTTTTGATTCATTTATTCATATTCTTTATTGCTCAGATGATCTATTGTTTGTAGTCTATTTTAGATCATCATTTAACTTTATATTGATTTTGTGCTGATTATCTTGTATGGTTGTTACATGTGCTTTCCCCCCCGCTGAGAGCTCTCATAATAAAGAAAGATTTAGTAGAATAAAGATAAATAAGCTTTTACATTACATCTTATACTGAGATATTGTTTTTTTTTGTGATCTTATGACAAATGTTTTATTTTAATAACATTTCTGTGAACAGATACAATAATTAGGGGTTCAAGCACATAGTGCTGAAACCCTATTGTTATTGTTAATTTTCCCATGATGCAGCATTCTCCTCTAAAACTGATCGGGCAGGCCGAACCGTAAGTCGTAGAGACTTGAAACTTTGGGGGCTGGTAGTACTCACACCGCCTACAACGTCAGCAAGGCACGCTCCGATCGGCCTGTTGGGGGCGCTACAGCGGTCAAAAGTACGAAACGGCTCATAACTCCTAAACCGCTAGGCGTAGGCTCAAGTGTCTTACATCGTTGGAATCCTTGGCTCAAGGCGGACGAGACGCATGCCTCGGATTGGCTCGCCCTTCGGGCGCCAATTTCGAGTAAATTCCGTTTTTTTTTTTTAAACCTACTTTTGCGAACTACTCCTAGGTTTTTGGCCTGATCGGAACCAAACCACTGCAGAAAAAATTATCTGGAGTCTGACTGTCAATAATCATTAAAACGGTTGCTAAGGGGAACCAAAATGTTTAATGGCACCAGAGACACTTTTACCTAAACAGTTATAACTTGTGAACGGAAAGAGATATTTTCGCTAAACTTGGGACACATGTTCATGAACTCAATCTGAGGTCACATAAAACAATAGCGATGATTGGCCACTTGGTGGCGCTATAACAGGAAAAACAATCATGAAAATGGGTATAACCACATACAACCCTTAGTCCGATGAAAATTGGCATGCAGTGTCTTTGTCCAGGGTGCCATGATAGTGTATGACAACATTGGTGTATCTCAAAAAACTCAGTATACGTCATCGGCACAATGCCCTGAAGGAGCCTGAGAAGCTTCAAGCCAGCATTTTTCACGTGAGTGACCTCCTTAGACTCCTGAATCCTTGCCGAGTCCAGCGATACCAAACATGCCATGTTTCGCCTTATGGTTTGTGTAATGGTGTCATTTAGCGCTTAAAAAACTTGCGATTCTCTTCGAAGCCGTTAGTCCAATCGAGACAAAAACACCACAGGAAATTTAAAACATAGGTCAATAGCTAAACAATAACACCCAAATGTCAAAATTATGATAGGAACTGATAAAAATAAAATCCAATCAATGTCACCTATGGATCATTTTTATGCTCTCATAAATATAAGTGTCTAACCTTCAAAACGAAATGAGATATTTACAACAAGTTTGACACACATATGTATGGGCACACTTTGAGGACACCTAATAAAAGTGGTGGAGATCAGGCAAGACGTGGTGCTTTAACTGTCAAAAAAACTTTCAAAACATATTTTTCCTAAGTAAATTGCCTGTATTGGCTGTAAATGGTCTTTTCCATCTATGATCTAAGTTTATTTGTTTATTTGGATACCCATTAACCCCCCCCCCCCCCCCCCCCCCCCCACTTTCCCTGGTGCTTGCTTAAAATGCCCCCCAATTGCATTTTTTAATTCAAATTCGGTTGCAATTGGAAAGTGTATCATCACAGCATCTGCCAAATAAGAAAAAAAGAATTTGCATAAGAAAAGCATTGTTGACACCATAATGTTTAACTTTAATTACAGTAATTGTGACTAAGTCATTCTCTTTTGCTTGGATGCACACTAGTGTTGGGCAATATAGAGTTAAGATGCATGTATTTTCCTAAGCAATATATTAAGACTATCATTTATATCAATATTGTCACGTCTCAGGGTAGAAGAAGATGAAGTTCCAGATAAAGATTCAAATAGCAAAGGTTTATTTGATCCATGAAACATCAACATTAACATTGACCGACAACTGCAAAGTGAACAAGGGAGAACTTAAATACACAGAAGATAATGAAGACTACAGGTGAAGGTGATAAACTAATTAACAATGCACAGGTGATGATAATTACTCAGGGAAGAGTGAGTGCAGGTGTGAAGACACGGGGAATGCTGGGAAATGTAGTGAGGCGTAAGATGAAGGTGGAATCCTGACAGTACCCCCCCCCCCCCTCCCGCCAGGCGCGACCCGCGCCGTAGATGGAGAAAGGCGGAGCTGACGGAGGGATGAGCCATGGAGGAGGAAGGGTAGAGGGGTCCAGGGTGCCGACTGACGGAGGCGGAGCAGAAGAGGGAGGAGATCCGGGGGGAGCCGAAGAGCCGACGGACCCAGGCGACACCGAGGGACCAGCTGGACATGGCGGACCCGCCGGCTCTGGCGAGTGAGGGGCTGACAGGGGACAGAAGGGCACGGTGACGAAAGAGGGAGTGAGGACCAAAGAGGGAACTGAAGGGAGCGAGGAGTTCAACAGAGCCGGGAGGACGAAGGGACGAGGCGTAGCCGGAGGAGAGCAGTCCAGAGGCGAGGGAAGATGGACGAGTGACCAAGGTGGATTCGGGGGGACGAGTGAGCCTGGAGGAGCTGGTGGACTGATGGACCATGGAGGAACTGAAGGAGGTAGGAGCCAAGGGGACGGTGATGAACGGATGGGCTGAGGCGGAGTATTGGGCACGGAGGTTGGAGGCGAAGAACTGAGATCCACCGACCCATCTGGCAACACCGGACGAGAGGGCTCTGTGCTGGGCAGCGATGAGGGCTCTGTGCTGGGCAGCGATGAGGGCTCTGTGCTGGGCAGCGATGAGGGCTCTGTGCTGGGCAGCGATGAGGGCTCTGTGCTGGGCAGCGATGAGGGCTCTGTGCTGGGCAGCGATGAGGGCTCTGTGCTGGGCAGCGATGAGGGCTCTGTGCTGGGCAGCGATGAGGGCTCTGTGCTGGGCAGCGATGAGGGCTCTGTGCTGGGCAGCGATAAGGGCTCTGTGCTGGGCAGCGATGAGGGCTCTGTGCTGGGCAGATCCAGTGATGAGGGCTTTGTGCTGGGCAGATCCAGCGATGAGGGCTTTGTGCTGGGCAGATCCAGCGAAGGAAAGGGTGGGCTGGGCGGGACCAGCGTCGAAGGAAGCTCTGGGCTGGACGGGACCAGCGGCGAAGGAAGCTCTGGGCTGGACGGGACCAGCGTCGAAGGAAGCTCTGGGCTGGACGGGACCAGCGGCGAAGGAAGCTCTGGGCTGGACGGGACCAGCGGTGCAGGAAGCTCTGGGCTGGACGGGACCAGCGGTGCAGGAAGCTCTGGGCTGGACGGGACCAGCGGTGCAGGAAGCTCTGGGCTGGACGGGACCAGCGGTGCAGGAAGCTCTGGGCTGGACGGGACCAGCGGTGCAGGAAGCTCTGGGCTGGACGGGACCAGCGGTGCAGGAAGCTCTTGACCTTGGCGAGACCGGCGAAGATGAAGGCGTCTCTGAACCGGGCGGGACCGGCGAAAATGAAGGCGTCTTTGAGCCGGACGATATTTGCGATGATGAAGGCGTTTCTGAGCCGGAGAATCCCGGGCTGGGCTGTTCGAACTAGAAGGACCTTGGGACCGGATCGGACTTGGGATCAAAATCGGACTCGGGCATTCCCAAAGTAAGGGAGGAACTATTATTCCTGTTAATTCAGGCACCCGACCGGGCTCTGGCAGTGGATCGGACACTGACACTGGATCGGGCTCGTGCACTGGATGATCGGGCTGCTCAGGCTCTGGCTCAATTTGGAGAGAGGATCCACCAACCCAAAGAGCTCTGTCCAAGAATTCCACAAAAGGTAAATGAAAGTCCCGGAGCAAAAGTAGCTGGGTTCGAGTATCTTCCAGTCCACCCCAAAAACGCCGCTTCAAGTATTCCTCTTCCCAATAAACATCTTGGTGAAGATGAAGATATACTTCCACAAATTCTTCAATCGAACTCCCATTCTGATGAAAAAGGAACGTGTCCATAGAGTCTACCTCCATCTCGTTCTTTTGGGTCGGTCAATCTGTCACGTCTCAGGGTAGAAGAAGATGAAGTTCCAGATAAAGATTCAAATAGCAAAGGTTTATTTGATCCATGAAACATCAACATTAACATTGACCGACAACTGCAAAGTGAACAAGGGAGAACTTAAATACACAGAAGATAATGAAGACTACAGGTGAAGGTGATAAACTAATTAACAATGCACAGGTGATGATAATTACTCAGGGAAGAGTGAGTGCAGGTGTGAAGACACGGGGAATGCTGGGAAATGTAGTGAGGCGTAAGATGAAGGTGGAATCCTGACAAATATAGCCTGATGTCACATTAAAATAAATTATTCAACCAGTTCATACATGTATATCTACTTTGCATTACCATTATTCAGTCTAAAAACAGAAATAAGCTCCCTGGTAAATCACTCACTGCTCTTGACTGAGAACTTTAGTAAGAATCAATGTATAATTTATACAGTGAAGTCTGTTGTTTTTAATTTTCATATTATTTTAATTTAATTACTTTCTTCAATGCTACTGTTAATATAGCTTCTTCTTAATAACAAAGAAAATAATGCCTTTATGATCATTATGACTTTAATAATGATTTTTATCTTCGCCACTTTGGCCTAAATGTCTGCCATTCTTTTTTATTTTATATTTTGTTACCTATAAGGATTTATTTTTAAAATAGGGACATTAGTTTGGCTGTAATGCTCAGTCACTTGCAAAATAATAAAACCAACATGAAAAAGAATCGTGATACAATCGTGATTTTCCTGAAAAAAATTGTGATATGATATTTTTGCCATATCGCCCACCCCTACGTCCCCTTTAAATCTTTCAGAAAATGATGTAAGTGTATCGGATTATATCGAATCGTTGGCTGAATATCGTGATATATATCGTATCGTGAGCTGAATATCGTGTATCGTATCGTGAGATTAGTATATCGCTACAGCCCTAAGTAATACTATAATTGCACCTAAAGGAAACATAGTAAAAGAAAAAACATGTCATGGCCCCTTTAAGTCCTTTTTTATCACTGACCGATGTATCTTTAATGAATATATAAAAGGGACAGTTCATCAAAAAGTGAAAATCCTGTCACCATTTACTCACTTTCAAGTTGTTCCAAACCTGTATGGGTCTCTTTCTTCTGTTGAACACACACACAAAACAAAGACATTTGATGTTTGTCAAAATCAGTATTGACCGATTGCTGGATAATTTGCAATAAACCAGTGTCTTAAAATCCAAGAAAGTTGATCACATCACTCCAGTTCTGAGGTTTTTACACTGGCTTCCTGTCTGTCAAATAATTGATTTCAAATTACTACTGCTGGTTTTTAAAGCATTGAATGGTTTAGGGTCAAAGTAAATTTCTGATATTCTGCTGCATTATGGACCATCCAGAGCAGACCTCAGGTCATCTGGGACAGGTCTGTTTTCTTGTCCACAGAGTCAAAACTAAACATGAAGCAGCAGCATTCAGTTCTTATGCACCATTTGGAACAAAGTCATAGAAAACTGCAGGTCTGCTGCAACTCTTAATTATTTTAAATCAAGGTTAAAGCCTTTACTGTTTGCCACAGCCTTTTATTCATTGGAAAGGAATAAACAGTTATAGGCCTCTTTTTAAATTGCCCTATGTCGTTGTTAAGTTTTATATAATGTACTTGAATTGACTTTTGGTGAAACGTGCTATACAATAAAATTGCCTTGCCACATCAAAAACTAAAATCTAAAAACTAAAATATATTTATGGCTTTTATAACAAATAATGTTAATCATGTTGCACGTTTCATGTTTACCCCCTTTAATTTACATAATTAAAGTTAGTTTAAGGGAACACAGAAAAACAGTTACAGTAGCCTAACGTTACACGTGCGGCTAACGTTAGATTGTTAGAATAAAAGCATGTTGTTACCTTCAAAATGTCATGATTCCTACACGATAACAAATACTGTATTTAAATAATGAACACGTGTCAAAACGAACACACATACTTACAAGGTCAAAGTAGAAATTGGAAGGTTTGCTGTTGCTCGACCGTCTCCGACAAATGCTCAGTGAGCTCTCTCGTGCAAAATAAAATTGAAAATGGCATCAATGTTTATCGCGATATCTGGCAACAGTCATCGGGTCTCGTGCGTTGCCCGTAGTCATGTCTCTGTTGGGCTGTTGCCATCTAGCGGTTGAGAAATGTAATTGCATTTTTATTTAATTTAAAATGAAAGACAGTCAAATTATATTGTTGTGTGTGACAGCAAACATGAAGCTGCGTGGGCGAAAAACATGTGGACAATTTGAAGACTATTGTGGCTATATCGCTGGCCTAAATCAGGGCTATAGCCAAGCCGTTAAACGTAGACCACTGATCGCCTCGATCTCGCCGGGTGGGCTAAGAGCAGACTGCACATAGCCCGAGCTATTCAGAGCTAGATAGTGACTACATATCGACCATGTCATGAAATGACACTTGCACCTTGTACATATTATTAACAATGCGAACATGATGGGATATCAACCATATCTTATGCGCTGCCTGCCCAAAAAAACTGCTATTTCAGTTTTGACTATAAGTGGGCTACAATATAGCCGGTCTGACTACGAGCTAGATCGTGTCTACGCACAGCCTACCCAGAACATGTCAAAGAAATGAAACCAAACACCTTATAATCACAGTTGACGTTGCTTACATGATGGAATATGCTACATCTCGCAAGTTATTTAGGAAAAAATTACATGTAACCAGATTCTATGTTATTTCGTCTAGAAGTGGGTTACACGTAGCCGGTCTATATCGGGTCTATATTTAACCGAGACGGTGAAATGACGGCTATTGCTTGCTGGGCTGAAGTGGCGACACGCCGCGACGACGCTCTCATTGCCCTGCACGGAACGGTGTGGAATTCCAGTTGGGAGGGGCAGTGTCGCGGTGGGCGAGTTAAGTGTTTTTTTTTTTAAGATAGTTTTTAAATTAAACAGATGTATTAAATAAAGCTGTGTCTAATAGAGGGTGATAGTAAGGGTGGGTGTAACAAAAACTGGGAGGGTAGGGAACAGTCATAACGTTTTACACATGCATGAATTTGAGGTTTTAAATGAGTTTGAAGTGCCACTGTAATTTATTCTGGGGTTTGTCACCAATGAAGTGAATGAATTCACATAGTGCTCTGTGTAGTTCTATGGCTTTCCAGGTTGTGTTTAGCCTGTCCTTGTAGTCCCCTCTGTTAATAAAACTGTATTTAGATTGAAGTTGTGGTGGTGTGTTGTCCTCTGTTGCCAGACCATACTGGCTAAAAGAATTAAAGGTGGTGGCAGCAGCCTATTAAGAAAAGCTAATATTACAATAGCATGCAGTGTGTTTATAGTGCAATTTATACGTGAAAATTAGTTTTTACATGCATAGGACACGCATGGGTTGTTAGGATAAATTTAGTAGTGGTTTGCGGTGCGGGCGTTTCTAGCTCCGCCCACATGTGCGAGCGAAATATCAAAGCCATAAACTGATTTGTAAACCACAGACGAAAATTGAGAAATTGAGCCGAAACCTAGTTTTCCGTCTATTAAACTAAACGAAAAAAATTAATAAATGATCCGTCTTTTCATTTCTCGTTATTCCATTCCAAAATGAAATGATCAGATGATACACTGTACGATCTGAATTTTCCACTTTTTTTATTTTAGAAAACTGAATTTGAAGTTCTTCATCTTGAAAACTTGAATATGTATTTTTTTTAAATGGATATTTGCAGTCTAATGGTGCGTTCACACCGGACGCGAATAGCACTTCAAATTTGCGCCTGCCGCGTCTAATTATACGCATGACAACTTTGCGTCCATTCGCGCATCAAGAGCGAAATTGACGCGCGTAAAAACATAAGTTTGAAGCGTAATTTCAAAGCCCGTTGGCGGCCATCTTTTTAAAAGATGTGTGATGTTGATAATTTATCGAGAGAGTCACCGGTCTGTGTTTGCTCTGGAGAGCAGAACGGCAGCGTAGGGATCATCGTCGCCGTATTTGGGTCCACTCGACCCTTCGGAGGCGAACCCAGTTTGGCGAGTTTTTCACCATTTCCCCTAGGAGCTGCGCCTGGATGACGGCCGCTTTCAGCGGTACTTCCGCCTGTCCCGCGCCCAGTTTGATGACCTGCTGTCCCGCATCGGAGCAATCTGATTTAACCGCGTTACGCGCAAATTATTTTATGTAGTGCTTTTTGTGCATTCACGCGTTTGACGCATATAGCGCGTCTGCTGCCCGAGTTGAAAAATTTGAACTTCTGCGTCAATTCACGCCGCGTTAACCAATCAGGAGTCTGCTTGCTTCACATGGCATAAAGTGAAAAACTGGGCGCGGGACAGGCGGAAGTACCGCTGAAAGCGGCCGTCATCCAGGCGCAGCTCCTGGAGCAAATGGTGAAACTTGCCAAACTAGGTTCGCCTCCGAAGAGTTGAGTGGAACCAAATACGGCGACGATGATCCCAACGCCGCTGTTCTGCTCTCCAGAGCAAATACAGAGCGGTGACTCTCTCGCTAAATGATCGATCAACATCAGACATCTTGTAAAAAGATGGCCGCCAACGGGTTTTTGAAGCTTTCACCTCTGAAGCGCGTGACGTGCGTAAATTTCGTTTTAAACTTATGTTTTTACGCGTGTCAGTTTCGCTCTTGATGCGCGAATGGACACAAAGTGGTCAAGCGTGTACTGATCCACTGGTCCGACACGAATGTCGCGTGGTGTCGCGACGCCTCCCCACATTTGTACGTTGATGGGCGTTCCTCTAGTTTACCGCTATGACGACCATAGCGGTAAACTAGAGGAACGCCCATCGCTGGTTTTGAGCCAGCGGCCAGTCTAGAACAAAGGACCCGCGAGACTTCCCCCCGTCTCCATGTGCTTGCTTCTATTGGATAGCCGCGTGGCGTTCAACGGAATTAATTTGCATAAAGATGGGCATCGGCCAGCTTCTTGACACGCGGCATTTTTTCAAATGAAGCGCCACCTTCCCGGGAATGCTTTGCGGGCACGTCAAAGTCGCTTGACGTCACCCATAGGAATACGATACTTATCCACTTGTCCGAGACACGAATGTCGCATGGTGTCGCGACGCCTCCCCACATTTGTACGTTGATGGGCGTTCCTCTAGTTTACCGCTATGGGCGTGGTTTTGAGCCAGCGCTATTTGACGCACTATTCGCGTCCGGTGTGAACGCACAGTAAGAATTCAGAACAAAAAAAAAATTGCTGTTTGAAAATGCATAAAATCTGTCGGCATCTATAAAATTCAACCATAAAAACATTTCAAGTTAAATTTCAAATGTTCAATATCCGTTATTCGTTTAAAGAAATCAAATTCAGAACTCTTTGTAAAGTATATGCCTCGGACTCTGGGTCCGTATGAATTAGCTCAAATGATCCACAGGGAATTTTAATAACTAATCATGAATATGATTAATATTTTGCATATTACAGTTACATTCAATTATCGAAATTGAAAATGTATAGATTGTATGAATATATGAATAATCGATCACAACGTCTTATAATTCCTCATTCATATATCAATAATCTTATTTAATTTCGATTATGAGATAACCTTTAAGGGAAATTCATGTAATGATCAAATAGGTGTTTGTCCTGCAAAAACCATCAAAGATCACCCATCAACCTCTCAGTAAAGCCATCTCCTTATAAACTCCAAGAAACATTAACTTCCGGCCGGGAACATTAATTTTCCGGTGTTTATAAAATTAAAACTACTTAATGTAGTACATAATGAGCGCGGTAGCTCGGATCGTGAACCTCATTGACTCGTTTTTATGGTCGTTAAACAGTCACCAGTCATTTATAATATATGGTTTTAATAAATGCAAAACTACAGAATATAGGCTATTACACAAGATACACGTTTTATATGTCTATGTACATTTACTTACAGTTAACAAACAAGACAAAACGGGTAGCAGATGATGAGAGAGAAAGTGAGAGAGAGAGAGAGAGAGAGAGATTGCTCTGATTTAGGCTGGTGCTATTTAGAGCAGTAACGCACACCTCGCACGCGCGGGGAGCGCTTTACAGAGCTTTTTGGTCGTGCGTTTGGGAGAGAGAATAAGATAGAGGGCAGGGTCGCGCGCTCGATTTGAATGCGGAACAGAGAGAGAGAGAGGGAGTGAGAGAGATAGGGGCGCGCCGTGCACGCGCTGAGATTGTAGAGAGAGGGAGAAAGGGAAGAAAGAGAGAATGGTCATAGAATAACGAAATCACAGACCTTTGAGAGCCATCAAAATGCATCAAACCTTAAAACATTAAAAACTCATTAGAGTGGATACTTGCAAAAGGTCGTGTGTGCGTAATGTGTCTGAGAACAGCTTGCGTGTGGCCTCCTCGTAGCAGAGTGCGCGCGCTCGTGTTGAGGCGCGTTCTCTCGTGAAGGCTCGGACAGGGTGCGTGCTCTCGTGTCTCCGGGGCGCGCTCTCGTGTCTCCTCGGACAGGGCGCGAGTTTTGAAGAAGGCCTCTTGTGGAAGTGATATGTTACTGAAGGAATTCAGGCTTCGTTCGTTCGACTCGTAGGTGGAAACGAACCAAGGAGAATTTGAAAATGAAACCAAAGAAACTTTATAAAGAAAATAAAAAGGGAGGGAGCTCCTGGAGGGAGTCCCTGACCAAAGATTTCACATGCTGACGACGGCAGGAAGAGCAGGGGACGAGAGCAGAAGGGGCGATTTTGGTTGAGCTTTGGCTTTAAAGAATGTATAGCTCCACCTTCGTTCGGCGCGAGCAACCAATCACCTTCAGTGATTCGAAAGCGGGAAACTCTCTTTGTTTGCTGTGAACATCCTTCTGGCTTGGATTACAAAAGTGTGTGGCTTAAACCTTTTGGCTCCAGAAATATAACATGTGTAAAGCAATGTACATTACTGCATTCTGCTATCAGAATTCGACTCCGTTAGGTCTCAAGATTCAAAATGCTACTAAACACCTCAGGTTCAGATTATCTGATAACAAGGTTACATAAAATATATAGGGAATATAATATTAGAAGCATTTAGAGTTTGATTAATAAACATTAGAACTCAAATTAAATCCCAAACCTGTCATGACATATAAATGGCAACACAGAATATATTTGGTAATGTTTTAAACATGATTCGTTTAAGGACACGTTTGTGTGTGTGGAAGACCAGATGTTGTTGTGAGGAATGTGTGGTGTCCGGTTACATGTTGGTGTGAGCCATGTTGGTGTCCTGTCCTGTTGAAGTGTGTGTGAGGATCACGATTCATTAATTTGACCAGATGTCAATAGTCAATGTTGCTACATCTTTAAAATTCCACATAATATTACATTTTGTTAGATTACACTTGTCAATAATTTACAATTTACACAATTCAAATTCGAATAATTTTGTCATATTATAAGCTCCATAGTTATCTAGGCTAATTGAAACCAGTTCTACCGACCCGCTCCTGTGTTGGAGTCAGGCGCATCAACGAGGTGAGATCATTTTAATAATGTTAAAATATGAATAATTTTTTTTATTTAAATCTGAATCGGTTTCCTTCTAAATGTTATGAAATTGAGTGTATAGCCTACAGTTACACTTAACATAACGATCATTATCAACATTAAATAACAAAACGGCCTAATGTTACTGAATGAAATGTCGACCCAGGACGAGCTTTAGGACGTTTCTGAATCCGATGCAGATGTATCTTTAACACGTGATTTTCTCAGTTTTTTGCTCGAAATGTTGCTTTTTTTGTATGAAACTGTGTGTTGATTAAAAAAAATGCATATAGAATTAAAACGGGCATATCATTATAAAAGCTTTCTATTTTAAACAAATGCTGTCCTTTTTAACTTTTCTATTCAACAATGAATCCTGAAATAAAGTATTACGCTATTGAAAAATATTAAGCAGCACAACTGTTTCTAAAATTGATAATAAATCAGCATAACCTATTACTGATTTCTGAAGGATCCCGTGACTCTGAAGATTGAAGTAATGATGCTGAAAATGATGTTGATCACAGCAATAAATTATACTTTTAAAGCAGCACTAGGTAACATTTCAACCTTCATAATATATTTCCAAGTCTCTTGTGATGGTACATCAACTTGCAATAGGTTGACGGGGTCTGTAGCGTTTTTAATCGTACTTTTAAACTTCGGGTTTCGGGTAGTAACCGGCGAACAAAGACAACTACAAAATTCGACTGCTTTACGGCATATATGTCACTTCCACCACCACCCCCACTTCCTTAAAATCGGACGTGCGAGCCAGACTAGCGTTTGTTTGCCAAATGTTATAGTCATGGCCGAAGCAGCACAGAAAAGCAAGAAAGCAAAGGTTTTGTCGGAGGAAAGCAAAAAGAGGAAACGAGAAAGTGATCGCATTAAAGGCAGAACGAGGATCAACATTGTTTCTCGCTGGCGTGAGCTGAAGGAGGAGGAGGGGTGCCCGATGCCACCCGTCCCGCTTTTCCAGGGATTGTTTTCTTTTTTTGAGCAACAGTCCCGGAAAATTTATATTCTTTCCCGGGACACGAATTGTCCCGTTTTTCTGTGAAAATGTACTTTTAAAGTAGAATTTCCTGGTTTCAAATTAAACCATTTCCGTCTACTGTTACTGTGTTTTCTTCATAGTTGTGTACAGTACATCCAATCCTGTGTCCGTAAACGGGTAAAAAACATGGTAAAAACGGGTAAAACAGTGGATTGGCCAATGCCAGGCGTTTACTTTTATTGGATTATATCGCCTAGCAACTGCCTGTGCTGTCGGTCGGTCGCGCGCGCGCGCGCATCAACACACATCCAAGATGATACAGTGTGAGTTTAGTTGCTAGCTAGCTTTTTAAAAACTGTCTATTTACATCTATTGTGTGAAATGGGGGGAGAGACGGACGAGGAGGATAACAAAACAAAATCGGATGAGCCACCAGTGTCAAAGAAAATACTATTTACAACCTACAACTCCGACCCCAAAAAATAATAATAATCTGAGTGTCCCGGTTTTTCACAAATCAAAGGTGGCAACCCTATCCGACCGATGCGGACTTTCAAATATCAAATGAAAGCCTATGTCTAAAGGGCGTGAACACGTTTGGTATGGGCTACATTCTTGCAAGTAAATATATAAGATGTACAAAATCATATTTTAGGATACCTAACATGTCTGTGATATTTGTTTATTTGTCTTGCCACAAGCTATAATTCAAATCGATTTGTAAAATTTGCAGATTCATCTATGGTAGCTTGATATTATAATATTGACGATATATGGTTATTATCTACCACTCAAACATTGCATTGAAGTATCATATAGATTCAGTAAAAATGTAACCAATAGACTAGGCTACTATAATGACGCTGGCTTGTAAACGTGAGCATCGCGATCATTTGTCGTTTGAAAAAAAATAAAACCCATGAAATTATATTCATATGACTTGCTGAAATATATGCCACTGTACCTGGATGAAGACATTTCACACGCGACGCAAGCAGAACACCTGCATGTGAACTCCTCCTGCAGTGTTCAGGGCTATCATGGTTGTCAACAAATGCACGTGCATATATGACAGAGTTTCCGACAGTAGTAGAGGACAATACTGTTTCCCAACTGTAGGGGGACCCCGAGAGCAAAAGTTACCTGTTGTTGCTTTAAAGTATATTAAAAGACAAAACCATTATTTTAAATTGTAATAATATTTCACATACTGTTTACATTTGATCAAATAAATGCAGCCTTGGTGAGCATAAGAGACTTCTTTCAAAAACATTAAGAATAGTAATGTTTCCAAACTTTTGACCAGTAATGTAGCCTATATAATAAAGGAAATAAAAAATAATAATAACTTAAAATAAAAATAATCAAGTCTTTAAAGTTCTTACCTTTTCAAAAGCACCAAAAACACCAAAATAGGATTTGTTGACCAGGACTCTTTCACTGCTCTGATCCTTTGAGTTTATCAGCGTCAGGAAAATGCTGTTGGTTTTCTCAGCAATAATCTGTCTACAAGTAGAAACGATAACCTTGTAGGTCAACATTTTTCCTGAATGAAAGATGTACAAACTCTGGATCCTCAGTTTATTCTTGAGCACCTTTATATGAAGTTCACTTCCGGCGCCACTTTCCGCCTCCTGTGACATTAGTCAAGTCAAGTCAAGTCATTATAATGTGGAATTGGTCCATCAATCAAAAATGTCATGTGCATAACTGCATATGTGATCTGCTATATCAAGTTTCTGAACTAGATATGGGATAAATGTAGAGGTATTCCTGCAGACAATGCCCTTTCTCTGATGAGGTTTTCCAATTACAATTACTATTTAAAATTCACCTCCTTAATAATAGCATTAATGGATAATGTGATATAAAATTGAAGAGTAATATATGTCACGGGTATGGTGCGGATGAAGACAGGCAGACGGGAACAATACTCCAAAACAAACTTTTACTAGAATAAACTTACAAAAAGCTGGTACAGGCTGAAGGGTAACACTCAAACACAGTAACATAAACATTGACCGACAACTCAAAGGTGAAAGACAGGAACTTAAATACACAGAGGATGACGAGGGTACAACAGGTGATGATAATGAAGGATGATTAACTGATTAACTAGACAGGTGATGAAAATGAACTAATGATGATGAAGACAACAAACAGAAAGTCCATGACAAACGTGACATAACGCCCCCCTTCAACAAGGCGCGACCTCGCGCCGTAGAACAACAAAGGGGTGGGGGGGTGGGCGCCCTGGAGGCTGATGAAGGGGTGGCCGATCTGGAGCAGGAAGCCTCCAGGGCGGAGCAGGACGTGCAGGCGGCCAGGGCGGAGCAGGACGTGCAGGCGGCCAGGGCGGAGCAGGACGTGCAGGCGGCCAGGGCGGAGCAGGACGTGCAGGCGGCCAGGGCGGAGCAGGACGTGCAGGCGGCCAGGGCGGAGCAGGACGTGCAGGCGGCCAGGGCGGAGCAGGACGTGCAGGCGGCCAGGGCGGAGCAGGCCTTTCTGGCGGCCTTGGCGGTGTGGACCCTTCGGGCGACCATGGCGGTGTGGACCCTTCGGGTGGCCATGGGAACCGTGTCGGAAGGGCCTCCACGATCCCCTCAGAGGACTTATTGCCCCCCCCCAAAATTTTCTTGGGGAGGTCAGCACTGGACTGGACCAGCGGCGAAGAGGGCTCTGAGCTGACCGGGGCCAGCGGCGAAGAGGGCTCTGAGCTGACCGGGGCCAGCGGCGAAGGCGGTCCTGGGCTGGACGGGACCAGCGGCGAAGGCTCTGGGCTGGACGGGACCAGCGGCGAAGGCTCTGGGCTGGACGGGACCAGCGGCGAAGGCTCTGGCCTGGACGGGACCAGCGGCGAAGGCTCTGGGCTGGACGGGACCAGCGGCGAAGGCTCTGGGCTGGACGGGACCAGCGGCGAAGGCTCTGGGCTGGACGGGACCAGCGGCGAAGGCTCTGGGCTGGACGGGACCAGCGGCGAAGGCTCTGGGCTGGACGGGACCAGCGGCGAAGGCTCTGGGCTGGACGGGACCAGCGGCGAAGGCTCTGGGCTGGACGGGACCAGCGGCGAAGGCTCTGGGCTGGACGGGACCAGCGGTGCAGGAAGCTCTGGGCTGGACGGGACCAGCGGTGCAGGAAGCTCTGGGCTGGACGGGACCAGCGGTGCAGGAAGCTCTGGGCTGGACGGGACCAGCGGTGCAGGAAGCTCTGGGCTGGACGGGACCAGCGGTGCAGGAAGCTCTGGGCTGGACGGGACCAGCGGTGCAGGAAGCTCTGGGCTGGACGGGACCAGCGGTGCAGGAAGCTCTGGGCTGGACGGGACCAGCGGTGCAGGAAGCTCTGGGCTGGACGGGACCAGCGGTGCAGGAAGCTCTGGGCTGGACGGGACCAGCGGTGCAGGAAGCTCTGGGCTGGACGGGACCAGCGGTGCAGGAAGCTCTGGGCTGGACGGGACCAGCGGTGCAGGAAGCTCTGGGCTGGACGGGACCAGCGGTGCAGGAAGCTCTGGGCTGGACGGGACCAGCGGTGCAGGAAGCTCTGGGCTGGACGGGACCAGCGGTGCAGGAAGCTCTGGGCTGGACGGGACCAGCGGTGCAGGAAACTCTGGGCTGGACGGGACCAGCGGTGCAGGAAGCTCTGGGCTGGACGGGACCTCAGGAACAGAAAGAAGCGTGAAGGCGGCCATCCTGGGAACCAGAATTAGGCGTGGCCGCCTTTTTGGCTGGAGACTCCCCAAAGCTGCTGCTAGATCCATTTGTGGGTCGGTCAATCTGTCACGGGTATGGTGCGGATGAAGACAGGCAGACGGGAACAATACTCCAAAACAAACTTTTACTAGAATAAACTTACAAAAAGCTGGTACAGGCTGAAGGGTAACACTCAAACACAGTAACATAAACATTGACCGACAACTCAAAGGTGAAAGACAGGAACTTAAATACACAGAGGATGACGAGGGTACAACAGGTGATGATAATGAAGGATGATTAACTGATTAACTAGACAGGTGATGAAAATGAACTAATGATGATGAAGACAACAAACAGAAAGTCCATGACAAACGTGACAATATAAGAGTGTATATAGGCTACAATTTAATTTGGATATAATACGTTCAAAATGCCCTCCCGCAATGTACAGTAAATGTGGGTCAAAACAAAGGGTAAAAATATCCGTTTTTTGTTGTTGTCAAAAACCAAGATCGTGTGGTAATTTAAATCAACTGAATCCCAGACACTCAATTTACAAGAAGAGATCAATTCATTTTTGACCGGCGCCGAGCCCCGTAACTGTTGCGCTTCGCTGTAATTTGCATTTTAAAGATGTAGGCTACACTTTTATTACTGAAATACTGGAAAGTATTTAATATTTATTTATTGCACAAGTCATAGGCCTACATAGATGTTTATTCATTCATTCATTCATTCATAATGTGCATGACGTGCATGAACGAAAAAAAGGAACAGGAAGAAGAAAATCTTATAGTACCTGTCGCTTATTTGTGCACATCAAAACAAACAAAAAACAGCTTCTTTATGAATGGATCAACCCCAATCCTCACCTCAAACACCAAACATTTTCAGTTATACCTTTACACTTAAATATCATCATTTTAAGCGTGTTAGTCTTCATTTTTCTTGTAACATTCCTGTATTTTTTTCCTTACAAATTCTTAAATTTACTAACACTTTTGCAGCACAAGGTGTTCAGGTCATACAGTATTTCATCACTGCTCCCCAAATGGGAGCTGTTAAGAACAAAAATAAGGAAGAAAAGCAATACAATTTTAAAATATGTAGCCTAGTATATATACAGTTAAACATTAAAAACTTCCATCCATAATTTCCACTTTCTTATTGACATTCATCGATTTGAGAGATAAAATGCGAGAGAACTATAGCGTGTCTTTTTTTCTATTTTATTAAACAGCATATTTAAGCAATCAAATTATAAATAGGAATATGATTATTAAATATTAATGTATTATTATTATTCAAGCATTTGACAGTTTATTTACAACAGACAATTGTGCACTGAGCACGTGAGGAACGCGCTCCCGGGTTCGTATGATCACAAAACCTTCCGTTAATAAATCACCATCCGCAATGCATGAATTTAATCATGACTTGCCATATTTATTTTTACAGACGTCCACATGAGAAACAACTACCGTCCGAATGATCAACACCCATCTTTGTACGCTATTATTTATTCTCGTCAAAACAAAAACAAAAAAAACTTCTGTGTATTCATGTGTGCCTGTAGACATTGGCTTTAGCCTACATGTTAAAAACAAACAAATAAAGAGATAAATAAATCTAGTTTGGTTACACTTACAGCTTATGAATAATCACATAGGCTAGGCTACTAATACCTGAATTAACTTTGTTTAAATCCTATTTTGCGTTTAAGGTGAGACTCGAACCTGCGACCTTTGGGTTTACAGTCTGATTCTCTAACACTAGGACACAACTTCCCGCAGTAACTCCAGAAATAATATGAAAGTGTAAATTCATACATTTACTAACAAACACGAGCTAGCATGTAAAGTTGTTATTCACTCATGAGTTCACGTGACTCAGTTCTTGAGTAGTGCATGCTTAGACTCATTAGTTTGTGCTGAAGAAATTATTAATTCAGATATTAGTACATGATTATTCAGACTGTTATTGTAACGTGTTACTACACTTGTTCTGTATCGATAGACCACACTCTTTATTTTACAGGTTGTGAAAGTTTGCTGTGTTGGAGACAGCTTTTGGTATCACTGCGCAATGTGACGTCGTAGTGACGTCTTTTCCATGTCATTTTTGGACGTCCAATTTTCGTCCATTTATGGGGTGGTTTTGTAACGCCAGGCGACGTCTTTTTTCAACGTCTACCTCACGTCTAATGTTGACGTCGGCGGGACCTCCATGTAAGGGCTATTTATAGTCCAAAAGTGGTCGTTTGTGGACGTCTTTTCAACATAAAATTTTGACTTATTTAACACGTCATTTTTATACAACTTCTATGTAGTCCTATGTTTCAAGAGGGTGGATGACATGTTTTCTGTATCTTGTATTCATTTTCCTGTAACTTTGTTTGGCTCAGCAGTTTGAACTGGAAATGCATTACACCTTTGTATGTTTATCACCTGCTGCTGAGACAATCAAATGGAGTTTTTGGAAAATGATCTTGAACAGTATTCCACCTTCTGAAATAGAACTAGATAATTTTCCAAAAACTCCATTTGATTGTCTCAGCAGCAGGTGATAACTTGAGACACATAGTGTAATGCATTTCCAGTTCAAACTAGCTGCTGAGTCAAACTAAGCTACAGGAAAATCAACTGGCACAGAAAACATGTCCTCCACCATCTGGGAAACATGGGACTACTACATACATACAACAGTATAGTTATACACATTCAAATAAATCACAATTCAATATCGCTTTTTCAAACTTTATTTTAAAAAAAAACAATATGCCCTGAATGGCATCAAACAAAGACAATGTATTGGACTACTAAACTATTTTAATTCTCATCACGGCATAGGCTCATCAGGGCATTGCGAATCCTCCACCTCCTATTCTCTGTGGCGCGTGCTTGAGGTGCTCAGACACGTTCCCCTTGATGAACTCCTCAGTGGCTGCATTATCGCTTTTCATGATCCCCTCTGCACAAGCAGAAATAGAAATGACTCAAATATATTCAAAGGCAATCTGCAGTCATACACTTACACATGTGTGAGCAAAAATATATTTCCTGTGCATCCACTACTGGATTAATGCAAAGCCATCTCCCACAACTGTTAACTGTAACAATTAGGCTGTCTACAAGACTAAGAAGACTGGATTTTTTTTGAGAAAGCTTACATTGTTTAATGTGTGCATTAGAATGTTAACAGTGTTTTAATCAGCCTGTTGTGCTTAGTGCAATTTACAAAAGCTGGTTCTGTGCTTGGAAACATATTGGACTCCATAGAAATTACTATTGAGAAAAGTTTTGCACAAAAAGTTTTTTTTTATATTCTGGATAATACAACACAATTATATATTACAGTATATAATTGCATAACAACATATTACATGTTATACTTGTCAGAGAGCAGACTGTTCAGTTGGAGGCTGCTTCAGCTTCAAAGTAATAAGGACTGCCACAGGAAGTCATTCTTGTAATAAATGACTCACCTTTGTGCCATGAGAGGAGAACAATATTTTGAGAATTGTGACTATTTACCATCTTTTACTTTCAACTTTGCTTTTGTTTCTGTCTTAATGCTGTAACACCTCTTGTGGATGAATAGTCTATCTATCAAGATAGATAATTGGCATTGCTTTTTTTTTTTTTAAGTCAGAAGGGAAGGAAGTGTTTTGTCCAAAGTTATTATTTATAGACTGGTCAACATGAAACTTGGGCTTACCTTGTATTGCTCTATAAATCTTTGTACCCTCTAAAGGGCGCTTCCCCCTTTTCCCCTTGCCCTTCAAATTAAATTGGGCCATGAGGCTGTTGGTAAAGAGGCTAAAGAAAAATACATTTCAATAAATTAATGTGAAGGATATACAGTGCTATGCATAAGTTTAGACACCCATGCTAAAGTTTCCTAAAAAGATGAATAAAAAAAATAATCTTTTGGAAATTGATCTTAATGCCTTAATTAAAAAAAAATGAGGAAAAGTCCAACCTTTAAGGACACCATTTTTCTTTGTGAATGAATATGTATAAATAAATGTTCTTCCTTAAAATACAGGGTGCATAAGCCAGGACACCCCTATGTTAAATTTCCATAGAGGCAGGCAGATTTTTATTTTTAAAGGCCAGTTATTTCATGGATCCGGGATACTATGATCCTGATAAAGTTCCCTTAGCCTCTGGAATTAAAATCACCCCACATCATCACACACATCACCATACCTAGATCTTGGCTTGGGGTACTTTCCATAAGATCATCTCTCAATGCAAATCAAACCAGCTATTAGGCGAACTGAAATAAAACCATGCCAATCTCTAGGAATGGTGACGTGTGTGTGATGATGTGGGGTGATTTTAATTCCAGAGGCTAAGGGAACCATGAAATAACTGGCCTTTAAAAATATAAATCTGCCTGCCTCTATGGGAATTTAACATAGGGGTGTCCTGACTTATGCACCCTGTATTTTAAGGAAGAACATTTATTTATTTACGATACATTATTCGTTCACAAAGAAAAATGGTGTCCTTAAAGGTTGGACTTTTCCTCTTTTTTAATTAAGGCATTACGATCAATTTCCAAAAGATGATTTTGTTTATTCCTCTTTTTAGACAACTTTAGCATGGGTGTCTAAACTTAGGCATAACACTGTATGTAGGAACAACATTTTATATGCAATTAACCCTTTACACTACTTGATCAGTGTCGCCTAGGGTGGTCCTGCTTTCATCCCTCTACTTTTTCTTTGTCAAGCACAGTTGGTCTATCTTACAATGCATTTGGTTGTGAACTTGTATTTTCATTTAATTTTCACCTATTCGGACATGCTCAGTTAGAAGCCAAATGAGAACATGCAAAAAAATATTGTAGATACCTGTCCAAAACTTTGTGGGCACAGTCCTTGGTGTTCCGCCCACCAATTCTGGAAATTTGCGGCACCTGTTGGAGTAAGTCCATAATAAACTTGACTGTCACTTCCCAGAGGGATCTAACAGTGTGCGAGTGCACTGTATTATTTTATTCTAGGCTATCCATTACTTTAAGACTTGTAAAACCTACCAGGGTATCAAAGGCCTGTGCATCAGAGAGGCTTTTCTCCTGTAAGTCAAAGTCCTCCATGGTGTCCATCCTCTCTAAATGGACAGCTGAAGAGGCAGGCTGCGTTTCCTTGAGGCGATGGCGGATGTCGACCAGTGGGCTCAGGACCTTTTTCTGGAACACTGAAATAAACACATTTGTTGATTACAATGCTCCAATTAGAATAGCAAGGGTAGCTAGCTCACAATTGTTTTTGTAATCAGCTTCAGTGTTTGTTATTAGTACAGCAGTGTTGGAGAAAGAAACAAAAGTCCAAAGAAATGTAATCATCTGACATGATAGAAACCAAGCCACGGCTATAATTGAAAAGCGGTTTCTGTGGACAGAGAGAACAGTGCAGGAAGAGAGAAGGTGGTACTATTAAAAATGCCTTCTCCACTGCCAAAAGATCAATACTTACCACCGCAAGGCAATGGAAAGTTCCATCTCCCAGTCTCAGTCACTGCATCTGCACCACAAAAAAATCTGTTTTAGAATTTATTATAAGAATTATTATAAGAGAAATAACAAATCTGCAATATTATAATGATTAGAGGAACATCTATAAAACTTGCTGAACTGCAAAGTACTTAGATGAAAACTGCTTCCTTAATTGTAAAAAAGAAAAGAAAAAAAAAGCTAAATAATCATAATTGAGCGCAGTATAAACACAGCTGACAACTCACCTAGCCTGTCATGGCGGCTGAGATCACTGCACTGTGCTCTTTCATCATGTCTGGACCTGGCCGAGGGACTGGGGGTATTGCTACGGGATCGGTCATTACATCTCACTCCTTAGAGCACATGAAAGACAAAAAAAATGGGTTACACACCTTAAAGTTCCCTTTCGAAGGGAACTCAACAATACGTCATCGACGCTATGGGGAACGCCTCAGGCGTGACAGGTGTCTGAAATCACAATCAAATCACGGCAATCACATTGACCGGCGACAGCCCGTGAATCATTACGTGAATGATTAACGTGCGACCTGGAAGTATATAAGGGCGCCTTGCAAACATGACAAACCATCCTTTCGTCTTCAGGGACTGTATGTTTGAAACGCAAATTAAAAATATGGAGAAATGAAGCGTGCAGCAAAAGCTAGTTGCTTTCAGAAGTGTGCCGACCCGTGTCCTCGATATTTGACGCCGGAGGACACACACCAGCTGTGCGTTTTCGGCTTGGGTGAAGAGCACGCACGGGAGGTTCTCGAGGGAGCTTCCTGTGCAAACTGTGAGCGTTTTTTCCTTGAAAACGCTCCGCTCTCGTCTGTCCCTCTTCTCGAGTGAAGGGGGGTCAGCATCTGGGAAGCCCCGTGGTTCAGGTCCCGCTCGTGCCGGGGCAGAGCGGCGACTTGCGTCATGTGGCTCCCAGATGGAGCTTGTCGATCACCTTGAGAGGCCTGTAAACCTCTCAGATGACTCGACAACTGACGAGGGTGAGCTGCAGGTGGATGATGATAGCCTTTCACCGACTATTCCTGCAGCTAGTGCTCTTCAGGACGCGCAGGAGATGGCTGAGGAGGTTGAGAGTCAGGTGGATCCTGAACCCCCTCAGCCATCCTGCCCCGTGTATGCAGAGCTGGTGGATGTGATGGAGCGCGCCGCCGGCAGGCTGCAGCTGCCATGGCAGCGCGCTAGAGGAGAAACCGCTCGTGGCAGGCTCGACGATCGGTTTCTCCCCGGCCATAGACCACCAGCTCAGGTGAGCCTTCCATTTCTCCCCGACCTCCACACTGAGGTCGAGAAGGCATGGAAGAATCCATACTCTGCCCGTATCCACCGGCATCAGCGGGCTAGTTTCGCTGATGTCGAGGGGATCGGAGAATATGGATATGTGTCGATGCCGCCCATTGACGAGACGTTTGCGAACTATCTCGTCTCTGGACAGGCATCGACACTGAGAGCTCCAACCCTGCCATCCAAACCGCTGAAAACAACGGCTCGTTTGAATGGCAGAGCATACTCGGCAGCAGGTCAGGCTGGTGCTGCCCTGCACACCATGGCGGTCCTGCAGGCGTACCAGGCCGACCTGCTGAGGGATCTCGACCAGGGGGCAGGATTGTCCCCTGAAGCGGTGGCTGAGCTGCGCCGCACCACAGATCTTGCTCTCCGGGCCACCAAAAAAAACCGCTGCGTCGATCGGCCGGTCGATGGCAGCTATGGTGGCCACGGAGAGACATCTGTGGTTAAATCTTGCCGACATCGGGGAGAAAGAGAAGTCCTTTCTCCTCGATTCGCCGGTTTCGCCCTCTGAACTCTTCGGCACCTCCGTCGAGGCGGTGGTGGGGAAGTTCAGGGAGGCAAAGGCGCGCTCAGCAGCATTTAAAACATGCATACCGCTGAGATCCGGGTCCGCGCCCAGGCAGGCGGGAGGACCTGGCCCATCCCGGTCTGAGGACCAGAGGCGGGGCCAGCGAGCCAGTGTCACCTCTCGTGCGCCCCCTCCAGATAGGAGCAGGGCGCAGAAAAGGCGTGACTCCCGCAACAGGAGAGATTTGAGGGATGTTATCCAGCAGAAGCGTCAGCGCCGCTGAAGGATAACTCCTTCCGAGGGTCATCAAATCTGCCCTCTCCTGCTTCCGACTCCCCAGGCGTTCATCACATCAGGCCTGGGGCGGGGCCTATGATGAGAACGATGTTCTGTTGGCCTGCCTAGGCTTGGCCTGTGAGAGCGCCTTTTTCAGGCATGTAAAGTGATGGACCCCAGGTTCCTAAGAGACTACCTGGCGAGTCTTCACTCCGCACGCCGCAGGTGAGCTGTCTGGTCTTCTTAAGAGTAATTTCTGAAGAATGTATACTAATATGTATCTCTCTACAGACCTCGTTCCCTGTATAGAGTTATGGGCATGTCAATGCAGAAAGAATAAGGTAAGGAGGAAAAATCTGGATTATTGGGGCCCTGAAGTTCCCCTTTAGGTGGCTGGCTCTTAGCCACCTCAGGGTAGAGTAGTTGGTCTCTCTCAATTAGGAACAGTTTTTTGATCTGAGTTTGACTGACGCTTGAGCTTCAGATAGATCTATATGTCCGGCCCACGGGACCGTTTGACTTCCTTCCTGAGTACATCGCCCCCTTTGAGCTCTGTCTGGGTTTTCATTGGGCTGAGCGATTCTGCAGCCAGTTGTATGAAATAATAATAACTATTTTTCTGTTAGGCTGTGGCTCCTCCGAGCCCTCAGGTAGATCTATGCTTGCAGGTTGGCCCTCACCAGGGCCGCCTCTTTAGCTGGCCTAGGCTGTGCCAGGGATAGTAGAGGTGCTCTGCTTTAGCATTTCTGCCTCTGAACCTTCACTGTGTGAATTTAGGTTCCTAGCATCCCTGTATGACAGCCTCCTCCAATGGAGTCGTTAGGCCAAGGCCCGCCCCCTTCTCTGCATTCTGGGGCGACAAGAGTAATGCAGCGTGGTGCAGAGGTATGGTTTATAAAGATCCTGGGTTAGGCCTCAAATAGGCCTCCCCGGTACAATGTGTCTTTATTGAGCAGGGTGAGGCCGCCTTTCGCCTCACGAGGAGGCTGGGTCTGTTTGCCCGACCCTGCCTTGCAGAACTAGCATACGGAGTACTCCCCTGTGATACAGGGCAGGTCTGAGTCCTTCACTTTCAGTTCTGTATTATCCTACCTCGCACCACTGTGGCTCGGGTTGAGCGGAAAGTTCTAGCCTTCACTTCTTTTTTGGTCGAAGTACGCTCCCCTGAAGCCAGAGCATTGCCATGAGCTGACGCCCATGCTTACAGTTGGTAGGCCCCTGACTTTGGGGCCTCCATTGAGGCAGAGTGGCGTATGTTGTACTCCCCTTGCTCAAAGGGTGCTAGCGCTCTCGCTGAGTACACTGCCATGGGCTATGTGATTAGGTACCAGAATGCTGTAGGCGCTGTCTAAACAGCTTATCTGCCAACGAAGGCTGCGCCATTAGGTAGTAGGCCTCAGCAGGCCTCCTGAATGGGCAGCTCCCATGAGGGCGCTGTAGGCCAGCTCACCTCATGTGGCTGGCCTTGGTGGTTCGGGCAGTTGACTCACTGATGGGTAGTAGGCCCTAAACAGGCCTCCTCGGAAGTGAGTCCCAACATTGTGGGACATACTTGTTGGTGTGGTATGATTCCCAACAGTGTACCTTTGGAGCAGATTGACTTGCTGTCAGCTAGTAGGCCCAACCAGGCCTCCCTGATAGGCGAGTCCCCAGTGGGCTGGCCTTAACAGGCCGCCTTCGAACTGTCATCCAGATTCAGGGCTCATAGCTACCAGTTGTTTAAGATTACTATCAGGTAGTAGGCCTCCTCAGGCCTCCCTGAAGGTGAATTCCCACTTACGGTGGCTATCAGGTAGTAGGCCTTACCAGGCCTCCCTGTAGGCAAGCCCAAAGGACAGGCAACTGGACAGCTAGCCTGACCTACTATCAGGTAGTAGGCCTCACCGGGCCTCCCTGAAGGCATGTTCTCACATAATGTGATAATCAGGTGGTAGGCCGCTCCGGGCCTCCCTAAATGTGAGCTCCCAAGTATCGTGGCTGTCAGGTAGTAGGCCTCACCAGGCCTCCCTGAAGGTAGTTCCCACATACTGTGGTTATCAGGTTACAGGCCTCACCAGGCCTTCCTGGTCATGAGCTCCCACATGCTGAGGTTATCAGGTAATAGGCCTCACCAGGCCTCCCTGAAGGTGAGTTCCCACATACTGTGGTTATCAGGTTACAGGCCTCACCAGGCCTTCCTGGTTATGAGTTTCCACATGTCAGGTTACAGGCCTCACCCGGCCTTCCTGAATGCGGGCTCCCACATATTGTGGTTATCAGGTTACAGGCCTCATCCGGCCTTCCTGGTTTTGAGCTCCAACACACTGTGGTCGCTAGGTTACGGGCCTCACCAGGCCTTCCTGGTCATGAGAGCTCCCACATACTGTGGTTATCAGGTTACAGGCCTCACCAGGCCTTCCTGGTTATGAGCTCCCACATACTGTGGTTATCAGGTTACAGGCCTCACTAGGCCTTCCTGGTTATGAGTTCCCACATACTGTGGTTATCAGGTTACAGGCCTCACCAGGCCTTCCTGAATATGAGCTCCCACATACTGGGGTTATCAGGTTACAGGCCTCACCAGGCCTTCCTGGTTATGAGCTCCCACATACTGTGGTTATCAGGTTACAGGCCTCACCAGGCCTTCCTGAATATGAGCTCCCACTTACTGTGGTTATCAGGTAGTAGGCCTTGCCAGGCCTCCCTGTGAGTGGTTCCCCAACGATGCTGGGTTCTGTAAGCTAGTGGCCGCTTGCTGTCAGTTCAGCTGGCCTTATTTGGCCGCTGCTAAAAGCGAGCTCGCGCCCTGGCTCAACTAAAGTGTTCGTCCTCTAATACTGGTTCCCTCCCGGAACTTCTCTGCCTACAGCCTGGTTTCCTACCAGTCAGTCCATTGCTCCCCTCACTGAGGGTCTCTATGAGTGTTTGGACTCCTGAGTCTGGTCAGACGGTCGTAGGCCTCTCGTGAGGCCTCCCAGTTAGATCAGCCCCTAGGCCTTCACAGGCCTCCTCAGTGTTTCAAACACAAACACTGGGTAGATCTGTGGATCGAGTAGAGAAACTCCCCTCTCTAGCAAGGTTTTAAAGCACTATGCTGAGTCATACTCTCCGGGATATCCCGTCTCTGAGATCCGGGCTGAGGTTTCACTGCCAGCTTCGCAGTCCCTCGGGTTGGATGCCTTACCTAAGGCAAATGTCCAGAGGCTCTGTCTCCAGACAGACAGGAATTTGGCCAGACTGAAGTGTCCGACGTAGTGACACCAGGTCAGGCCGTCCTGGTGGCATTTCGGGTGGTATATTCCCCCGTATAGTGACTGGCTGGGGTTCCCTCGGGTTCCCTAGCCACATTCCCTAGAAGGGACCCCTTCTAAATTGAAGTTGTGGTCCTAGGCCTTTGAGCAGACCCAGGTAGGCCTTCGGATTACATATTTGGAGTTCCTCCTGTTAGGCTTATAGCTTGGGCTATGACCGTAGGGAATGCTGTCACTGACAGCCCAGTGTGACCTGAGGGTGAGTGGTTCTTGCATTTCTTTTGAATTTGCTGGTTCTGACAGTTGTCACTGCCTCCTGGCATGCACTCCCCTTAGCATGGCGGCGTGGGTATATCGTTCCCCATAGCGTCGATGACGTATTGTTGAGTTCCCTTCGAAAGGGAACGTCTCAGGTTACAACTGTAACCTATGTTCCCTGAGAACAGGGAACGAGACAATACGTCTCCCTGCCATGCCTCGGGGCCTGCCTACCTAACAGTCCCTTCAGACGAAGGATGATTTGTCATGTTTGCAAGGCGCCCTTATATACTTCCAGGTCGCACGTTAATCATTCACGTAATGATTCACGGGCTGTCGCCGGTCAATGTGATTGCCGTGATTTGATTGTGATTTCAGACACCTGTCACGCCTGAGGCGTTCCCCATAGCGTCGATGACGTATTGTCTCGTTCCCTGTTCTCAGGGAACATAGGTTACAGTTGTAACCTGAGACGTTTTCATTCTCCATCACCCAAAAGTTAAAGGATTAGTTCAATATAAAGAAAAAAAATCCTTATAATTTACTCACCAAGATGTCCATGTATGTCTTTCTTCAGTCAAAAAAGAAATGAAGGTTTTTCAGGAAAACTTTCCAGGATTTTTATCCATTTAATGGACTTCAATGACAACCAACTATTGAAATGTTCAATGAAGGTTTAAATGTCTGTTTCAATACAGCTTCAAAGTCTCTACACGATCCCAGTCGAGAAATAAGGGTCTTATTCAGCGTCATTTTCACACAAAAAACACTTTTTAACCACCAATGCCTGTCTTGTACATCTCAGAGATGCGCCATGCATTGCGTCATCACGTTGGTAAGGTCAGGCGTCACATCATCTAAGTTATTTGTCTGTGAAATATGCCAACTCATTTTCTTCTCCAACTTCGAAATTATTCAACATCTTTGTTTTAATTTATTATTATTTGATTGTTTTCATAACCTTTCCAACATGATGATGTAATGCGTGACAGAGATGGTACAAGACAGGCATGTGTGCTTAAAAAGAATAAATATAATATTTTTTTAGAAAATGGCAAATTGTTTAGCTAGATAAGACCCTTATTTCTCGACTGGGATCATGTAGAGACTTTGAAGCTGTATTGAAACAGACATTTGAACCTTCATTGAACATTTAAATAGTTGGTTGTCATTGAAGTCCCATTAAATGGATAAAAATCCTGGAATGTTTTCCTCAAAAACCTTAATTTTTTTTTCGACTAATGACAGACAGACATGGACATCTTGGATGACATGGGGGTGAGTAAATTATCAGGTAATTTTTATTTGAAAGTGAACTAATCCTTTAAGTGTTGCGAGTAATATATAGTTTCCAGAGCATAACGTTATATAAGCACATTAGGAGTTTGTATGACCCTGTACCGTGGTAAAAAAAAAAAAAAAAATCATAATATCTGACAATATTAGAAATTTGAATGTTATGGAAAAAGCCCCTAAAACAGCCAAACCGAGTTAGCTTGATTTAAAGGTAGCAGCTGGCGTTAACGTTAGTTACGGTAGCAAAAAGCTAACGTTAGTCAGTCAGAACTCCATGCCATGCTGCTATCGGTAACGTATACGTGCAGTTGTGTCCCAAATTGTTCAAATAGACATGTTATCTTGTGTACAGCTAAAATAAGATCGAAACTGAACATGAACCATGAGCAGCAAGCTAATGTAAAACGAAAAAATGCGTGCTGTGCATGCTAACGCCCTTGACCATTCGCAGCTTTATTGTAAGACAATAACGCCAAAGACTATACGTACACATGGACATTGAAATAATTATGCTGACCGAACTTACCTTCAATTTCGAGAAAATGGGTTCATATTGTATAATATATATATTATACAATATAAAATAAAACAATTAATAACTTGATTATAGGCTACTTTAACTAAAAAAAAAACTGTTAAATTCTCTTATTTCTCGACTCGTCTTGTTTTTTATAAAAAACAACAACAAAAAAAACATATGGTCTATCAAATAAATAAATAGTCATACAGATAAAAAATCTTGTTTCTTTATAAATAATCTGTATTCATATGTATTAATCATGTTGATAGGCTCTATTTGTAAAACAAATTTACTGCAACTGCCATAGACGTCCAAATAACGTCCAAAAAAAACCCAGATTAGTCAAATGTTGAACGTCAAAATGACGTCCAAGTTGGGTCATGGATGGACGTCCAAATAGTAGACCTAGTTTGGACGTCAAATAGATGTCCAGAATTGGTCGGACCGACGGACCCAATATAGACATGATCTGCACGTCTATCCGACGTCCAATGTGTATATCACAACTGCCATAGACCTCCAAATGACGTCCCAAAAAAAATAAGCCAGATTAGGTCAAATGTTGAACGTCAAAATAACGTCCAAGTATGTTCATGGTTGGACGTCCAAATAGTGGACCTGGTTTGGACGTCGAATAGATGTCCAGAATTGGTCATGGACCGACGGACCCAATATAGACATGATCTGCACGTCTATCCGATGTCCAATGTTTAATGGGTCATCGTCGCAAGGATGAGTGACACACTGTGGGTGTAAGTTACACACTGTGGGTGTAAGTTAGTTGGAAACGGAAAACTTTCAGTTATTTCTTAACAAAATTCAAGATTTTCAAGAAAAACACAGAGGTATTAGGCAACGCTGTACAGTGTAAGTTATTGTGTAATCCAATGCGTGGAATTAACTGTCATGTGAACCAACACTGAGCCCCAGGCAAAATGAAGCAATGAGATGTATCAGTATGATTATACAACTTAAAAAAGTAGTCAAAACGCAGAACATCTAACAGAACATAGGTTAAGGTGTTTATGTTTTACAATCAGCCTGTTCTCACGTAAATGCGTCTCTATTGCAGGCAGTGTGTTTATCGTGCAATTTTTACGCGAAAATTAGTTTTCGCATGCATTTGATACGCACTTCATTGCGTGTAATAGACACGCACCCCACACCACTACTATCTAACCAACCCATGCGTAGGAAAACGTAAAAACTAATTTTCGCGTATAAATTACACGATAAACACACATGCGTGCTATAGAGACGCATTTAGTGTGATCGGGTTGTTTACAATAGTATGGGCTTATTTTTAAACAAAATGTCAATCTTCATCTTTATATCAGAAGATAAAATACAATACAACAATCTTCAAGATATGTAGCACGCCCGCCGTCCGACTGGCGTTGCTGCAGTAAATGAATTCTGTTTGGTAAAACAATGAGACAGACAAGTTGTGCTGTTATCAGTAACGAGTCGCTCTTGTAATGGCGGCTTCTTCTCCGCGACTCATAGTTACCCTCATAGTCTCCGATCAGCACATTGTCTCCCCCTACTGTCCACTGAGGGTATTACGCATCACAAGTCCAGCATATTAACAGTAATTGAAACAATATCATAAACATAATAAAATAAATCAAATACATAAAGAAAAATTGAATTATTCCTGTGACTATACATACAGGGTGTCACACTCTCCCCGACAAAAGAAATGGCTCCAAACAACACTGACCCTTTAACTCTTTTAAACAGTTTACTTAATAACACAAACCTTCTCCTCACATTGTAACCAATTTCAAGATTTCTGTGTCATTGTGTAATATATGTGTGAGTCTTAACCCTGTTTTCTTGTAGGAACTAATTCTCTAGTATCCACTAAAGGCAGCATAAGGTGTTAAGGTAGGATAGGACCCTATCTGATAAGGAAATGTAGGTGAGACGTGAGCACAAGTCACACATACTGGCCCCTGTACCCTAGAGTAATACGGTAACTGCTGTGTCTGCATAAATTGAGCAGCCCCTATCTCCGTAGGCAGTTCATAATTGGGCTGACCCAATTAAGGCCAATTTATACTTCTGCGTTGGTGCGCGCAGTAGGTACGGCGTAGCATACGCATAGACGTGTACCATACGCCGTACCCTTCGCCGTACCCTGACGCGCACCTCCTCAAAAATGTAACTACACGTCGCGACGACGCGGACCGCAAGATCTGTGATTGGTCGGCTTGGTAGCATTGCGTTTCCTCCTACGCGTTTCCGGCGTGTTCTTCTGCACCGTCCGCCATTTTTAAATTCAGAAGTTCTGTAAATTCAGAAATTTCACTAAAATTTACTGTTTTTCCAACTCGATAAGCTCCAGCTCCAAAATGATCCGCTCTCTTTCAGTCGCCATTGCTTGTATTAGCCAAATCAAAACAGCCACGAGGAATCTATACACAGTGGAACATTAAAACCGGCCCCGCCAACTAGCGTTTCGGCGGTGTAACTGCAGAGCAACGCAGACATAAACGCAGAAGTATAAATGCTCACGACGGCGTCGCCTACGTGCGTAGCCTACGACGTACACTACGGCGTACACCCGACGCAGAAGTATAAATCAGCCTTTAGGGGTAAGTGAAGACCCTTGTGGGTTTTCTTTCTCTGCTTAATCTTCTCACATATCCATCTCCTGCGGCTTTTACCATTGGACTAACCATTTGTCTTTCTTCCAACACAGGTACCATGTCTCCCAGCTCATCATTCATCCCCTCAGATTCTGTTGCAGAAGGTAAGTCATTCAATGAGTGAGTTGCCACTGGCTCAGGAAAGTATTCTTCCTCTACTCCTAGAGTGATCTCTCCATGCCTCGCAGGTCCATCCTCACTATTTCTCCGTCTCCAACCTCCTCTTTCGTAAGTGTCAGGTATAGTCCTTCTCTGCTTAGATCTCTTCTGTTCAGAGGAGCGCAACCAGTAGTAAGCTCTCGGAGCGTCACTGTCATCTGAACATGAATCACTTGAATTTGCTTCTTCAGGTTCTCTTGCTGATTTTAACAATCTTTATTTCCTTCCCTTTGGTCTACATGACTCATCAGCTCCCGGAGGTGGCGGGTCTACAGGTAGGTCATTAACCAGGTGAAGCAGGTTCCGATGCAAGGTACGTATCATTGCTGGATTTTGGCCTCCACTGGACTCAGGGTACACTTTATAGACCGGTCCGTCTCCTATTCTTTCTTTGACCATGTGCACTGTTCTCTCCCAGTATGATCTTAGCTTTCCAGCCCCGCCCCGTTCACTTAGGTTACGAACCAGAACTCGATCTCCTGGTTGCAGCACCCCGAAGGTGCTGGTCATAGTATTTCTTGTCCCGTGCGCTTGCTTGTTTACTGTAGTCCGTGGCTAGTTTATATGCATCATCCATCCATTGTGCCCACTTCTCTGCATAATCTTGAGATGAGTATTGGTCATCCTCTGATCTTAGACCAAACAACAAGTCAACGGGCAGGCGCGGGTGACGTCCGTACAGAAGGAAGAATGGAGAGAACCCTGTCGCTTCATGCTTAGTGCAATTATAAGCGTGCACTACCTTCGGGAGGTGGTCTTTCCATCTATCCTTTTCCTTCTCTTCCAGCGTCCTCAACATTTGTAGCAGAGTGCGATTGAAACGTTCTGCTGGGTTTGCTTATGGGTGATAGGGTGTTGTTCTAGAGTTACTGACACCTGTTAACCGCTGCAAAGTCGCAAAGAGATGGTTCTCGAATTCACGGCCTTGGTCGTGATGAAGCCGGCAAGGATAGCCAAATCTTGGGATATAGTCGTTAAATATCCTCTCAGCCGCCGTCCTTCCAGACTTGTCTCTTGTCGGGTACGCCTGGGCAAATCTGGTAAAATGGTCCACCAGCACCAGAATATATTCATATCCGCCCCGACTCCGCTCCAGGTGCAAATAATCAATGGACACCAAGTCCAGTGGACAACTTGAGGTAAGACTTCCCATCGGAGCTCTGATCCGCACCACAGGTTTCTTTTGCTTCACGCATCGGCACTGCTGGGTGACATAGTGCTCGATCTCCTTTTTCATAAAAGGCTAGTAGAATCTGCTCCTTCCTAAGTCCAGAACTCGTTCCGTCCCTACATGACCCATGTCGTTGTGCAACTGTTTCAAGGCCAACTGCTTAAACTTAGCTGGAAGAACAAGTTGAGATCTGTGATTGGTCTTACGATAGAGCAGTCCCTCATCAAGATAAAGTTACCTCCACTCATACAATAGTCTCTTTAGGCCTCCTTTAGAAGTTTTCGTCATTTCAGATGTCAGTTCTCCACCACTCTCCTTTAGTTCTATCACATTACCAACAACAGGATCTTCCCTCTGGGCGACTTTCAACTCAGAGCGGTCAAGTGTCGTGAGACTCTCTCCAAACTGGCACTCTGCATTCTCTTGACGTGCATTAAGAGCCGCAACCCAGGCAACTTCATTCTCTTGGTCAGCCCGACTTCCTTCCCATGTAGCCCGGACCACCTCCTCTGTGAGAACTTCGGTACAGGCGGTCATAAACTCATTGATATCAAGGGGGCAACGAGAGAGCATGTCCGCGTCCGCATTCATTTTGCCTGGTCTGTAGCGAATGTCAAATCTGAAGTCTGCCAATTCTCCCCAAATGTCCAACAGCGTTGAGTTTAGCCGTTCTGAGGACATACGTCAACGGGTTGTTGTCTGTGAAGACTGTAAAGTGTGGCGCATAGAACAAATAATCGCGGAACTTCTCGCAGACAGCCCATTTAAGTGCCAGGAACTCCAGCTTTCCGGAGTGGAGTCTATAACTTCTCTCGGCAGGAGTCAACGTTCTGGAGCCATGGCCAATAACTCTGAGTCTGCCCTCTTGATATTGGTACAGCACAGCCCCGAGCCCCTGTTCGGACGCGTCTGTATGGAGCACAAATGGGAGTTCAAAGTTTGGGTAAGCAAGTACTGGGGCGGGGGGGGGGGGGGGGGGGGTGAATGGGGGGGGGGTTGTAAGAGCCCCAATGAGTCTCTCCATCACACCTTGGTGCACACTCATCCACTCTACTTTCGCATGGGATGGTAACTGGTTCCCTCTTTTCTCAGTTTTACCAGACTTATTCTGCCCCCCAGAGGCTACTGATCCCCGAGACTGGAGGAGTTTGTACAGTGGCTTAGCGATCCGTGAAAAGTCCTGGATGAAGGTGCGGTAGTAACTGAAGAACCCCAATAATCGCCGCAACTCCCCGACAGTAGCGGGCTTTTGGTCTTTCAGGGAGAGGACTGCTTCTAGATCTTTTGGGTCGATGCGGACAACTAGCCTCCCCACATATCTGACCACTTTCTTGAAGAGCTCGCATTTTGCTGGCCTCAACTTTACTCCATGATGCCGCAGTACTCTGAGGACTCTTCTTGGCACCTGAACATGGTCACTGAACGTTTTACCAAAGCAAAGTATGTCGTCGAGATACGGGATATATAATTCATCTCTGAGCGAGTCCAGCATCCCCTCCATACTCCTCTGGAATGCCACTGGTGCATTAGCCAATCCGAAGGGTATGCGCACCCACTCATATAGCCCCCAAGTGGTTGTGAATGCCGTAAGGTGGCGATATCCCTCCGCCATGAATCCCTGATGGTAGGCCTTTCCCTGATCCAGGATTGAAAACCATCAGTAGCCTCCCAGGGTATCAATGAGGTCCTGGATCCGGGGAAGTGGATGTTGGTCTAGGACTGTCTTCTGGTTTAACAACCTGTAGTCTATGCACAGTCTTAGTGTGCCATCTTTCTTCCGAACGCACACCACCGGGGCTGCATATGGAGACTTCGACTTGACTACCCAACCTCGAGGTAGTAAGTCCTGAACGTATTCCTTCACCTCCTTATATAGGGGTTTTGGGATGGAGGCATAAGCTCGCTGAACAGGGATGTCGTCCTTTAGGTTAATCGTCATCTGTAAGCTTGAGATGCACCCAATATCATAATCTCCGCGAGCAAACACGTTGGATTCTTCATACAGCATGTCTTTGACTAATTTCTGCTGTTCTTCTTCCAGGTGACTTACATCGACCAGCGGGTGTCACAAGCTGTCTGCCCTGTGGACGTCCTCATGTTTTTGGGAACCTGGTTCTTCTCCTCTGCTCACTGGTAAGTCACCTCTGTTTACCACGTCTTGCTGCTCCGTTTCGATAATGCTTGATATTGGCTGAATACTTCCTAGAGGTGTACGTCGCCTGATAGTGACTTCACAAGCAGAAGGGTTTCCCAGGGGAATCCTAACATAGGGCCGGTCCGTCCCCTCTAATTCCAGCAGACCTTCTCCCACGTCTAGTTGAGTTAACAATGCACTCTCCTCACTGGACTCGAACAGTACTACTGGCTCTGAACATTCCAAGCCAACTGGAACTTCACACTTAATATGAGTCACCTGACCGGGTGGTACAACAACATCTCTAGGGCTAACTGTGACAATAGCCCCGGGGTTCACATGGGGTTGTTCCTGAATGAAGCTCACTATCGCGTTGGCTTGTTCGCCTTTGATGTCCAGGGCCATCTTTAGGAGTTCTGCAAAAGCACATAGACCCTGCTCAGTGTCATTCTTTCCTCTTATTATCTCCTCGACCACATTAAACCCCAGCATTGGCCGCTCTAACGGCATCTTCCCCACAAGGAAAGGCACTTGAATAGCCAAACTTGGATCATCATTCCCGGGCAGGTTCACTGTCAATTCTACCCATCCCTCGAATGGCAATGGTTCTCCATTAACAGCTGAGACATTGAAGTCGCCCTCGTCGACTATTTCTGACAGTGGTCGCAGAGCTTGATCCGGTAAGTATTTACTCTTTCAGTTCCAATCGATTATACTAACTTGTGCTCCTGTGTCCAGTAGAGTGGTTACTGCGAACCCATGAATGTGGCACTTGAGGGTGGCTTTCTTTCCAATGAGCTGGGCTACTCGGTCACAGGAACTTTGTCTTTGATTTAGTGGATCAGCCAACCTACCCATCCGAGCTTCTTTCTCCTTAGGCTGGGGCTGTGGTTGCTCGGTCACTGTTCGCCCCTCATCAGTGGCCGCTGGTCGTTTCCCGACCCCTTCTCCCTTCTTAGTCAGCCCACCGTACGATGCCCTTCCTCACCACACACAAAGCAATGACTGCAAGAGGTAACATCCTTGTTACTACATTTGGGACACATTTGTCGTCGTTGCCTTCGCTGCAGCTGGGAGTCGATGACTTTGCACTGACCTTCTGTTGTTTTCGTCTTTGCAAGTGATTCAACAGTCTTTGTAAGAGCTTCAATTTGTGCACTCAACCGACGAATCGTCTCAGTTTGGTCGTTTTGTCTACTGCAATCTGCGTCTTTACCTCGGCTGGACTAACACTGGACGCTGAGGGCATTCGACACTCGCTGCCGTGCAGCTTGTCCCAACCGACGTTGTCTTTCACTCTCGTCACTGGCTATCTGTGTTACTTGGCGCAGGAGTGCCTCATCTGTCACCAGGCGGTTCGTAAGCAGGGGTTTCAATTCAGTGCGGAACTGGTTGTACTTTGCACCCATGCCCTGATAAATCGTCCTCAGAAACACATTTTGAGTTGTTTGTTCATCATACTCCAGGTCTGTGACAGCTTGTTTGGACAGAAAAATTAGTTTCTGTTTCAGTCCAATCAGTCTATACAGGAATTGTTGAGGAGTTTCATTGTCATTCTGTTTTCCGCACATTAACTCCTGAAAGAGCTCAGAGCTACTTCTCTCATTCAGATGCGACTGAAGGAAACTCTTTAATTCTAGGATTGTCAGTCCCTCCTTGTTTACTAACATGTCCTTAAAGTTTCATGGCTTTATAACTCTCAAGACCCCTCTGATGATGTCATTTTCACTGTGGTTAGCTGCCAGTCCCTCATCTATTTGCTTAGTTACACTCGTGTAACTTATATAAGAAGTACTGTCACCAATCTGCCCTCCTTGAACACTCTCTGTGCTGAAATGGCAGTAGCTGAAGGTCACGTAGGGAGATCATACTTTCCCTTTTTCCACTGCTGGGCTCACCAGCTACATTCACAGGTAAGCTACCGCTACTTTTGGGAGATTCTGCTTTACTTTGGTTAACCTCAATCTTGTATTGTGCTAATTTTCGCCCTAACTCTTCATAGCAGTCTACCAATCGGTTATACTCCATCGGCTGTGTCTGTGTGTCAGTGGTGTGTGTAAGTTGTTGTGGTGGTGTAAGTGACACAGTGTCATGCAAAACCGTTTTTACATTCTGTTTCTGGATTATCACATCGACATTGTCTTTTAACAGTAACAATTGAGACAACCCTCCATCTTCTAACTCCAGCAGAAAATCACTGTTCATGTACTCAACAATGTACTCAAAGCAACACTCCTCATCAGTTATATCCAACCTGTGCTTTCCTGGTGCTGCAGTTGGCTCCAGACAATCCACCAGGCTGATCAGTTCATCATGGGTGAGTTGATGAAGTCTTTTCTTGATTTCCCAAACTGTTGATTTTCTCTCGCTCGAAGTCATCTTATCGACAATCCAGCTGCTGATGGGTTCACACTTGGCTGGTACCACACTGCACTACTCCGCCTCAGCCAGGAAAGCCTTTCACCACCGTGCTTTGGTTCTCCTGCCACCGTTGAGCTGCCCTTCATGGTCCTCACGCTGATCACCCGTCACTCAGCCCTTCTGTGGTTCATTTGAATTGGATCCGCATACCAGCAGGTGGCGCTAGATCCCGGACGAGCCCCCAAAATCTGTAACACGCCCGCCGTCCGACTGGCGTTGCTGCAGTAAATGAATTCTGTTTGGTAAAACAATGAGACAGACAAGTTGTGCTGTTATCAGTAACGAGTCGCTCTTGTAATGGCGGCTTCTTCTCCGCGACTCATAGTTACCCTCATAGTCTCCGATCAGCACATTGTCTCCCCTTACTGTCCACTGAGAGTATTACGCATCACAAGTCCAGCATATTAAATGTAATTGAAACAATATCATAAACATAATAAAATAAATCAAATACTTAAAGAAAAATAGAATTATTCATGTGACTATACATACAGGGTGTCACAGTAGGCCTAAATCTTCAAGTGTGTAATGGATTGTAACCTTAAACAGTCTTTTTGTGGTGGAACAAGCAATGCTATATAGAAATAGTTAGCATCTTAATTTAATCTTTGTTTTATTATTTTATTAGTTCATTAACTAATTGTTAACTCAGCTAATTTAATGTAAAGAGCTGTGTACTATAATTACTAATTAAATAAATGTCAACTAGCCTAAATGCATTGTTGCCGTAGACTAAATTTTTCTATTAATTTAAGCAATAGTCGACTAATCTCACGTTTATATCAATTTATGCTTAAATAGTGAGTGCATGGAGGAATATAGCCTATTCCGTGCACAAGCGCATATGTGGCGGGGGGGATCGGACATATGAGGGGTAGTTACAAGGGGGTTTCCTAAAGGATTAAATAAATTAACAAGATTGCACAATTTCACACTCCGACTATGCCACCTTGGAAATTTCACCCAAAGAATTAACATTAGCCCCTACAAAAGGCATACACAGGTTCGTATCACCAATATGAGTCAGAGACACGGGTCAACATACCAAAATATACTTTATTGACAATTCTTAAAAGAGAACAATCATACAAACAATTGTATTTCAAAAAGAAATCAATAAAGAAAAACAACTTATACAAAATTACTTATCAAATAAACAAATCTAATGCAATGGGAAAGAGCAAATAAAATAAAACTAAAGAAAACCACAAAGAAAAAATTATTAGAATTAAAGAAAAAGGCAATAGACAATTCAGATACTTAGGAACGATCCTAAAAGTCAAAGAGTTCACTACAAATTAAAAAAAAACATAAGTTGGAAACAAAAGCCAAAAACAATAAACTGAAAACCAAAATTATTTTGGAAACAGAACAGCACTGCAGCTGTGAATGATGGGTGTTGAACTTAGCAATAATTCGGACGGTAGTTGTTCCTCATGTGGACGTCTGTAAAAATAAATGTGCATGGCACGTCATGATAAAACCACATAAAACTCATGCATTGCGGATGGTGATTTATTCACGGAAGGTTTTGTGATCATACAAACCCGGGAACGCATTCCTCACGTGCTCAGTGCACAATTGTCTGTTGTAAATAAACTGTCAAATGCTTGAATAATAAGAATAAATTAATATTTAATAATAATATTCCTATTTATTATTTGATTGCTTAAATGCTCTGTATAAAAATTGACACGCTGTAGTTCTACCAGAAAGATTCAGGAGAATAAATACTGTGACTAAACATTTATTAACCCTTTAGGCGCCAGAGGTTGTTTCCTAAAACGTTCGATTTTGACATCATAATTTCAAAAGGTTATATCTTAAAAGTGATAAAAGATTGAGACTTTCTGTAAATTAGAGAAATATTAAGGATGACCCAAAGTTTATGTAGGGATTAGATTTTCCCATCTAATTTGCATATTATTACGTCATATGGTGGCGGCCATCTTGGATTATAGAATTTTCATGAAAAGTCAAAAGTTTAAATGATAAAATGCAGCACTTCTTTCCCCCCAAAATGTCCCTCACCTTCTGTATGCTATATTGCACAATACTGAATGCTCAGGTAAATAGTAAGTAGTAAACATCCTGGTGGTGTTGGGGAGGATGGAGGGAAGAGACCATTCTGGTGGAGGTTGGGAGGATGGAGGGAAGGGACCATCCTGGTGGAGGTTGGGAGGATGGAGGGAAGAGACCATCCTGGTGGAGGTTGGGAGGATGGAGGGAAGGGACCATCCTGGTGGAGGTTGGGAGGATGGAGGGAAGGGACCATCCTGGTGGTGGTAGGGTGGATGGAGGGAAGAGACCATCCTGGTGGAGGTGGGGAGGA
Source organism: Phoxinus phoxinus (assembly GCF_949152265.1). NCBI lineage: Eukaryota > Metazoa > Chordata > Actinopteri > Cypriniformes > Leuciscidae > Phoxinus > Phoxinus phoxinus. The sequence continues at coordinate 1,963,123 of NC_136877.1, forward strand.
TGGAGGGAAGAGACCATCCTGGTGGAGGTTGGGAGGATGGAGGGAAGAGACCATCCTGGTGGTGTTGGGGAGGATGGAGGGAAGAGACCATCCTGGTGGTGGTGGGGAGGATGGAGGGAAGAGACTATCCTGGTGGAGGTGGGGAGGATGGAGGGAAGAGACCATCCTGGTGGTGTTGGGAAGGATGAAGGGAAGAGACCATCCTGGTGGAGGTGGGGTGGATGGAAGAGACCATCCTGGTGGTAGTGGGGAGGATGGAGGGAAGAGACCATCCTGGTGGAGGTGGGGAGGATGGAGGGAAGAGACCATCCTGGTGGTGGTGGGGAGGATGGAGGGAAGAGACCATCCTGGTGGAGGTGGGGAGGATGAAGGGAAGAGACCATCCTGGTGGAGGTGGGGAGGATGGAGGGAAGAGACCATCCTGGTGGAGGTGGGGAGGATGAAGGGAAGAGATCATCCTGGTGGAGGTGGGGAGGATGGAGGGAAGAGACCATCCTGGTGGAGGTGGGGAGGATGAAGGGAAGAGATCATCCTGGTGGAGGTGGGGAGGATGGAGGGAAGAGACCATCCTGGTGGTGGTGGGGAGGATGGAGGGAAGAGACCATCCTGGTGGAGGTGGGGAGGATGAAGGGAAGAGACCATCCTGGTGGAGGTGGGGAGGATGGAGGGAAGAGTCCATCCTGGGGGAGGTGGGGAGGATGGAGGGAAGAGACCATCCTGGTGGAGGTGGGGAGGATGGAGGTGAAGGGAAGCGTCAGCATCTGCGATTTTTCCATCTAATTTGCATATTATTACGTCATATGGTGGCGGCCATCTTGGATTATAGAATTTTCATGAAAAGTCAAAAGTTTAAATGATAAAATGCAGCACTTCTTTCCCCCCAAAATGTCCCTCACCTTCTGTATGCTATATTGCACAATACTGAATGCTCAGGTAAATAGTAAGTAGTAAACATCCTGGTGGTGTTGGGGAGGATGGAGGGAAGAGACCATTCTGGTGGAGGTTGGGAGGATGGAGGGAAGAGACCATCCTGGTGGAGGTTGGGAGGATGGAGGGAAGGGACCATCCTGGTGGAGGTGGGGAGGATGGAGGGAAGAGACTATCCTGGTGGAGGTGGGGAGGATGGAGGGAAGATACCATCCTGGTGGAGGTGGGGAGGATGGAGGGAAGAGACCATCCTGGTGGAGGTGGGGAGGATGAAGGGAAGAGACCATCCTGGTGGAGGTGGGGAGGATGGAGGGAAGAGACCATCCTGGTGGTGCTGCGGAGGATGAAGGGAAGAGACCATCCTGGTGGAGGTGGGGAGGATGGAGGGAAGAGACCATCCTGGTGGAGGTGGGGAGGATGAAGGGAAGAGACCATCCTGGTGGAGGTGGGGAGGATGGAGGGAAGAGACCATCCTGGTGGAGGTGGGGAGGATGAAGGGAAGAGACCATCCTGGTGGAGGTGGGGAGGATGGAGGGAAGAGACCATCCTGGTGGAGGTGGGGAGGATGAAGGGAAGAGACCATCCTGGTGGAGGTGGGGAGGATGGAGGGAAGAGACCATCCTGGTGGTGGTGGGGAGGATGGAGGGAAGAGACCATCCTGGTGGAGGTGGGGAGGATGAAGGGAAGAGACCATCCTGGTGGAGGTGGGGAGGATGGAGGGAAGAGACCATCCTGGTGGTGGTGGGGAGGATGAAGGGAAGAGACCATCCTGGTGGAGGTGGGGAGGATGGAGGGAAGAGACCATCCTGGTGGAGGTGGGGAGGATGAAGGGAAGAGACCATCCTGGTGGAGGTGGGGAGGATGGAGGGAAGAGACCATCCTGGTGGAGGTGGGGAGGATGAAGGGAAGAGACCATCCTGGTGGAGGTGGGGAGGATGAAGGGAAGAGACCATCCTGGTGGAGGTGGGGAGGATGGAGGGAAGAGACCATCCTGGTTGAGGTGGGGAGGATGAAGGGAAGAGACCATCCTGGTGGAGGTGGGGAGGATGAAGGGAAGAGACCATCCTGGTGGAGGTGGGGAGGATGGAGGGAAGAGACCATCCTGGTGGAGGTGGGGAGGATGGAGGTGAAGGGAAGCGTCAGCATCTGCGATCTCAGACGTGTGTAACGATCTTTTATGCCACAAGTATAAGAATATGTTTGGATAGATGAGAAGGTAATAAGCAGGCCCGGATTGGCTAATCGGGAGCACCGGGAGAATTCCCGGTGGGCCGGTCTGTTTTATTGGCCAAGAGGGCCGGTGTTGTCATGGCACTGGGTTGAATGCTTTAGGCTCCAGTCACAGCGCAGCCCCACTATTTTATTATTATTTTATCGCAGCCCCACAAAAAATAAAGTCAGTTGTTAGAGATGTGCGAACAAAAAATAAGAGATACAAAACATGGATAATAGGTGCAAAGGCGGCGCTGAAAAGGCCAGAATAATAAAAAATCTCTAGAAACTCAAGCGACCAAATAGCCTACGAGTCAGAGCGTGAGGTCTCCGATTTGTAGCCTATAACGTTGTGAAATAATTGCCTAATATTAACTCTAATTTGGTGCTGCAATGACTCGCATATCGCGACGATAACCGCCCTCATCATCTGAGCTGCTTCAGCACTCAAACACCGCTCGTCGGCAATGGCAAAATGTTTGAGATGACCGATCAAAGCAAGCGGGATTATGTTCACAGAAGCGCGAGCCGCGGCCGCGCGCGAATCCCATCGCGACGCTTCACAAGATAACATGCAAGTGGCTAAACTAAACAGCTGTTTAACGATAGAAGTAATAGAAACCGACATAAATAATCAGTTTGCAAAGACTGTCAATCAAAGCTCAGCTTCGGGAAGGATACAGGTAGCCTAAAGATAAAGAGACTGAGAGAAGATCACGAGAGAAGGAGATGGAGATGAGAGAGGGGAGCAGGTAGAGGAAGAGCCTATTGCATACTGTGCCCAGAATGAGAATAACTTTATTACAATGAATTCATATTTAACACAGATAGGTATACATAGCCTATGTTCTTTGACAATGCCAGTGGAAAAAATTATATGCCCCTGCCCTGAACCCCATAGCAAGATCACTTTTGGGACCTTTGTATTTATAAAACCCTGTGTAGGCTACGGCTATTGCACTGAATATAAAATTATATTTTTGAAAAATACAATGAATTACAAGGCTGTACAGAACAGTGCTATTGCAGACTTATATACTGAGGGTTTAATTACATTATTGTATTAGTCAGTCGGAAACTAAAGTGGGCCGGTCTAAGGCATGAAACTCCAGGGCTGAAAATGAGTCCCACTCCGGCCCTGGTAATAAGTGATGTAACAATTGAGTCTTCCCGGCAGAACTTATGCCAAAGCTTTCATTTCTCTCTATTTTATCTCCATGAATAGAATAGAGAATGAATAGTATTAAAATATTATTTAAAAAAAATGAAAAATGAATTTCCCTATTCAGTTTATGCCATGTGCAATGAACTGGTTATGCCAGTTTATTACATACATTTACACAATAACAGTGTTGCCTAATACCTCTGTGTTTTTCTTGAAAATTTTGTTTAGAAATAACTGAAAAATTTTCTGTTTCCAACTAACTTACACCCACAGTGTGTCACTCATCCTTGCAACAATGAAAATTAAAAACTGTCTCCAATAAAAAAAAACTTTCACAACCTGTAAAATAAAGTGTGTGATCTATCGATAAAGAACAACCATGTGTGTAGTAACACGTTACAATAACAGCCTGAATAATCATGTACTAATATCTGAATTAATAATTTCTTCAGCACAAACTAACAAGTCAAAGCATGCACTACTCAAGAACTAATGAAGAACTGAGTCACGTGAACTCATGAGTGAATAACAACTTTACATGCTAGCAGGTGTTTGTTAGGAAATGTATGAATTTACACTTTCATATTCTGTCTTGAGTCACATGTTAGAGAGACTGACTTTCAATCCGAAGGTTCAAATCTCACCAACTCAAAAACGATTGAAACAGTGAAGTATGCTAATTATTAATTCAGGTATTAGTAGCCTTCCTGATTATTCATGAACTGTTATTGTAAAGTGCTAAAGAGTGTAAAGTGTAAAGAGTTTTGTGATCATACGAACCCGGGAACGCATTCCTCACGTGCTCAGTCACATGATTTTCTGTTGTAAATAAACTGTCAAATGCTTGAATAATATGAATACATTCATATTTAATAATAATATTCATACTTATTATTTGATTGCTTAAATATGCTGTTTAAAAATAGGCAAATAGACACGCTGTAGTTCTACCAGAAAGACTCGGGAGAATAAATACTGTGACTAAACATTTATTAACAGCCCTGCAAGCAATCAAGTTCTTTGGCGTAGGCTCCGTTCATAGCTTGCAATCCGAGGGTCCGGACTCTGCATATCCTGAAGACGAAGGCAGGGGCGCTTTTCTAAGAAAAACCTTCTTTTTGTTCTTAACAGCTCCCATTTGTTAAAGGGGAAGCAGTGATGAAATATGAAATACTTTCCAGCACTTCAGTAATAAAAGTGAAAACTACATTTAAAAATGCAAATTACAGCGAAGCGCAACAGCTACGGGGCTCGGCAGTGGTCAAACATGAATTGATCTCTTCTTGTAAATTGTCAAGGGAGAAGCGCATTGAGAGTGATAAAGTTGCTCCCGCTGCTAGCTCATGGACAGCTAATGCTCACGCTCTCCGTCTCTGAGAGATTCGGACGGGAATGACTCAGATTTCTATCGGCACAGCCACTAGAAGACTGACAGCTGTCAGACACGTTGCCCACGTCACATCTACAGTCATCAAGCTCAGTGTGAGCCTGCACAGTTCGGTCAGCCATCAGGAAGAGAGTGCTTCTAATTGACTTAACTTTTCTCCGTTGAAATCTATGGGGTCGCTGTGTCCACATAGAGATAAAGCCTTGATCAGAAGCCATAAGTAAGTCATTTGTAATTTTAACCAGCGCAGTTTCTGTGCTGTGATGAGGCCTGAATCCTGACTGAAATTTTTCACAGATATCATTTTCTTGCAAGAAAGAGCACAATTGAGCGGACACAACTTTTTCTAGTATTTTAGACATAAATGGAAGATTTGAAATGGGTCTGTAATGTGCTAGGTTATTTGGATCTAATTGTGGTTTCTTAATGAGTGGCTTTATAACTGCCAGCTTGAATATTCTTGGAACATGTCCTAAAGATAAAGACGAGTTAATAATATTGAGAAGAGGCTCTTCCACTACAGGTAACACTTCTTTCAGTAGATTAGTTGGTATTGGATCTAATAAACATATTGTTGGTTTAGATGCAATGATACAGGACATTTATTCCTGTATCTTCTATAAGTTCAGAAACTTGATATAGCAGATCACATATGCAGGTATGCACATGACATTTTTGATTGATGGACCAATTCCACATTATAATGACTTGACTTGACTTGTCTAATGTCACAGGAGGCGGAGAGTAGCGCCGGAAGTGAACTTCATATAAAGGTGCTCAAGAATAAACTGAGGATCCAGAGTTTGTACATCTTTCATTCAGACAAAATGTTGACCTACAAGGTGACTGTTTCTACTTGTAATTATATTTTACACACTTCTCATGTTATGAGATATTTGTTCGCTGAGAAAACGAACAGCATTTTCCTGACGCTGATAGACTCAAAGAATGAGAGCAGTAAAAAAGTCCCGGTCAACAAATCCTATTTTGGTGGTTTTTGGGGTTTTGAAAAGGTAAGAACTTTAAAGACTTGATTATTTTTATTTTAAGTTATTATTATTATTTATTTCCTTTATTATATAGGATACATTACTGGTCAGAAGTTTGGAAACATTACTATTCTTAATGTTTTTGAAAGAAGTCTCTTATGCTCACCAAGGCTGCATTTATTTGATCAAATGTAAACAGTGTGAAATGTGAAATATTATTACAATTTAAAATAATGGTTTTGTCTTTTAATATACTTTAAAAGTATAATTTATTCCTGTGATCAAAGCTGAATTTTCAGCATAATTACTTCAGTCATCAGTATCACATGATCCTTCAGAAATCATTCTAATAGGCTATGCTGATTTATTATCAATTTTAGAAACATTTGTGCTGCTTAATATTTTTTAATAACGTGATACTTTTTTCAGGATTCATTGTTGAATAGAAAAGTTAAAAAGAACAGCATTTATTTAAAATACAAAGCTTTTGCATTTACATTTTTTAAATCAACACATGGATATGGGCAAGTTTCATTCAAAAAAGCAAAATGTTGAGCAAAAAACTGAGAAAATCACGTGTTAAAGATACATCTGCATCGGGTTCAGAAACAGTCTGCTGACCAAACGTCCTGTTTTCACGTCCTGTCCTGGCCGTCCTGGCTGTTTTTTATAAAGTGATGAAAATGTCCTGGTTTTCATTATTTTTCATTGGGCCATTTAAGCGTGTACTTTAAATTGACTGGCGCTTGCTTTTGCACACAAAACATATGAAACCGGCTTGTTTTAATCAGCGCATTCCTCAATCCTCAACGGCTCCAAGCAGAGATTGCACGTCAGAAAACAGGTGTGTGTGTGTGGGGGGGGGGGGGGGGGGGGGGTGTGTGTGTGTGTTTGTGTTCATCTCAGCCTCATTGGTCTGTTACTGCTCATTAATGTCAGAATATTTGAAATGACCAATCAAATCAAAGTAGGCGGACTTTTTTTTTTAGCAGCGCGACTCGACGCTTCAGTTTACGGTCAAGTGCGAGATAAGATGTAAGTAGCTAACAGCCAAAAAAAAAAAAAAAAAGCCTAGAAAATTCCCGTGTTTTCGTTTCGGTCAGGTTCCGTGCATGACCTGCAAAGCTGGCACGTATGTGTCAGTGTCAAATAAAGGTGCTAGCGACCTAGACGCCACATAAGGAATGTATAGGCTACAAGAGAACATCAGGAGGATGTTTTTTACTGAAATAGTGTTGGTGATTTTTTATTAATTTTTTTACCTATGGCCATGAAAAGAAATAGTGTCATGTAAGGTAAACTTTAAAAAAAAAATACTATTTTATTGTTGCGAGCCAAACGTTGAATGGAAAGGATGTATTACTTTGTGTATTAAAGTACAATAACATAGTTGCATGCAAGGTTGTGAATGCATTTGTCAAGTATATTTTGACGCATTTACCCCAACCACGCCCCCACCCCTTAACCACGCCTCTCAAAACCACGCCCCCATCCTCTTTTCTGAAAACTAAAATATGGTCACCCTAGAAACAGTCCTAAAGCTCGTCCTGCGTCGACATTTCATTCAGTAACATTAGACCGTTGTGCTGTTTAATGTTGATAATGATCGCGTTATTTTCTACATTCATTCTAATATAGCTATTTGCAATAATCCTTTTTTTGCATATTTTTTTCGGGCAGAGTATTGACTCGGGTCTTCGTTCAAGTTTCATTTGTTTACTGAAAGTTCTTGCACACAAAACAGAAAATAAACAATAAATAAACTCTATAAAAACTGTGTTCTGACCATAGACAGCTTAACTGTGGAGAGAGTCAGCAGCATTAAATTCCTGGGGGTGCATATCACAGAGGATCTTACCTGGGCCACCAACACCATGTCACTCTCCAAAAAGGCACAACAGCGCCTACACTTTTTCCGCCGGCTGAAAAGAGCAAGCCTTCCTACACCTATCCTTAATACATTTTACAGGGGCACCATCGAGAGTGTGCTGACCAGCTGCATCACTGTCTGGTACGAAAACTGCAATGCTGCTGACCGCAAGACCCTCCAGCGGACAGTGAACACCGCTGCCAAGATCATTGGTGCCCCTCTCCCCTCCATCCAGGACATTTTTCTTATACAACGCTCCAGCAAAACCAACAGCATCGTTAAGGACTCCACCCATCCCTGCCACAGTCTCTTCCAGCTCCTACCATCAGGAAGCCGGTATCGGAGCATCAGAGCCCGCTCCGCCAGACTGCTCAACAGCTTTTTCCCCCAGGCCGTGAGGGCCCTGAACTCAAAAACACCCCGCCATCTTCTGAAACCCCATGCAAACTAGGGCTGTCACTTTTGTGAAAAAATCCTGTTCGATTTTTGAGACAGAAGTGTTCATTGAATCGATTGTAAAATCGATTTTCCATGTCTAAAGACTTTTCCATTTTCCAACCAAAAATAGGCAAATCCACGGACAACTAACAGGCATTAGGACGAGCGTAAAGAGGGCGCTTGAGATGCGCACAAGTCAGCAATATTTCTGATGATTTATTGGCGTGAAGTTTCGTGCACAATGACAAACAGGAGTGCAACATTCAGGGTTTGAAATTAACACCCGCCAATCCGCCAAATGTGGGTAAAAATGAACTTTGGTGGGTAACGCTGTCAAATCACGAGCCAATTTGGCGTGTTTCTATGATTACTCACTTTGCCGGGGAAGTTCGTGTAGCCAAATCTGCGCGGATTTAGCGCAAATATGCAACTCGTGAGTCATCATGATATAATAAATACAGCGTATTGTGCAGAATCTGCGCATTTCTGGTTTACTTGAACACACACGTCACTAAGCAACAAACAACGGTGCGCTTGCTCACTTGCATTGAAGTAATAGCGAATATTAAAAAGCATTTGGTTAACAGAAAAGACATTGTTATTTTCCAACATCCTACATGTTCTGTGTATTGTATTGATCTGTCCACCTAAAACAACTTTTTTGATAAAAAAAAAAAAAAGGCCTTTAAAATCGATTCCCTATTTTCATTTTCGAATCTTGGGTTGGTTGGTCCGATCGATTGTGCAATCGATTTTTGAACGTAAAGTGACAGCCCTGATGCAAACCCCTACCTCTTGAAAACTTATCAGATAGGCCTACCTCACAAACTATGCACTAGACACTTTACACACACTGTTGCGTACGCATAAAAAGACTCAGCAATCTATTTATGTTCACATGCTCATGCACTTTAAATCATTCTGTATTGTTCCTTAACCAGCTGCTTAATGTTTCTATTGCACATTTACAGTATGATGTGAAGCATTTGTTTAGTCTGTATTCTACTTCACTGTTGTATGTCTGTATTTATTTATGTAGCACTGTGGTCCTGCGAGGCACGACATTTCGTTCCACTAGATGTCCCCACATGTAGCGGAATGACAACAAATTTGAACTTGAACTTGAACTTGAACTTCTCCGTCTTTTTTGTTTCGTTCTTTTAGGAAGTGCAATTCTTAAAAGTGCTAAAGACAGTTCCAATACTAAAACGGAGCAAACCATTATAACTTAAATAGGGGGGTGTTTATGAAGGTATTTTTGGTGCAAATCAACTGAACGCCTGTGACAGTGGAACTTGTAGTTTTAGACAATAGCCACACATATGTATCAGTGAATTTGTAGTCACAGAGAGAAATGTTTTAAGAGTTGCAAACTTGTAGACTTTTTTTTCTCTCCCACAAACACAACACAACAGATACACATTCTCAAATTCTTCATTGCAGGTGCACAAATCCCATTCTACAAATCACAAATTAAGAAATTTGTACGCTCACATTTTTGCTACAGTTGCTGCAGTGAATATGGTGCAAAACGCATTCACACACCCGCATCAACAAATGTGAAGTCACGGAGAAATGTTGCACATCCGCAAATCAGTGTGTGCATTCATCCAATGAGAGTTGCACACTTGTAGAATATTTTCTCACAAATGTCTTGGATATATTTCTAGCACAAACACAAGTACATAACTACAACTGCTTGAATCTGCTGTGACGAATCTCAAACACTGTTTTCGCCTTCAAGTGACAAGTTTCGCGCGCTCTCCCTTTTGCACTGAGACAAGTGGAGCAAAAGTGAGTCGTGCATCTGTAGAGGCAGTGGGCGGAGCCGACATTAATATTCATGAGTTTCCCGGGCATGCGCGTGTCAAACTGCTAATTTTAGTTCACGCTCCTCATTTCTCAGCAGGTTTAATGGATTATTTCAAAAAAGGCGCGACCGTAGGCTAAACTACAATTGTCTATCGTTTCGTAAAGTTCATAAGGTTTTTATTAGTTTGCCCGTTTTGGGCTTTCGTCAATGACTGAAGATTGCAGGCATTCACTTCGTGTATAGGCCTTTATACATAACACGTAACTCGTTGTATAAATTGTAGGTCCGTGTATCATCCGATCATGTCATTTCCTATTTGGAATGGAATAACGAGAAATGAAAAAACAGCTCGTTTATTCGTTTTTTTGTTTAGTTTAAAAAACGAAAAATTAGATTTTGGCTCGATTTTTCATTTTTCGTTTGTGGTTTACAAATCGGTTTATGGGTTCGATATTTCGTCCGCGCATGTGGGCGGCGCTGAAACGCCCCTTTCATCTGATTGGTCAAACCGCTCCGCCTTCAGTACGAGCTTTTCTTTCTGTCGGCAGAATAAGAGTCAGTACTAGTGCGGCACTAACATTATTGCACTTTAATAAAATAATGTCTGAAACCACCACTCACTTTTAAGTTACTATGCACAATATTTGACGCAGAAGTATGTTCCAGCGACCCCATCGATGTGAGCTACAGTAGGTTAGGCTATGACAGATTATTTTAGCATGATGTAGGCTATTTCTCATTGATAAATACAGTGCAAATAGCCTAGTTCCGTCTCTTTGGATAAAGGGAAGTGGAAATAAAAATCAACATAGGCTGAACTGTAGGCTACTATTAGGCCTATATGTAACACCATTATAGTGTGTAACATTTACCACTCTACTAATTTACTAATTTTGAAAATTTTATAGAAATAAAGTTTATATTTATGAATGTAATGTGTAGCCTACTCAGTTCACATGAAAAGAAAGAGAAAGAAAAGAGAGAAGCTAAAATCAGTGAACGTTAATACTGTCAAAATTAGCAGGGTTTGGGATTGATTAAAATCATGTCGGTTGAAGAGCACAGCATACCTTTAAAATGTTATTAGTTTTATTATAAAACTAATACGATTTTATTACATTCTGAATTGGTCAATGTTTCTCTGAGTTGTCTTCATTATGTTGACTTGAGAAAGCCATGCAGCATATTTTAAACATTATTATTATTTATTATGAGAAATTGACTTCACTTTAATGCTTCACCAAACTCAGCTCAGACCTCCAGACTGGTCTGACTCGCTTATATCATTTATAACTGGTCAGACATACTTTCCCAAAAAATCCATTGATTTGCATTATCTGAGCAATGAAGGCCGTAATAGTTAATGCTCTCCACTAGAGGGGGCGACAGGATAATACGTCTTTTCTACTCTCTTTTCCTGTTTGCATCAGTTTAAATGACAAATAAATGCATGAATTTCATTCATAAATAGGCCATATCTGTGTATGAGAACAAGCTTTACACTTCAAACTGTACAACTAATTAAAACTTGAACCCTACTTCAAAGTTTACCACTCTAAGATGTTGTTATTCACACTGGTTTTTGCGTTTAAATTTGTCCATCTGGAAGTTTTATTTGTCATGAGCTCTATATTTTAAGATATACTAGAAAAAATATGATTCAACAACACAAGCTCTGTTTTTACTCAGCAAATTTGTTTTCCTTTTAAGTAGGCTATAGCCTACAAGTTGCAATGGCTTGCCATGTTCTGTTTAGGCTATTGTAGTTTGTAATACTTGTTATATGTGCCTAAATTTATATAGGCCTTACACATTTAAACTTCTGTCCGTCTGTCTGTCTGTCTGTCTGTCTGTCCGGACATTTATGCACAAACATTTATGCACAAATATTTATGCACAAATAATCTTAAATAACAGTTGAAAAAGGTGAAGATTATGAACAGATGTTTTACACAACAAGGATATATTCCCATTGGGTTGTTGGGTTTTCATGTTTTATGGGAACCATAATGATTTTATAGGCTACTGTACAAACTGTGTTATCCCCTAACTCTGACGTAGCTAACAGTTATAGGTCATCTACGGACATCTAATGTTAAGGACATATATGGTACAATTCAGCCTATATGTTGATTTTTATTTCCACTTCCCTTTATCCAAAGAGACGGAACTAGGCTATTTGCACTGTATTTATCAATGAGAAATACATCATGCTAAAATAATCTGTCATAGCCTAACCTACTGTAGCTCACATCGATGGGGTCGCTGGAACATACTTCTGCGTCAAATATTGTGCATAGTAACTTAAAAGTGAGTGGTGGTTTCAGACATTATTTTATTAAAGTGCAATAATGTTAGTGCCGCACTCGTACTGACTCTTATTCTGCCGACAGAAAGAAAAGCTCGTACTGAAGGCGGAGCGGTTTGACCAATCAGATGAAAGGGGCGTTTCAGCGCCGCCCACATGCGCAGACGAAATATCGAACCCAAAAACCGATTTGTAAACCACAAATGAAAAATGAAAAATCGAGCCAAAATCTAATTTTTCGTTTTTTAAACTAAACAAAAAAACGAATAAACGAGCTGTTTTTTCATTTCTCGTTATTCCATTCCAAATAGGAAATGAAATGATCGGATGATACACGGACCATTGTAGCTTGCGAGGCTTTAAAACTGTGTCTTTTACTAATTGTTATCATTTGTTGAATGCAATAAATGAAATAAACCTGCATAAATGTATCTATGGACTAACATATAGCCTACATTACAAGAGGGAAACATATTAAATATATGTGTGATTGTTCTTAAATTCTTGTTTATTTAAATAAGCCAAATAATTTAAGACCACACACAAGCATGAATATGTTGCTTTAATAAGTACATGAGAGAAATATTTAACATTATTTTATGGAATAGAATAAGCAACCAATTTGATATATATATATTCAAGTTCAAGTTCAAAGAGTTTATTGTCATATGCACAGACAGAAAACATAGTTTCCCTGCACAATGAAATGCTTACTTTGCCGTTCCACACCAAATGTCATCCAATAAATACAATATCATACAACAAAAATACACAAAGTGAACAGTAAAAGCAATGAAGGCAATAATGTTAAGTGCATTTCTTAATAAGAGCAATAAAAAGCTAAAAATTTAAAATGAGGTAGTGCAGTTCTATATAAAATAATAGAGTTTCAACATACTCCTATCAGCTGTTTAGGAGTCTGATGGCAGAGGGGAAAAAAGAGTTCTTAAGTCTGGAAGTCCTGCATTTCACACTTCTGTACCTCCGTCCTGAGGGTAGAAGTGTGAACAGTTTGTGCTGGGGGTGGGAGGGGTCTTTGAGGATGGAAGCAGCTCTTCTGCGGACTCTGCAGTGGTAGATGCTCTGCAGAGAGGGTAGTGGAGTCCTGGTGATCTTCTGTGCAGTCTTCACCACTCTCTGCAGGCGTTTGCGGTCCATAGCAGTAGTGCTACCATACCACACAGTGATGCAGTTCGTCATGACACTCTCAATAACGCAGCTGTAGAAGTTTTTGAGGATCTTGGGCGACATGCCAAACCTCCTCAGCCTCCTCAAAAAATACAGCCGCTGTTGGGCCTTCTTGACCAGCTGCGTGATATGAGGTGTCCAAGTGAGGTCCTCACTGATGTGGACACCTAGATATTTAAAACTGCTCACCCTCTCCACTTTAAGCTCCCGGATGAACAGTGGCTGGTGTATTCTCCTCGTTTTTCTCATGTCCACTATCATTTCCTTTGTCTTGTCCGTGTTGAGGATGAGATTATTGTCTCCGCACCATGACACCAGACTAGCAACCTCCCTCCTGTAGGCTGCCTCGTCGCCGCCAGTGATACGTCCTATAACTGCAGTGTCATCCGCAAACTTCAGGATAATGTTATCCTTGTGGGAGGCGACACAGTCGTATGTGAACAGAGTGTAGAGGATGGGGCTGAGTACACAACCCTGTGGAGTGCCAGTGTTTGTGATGATACTGGCTGAAGTCCTGTTACCAATCCTGACAGACTGAGGCCTGCCAGTCAGGAAGTCTTGAAGCCAGTCACAGAGTGTGGGGTGCAGTCCAAGTGTGGAAAGTTTGTGGGTGAGTTTATGGGGGATGACCGTGTTGAAGGCGGAGCTGTAGTCGATGAAAAGTATCCTTAGATATGAGTCCTTCGTTTCCAGATGAGCAAGAGAATAGTGGATGGCAGCAGCAATGGCATCCGAGGTGGACCTGTTGGGCCTGTAGGCATACTGCAGGGGGTCAAGAGTGTCTGGTATGTTGTTCTGGATGTGGGCCAGCACCACTCTCTCGAAACACTTCATGATGATCGGAGTGAGTGCCACTGGCCTGTAGTCATTCAGGCTAGTGGGTGTGCTCTTCTTGGGCAGTGGGACAATGATTGTGGTCTTAAAGCACAAAGGAACGACGCACTGGCTGAGGGAGAGATTGAAGATGGAGGCGAGCACATCAGCCAGCTCGTAGGCACATGCTCTGAGGGCCCGCCCAGGAATGTTGTCTGGTCCTGCTGCTTTGCGGGGGTTTATCTTCCTCAGAGCTTTGTGTACCTGGATTGCTGAGACAGTTGGTGGAGGGGAGGGGGGTTGGGTGGTCCCGGTGTGCGTGGGCTCCCTTTTTGCAGTGTAGCTGGGGGCCTCAAAGCGGGAGTAAAATATATTGAGGTCATCCGGCAGGCTGTCTGTTAAAGTGATGTTATTTGAGGTGACCCTGTAGTCAGTGATGTGCTGCAGGCCTTGCCACATCCGCCCCGAGTCAGCAGTGGAATAGAAGCTGTTCAGCTTCTCTCTGTACTGCCTCTTGGCCGCTATGATGGTTTTCCTCAGCCCGTACCTTGCAGCTTTATACTCCGTCTCATTGCCTGATCTAAATGCCAGAGATCGAGCATGCAGCATGTGACGTACTTGAGTATTTATCCAGGGCTTCTGGTTTGGAAACTTCCTAATTTTTATGGTGGGCACGATGTTATCAACACAAGTGCTGATGTACCCAGTCACATAGTCAGCATAATCCTGAACACTGACGGAAGAGTCCTCCAGAGTGGCTGCAGCCTCAAACACATCCCAGTCTGTCAGGGCAAAACAGTCCTGCAAAATGCTTTCCGTCTCTGGGGTCCAGAGTTTAACCTGTTTAGTGACAGGGTGTATTTGCTTCAGTCTTTGTCTGTAAACAGGGTACAGGAACAAAGAGATATGGTCAGAGTGTCCAAAGTGGGGTCGGGGTGCAGCCCTGTATGCACCACGTATATTACTATAAACATGATCAAGAGTGTTTTTATCACGGGTGGGAATGTCCACATGCTGGTGGTATTTAGGGAATACAGTCCGTAAGCTGCACTGATTAAAATCGCCAGCAATAATAAAAACAGCATCAGGGTGAGCCGTTTCTAATGCGCTGATGACGTCGTGGAGTTTGCTGAGCGCTGCCGTGGGATTGGCTCGCGGGGGGATGTAAACAGCGGCCAAAAACACAGCAGTAATATATTGAAAAATATATATATATTTACAAATATACATGGCCTATTGGCCAAATTACATTACAAAATAATGTAACAATTAAAAAATATAGGCTATATATATTTTGATTACAAAGTGTGCTTGTGCTGGTTTTGATATAATAATAGCCTACACTACTGTTCAAAAGTTTGGTATTAGTAGGGTACCAAGACTACATTTATCTGAAAATATTGTGAAATATTTTATCAACTGTTTTCTATTTTAATGTTTAAAAAAAATATATTGTGATGGCAGAGCTCATTACACCAGATTTCAGTGTCACTTGATCCTTCAGAAATCATTCTAATACTGATTTGCTGCTCAAAAACATTTCTGATTATTATCAGACGAAAATGGTTGTGCTGCTTAATGAGGTGTGCATGGAAATCACTATACAGCATCTGTTTTCAGGACTGTTTATGACTAGCAAGTTCAAAAGAACAACATTTATTTAATTATTAGATTTTTTTGTAAGATTATAAATGTCTCAGCTGTCATTTGTGATCAATTGATTGAATTCTTGCCCATTTGTATCAATGATCATCATAATTATCCAGGTACACAGTGCAACATAAGGTCAAAGAAATAATATGGCAATGAGAAACATCAGTATATGGAGCAAAATGTTTATTAGACCACTGATATGGTTGTGGATGTTATTTCAGTAATTTCCAGAGATGACACAGTTTTAATGCTTCATAAGGTAAGGTATATCTTGTTAATAAAAAAAAAAAAAAATGATTGCAGTGACATTCAACAGATGATAACTAAAGTTAGTTTTAAAGCATTGCATTGTTCAAAGGAAAAGCAGAACGAAATGAACGAGTTGAAGTTTTCTGTACTTTATAATAGCCTACACGAAGTGAATGCAATCTTCAGTCATTGACGAAAGCTCAAAACGGGCAAACTAAACACTTTGTATCAATAAAATGAGTATTTATTAAGATATTTTACTACCTTGTGGTTAGTGTAAGCACCCACACAACATAATTTTGGCGACAAGGATGGGATCCCTAATTTAGGTGTACTCTTTTTTTGTTTTTTGTTTTTCTTAATAAATACTCATTTTATTGATACAAAGTCTTTAAAATCTGGTTTAAACATCCACCCTCACTCAGGAATGGCATGAAACAGACAACAATCCTTTACAGAAAGGACCAACTAATTTCTGGGTTATTTAAACCCAGATATTGGGGTTGTTCTTTTGACCCAGAAGTTGGGTTATATTAACTACAATGTTGGGTTTTATTAACCCAAAATTTGGGTCAGATTTTTAACCCAGAAGTTTGGTCAAAAAGAATAACCCAATTTTCTGAGTTGAAATAACCCAGAAATTAGTTGGTCTCTTTTTAACCCAGGAGTTGGGTCAAAAATAACCCATTATGAGTTATTTTTGACCCAGGAGTTTTTAGTGGGAAAAGTTCTCATTATTGCGAGGTGACATTTTTATCAAGAGCGGGTCGGTAGAACTGGTTACAAGAATAGACTCAATTAGCCTAGATAACTGGAGCTTATAATATGACAAAATGGTTTGAATTTGAATTGTGTACATTTGAATTATTGACTAGTGTAATCTAACAAAATTAAATATTATGTGGAATTTAAATAGTTCTGAATTTGTTTTCTTTAAATGAATTTTGAACATTTGAAATTTAACGAATTTAAATGTTTTTATGGTTGAATTTTTTGTAGCCTATTTTCATGTGCATAACAGCAATTTGTTTTCTTTCTGAATTCTTAGACTGCAAATATCCAGTTTTTAAAAAAAAACACAGATTCAAGTTTTCAATATGAAGAAGAAATTCGGAACTTCAAATTCTGTTTTCTAAAATTCAAAACGCGGAATTCAAAGTTCATATCGTACAGAAAGTAGGTCACAGGGGTCCGTATCATCTGATCATTTCATTTCTTATTGGGAATGGAATAACGTGAAATGAAAAGACGGTTAATTTATAAAAAAATTCGTTTCGTTTATTAGATTTCGGCTCGATCTCAATTTTCGTTTTGTGGTTTACAAATCGGTTTATGGGTTTGATATTTTGTTCGCACATGTGGGCGGTGCTAGAAACGCCCCTTTCATCTAATTGGTCAAACAGTGTGTGTGTATTTATGTATGTATGTATGTAGCTATGTATGTACAGTAGCCTATGTGTGTGTATAATTGATGTATAACTATATTTTGTCAATTAATGATCTTTTAAAAAAAAACATTGCTAAAAATGATGTCCTAAACATTGTGAAACTTTTTATTTTGTTTTTATAAAAATATAAAAGTGACAATCTTGTAATAGATCATGCTTGAGTTACACAGACTTCAACATTCAGCAAGCAAAACACAACAATTGTAACAATAAAATTGTATTTAAAGTAAATTATCAAGTACACTTTACAGTTATTTTTTAGTGACTAGAACTCTTGTGTACGTGAACTAAACTAACTAAGCATTGTCAGTACCACATATATTCCTATTTCACTTTACTTGAAGAAAATGTGGAAACCGACTGCACATATTTTTTAAGTCTCCAGCTTAAAATGGCAGATTAAAACCATGTTGACAATAATAGTATTATAGTATAGTATAGAATAAAAGATGTTTGCAGAACACATTATAACACAGTTAAATGGAATTACTCAAGTCTTACTATTAAATCTTAAGTAAGATTAGTACATATTATATGTTAACTAGAATTGACATTAAACTAACTTGATATTTATTATTGAATTTGCTTGGGAAGAGTTAGCTTTCTTTACTTTTAGTCGATTATTAACTTAACTTCAGTTTTCCATTTGCAAAAATAAGGCAATCGGTTTCCAAACTTCTCGTCGGTCAGTAAACTGAACTTGTTCGAATTTACAGTGTAGCAATATTTATATATGGTTTACCAGTTTATTGTCCTAAATATCACAAATCTAAAAGGTGTGCATCATACCTGACACCTAGATGAACAATTGTTTTCAAATGCTATTGAGCTTTAAATACTGTCATATTTTGTATATGATCCCATACAGTAGTGAAATGCATAGCAAAATTTACATATGATTTAACATTTTATTGTCATAAATATCAAAAATCTAAAAGGAGTGTATCATTCTTGATACCTAGATGAACAATGTACAGTTGGTTTTATGACTGTAAGTCATTGTCTTAAAATGCTATTGAATTTAGAAACGTTTAAGTCGCATGCAACTTTAGAGACGGTCCCTAAATACGCGAATATCGAACGTCAAATCAACTTCATGCCAGTATATAATGTGTCTTTAAAGGAGTTCTCCTTCGACATCTGTGTGAAGAAGGACTTTGGAGACATTGTCCTGGTGAAACTTGAGAAGGAGAAACACTTTGTCGATTTTCAGTGGTTTTGTGGGGATATCAAAGTGAAAGCACCCTCTGGAAAATGCTTCGAGTTCCCCT